>NW_027640378.1:0-708181 GCF_949752795.1 Hyperoodon ampullatus | reverse complement strand
GCTATAACATGTGCGGGAAACCTAGAGAACGGACACACTGTGAATACGAAAGGTTTCTAAAACTCAACGAATAGTCCCTCTCCTGGTGCTCCGGTTTGACTTTCCGTCTGCTTTACTATCAACCTCCCAACTTGGAGAGACAGCCCCTTTAACCTCTTGGTTCGCACAGGTTGCCAATTTGGCAGAGGATGAAAGGGAAGAGGGAGAACCAATGAGAGAGTAGCTGTTAGCCATTTGGACGGGCACATATCACTGTAATTTCCCGGCAGGAAGAAGAATTAACCAAATTCTCAGCCACCCACCGGGAACCAGTATAGGTCCTGAACCAAAATTTTGGACTTGCGGTCAGCTCACCAAAAACGAGTTGAAAAATGGAGCTCAGGGGCACAGCAATTCACAAACTGGCCGAGTAATAAAGGACAACTATCGTCCAAAAATCTGTTGAGGGAAGGCAACGAGGCGGACTTGAAAGCGAGGCAGAATAGCAGGAAACAGATTTCTAGAGGTTTGTTGGAATCGCCTTTAAAGCACAGGAAGAGGGGCACAACTTCGACAATGATGCACTTGGCCAAAAAGTGTGTATGCGTTTTCTCCTGAATATATTCAGGAGAAAATGCATACGCCCTTTTTGGCCAAGCAAGCAAGCGGGCAATGCAAATCTGCACTACAAAGAAGTATCACTTCCCACCGGTCAAAAGGGACATCCACAAAATGTGTAAGAACAAGAAAGGCAAGACAGGCCCTGGAGAACAGGGAGCCTTGTTATGCTGATGGGCGGGATGTAAATTGCCAACTGCCTCTCTGGAGGAGTGCATTCTGTTCCCTAAAACAAGTAAAGAACAGAGCTACAGAGCCAAGGGCACTACCAGTCTAGGGAATATACCTTGGGAAAACTGAAAATCAATAAGACAGAGCCACCCCAAAATTTAGGGCTGCACTGCATACAAGGACCTCAACTTGGATACACCTTAAGTATCCCAGAAAATATAAACATGGTTCAAAAAATTGTGGTACTTACGTATGATGGAATATCCCTCAGCCATGAAATCAATGTCATAAGACCAGTAGCAGCAAAATGGGTGGATTCAGGTACGATGATTCTAAGTGAAATGAGTCACACAGAAAAAGAAACTTATCATAAGATATCACTTATGAAGATCCTGTAAACATGGCTACACTTGAACTGAGTTAGGAAAGAGAACAGTGTCTCACATTTAGAAAACACTCTTATACCTGCTTAAGGGGGAAGGAGAGGTGGGGTGATGCATAAAACCAGAGTTCGATATAAGCACAGGTACCGTTCCAAAAACCAACTATGGAATAGACAAGACCTACACCGTCCTCAGTGAAAGGGACTCAAAACCCCATATTTCCCACAGAGGAAAATATCTGACTAGTAAGAATCATAAAACCTATGTATTGAGATGTCTCCGTAAGGGAATCAAGTGTGTCTAGACTGGCATAAACATGGCAGCGAGAATCAGCTCAAACCCACTATAAAAAGGAATTTCAAAAACAAAACAAAAAAACTGGGAAATTCTTTACAATTCCTTCAGGGTCTCTGATGAAAGCTGGAATGACCCTATCTACAACGACAGCTGGATGTGGCATAAGGAGGGACACTTGGGACTGAGACGATTGGTGAGATTGGGTGAGCAAATGCAGACCCTTTAAAGCAATAATGCATGGCACCCATTCCATGGGTCCGAACTCTCCAGGTTGAAGGGAATATTACTACAGCTATAACATGTGCGGGAAACCTAGAGAACGGACACACTGTGAATATGAAAGGTTTCTAAAACTCAACGAATAGTCCCTCTCCTGGTGCTCCGGTTTGACTTTCCGTCTGCTTTACTATCAACCTCCCAACTTGGAGAGACAGCTCCTTTAACCTCTTGGTTCGCACAGGTTGCCAATTTGGCAGAGGATGAAAGGGAAGAGGGAGAACCAATGAGAGAGTAGCTGTTAGGCATTTGGACGGGCACATATCACTGTAATTTCCCGGCAGGAAGAAGAATTAACCAAATTCTCAGCCACCCACCGGGAACCAGTATAGGTCCTGAACCAAAATTTTGGACTTGCGGTCAGCTCACCAAAAACGAGTTGAAAAATGGAGCTCAGGGGCACAGCAATTCACAAACTGGCCGAGTAATAAAGGACAACTATCGTCCAAAAATCTGTTGAGAGAAGGCAACGAGGCGGACTTGAAAGCGAGGCAGAATAGCAGGAAACAGATTTCAAGAGGTACGTTGGAATCGCCTTTAAAGCACAGGAAGAGGGGCACAACTTCGACAATGATGCACTTGGCCAAAAAGGGCGTATGCGTTTTCTCCTGAATATATTCAGGAGAAAACGCATACGCCCTTTTTGGCCAAGCAAGCAAGCGGGCAATGCAAATCTGCACTACAAAGAAGTATCACTTCCCACCGGTCAAAAGGGACATCCACAAAATGTGTAAGAACAAGAAAGGCAAGACAGGCCCTGGAGAACAGGGAGCCTTGTTATGCTGATGGGCGGGATGTAAATTGCCAACTGCCTCTCTGGAGGAGTGCATTCTGTTCCCTAAAACAAGTAAAGAACAGAGCTACAGAGCCAAGGGCACTACCAGTCTAAGGAATATACCTTGGGAAAACTGAAAATCAATAAGACAGAGCCACCCCAAAATTTAGGGCTGCACTGCATACAAGGACCTCAACTTGGATACACCTTAAGTATCCCAGAAAATATAAACATGGTTCAAAAAATTGTGGTACTTACGTACGATGGAATATCCCTCAGCCATGAAATCAATGTCATAAGACCAGTAGCAGCAAAATGGGTGGATTCAGGTACGATGATTCTAAGTGAAATAAGTCACACAGAAAAAGAAACTTATCATAAGATATCACTTATGAAGATCCTGTAAACATGGCTACACTTGAACTGAGTTAGGAAAGAGAACAGTGTCTCACATTTAGAAAACACTCTTATACCTGCTTAAGGGGGAAGGAGAGGTGGGGTGATGCATAAAACCAGAGTTTGATATAAGCACAGGTACCGTTCCAAAAACCAACTATGGAATAGACAAGACCTACACCGTCCTCAGTGAAAGGGACTCAAAACCCCATATTTCCCACAGAGGAAAATATCTGACTAGTAAGAATCTTAAAACCTATGTATTGATATGTCTCCGTAAGGGAATCAAGTGTGTCTAGACTGGCATAAACATGGCAGCGAGAATCAGCTCTAACCCACTATAAAAAGGAATTTCAAAAACAAAACAAAAATACTGGGAAATTCTTTACAATTCCTTCAGGGTCTCTGATGAAAGCTGGAATGACCCTATCTACAACGACAGCTGGATGTGGCATAAGGAGGGACACTTGGGACTGAGCCGATTGGTGAGATTGGGTGAGCAAATGCTGACCCTTTAAAGCAATAATGCATGGCACCCATTCCATGGGTCCGAACTCTCCAGGTTGAAGGGAATATTACTACAGCTATAACATGTGCGGGAAACCTAGAGAACGGACACACTGTGAATACGAAAGGTTTCTAAAACTCAACAAATAGTCCCTCTCCTGGTGCTCCGGTTTGACTTTCCGTCTGCTTTACTATCAACCTCCCAACTTGGAGAGACAGCCCCTTTAACCTCTTGGTTCGCACAGGTTGCCAATTTGGCAGAGGATGAAAGGGAAGAGGGAGAACCAATGAGAGAGTAGCTGTTAGCCCTTTGGACGGGCACATATCACTGTAATTTCCCGGCAGGAAGAAGAATTAACCAAATTCTCAGCCACCCACCGGGAACCAGTATAGGTCCTGAACCAAAATTTTGGACTTGCGGTCAGCTCACCAAAAACGAGTTGAAAAATGGAGCTCAGGGGCACAGCAATTCACAAACTGGCCGAGTAATAAAGGACAACTATCGTCCAAAAATCTGTTGAGGGAAGGCAACGAGGCGGACTTGAAAGCGAGGCAGAATAGCAGGAAACAGATTTCTAGAGGTTTGTTGGAATCGCCTTTAAAGCACAGGAAGAGGGGCACAACTTCGACAATGATGCACTAGGCCAAAAAGTGTGTATGCGTTTTCTCCTGAATATATTCAGGAGAAAATGCATACGCCCTTTTTGGCCAAGCAAGCAAGCGGGCAATGCAAATCTGCACTACAAAGAAGTATCACTTCCCACCGGTCAAAAGGGACATCCACAAAATGTGTAAGAACAAGAAAGGCAAGACAGGCCCTGGAGAACAGGGAGCCTTGTTATGCTGATGGGCGGGATGTAAATTGCCAACTGCCTCTCTGGAGGAGTGCATTCTGTTCCCTAAAACAAGTAAAGAACAGAGCTACAGAGCCAAGGGCACTACCAGTCTAGGGAATATACCTTGGGAAAACTGAAAATCAATAAGACAGAGCCACCCCAAAATTTAGGGCTGCACTGCATACAAGGACCTCAACTTGGATACACCTTAAGTATCCCAGAAAATATAAACATGGTTCAAAAAATTGTGGTACTTACGTATGATGGAATATCCCTCAGCCATGAAATCAATGTCATAAGACCAGTAGCAGCAAAATGGGTGGATTCAGGTACGATGATTCTAAGTGAAATGAGTCACACAGAAAAAGAAACTTATCATAAGATATCACTTATGAAGATCCTGTAAACATGGCTACACTTGAACTGAGTTAGGAAAGAGAACAGTGTCTCACATTTAGAAAACACTCTTATACCTGCTTAAGGGGGAAGGAGAGGTGGGGTGATGCATAAAACCAGAGTTCGATATAAGCACAGGTACCGTTCCAAAAACCAACTATGGAATAGACAAGACCTACACCGTCCTCAGTGAAAGGGACTCAAAACCCCATATTTCCCACAGAGGAAAATATCTGACTAGTAAGAATCATAAAACCTATGTATTGAGATGTCTCCGTAAGGGAATCAAGTGTGTCTAGACTGGCATAAACATGGCAGCGAGAATCAGCTCAAACCCACTATAAAAAGGAATTTCAAAAACAAAACAAAAAAACTGGGAAATTCTTTACAATTCCTTCAGGGTCTCTGATGAAAGCTGGAATGACCCTATCTACAACGACAGCTGGATGTGGCATAAGGAGGGACACTTGGGACTGAGACGATTGGTGAGATTGGGTGAGCAAATGCAGACCCTTTAAAGCAATAATGCATGGCACCCATTCCATGGGTCCGAACTCTCCAGGTTGAAGGGAATATTACTACAGCTATAACATGTGCGGGAAACCTAGAGAACGGACACACTGTGAATATGAAAGGTTTCTAAAACTCAACGAATAGTCCCTCTCCTGGTGCTCCGGTTTGACTTTCCGTCTGCTTTACTATCAACCTCCCAACTTGGAGAGACAGCTCCTTTAACCTCTTGGTTCGCACAGGTTGCCAATTTGGCAGAGGATGAAAGGGAAGAGGGAGAACCAATGAGAGAGTAGCTGTTAGGCATTTGGACGGGCACATATCACTGTAATTTCCCGGCAGGAAGAAGAATTAACCAAATTCTCAGCCACCCACCGGGAACCAGTATAGGTCCTGAACCAAAATTTTGGACTTGCGGTCAGCTCACCAAAAACGAGTTGAAAAATGGAGCTCAGGGGCACAGCAATTCACAAACTGGCCGAGTAATAAAGGACAACTATCGTCCAAAAATCTGTTGAGAGAAGGCAACGAGGCGGACTTGAAAGCGAGGCAGAATAGCAGGAAACAGATTTCAAGAGGTACGTTGGAATCGCCTTTAAAGCACAGGAAGAGGGGCACAACTTCGACAATGATGCACTTGGCCAAAAAGGGCGTATGCGTTTTCTCCTGAATATATTCAGGAGAAAACGCATACGCCCTTTTTGGCCAAGCAAGCAAGCGGGCAATGCAAATCTGCACTACAAAGAAGTATCACTTCCCACCGGTCAAAAGGGACATCCACAAAATGTGTAAGAACAAGAAAGGCAAGACAGGCCCTGGAGAACAGGGAGCCTTGTTATGCTGATGGGCGGGATGTAAATTGCCAACTGCCTCTCTGGAGGAGTGCATTCTGTTCCCTAAAACAAGTAAAGAACAGAGCTACAGAGCCAAGGGCACTACCAGTCTAAGGAATATACCTTGGGAAAACTGAAAATCAATAAGACAGAGCCACCCCAAAATTTAGGGCTGCACTGCATACAAGGACCTCAACTTGGATACACCTTAAGTATCCCAGAAAATATAAACATGGTTCAAAAAATTGTGGTACTTACGTACGATGGAATATCCCTCAGCCATGAAATCAATGTCATAAGACCAGTAGCAGCAAAATGGGTGGATTCAGGTACGATGATTCTAAGTGAAATAAGTCACACAGAAAAAGAAACTTATCATAAGATATCACTTATGAAGATCCTGTAAACATGGCTACACTTGAACTGAGTTAGGAAAGAGAACAGTGTCTCACATTTAGAAAACACTCTTATACCTGCTTAAGGGGGAAGGAGAGGTGGGGTGATGCATAAAACCAGAGTTTGATATAAGCACAGGTACCGTTCCAAAAACCAACTATGGAATAGACAAGACCTACACCGTCCTCAGTGAAAGGGACTCAAAACCCCATATTTCCCACAGAGGAAAATATCTGACTAGTAAGAATCTTAAAACCTATGTATTGATATGTCTCCGTAAGGGAATCAAGTGTGTCTAGACTGGCATAAACATGGCAGCGAGAATCAGCTCTAACCCACTATAAAAAGGAATTTCAAAAACAAAACAAAAATACTGGGAAATTCTTTACAATTCCTTCAGGGTCTCTGATGAAAGCTGGAATGACCCTATCTACAATGACAGCTGGATGTGGCATAAGGAGGGACACTTGGGACTGAGCCGATTGGTGAGATTGGGTGAGCAAATGCTGACCCTTTAAAGCAATAATGCATGGCACCCATTCCATGGGTCCGAACTCTCCAGGTTGAAGGGAATATTACTACAGCTATAACATGTGCGGGAAACCTAGAGAACGGACACACTGTGAATACGAAAGGTTTCTAAAACTCAACAAATAGTCCCTCTCCTGGTGCTCCGGTTTGACTTTCCGTCTGCTTTACTATCAACCTCCCAACTTGGAGAGACAGCCCCTTTAACCTCTTGGTTCGCACAGGTTGCCAATTTGGCAGAGGATGAAAGGGAAGAGGGAGAACCAATGAGAGAGTAGCTGTTAGCCCTTTGGACGGGCACATATCACTGTAATTTCCCGGCAGGAAGAAGAATTAACCAAATTCTCAGCCACCCACCGGGAACCAGTATAGGTCCTGAACCAAAATTTTGGACTTGCGGTCAGCTCACCAAAAACGAGTTGAAAAATGGAGCTCAGGGGCACAGCAATTCACAAACTGGCCGAGTAATAAAGGACAACTATCGTCCAAAAATCTGTTGAGGGAAGGCAACGAGGCGGACTTGAAAGCGAGGCAGAATAGCAGGAAACAGATTTCTAGAGGTTTGTTGGAATCGCCTTTAAAGCACAGGAAGAGGGGCACAACTTCGACAATGATGCACTTGGCCAAAAAGTGTGTATGCGTTTTCTCCTGAATATATTCAGGAGAAAATGCATACGCCCTTTTTGGCCAAGCAAGCAAGCGGGCAATGCAAATCTGCACTACAAAGAAGTATCACTTCCCACCGGTCAAAAGGGACATCCACAAAATGTGTAAGAACAAGAAAGGCAAGACAGGCCCTGGAGAACAGGGAGCCTTGTTATGCTGATGGGCGGGATGTAAATTGCCAACTGCCTCTCTGGAGGAGTGCATTCTGTTCCCTAAAACAAGTAAAGAACAGAGCTACAGAGCCAAGGGCACTACCAGTCTAGGGAATATACCTTGGGAAAACTGAAAATCAATAAGACAGAGCCACCCCAAAATTTAGGGCTGCACTGCATACAAGGACCTCAACTTGGATACACCTTAAGTATCCCAGAAAATATAAACATGGTTCAAAAAATTGTGGTACTTACGTATGATGGAATATCCCTCAGCCATGAAATCAATGTCATAAGACCAGTAGCAGCAAAATGGGTGGATTCAGGTACGATGATTCTAAGTGAAATGAGTCACACAGAAAAAGAAACTTATCATAAGATATCACTTATGAAGATCCTGTAAACATGGCTACACTTGAACTGAGTTAGGAAAGAGAACAGTGTCTCACATTTAGAAAACACTCTTATACCTGCTTAAGGGGGAAGGAGAGGTGGGGTGATGCATAAAACCAGAGTTCGATATAAGCACAGGTACCGTTCCAAAAACCAACTATGGAATAGACAAGACCTACACCGTCCTCAGTGAAAGGGACTCAAAACCCCATATTTCCCACAGAGGAAAATATCTGACTAGTAAGAATCATAAAACCTATGTATTGAGATGTCTCCGTAAGGGAATCAAGTGTGTCTAGACTGGCATAAACATGGCAGCGAGAATCAGCTCAAACCCACTATAAAAAGGAATTTCAAAAACAAAACAAAAAAACTGGGAAATTCTTTACAATTCCTTCAGGGTCTCTGATGAAAGCTGGAATGACCCTATCTACAACGACAGCTGGATGTGGCATAAGGAGGGACACTTGGGACTGAGACGATTGGTGAGATTGGGTGAGCAAATGCAGACCCTTTAAAGCAATAATGCATGGCACCCATTCCATGGGTCCGAACTCTCCAGGTTGAAGGGAATATTACTACAGCTATAACATGTGCGGGAAACCTAGAGAACGGACACACTGTGAATACGAAAGGTTTCTAAAACTCAACGAATAGTCCCTCTCCTGGTGCTCCGGTTTGACTTTCCGTCTGCTTTACTATCAACCTCCCAACTTGGAGAGACAGCTCCTTTAACCTCTTGGTTCGCACAGGTTGCCAATTTGGCAGAGGATGAAAGGGAAGAGGGAGAACCAATGAGAGAGTAGCTGTTAGGCATTTGGACGGGCACATATCACTGTAATTTCCCGGCAGGAAGAAGAATTAACCAAATTCTCAGCCACCCACCGGGAACCAGTATAGGTCCTGAACCAAAATTTTGGACTTGCGGTCAGCTCACCAAAAACGAGTTGAAAAATGGAGCTCAGGGGCACAGCAATTCACAAACTGGCCGAGTAATAAAGGACAACTATCGTCCAAAAATCTGTTGAGGGAAGGCAAAGAGGCGGACTTGAAAGCGAGGCAGAATAGCAGGAAACAGATTTCAAGAGGTACGTTGGAATCGCCTTTAAAGCACAGGAAGAGGGGCACAACTTCGACAATGATGCACTTGGCCAAAAAGGGCGTATGCGTTTTCTCCTGAATATATTCAGGAGAAAACGCATACGCCCTTTTTGGCCAAGCAAGCAAGCGGGCAATGCAAATCTGCACTACAAAGAAGTATCACTTCCCACCGGTCAAAAGGGACATCCACAAAATGTGTAAGAACAAGAAAGGCAAGACAGGCCCTGGAGAACAGGGAGCCTTGTTATGCTGATGGGCGGGATGTAAATTGCCAACTGCCTCTCTGGAGGAGTGCATTCTGTTCCCTAAAACAAGTAAAGAACAGAGCTACAGAGCCAAAGGCACTACCAGTCTAGGGAATATACCTTGGGAAAACTGAAAATCAATAAGACAGAGCCACCCCAAAATTTAGGGCTGCACTGCATACGAGGACCTCAACTTGGATACACCTTAAGTATCCCAGAAAATATAAACATGGTTCAAAAAATTGTGGTACTTACGTACGATGGAATATCCCTCAGCCATGAAATCAATGTCATAAGACCAGTAGCAGCAAAATGGGTGGATTCAGGTACGATGATTCTAAGTGAAATAAGTCACACAGAAAAAGAAACTTATCATAAGATATCACTTATGAAGATCCTGTAAACATGGCTACACTTGAACTGAGTTAGGAAAGAGAACAGTGTCTCACATTTAGAAAACACTCTTATACCTGCTTAAGGGGGAAGGAGAGGTGGGGTGATGCATAAAACCAGAGTTTGATATAAGCACAGGTACCGTTCCAAAAACCAACTATGGAATAGACAAGACCTACACCGTCCTCAGCGAAAGGGACTCAAAACCCCATATTTTCCGCAGAGGAAAATATCTGACTAGTAAGAATCTTAAAACCTATGTATTGATATGTCTCCGTAAGGGAATCAAGTGTGTCTAGACTGGCATAAACATGGCAGCGAGAATCAGCTCAAACCCACTATAAAAAGGAATTTCAAAAACAAAACAAAAAAACTGGGAAATTCTTTACAATTCCTTCAGGGTCTCTGATGAAAGCTGGAATGACCCTATCTACAACGACAGCTGGATGTGGCATAAGGAGGGACACTTGGGACTGAGACGATTGGTGAGATTGGGTGAGCAAATGCAGACCCTTTAAAGCAATAATGCATGGCACCCATTCCATGGGTCTGAACTCTCCAGGTTGAAGGGAATATTACTACAGCTATAACATGTGCGGGAAACCTAGAGAACGGGCACACTGTGAATACGAAAGGTTTCTAAAACTCAACGAATAGTCCCTCTCCTGGTGCTCCGGTTTGACTTTCCGTCTGCTTTACTATCAACCTCCCAACTTGGAGAGACAGCCCCTTTAACCTCTTGGTTCACACAGGTTGCCAATTTGGCAGAGGATGAAAGGGAAGAGGGAGAACCAATGAGAGAGTAGCTGTTAGGCATTTGGACGGGCACATATCACTGTAATTTCCCGGCAGGAAGAAGAATTAACCAAATTCTCAGCCACCCACCGGGAACCAGTATAGGTCCTGAACCAAAATTTTGGACTTGCGGTCAGCTCACCAAAAACGAGTTGAAAAATGCAGCTCGGGGGCACAGCAATTCACAAACTGGCCGAGTAATAAAGGACAACTATCGTCCAAAAATCTGTTGAGGGAAGGCAACGAGGCGGACTTGAAAGCGAGGCAGAATAGCAGGAAACAGATTTCAAGAGGTACGTTGGAATCGCCTTTAAAGCACAGGAAGAGGGGCACATCTTCGACAATGATGCACTTGGCCAAAAAGGGCGTATGCGTTTTCTCCTGAATATATTCAGGAGAAAACGCATACGCCCTTTTTGGCCAAGCAAGCAAGCGGGCAATGCAAATCTGCACTACAAAGAAGTATCACTTCCCACCGGTCAAAAGGGACATCCACAAAATGTGTAAGAACAAGAAAGGCAAGACAGGCCCTGGAGAACAGGGAGCCTTGTTATGCTGATGGGCGGGATGTAAATTGCCAACTGCCTCTCTGGAGGAGTGCATTCTGTTCCCTAAAACAAGTAAAGAACAGAGCTACAGAGCCAAGGGCACTACCAGTCTAGGGAATATACCTTGGGAAAACTGAAAATCAATAAGACAGAGCCACCCCAAAATTTAGGGCTGCACTGCATACAAGGACCTCAACTTGGATACACCTTAAGTATCCCAGAAAATATAAACATGGTTCAAAAAATTGTGGTACTTACGTAAGATGGAATATCCCTCAGCCATGAAATCAATGTCATAAGACCAGTAGCAGCAAAATGGGTGGATTCAGGTACGATGATTCTAAGTGAAATAAGTCACACAGAAAAAGAAACTTATCATAAGATATCACTTATGAAGATCCTGTAAACATGGCTACAGTTGAACTGAGTTAGGAAAGAGAACAGTGTCTCACATTTAGAAAACACTCTTATACCTGCTTAAGGGGGAAGGAGAGGTGGGGTGATGCATAAAACCAGAGTTTGATATAAGCACAGGTACCTTTCCAAAAACCAACTATGGAATAGACAAGACCTACACCGTCCTCAGTGAAAGGGACTCAAAACCCCATATTTCCCGCAGAGGAAAATATCTGACTAGTAAGAATCTTAAAACCTATGTATTGATATGTCTCCGTAAGGGAATCAAGTGTGTCTAGACTGGCATAAACATGGCAGCGAGAATCATCTCAAACCCACTATAAAAAGGAATTTCAAAAACAAAACAAAAATACTGGGAAATTCTTTACAATTCCTTCAGGGTCTCTGATGAAAGCTGGAATGACCCTATCTACAACGACAGCTGGATGTGGCATAAAGAGGGACACTTGGGACTGAGACGATTGGTGAGATTGGGTGAGCAAATGCAGACCCTTTAAAGCCATAATGCATGGCACCCATTCCATGGGTCCGAACTCTCCAGGTTGAAGGGAATATTACTACAGCTATAACATGTGCGGGAAACCTAGAGAACGGACACACTGTGAATACGAAAAGTTTCTAAAACTCAACGAATAGTCCCTCTCCTGGTGCTCTGGTTTGACTTTCCGTCTGCTTTACTATCAACCTCCCAACTTGGAGAGACAGCCCCTTTAACCTCTTGGTTCGCACAGGTTGCCAATTTGGCAGAGGATGAAAGGGAAGAGGGAGAACCAATGAGAGAGTAGCTGTTAGCCATTTGGACGGGCACATATCACTGTAATTTCCCGGCAGGAAGAAGAATTAACCAAATTCTCAGCCACCCACCGGGAACCAGTATAGGTCCTGAACCAAAATTTTGGACTTGCGGTCAGCTCACCAAAAACGAGTTAAAAAATGGAGCTCGGGGGCACATCAATTCACAAACTGGCCGAGTAATAAAGGACAACTATCGTCCAAAAATCTGTTGAGGGAAGGCAACGAGGCGGACTTGAAAGCGAGGCAGAATAGCAGGAAACAGATTTCAAGAGGTACGTTGGAATTGCCTTTAAAGCACAGGAAGAGGGGCACAACTTCGACAATGATGCACTTGGCCATAAAGGGCGTATGTGTTTTCACCTGAATATATTCAGGAGAAAACGCATACGCCCTTTTTGGCCAAGCAAGCAAGCGGGCAATGCAAATCTGCACTACAAAGAAGTATCACTTCCCACCGGTCAAAAGGGACATCCACAATATGTGTAAGAACAAGAAAGGCAAGACAGGCCCTGGAGAACAGGGAGCCTTGTTATGCGTAAATTGCCAACTGCCTCTCTGGAGGAGTGCATTCTGTTCCCTAAAACAAGTAAAGAACAGAGCTACAGAGCCAAGGGCACTACCAGTCTAGGGAATAAACCTTGGGAAAACTGAAAATCAATAAGACAGAGCCACCCCAAAATTTAGGGCTGCACTGCATACAAGGACCTCAACTTGGATACACCTTAAGTATCCCAGAAAATATAAACATGGTTCAAAAAATTGTGGTACTTACGTACGATGGAATATCCCTCAGCCATGAAATCAATGTCATAAGACCAGTAGCAGCAAAATGGGTGGATTCAGGTACGATGATTCTAAGTGAAATAAGTCACACAGAAAAAGAAACTTATCATAAGATATCACTTATGAAGATCCTGTAAACATGGCTACACTTGAACTGAGTTAGGAAAGAGAACAGTGTCTCACATTTAGAAAACACTCTTATGCCTGCTTAAGGGGGAAGGAGAGGTGGGGTGATGCATAAAACCAGAGTTTGATACAAGCACAGGTACCGTTCCAAAAACCAACTATGGAATAGACAAGACCTACACCGTCCTCAGCGAAAGGGACTCAAAACCCCATATTTCCCGCAGAGGAAAATATCTGAGTAGTAAGAATCTTAAAACCTATGTATTGATATGTCTCCGTAAGGGAATCAAGTGTGTCTAGACTGGCATAAACATGGCAGCGAGAATCAGCTCAAACCCACTATAAAAAGGAATTTCAAAAACAAAACAAAAAAACTGGGAAATTCTTTACAATTCCTTCAGGGTCTCTGATGAAAGCTGGAATGACCCTATCTACAACGACAGCTGGATGTGGCATAAGGAGGGACACTTGGGACTGAGACGATTGGTGAGATTGGGTGAGCAAATGCAGACCCTTTAAAGCAATAATGCATGGCACCCATTCCATGGGTCCGAACTCTCCAGGTTGAAGGGAATATTACTACAGCTATAACATGTGCGGGAAACCTAGAGAACGGACACACTGTGAATACGAAAGGTTTCTAAAACTCAACGAATAGTCCCTCTCCTGGTGCTCCGGTTTGACTTTCCGTCTGCTTTACTATCAACCTCCCAACTTGGAGAGACAGCCCCTTTAACCTCTTGGTTCGCACAGGTTGCCAATTTGGCAGAGGATGAAAGGGAAGAGGGAGAACCAATGAGAGAGTAGCTGTTAGGCATTTGGACGGGCACATATCACTGTAATTTCCCGGCAGGAAGAAGAATTAACCAAATTCTCAGCCACCCACCGGGAACCAGTATAGGTCCTGAACCAAAATTTTGGACTTGCGGTCAGCTCACCAAAAACGAGTTGAAAAATGGAGCTCAGGGGCACAGCAATTCACAAACTGGCCGAGTAATAAAGGACAACTATCGTCCAAAAATCTGTTGAGGGAAGGCAACGAGGCGGACTTGAAAGCGAGGCAGAATAGCAGGAAACAGATTTCAAGAGGTACGTTGGAATCGCCTTTAAAGCACAGGAAGAGGGGCACAACTTCGACAATGATGCACTTGGCCAAAAAGGGCGTATGCGTTTTCTCCTGAATATATTCAGGAGAAAACGCATACGCCCTTTTTGGCCAAGCAAGCAAGCGGGCAATGCAAATCTGCACTACAAAGAAGTATCACTTCCCACTGGTCAAAAGGGACATCCACAAAATGTGTAACAACAAGAAAGGCAAGACAGGCCCTGGAGAACAGGGAGCCTTGTTATGCTGATGGGCGGGATGTAAATTGCCAACTGCCTCTCTGGAGGAGTGCATTCTGTTCCCTAAAACAAGTAAAGAACAGAGCTACAGAGCCAAGGGCACTACCAGTCTAGGGAATATACCTTGGGAAAACTGAAAATCAATAAGACAGAGCCACCCCAAAATTTAGGGCTGCACTGCATACAAGGACCTCAACTTGGATACACCTTAAGTATCCCAGAAAATATAAACATGGTTCAAAAAATTGTGGTACTTACGTACGATGGAATATCCCTCAGCCATGAAATCAATGTCATAAGACCAGTAGCAGCAAAATGGGTGGATTCAGGTACGATGATTCTAAGTGAAATAAGTCACACAGAAAAAGAAACTTATCATAAGATATCACTTATGAAGATCCTGTAAACATGGCTACACTTGAACTGAGTTAGGAAAGAGAACAGTGTCTCACATTTAGAAAACACTCTTATACCTGCTTAAGGGGGAAGGAGAGGTGGGGTGATGCATAAAACAAGAGTTTGATATAAGCACAGGTACCGTTCCAAAAACCAACTATCGAATAGACAAGACCTACACCGTCCTCAGTGAAAGGGACTCAAAACCCCATATTTCCCGCAGAGGAAAGTATCTGACTAGTAAGAATCTTAAAACCTATGTATTGATATGTCTCCATAAGGGAATCAAGTGTGTCTAGACTGGCATAAACATGGCAGCGAGAATCAGCTCAAACCCACTATAAAAAGGAATTTCAAAAACAAAACAAAAAAACTGGGAAATTCTTTAAAATTCCTTCAGGGTCTCTGATGAATGCTGGAATGACCCTATCTACAACGACAGCTGGATGTGGCATAAGGAGGGACACTTGGGACTGAGATGATTGGTGAGATTGGGTGAGCAAATGCAGACCCTTTAAAGCAATAATGCATGGCACCCATTGCATGGGTCCGAACTCTCCAGGTTGAAGGGAATATTACTACAGCTATAACATGTGCGGGAAACCTAGGGAACGGACACACTGTGAATACGAAAGGTTTCTAAAACTCAACGAATAGTCCCTCTCCTGGTGCTCCGGTTTGACTTTCCGTCTGCTTTACTATCAACCTCCCAACTTGGAGAGACAGCCCCTTTAACCTCTTGCTTCGCACAGGTTGCCAATTTGGCAGAGGATGAAAGGGAAGAGGGAGAACCAATGAGAGAGTAGCTGTTAGGCATTTGGATGGGTACATATCACTGTAATTACCCGGCAGGAAGAAGAATTAACCAAAATATCAGCCACCCACCGGGAACCAGTATAGGTCCTGAACCAAAATTTTGGACTTGCGGTCAGCTCACCAAAAACGCTTTGAAAAATGGAGCTCAGGGGCACAGCAATTCACAAACTGGCCGAGTAATAAAGGACAACTATCGTCCAAAAATCTGTTGAGGGAAGGCAACGAGGCGGACTTGAAAGCGAGGCAGAATAGCAGGAAACAGATTTCAAGAGGTACGTTGGAATCGCCTTTAAAGCACAGGAAGAGGGGCACAACTTCGACAATGATGCACTTGGCCAAAAAGGGCGTATGCGTTTTCTCCTGAATATATTCAGGAGAAAACGCATACGCCCTTTTTGGCCAAGCAAGCAAGCGGGCAATGCAAATCTGCACTACAAAGAAGTATCACTTCCCACCGGTCAAAAGGGACATACACAAAATGTGTAAGAACAAGAAAGGCAAGACAGGCCCTGGAGAACAGGGAGCCTTGTAATGCTGATGGGCGGGATGTAAATTGCCAACTGCCTCTCTGGAGGAGTGCATTCTGTTCCCTAAAACAAGTAAAGAACAGAGCTACAGAGCCAAGGGAACTACCAGTCTAGGGAATATACCTTGGGAAAACTGAAAATCAATAAGACAGAGCCACCCCAAAATTTAGGGCTGCACTGCATACAAGGACCTCAACTTGGATACACCTTAAGTATCCCAGAAAATATAAACATGGTTCAAAAAATTGTGGTACTTACATACGATGGAATATCCCTCAGCCATGAAATCAATGTCATAAGACCAGTAGCAGCAAAATGGGTGGATTCAGGTACGATGATTCTAAGTGAAATAAGGTACACAGAAAAAGAAACTTATCATAAGATATCACTTATGAAGATCCTGTAAACATGGCTACACTTGAACTGAGTTAGGAAAGAGAACAGTGTCTCACATTTAGAAAACACTCTTATACCTGCTTAAGGGGGAAGGAGAGGTGGGGTGATGCATAAAACCAGAGTTTGATATAAGCACAGGTACCGTTCCAAAAACCAACTATGGAATAGACAAGACCTACACCGTCCTCAGCGAAAGGGACTCAAAACCCCATATTTCCCGCAGAGGAAAATATCTGACTAGTAAGAATCTTAAAACCTATGTATTGATATGTCTCCGTAAGGGAATCAAGTGTGTCTAGACTGGCATAAACATGGCAGCGAGAATCAGCTCAAACCCACTATAAAAAGGAATTTCAAAAACAAAACAAAAAAACTGGGAAATTCTTTACAATTCCTTCAGGGTCTCTGATGAAAGCTGGAATGACCCTATCTACAATGACAGCTGGATGTGGCATAAGGAGGGACACTTGGGACTGAGACGATTGGTGAGATTGGGTGAGCAAATGCAGACCCTTTAAAGCAATAATGCATGGCACCCATTCCATGGGTCCGAACTCTCCAGGTTGAAGGGAATATTACTACAGCTATAACATGTGCGGGAAACCTAGGGAACGGACACACTGTGAATACGAAAGGTTTCTAAAACTCAACGAATAGTCCCTCTCCTGATGCTCCGGTTTGACTTTCCGTCTGCTTTACTATCAACCTCCCAACTTGGAGAGACAGCCCCTTTAACCTCTTGGTTCGCACAGGTTTCCAATTTGGCAGAGGATGAAAGGGAAGAGGGAGAACCAATGAGAGAGTAGCTGTTAGGCATTTGGACGGGCACATATCACTGTAATTTCCCGGCAGGAAGAAGAATTAACCAAATTCTCAGCCACCCACCGGGAACCAGTATAGGTCCTGAAGCAAAATTTTGGACTTGCGGGCAGCTCACCAAAAACGAGTTGAAAAATGGAGCTCGGGGGCACAGCAATTCACAAACTGGCCGAGTAATAAAGGACAACTATCGTCCAAAAATCTGTTGAGGGAAGGCAACGAGGCGGACTTGAAAGCGAGGCAGAATAGCAGGAAACAGATTTCAAGAGGTACGTTGGAATCGCCTTTAAAGCACAGGAAGAGGGGCACAACTTCGACAATGATGCACTTGGCCAAAAAGGGCGTATGCATTTTCTCCTGAATATATTCAGGAGAAAACGCATACGCCCTTTTTGGCCAAGCAAGCAAGCGGGCAATGCAAATCTGCACTACAAAGAAGTATCACTTCCCACCGGTCAAAAGGGACATCCACAAAATGTGTAAGAACAAGAAAGGCAAGACAGGCCCTGGAGAACAGGGAGCCTTGTAATGCTGATGGGCGGGATGTAAATTGCCAACTGCCTCTCTGGAGGAGTGCATTCTGTTCCCTAAAACAAGTAAAGAACAGAGCTACAGAGCCAAGGGAACTACCAGTCTAGGGAATATACCTTGGGAAAACTGAAAATCAATAAGACAGAGCCACCCCAAAATTTAGGGCTGCACTGCATACAAGGACCTCAACTTGGATACACCTTAAGTATCCCAGAAAATATAAACATGGTTCAAAAAATTGTGGTACTTACATACGATGGAATATCCCTCAGCCATGAAATCAATGTCATAAGACCAGTAGCAGCAAAATGGGTGGATTCAGGTACGATGATTCTAAGTGAAATAAGTCACACAGAAAAAGAAACTTATCATAAGATATCACTTATGAAGATCCTGTAAACATGGTTACACTTGAACTGAGTTAGGAAAGAGAACAGTGTCTCACATTTAGAAAACACTCTTATGCCTGCTTAAGGGGGAAGGAGAGGTGGGGTGATGCATAAAACCAGAGTTTGATATAAGCACAGGTACCGTTCCAAAAACCAACTATGGAATAGACAAGACCTACACCGTCCTCAGCGAAAGGGACTCAAAATCCCATATTTTCCGCAGAGGAAAATATCTGACTAGTAAGAATCTTAAAACCTATGTATTGATATGTCTCCGTAAGGGAATCAAGTGTGTCTAGACTGGCATAAACATGGCAGCGAGAATCAGCTCAAACCCACTATAAAAAGGAATTTCAAAAACAAAACAAAAAAACTGGGAAATTCTTTACAATTCCTTCAGGGTCTCTGATGAAAGCTGGAATGACCCTATCTACAACGAAAGCTGGATGTGGCATAAGGAGGGACACTTGGGACTGAGACGATTGGTGAGATTGGGTGAGCAAATGCAGACCCTTTAAAGCAATAATGCATGGCACCCATTCCATGGGTCCGAACTCTCCAGGTTGAAGGGAATATTACTACAGCTATAACATGTGCGGGAAACCTAGAGAACGGACACACTGTGAATACGAAAGGTTTCTAAAACTCAACGAATAGTCCCTCTCCTGGTGCTCCGGTTTGACTTTCCGTCTGCTTTACTATCAACCTCCCATCTTGGAGAGACAGCCCCTTTAACCTCTTGGTTCGCACAGGTTGCCAATTTGGCAGAGGATGAAAGGGAAGAGGGAGAACCAATGAGAGAGTAGCTGTTAGGCATTTGGACGGGCACATATCACTGTAATTTCCCGGCAGGAAGAATAATTAACCAAATTCTCAGCCACCCACCGGGAACCAGTATAGGTCCTGAACCAAAATTTTGGACTTGCGGTCAGCTCACCAAAAACGAGTTGAAAAATGGAGCTCAGGGGCACAGCAATTCACAAACTGGCCGAGTAATAAAGGACAACTATCGTCCAAAAATCTGTTGAGGGAAGGCAACGAGGCGGACTTGAAAGCGAGGCAGAATAGCAGGAAACAGATTTCAAGAGGTACGTTGGAATCGCCTTTAAAGCACAGGAAGAGGGGCACAACTTCGACAATGATACACTTGGCCAAAAAGGGCGTATGCGTTTTCTCCTGAATATATTCAGGAGAAAACGCATACGCCCTTTTTGGCCAAGCAAGCAAGCGGGCAATGCAAATCTGCACTACAAAGAAGTATCACTTCCCACCGGTCAAAAGGGACATCCACAAAATGTGTAAGAACAAGAAAGGCAAGACAGGCCCTGGAGAACAGGGAGCCTTGTTATGCTGATGGGCGGGATGTAAATTGTCAACTGTCTCTCTGGAGGAGTGCTTTCTGTTCCCTAAAACAAGTAAAGAACAGAGCTACAGAGCCAAGGGCACTACCAGTCTAGGGAATATACCTTGGGAAAACTGAAAATCAATAAGACAGAGCCCCCCAAAATTTAGGGCTGCACTGCATACAAGGACCTCAACTTGGATACACCTTAAGTATCCCAGAAAATATAAACATGGTTCAAAAAATTGTGGTACTTACGTACGATGGAATATCCCTCAGCCATGAAATCAATGTCATAAGACCAGTAGCAGCAAAATGGGTGGATTCAGGTACGATGATTCTAAGTGAAATAAGTCACACAGAAAAAGAAACTTATCATAAGATATCACTTATGAAGATCCTGTAAACATGGCTACACTTGAACTGAGTTAGGAAAGAGAACAGTGTCTCACATTTAGAAAACACTCTTATGCCTGCTTAAGGGGGAAGGAGAGGTGGGGTGATGCATAAAACCAGAGTTTGATATAAGCACAGGTACCGTTCCAAAAACCAACTATGGAATAGACAAGACCTACACCGTCCTCAGTGAAAGGGACTCAAAACCCCATATTTCCCGCAGAGGAAAATATCTGACTAGTAAGAATCTTAAAACCTATGTATTGATATGTCTCCGTAAGGGAATCAAGTGTGTCTAGACTGGCATAAACATGGCAGCGAGAATCAGCTCAAACCCACTATAAAAAGGAATTTCAAAAACAAAACAAAAAAACTGGGAAATTCTTTACAATTCCTTCAGGGTCTCTGATGAAAGCTGGAATGACCCTATCTACAATGACAGCTGGATGTGGCATAAGGAGGGACACTTGGGACTGAGACGATTGGTGAGATTGGGTGAGCAAATGCAGACCCTTTAAAGCAATAATGCATGGCACCCATTCCATGGGTCCGAACTCTCCAGGTTGAAGGGAATATTACTACAGCTATAACATGTGCGGGAAACCTAGAGAACGGACACACTGTGAATATGAAAGGTTTCTAAAACTCAACGAATAGTCCCTCTCCTGGTGCTCCGGTTTGACTTTCCGTCTGCTTTACTATCAACCTCCCAACTTGGAGAGACAGCCCCTTTAACCTCTTGGTTCGCACAGGTTGCCAATTTGGCAGAGGATGAAAGGGAAGAGGGAGAACCAATGAGAGAGTAGCTGTTAGGCATTTGGACGGGCACATATCACTGTAATTTCCCGGCAGGAAGAAGAATTAACCAAATTCTCAGCCACCCACCGGGAACCAGTATAGGTCCTGGAGCAAAATTTTGGACTTGCGGTCAGCTCACCAAAAACGAGTTGAAAAATGGAGCTCAGGGGCACAGCAATTCACAAACTGGCCGATTAATAAAGGACAACTATCGTCCAAAAATCTGTTGAGGGAAGGCAACGAGGCGGACTTGAAAGCGAGGCAGAATAGCAGGAAACAGATTTCAAGAGGTACGTTGGAATCGCCTTTAAAGCACAGGAAGAGGGGCACAACTTCGACAATGATGCACTTGGCCAAAAAGGGCGTATGCGTTTTCTCCTGAATATATTCAGGAGAAAACGCATACGCCCTTTTTGGCCAAGCAAGCAAGCGGGCAATGCAAATCTGCACTACAAAAAAGTATCACTTCCCACCGGTCAAAAGGGACATCCACAAAATGTGTAAGAACAAGAAAGGCAAGACAGGCCCTGGAGAACAGGGAGCCTTGTTATGCTGATGGGCGGGATGTAAATTGCCAACTGCCTCTCTGGAGGAGTGCATTCTGTTCCCTAAAACAAGTAAAGAACAGAGCTACAGAGCCAAGGGCACTACCAGTCTAGGGAATATACCTTGGGAAAACTGAAAATCAATAAGACAGAGCCACCCCAAAATTTAGGGCTGCACTGCATACAAGGACCTCAACTTGGATACACCTTAAGTATCCCAGAAAATATAAACATGGTTCAAAAAATTGTGGTACTTACGTACGACGGAATATCCCTCAGCCATGAAATCAATGTCATAAGACCAGTAGCAGCAAAATGGGTGGATTCAGGTACGATGATTCTAAGTGAAATAAGGTACACAGAAAAAGAAACTTATCATAAGATATCACTTATGAAGATCCTGTAAACATGGCTACACTTGAACTGAGTTAGGAAAGAGAACAGTGTCTCACATTTAGAAAACACTCTTATACCTGCTTAAGGGGGAAGGAGAGGTGGGGTGATGCATAAAACCAGAGTTTGATATAAGCACAGGTACCGTTCCAAAAACCAACTATGGAATAGACAAGACCTACACCGTCCTCAGCGAAAGGGACTCAAAACCCCATATTTCCCGCAGAGGAAAATATCTGACTAGTAAGAATCTTAAAACCTATGTATTGATATGTCTCCGTAAGGGAATCAAGTGTGTCTAGACTGGCATAAACATGGCAGCGAGAATCAGCTCAAACCCACTATAAAAAGGAATTTCAAAAACAAAACAAAAAAACTGGGAAATTCTTTACAATTCCTTCAGGGTCTCTGATGAAAGCTGGAATGACCCTATCTACAATGACAGCTGTATGTGGCATAAGGAGGGACACTTGGGACTGAGACGATTGGTGAGATTGGGTGAGCAAATGCAGACCCTTTAAAGCAATAATGCATGGAACCCATTCCATGGGTCCGAACTCTCCAGGTTGAAGGGAATATTACTACAGCTATAACATGTGCGGGAAACCTAGGGAACGGACACACTGTGAATACGAAAGGTTTCTAAAACTCAACGAATAGTCCCTCTCCTGATGCTCCGGTTTGACTTTCCGTCTGCTTTACTATCAACCTCCCAACTTGGAGAGACAGCCCCTTTAACCTCTTGGTTCGCACAGGTTTCCAATTTGGCAGAGGATGAAAGGGAAGAGGGAGAACCAATGAGAGAGTAGCTGTTAGGCATTTGGACGGGCACATATCACTGTAATTTCCCGGCAGGAAGAAGAATTAACCAAATTCTCAGCCACCCACCGGGAACCAGTATAGGTCCTGAAGCAAAATTTTGGACTTGCGGGCAGCTCACCAAAAACGAGTTGAAAAATGGAGCTCGGGGGCACAGCAATTCACAAACTGGCCGAGTAATAAAGGACAACTATCGTCCAAAAATCTGTTGAGGGAAGGCAACGAGGCGGACTTGAAAGCGAGGCAGAATAGCAGGAAACAGATTTCAAGAGGTACGTTGGAATCGCCTTTAAAGCACAGGAAGAGGGGCACAACTTCGACAATGATGCACTTGGCCAAAAAGGGCGTATGCATTTTCTCCTGAATATATTCAGGAGAAAACGCATACGCCCTTTTTGGCCAAGCAAGCAAGCGGGCAATGCAAATCTGCACTACAAAGAAGTATCACTTCCCACCGGTCAAAAGGGACATCCACAAAATGTGTAAGAACAAGAAAGGCAAGACAGGCCCTGGAGAACAGGGAGCCTTGTAATGCTGATGGGCGGGATGTAAATTGCCAACTGCCTCTCTGGAGGAGTGCATTCTGTTCCCTAAAACAAGTAAAGAACAGAGCTACAGAGCCAAGGGAACTACCAGTCTAGGGAATATACCTTGGGAAAACTGAAAATCAATAAGACAGAGCCACCCCAAAATTTAGGGCTGCACTGCATACAAGGACCTCAACTTGGATACACCTTAAGTATCCCAGAAAATATAAACATGGTTCAAAAAATTGTGGTACTTACATACGATGGAATATCCCTCAGCCATGAAATCAATGTCATAAGACCAGTAGCAGCAAAATGGGTGGATTCAGGTACGATGATTCTAAGTGAAATAAGTCACACAGAAAAAGAAACTTATCATAAGATATCACTTATGAAGATCCTGTAAACATGGTTACACTTGAACTGAGTTAGGAAAGAGAACAGTGTCTCACATTTAGAAAACACTCTTATGCCTGCTTAAGGGGGAAGGAGAGGTGGGGTGATGCATAAAACCAGAGTTTGATATAAGCACAGGTACCGTTCCAAAAACCAACTATGGAATAGACAAGACCTACACCGTCCTCAGCGAAAGGGACTCAAAATCCCATATTTTCCGCAGAGGAAAATATCTGACTAGTAAGAATCTTAAAACCTATGTATTGATATGTCTCCGTAAGGGAATCAAGTGTGTCTAGACTGGCATAAACATGGCAGCGAGAATCAGCTCAAACCCACTATAAAAAGGAATTTCAAAAACAAAACAAAAAAACTGGGAAATTCTTTACAATTCCTTCAGGGTCTCTGATGAAAGCTGGAATGACCCTATCTACAACGAAAGCTGGATGTGGCATAAGGAGGGACACTTGGGACTGAGACGATTGGTGAGATTGGGTGAGCAAATGCAGACCCTTTAAAGCAATAATGCATGGCACCCATTCCATGGGTCCGAACTCTCCAGGTTGAAGGGAATATTACTACAGCTATAACATGTGCGGGAAACCTAGAGAACGGACACACTGTGAATACGAAAGGTTTCTAAAACTCAACGAATAGTCCCTCTCCTGGTGCTCCGGTTTGACTTTCCGTCTGCTTTACTATCAACCTCCCAACTTGGAGAGACAGCCCCTTTAACCTCTTGGTTCGCACAGGTTGCCAATTTGGCAGAGGATGAAAGGGAAGAGGGAGAACCAATGAGAGAGTAGCTGTTAGGCATTTGGACGGGCACATATCACTGTAATTTCCCGGCAGGAAGAAGAATTAACCAAATTCTCAGCCACCCACCGGGAACCAGTATAGGTCCTGAACCAAAATTTTGGACTTGCGGTCAGCTCACCAAAAACGAGTTGAAAAATGGAGCTCAGGGGCACAGCAATTCACAAACTGGCCGAGTAATAAAGGACAACTATCGTCCAAAAATCTGTTGAGGGAAGGCAACGAGGCGGACTTGAAAGCGAGGCAGAATAGCAGGAAACAGATTTCAAGAGGTACGTTGGAATCGCCTTTAAAGCACAGGAAGAGGGGCACAACTTCGACAATGATACACTTGGCCAAAAAGGGCGTATGCGTTTTCTCCTGAATATATTCAGGAGAAAACGCATACGCCCTTTTTGGCCAAGCAAGCAAGCGGGCAATGCAAATCTGCACTACAAAGAAGTATCACTTCCCACCGGTCAAAAGGGACATCCACAAAATGTGTAAGAACAAGAAAGGCAAGACAGGCCCTGGAGAACAGGGAGCCTTGTTATGCTGATGGGCGGGATGTAAATTGTCAACTGTCTCTCTGGAGGAGTGCTTTCTGTTCCCTAAAACAAGTAAAGAACAGAGCTACAGAGCCAAGGGCACTACCAGTCTAGGGAATATACCTTGGGAAAACTGAAAATCAATAAGACAGAGCCACCCCAAAATTTAGGGCTGCACTGCATACAAGGACCTCAACTTGGATACACCTTAAGTATCCCAGAAAATATAAACATGGTTCTAAAAATTGTGGTACTTACGTACGATGGAATATCCCTCAGCCATGAAATCAATGTCATAAGACCAGTAGCAGCAAAATGGGTGGATTCAGGTACGATGATTCTAAGTGAAATAAGTCACACAGAAAAAGAAACTTATCATAAGATATCACTTATGAAGATCCTGTAAACATGGCTACACTTGAACTGAGTTAGGAAAGAGAACAGTGTCTCACATTTAGAAAACACTCTTATGCCTGCTTAAGGGGGAAGGAGAGGTGGGGTGATGCATAAAACCAGAGTTTGATATAAGCACAGGTACCGTTCCAAAAACCAACTATGGAATAGACAAGACCTACACCGTCCTCAGTGAAAGGGACTCAAAACCCCATATTTCCCGCAGAGGAAAATATCTGACTAGTAAGAATCTTAAAACCTATGTATTGATATGTCTCCGTAAGGGAATCAAGTGTGTCTAGACTGGCATAAACATGGCAGCGAGAATCAGCTCAAACCCACTATAAAAAGGAATTTCAAAAACAAAACAAAAAAACTGGGAAATTCTTTACAATTCCTTCAGGGTCTCTGATGAAAGCTGGAATGACCCTATCTACAATGACAGCTGGATGTGGCATAAGGAGGGACACTTGGGACTGAGACGATTGGTGAGATTGGGTGAGCAAATGCAGACCCTTTAAAGCAATAATGCATGGCACCCATTCCATGGGTCCGAACTCTCCAGGTTGAAGGGAATATTACTACAGCTATAACATGTGCGGGAAACCTAGAGAACGGACACACTGTGAATATGAAAGGTTTCTAAAACTCAACGAATAGTCCCTCTCCTGGTGCTCCGGTTTGACTTTCCGTCTGCTTTACTATCAACCTCCCAACTTGGAGAGACAGCCCCTTTAACCTCTTGGTTCGCACAGGTTGCCAATTTGGCAGAGGATGAAAGGGAAGAGGGAGAACCAATGAGAGAGTAGCTGTTAGGCATTTGGACGGGCACATATCACTGTAATTTCCCGGCAGGAAGAAGAATTAACCAAATTCTCAGCCACCCACCGGGAACCAGTATAGGTCCTGGAGCAAAATTTTGGACTTGCGGTCAGCTCACCAAAAACGAGTTGAAAAATGGAGCTCAGGGGCACAGCAATTCACAAACTGGCCGATTAATAAAGGACAACTATCGTCCAAAAATCTGTTGAGGGAAGGCAACGAGGCGGACTTGAAAGCGAGGCAGAATAGCAGGAAACAGATTTCAAGAGGTACGTTGGAATCGCCTTTAAAGCACAGGAAGAGGGGCACAACTTCGACAATGATGCACTTGGCCAAAAAGGGCGTATGCGTTTTCTCCTGAATATATTCAGGAGAAAACGCATACGCCCTTTTTGGCCAAGCAAGCAAGCGGGCAATGCAAATCTGCACTACAAAAAAGTATCACTTCCCACCGGTCAAAAGGGACATCCACAAAATGTGTAAGAACAAGAAAGGCAAGACAGGCCCTGGAGAACAGGGAGCCTTGTTATGCTGATGGGCGGGATGTAAATTGCCAACTGCCTCTCTGGAGGAGTGCATTCTGTTCCCTAAAACAAGTAAAGAACAGAGCTACAGAGCCAAGGGCACTACCAGTCTAGGGAATATACCTTGGGAAAACTGAAAATCAATAAGACAGAGCCACCCCAAAATTTAGGGCTGCACTGCATACAAGGACCTCAACTTGGATACACCTTAAGTATCCCAGAAAATATAAACATGGTTCAAAAAATTGTGGTACTTACGTACGACGGAATATCCCTCAGCCATGAAATCAATGTCATAAGACCAGTAGCAGCAAAATGGGTGGATTCAGGTACGATGATTCTAAGTGAAATAAGTCACACAGAAAAAGAAACTTATCATAAGATATCACTTATGAAGATCCTGTAAACATGGCTACACTTGAACTGAGTTAGGAAAGAGAACAGTGTCTCACATTTAGAAAACACTCTTATACCTGCTTAAGGGGGAAGGAGAGGTGGGGTGATGCATAAAACCAGAGTTTGATATAAGCACAGGTACCGTTCCAAAAACCAACTATGGAATAGACAAGACCTACACCGTCCTCAGTGAAAGGGACTCAAAACCCCATATTTCCCGCAGAGGAAAATATCTGACTAGTAAGAATCTTAAAACCTATGTATTGATATGTCTCCGTAAGGGAATCAAGTGTGTCTAGACTGGCATAAACATGGCAGCGAGAATCAGCTCAAACCCACTATAAAAAGGAATTTCAAAAACAAAACAAAAAAACTGGGAAATTCTTTACAATTCCTTCAGGGTCTCTGATGAAAGCTGGAATGACCCTATCTACAATGACAGCTGGATGTGGCATAAGGAGGGACACTTGGGACTGAGACGATTGGTGAGATTGGGTGAGCAAATGCAGACCCTTTAAAGCAATAATGCATGGCACCCATTCCATGGGTCCGAACTCTCCAGGTTGAAGGGAATATTACTACAGCTATAACATGTGCTGGAAACTTAGAGAACGGACACACTGTGAATACGAAAGGTTTCTAAAACTCAACGAATAGTCCCTCTCCTGGTGCTCCGGTTTGACTTTCCGTCTGCTTTACTATCAACCTCCCAACTTGGAGAGACAGCCCCTTTAACCTCTTGGTTCGCACAGGTTTCCAATTTGGCAGAGGATGAAAGGGAAGAGGGAGAACCAATGAGAGAGTAGCTGTTAGGCATTTGGACGGGCACATATCACTGTAATTTCCCGGCAGGAAGAAGAATTAACCAAATTCTCAGCCACCCACCGGGAACCAGTATAGGTCCTGAACCAAAATTTTGGACTTGCGGTCAGCTCACCAAAAACGAGTTGAAAAATGGAGCTCAGGGGCACAGCAATTCACAAACTGGCCGAGTAATAAAGGACAACTATCGTCCAAAAATCTGTTGAGGGAAGGCAACGAGGCGGACTTGAAAGCGAGGCAGAATAGCAGGAAACAGATTTCTAGAGGTTCGTTGGAATCGCCTTTAAAGCACAGGAAGAGGGGCACAACTTCGACAATGATGCACTTGGCCAAAAAGGGCGTATGCGTTTTCTCCTGAATATATTCAGGAGAAAACGCATACGCCCTTTTTGGCCAAGCAAGCAAGCGGGCAATGCAAATCTGCACTACAAAAAAGTATCACTTCCCACCGGTCAAAAGGGACATCCACAAAATGTGTAAGAACAAGAAAGGCAAGACAGGCCCTGGAGAACAGGGAGCCTTGTTATGCTGATGGGCGGGATGTAAATTGCCAACTGCCTCTCTGGAGGAGTGCATTCTGTTCCCTAAAACAAGTAAAGAACAGAGCTACAGAGCCAAGGGCACTACCAGTCTAGGGAATATACCTTGGGAAAACTGAAAATCAATAAGACAGAGCCACCCCAAAATTTAGGGCTGCACTGCATACAAGGACCTCAACTTGGATACACCTTAAGTATCCCAGAAAATATAAACATGGTTCAAAAAATTGTGGTACTTACGTACGATGGAATATCCCTCAGCCATGAAATCAATGTCATAAGACCAGTAGCAGCAAAATGGGTGGATTCAGGTACGATGATTCCTAGTGAAATAAGTCACACAGAAAAAGAAACTTATCATAAGATATCACTTATGAAGATCCTGTAAACATGGGTACACTTGAACTGAGTTAGGAAAGAGAACAGTGTCTCACATTTAGAAAACACTCTTATGCCTGCTTAAGGGGGAAGGAGAGGTGGGGTGATGCATAAAACCAGAGTTTGATATAAGCACAGGTACCGTTCCAAAAACCAACTATGGAATAGACAAGACCTACACCGTCCTCAGCGAAAGGGACTCAAAATCCCATATTTCCCGCAGAGGAAAATATCTGACTAGTAAGAATCTTAAAACCTATGTATTGATATGTCTCCGTAAGGGAATCAAGTGTGTCTAGACTGGCATAAACATGGCAGCGAGAATCAGCTCAAACCCACTATAAAAAGGAATTTCAAAAACAAAACAAAAAAACTTGGAAATTCTTTACAATTCCTTCAGGGTCTCTGATGAAAGCTGGAATGACCCTATCTACAACGACAGCTGGATGTGGCATAAGGAGGGACACTTGGGACTGAGACGATTGGTGAGATTGGGTGAGCAAATGCAGACCCTTTAAAGCAATAATGCATGGCACCCATTCCATGGGTCCGAGCTCTCCAGGTTGAAGGGAATATTACTACAGCTATAACATGTGCGGGAAACCTAGAGAACGGACACACTGTGAATATGAAAGGTTTCTAAAACTCAACGAATAGTCCCTCTCCTGGTGCTCTGGTTTGACTTTCCGTCTGCTTTACTATCAACCTCCCAACTTGGAGAGACAGCCCCTTTAACCTCTTGGTTCGCACAGGTTGCCAATTTGGCAGAGGATGAAAGGGAAGAGGGAGAACCAATGAGAGAGTAGCTGTTAGGCATTTGGACGGGCACATATCACTGTAATTTCCCGGCAGGAAGAAGAATTAACCAAATTCTCAGCCACCCCCCGGGAACCAGTATAGGTCCTGAACCAAAATTTTGGACTTGCGGTCAGCTCACCAAAAACGAGTTGAAAAATGGAGCTCAGGGGCACAGCAATTCACAAACTGGCCGAGTAATAAAGGACAACTATCGTCCAAAAATCTGTTGAGGGAAGGCAACGAGGCGGACTTGAAAGCGAGGCAGAATAGCAGGAAACAGATTTCAAGAGGTACGTTTGAATCGCCTTTAAAGCACTGGAAGAGGGGCACAACTTCGACAATGATGCACTTGGCCAAAAAGGGCGTATGCGTTTTCTCCTGAATATATTCAGGAGAAAACGCATACGCCCTTTTTGTCCAAGCAAGCAAGCGGGCAATGCAAATCTGCACTACAAAGAAGTATCACTTCCCACCGGTCAAAAGGGACATCCACAAAATGTGTAAGAACAAGAAAGGCAAGACAGGCCATGGAGAACAGGGAGCCTTGTTATGCTGATGGGTGGGATGTAAATTGCCAACTGCCTCTCTGGAGGAGTGCATTGTGTTCCCTAAAAGAAGTAAAGAACAAAGCTACAGAGCCAAGGGCACTACCAGTCTAGGGAATATACCTTGGGAAAACTGAAAATCAATAAGACAGAGCCACCCCAAAATTTAGGGCTGCACTGCATACAAGGACCTCAACTTGGATACACCTTAAGTATCCCAGAAAATATAAACATGGTTCAAAAAATTGTGGTACTTACGTACGATGGAATATCCCTCAGCCATGAAATCAATGTCATAAGACCAGTAGCAGCAAAATGGGTGGATTCAGGTACGATGATTCCTAGTGAAATAAGTCACACAGAAAAAGAAACTTATCATAAGATATCACTTATGAAGATCCTGTAAACATGGGTACACTTGAACTGAGTTAGGAAAGAGAACAGTGTCTCACATTTAGAAAACACTCTTATGCCTGCTTAAGGGGGAAGGAGAGGTGGGGTGATGCATAAAACCAGAGTTTGATATAAGCACAGGTACTGTTCCAAAAACCAACTATGGAATAGACAAGACCTACACCGTCCTCAGTGAAAGGGACTCAAAATCCCATATTTCCCGCAGAGGAAAATATCTGACTAGTAAGAATCTTAAAACCTATGTATTGATATGTCTCCGTAAGGGAATCAAGTGTGTCTAGACTGGCATAAACATGGCAGCGAGAATCAGCTCAAACCCACTATAAAAAGGAATTTCAAAAACAAAACAAAAAAACTGGGAAATTCTTTACAATTCCTTCAGGGTCTCTGATGAAAGCTGGAATGACCCTATCTACAACGACAGCTGGATGTTGCATAAGGAGGGACACTTGGGACTGAGACGATTGGTGAGATTGGGTGAGCAAATGCAGACCCTTTAAAGCAATAATGCATGGCACCCATTCCATGGGTCCGAACTCTCCAGGTTGAAGGGAATATTACTACAGCTATAACATGTGCGGGAAACCTAGAGAACGGACACACTGTGAATACGAAAGGTTTCTAAAACTCAACGAATAGTCCCTCTCCTGGTGCTCCGGTTTGACTTTCCGTCTGCTTTACTATCAACCTCCCAACTTGGAGAGACAGCCCCTTTAACCTCTTGGTTCGCACAGGTTTCCAATTTGGCAGAGGATGAAAGGGAAGAGGGAGAACCAATGAGAGAGTAGCTGTTAGGCATTTGGACGGGCACATATCACTGTAATTTCCCGGCAGGAAGAAGAATTAACCAAATTCTCAGCCACCCACCGGGAACCAGTATAGGTCCTGAAGCAAAATTTTGGACTTGCGGTCAGCTCACCAAAAACGAGTTGAAAAATGGAGCTCAGGGGCACAGCAATTCACAAACTGGACGAGTAATAAAGGACAACTATCGTCCAAAAATCTGTTGAGGGAAGGCAACGAGGCGGACTTGAAAGCGAGGCAGAATAGCAGGAAACAGATTTCAAGAGGTACGTTGGAATCGCCTTTAAAGCACAGGAAGAGGGGCACAACTTCGACAATGATGCACTTGGCCAAAAAGGGCGTATGCGTTTTCTCCTGAATATATTCAGGAGAAAACGCATACGCCCTTTTTGGCCAAGCAAGCAAGCGGGCAATGCAAATCTGCACTACAAAGAAGTATCACTTCCCACCGGTCAAAAGGGACATCCACAAAATGTGTAAGAACAAGAAAGGCAAGACAGGCCCTGGAGAACAGGGAGCCTTGTTATGCTGATGGGCGGGATGTAAATTGCGAACTGCCTCTCTGGAGGAGTGCATTCTGTTCCCTAAAACAAGTAAAGAACAGAGCTACAGAGCCAAGGGCACTACCAGTCTAGGGAATATACCTTGGGAAAACTGAAAATCAATAAGACAGAGCCACCCCAAAATTTAGGGCTGCACTGCATACAAGGACCTCAACTTGGATACACCTTAAGTATCCCAGAAAATATAAACATGGTTCAAAAAATTGTGGTACTTACGTACGATGGAATATCCCTCAGCCATGAAATCAATGTCATAAGACCAGTAGCAGCAAAATGGGTGGATTCAGGTACGATGATTCTAAGTGAAATAAGTCACACAGAAAAAGAAACTTATCATAAGATATCACTTATGAAGATCCTGTAAACATGGCTACACTTGAACTGAGTTAGGAAAGAGAACAGTGTCTCACATTTAGAAAACACTCTTATACCTGCTTAAGGGAGAAGGAGAGGTGGGGTGATGCATAAAACCAGAATTTGATATAAGCACAGGTACTGTTCCAAAAACCACCTATGGTATAGACAAGACCTACACCGTCCTCAGTGAAAGGGACTCAAAACCCCATATTTCCCGCAGAGGAAAATATCTGACTAGTAAGAATCTTAAAACCTATGTATTGATATGTCTCCGTAAGGGAATCAAGTGTGTCTAGACTGGCATAAACATGGCAGCGAGAATCAGCTCAAACCCACTATAAAAAGGAATTTCAAAAACAAAACAAAAAAACTGGGAAATTCTTTACAATTCCTTCAGGGTCTCTGATGAAAGCTGGAATGACCCTACCTACAACGACAGCTGGATGTGGCATAAGGAGGGACACTTGGGACTGAGACGATTGGTGAGATTTGGTGAGCAAATGCAGACCCGTTAAAGCAATAATGCATGGCACCCATTCCATGGGTCCGAACTCTCCAGGTTGAAGGGAATATTACTACAGCTATAACATGTGTGGGAAACCTAGAGAACGGACACACTGTGAATACGGAAGATTTCTAAAACTCAATGAATAGTCCCTCTCCTGGTGCTCCGGTTTGACATTCCATCTGCTTTACTATCAACCTCCCAACTTGGAGAGACAGCCCCTTTAACCTCTTGGTTCGCACAGGTTTCCAATTTGGCAGAGGATGAAAGGGAAGAGGGAGAACCAATGAGAGAGTAGCTGTTAGGCATTTGGACGGGCACATATCACTGTAATTTCCCGGCAGGAAGAAGAATTAACCAAATTCTCAGCCACCCACCGGGAACCAGTATAGGTCCTGGACCAAAATTTTGGACTTGCGGTCAGCTCACCAAAAACGAGTTGAAAAATGGAGCTCAGGGGCACAGCAATTCACAAACTGGCCGAGTAATAAAGGACAACTATCGTCCAAAAATCTGTTGAGGGAAGGCAACGAGGCGGACTTGAAAGCGAGGTAGAATAGCAGGAAACAGATTTCAATAGGTACGTTGGAATCGCCTTTAAAGCACAGGAAGAGGGGCACAACTTCGACAATGATGCACTTGGCCAAAAAGGGCGTATGCGTTTTCTCCTGAATATATTCAGGAGAAAACGCATACGCCCTTTTTGTCCAAGCAAGCAAGCGGGCAATGCAAATCTGCACTACAAAGAAGTATCACTTCCCACCGGTCAAAAGGGACATCCACAAAATGTGTAAGAACAAGAAAGGCAAGACAGGCCCTGGAGAACAGGGAGCCTTGTTATGCTGATGGGCGGGATGTAAATTGCCAACTGCCTCTCTGGAGGAGTGCATTCTGTTCCCTAAAACAAGTAAAGAACAGAGCTACAGAGCCAAGGGCACTACCAGTCTAGGGAATATACCTTGGGAAAACTGAAAATCAATAAGACAGAGCCACCCCAAAATTTAGGGCTGCACTGCATACAAGGACCTCAACTTGGATACACCTTAAGTATCCCAGAAAATATAAACATGGTTCAAAAAATTGTGGTACTTACGTACGATGGAATATCCCTCAGCCATGAAATCAATGTCATAAGACCAGTAGCAACAAAATGGGTGGATTCAGGTACGATGATTCTAAGTGAAATAAGTCACACAGAAAAAGAAACTTATCATAAGATATCACTTATGAAGATCCTGTAAACATGGCTACACTTGAACTGAGTTAGGAAAGAGAACAGTGTCTCACATTTAGAAAACACTCTTATACCTGCTTAAGGGGGAAGGAGAGGTGGGGTGATGCATAAAACCAGAGTTTGATATAAGCACAGGTACCGTTCCAAAAACCAACTATGGAATAGACAAGACCTACACCGTCCTCAGTGAAAGGGACTCAAAACCCCATATTTCCCGCAGAGGAAAGTATCTGACTAGTAAGAATCTTAAAACCTATGTATTGATATGTCTCCGTAAGGGAATCAAGTGTGTCTAGACTGGCATAAACATGGCAGCGAGAATCAGCTCAAACCCACTATAAAAAGGAATTTCAAAAACAAAACAAAAAACTGGGAAATTCTTTACAATTCCTTCAGGGTCTCTGATGAAAGCTGGAATGACCCTATCTACAACGACAGCTGGATGTGGCATAAGGAGGGACACTTGGGACTGAGACGATTGGTGAGATAGGGTGAGCAAATGCAGACCCTTTAAAGCAATAATGCATGGCACCCATTCCATGGGTCCGAACTCTCCAGGTTGAAGGGAATATTACTACAGCTATAACATGTGCGGGAAACCTAGAGAACGGACACAATGTGAATACGAAAGGTTTCTAAAACTCAACGAATAGTCCCTCTCCTGGTGCTCCGGTTTGACTTTCCGTCTGCTTTACTATCAACCTCCCAACTTGGAGAGACAGCCCCTTTAACCTCTTGGTTCACACAGGTTGCCAATTTGGCAGAGGATGAAAGGGAAGCGGGAGAACCAATGAGAGAGTAGCAGTTAGGCATTTGGACGGGCACATATCACTGTAATTTCCCGGCAGGAAGAAGAATTAACCAAATTCTCAGCCACCCACCGGGAACCAGTATAGGTCCTGAAGCAAAATTTTGGACTTGCGGTCAGCTCACCAAAAACGAGTTGAATAATGGAGCTCAGGGGCACAGCAATTCACAAACTGGCCGAGTAATAAAGGACAACTATCGTCCAAAAATCTGTTGAGGGAAGGCAACGAGGCGGACTTGAAAGCGAGGCAGAATAGCAGGAAACAGATTTCAAGAGGTACGTTGGACTCGCCTTTAAAGCACAGGAAGAGGGGCACAACTTCGACAATGATGCACTTGGCCAAAAAGGGCGTATGCGTTTTCTCCTGAATATATTCAGGAGAAAACGCATACGCCCTTTTTGTCCAAGCAAGCAAGCGGGCAATGCAAATCTTCACTACAAAGAAGTATCACTTCCCACCGGTCAAAAGGGACATCCACAAAATGTGTAAGAACAAGAAAGGCAAGACAGGCCCTGGAGAACAGGGAGCCTTGTTATGCTGATGGGCGGGATGTAAATTGCCAACTGCCTCTCTGGAGGAGTGCATTCTGTTCCCTAAAACAAGTAAAGAACAGAGCTACAGAGCCAAGGGCACTACCAGTCTAGGGAATATACCTTGGGAAAACTGAAAATCAATAAGACAGAGCCACCCGAAAATTTAGGGCTGCACTGCATACAAGGACCTCAACTTGGATACACCTTAAGTATCCCAGAAAATATAAACATGGTTCAAAAAATAGTGGTACTTACGTACGATGGAATATCCCTCAGCCATGAAATCAATGTCATAAGACCAGTAGCAGCAAAATGGGTGGATTCAGGTACGATGATTCCTAGTGAAATAAGTCACACAGAAAAAGAAACTTATCATAAGATATCACTTATGAAGATCCTGTAAACATGGCTACACTTGAACTGAGTTAGGAAAGAGAACAGTGTCTCACATTTAGAAAACACTCTTATACCTGCTTAAGGGGGAAGGAGAGGTGGGGTGATGCATAAAACCAGAGTTTGATATAAGCACAGGTACCGTTCCAAAAACCAACTATGGAATAGACAAGACCTACACCGTCTTCAGTGAAAGGGACTCAAAACCCCATATTTCCCGCAGAGGAAAATATCTGACTAGTAAGAATCTTAAAACCTATGTATTGATATGTCTCCGTAAGGGAATCAAGTGTGTCTAGACTGGCATAAACATGGCAGCGAGAATCAGCTCAAACCCACTATAAAAAGGAATTTCAAAAACAAAACAAAAAAACTGGGAAATTCTTTTCAAATCCTTCAGGGTCTCTGATGAAAGCTGGAATGACCCCATCTACAACGACAGCTGGATGTGGCATAAGGAGGGACACTTGGGACTGAGACGATTGGTGAGATTTGGCGAGCAAATGCAGACCCTTTAAAGCAATAATGCATGGCACCCATTCCATTGGTCCGAACTCTCCAGGTTGAAGGGAATATTACTACAGCTATAACATGTGCGGGAAACCTAGCGAACGGACATACTGTGAATACGGAAGGTTTCTAAAACTCAACAAATAGTCCCTCTCCTGGTGCTCCGGTTTGACTTTCCGTCTGCTTTACTATCAACCTCCCAACTTGGAGAGACAGCCCCTTTAACCTCTTGGTTCGCACAGGTTGCCAATTTGGCAGAGGATGAAAGGGAAGAGGGAGAACCAATGAGAGAGTAGCTGTTAGGCATTTGGACGGGCACATATCACTGTAATTTCCCGGCAGGAAGAAGAATTAACCAAATTCTCAGCCACCCACCGGGAACCAGTATAGGTCCTGAACCAAAATTTTGGTCTTGCGGTCAGCTCACCAAAAACGAGTTGAAAAATGGAGCTCAGGGGCACAGCAATTCACAAACTGGCCGAGTAATAAAGGACAACTATCGTCCAAAAATCTGTTGAGGGAAGGCAACGAGGCGGACTTGAAAGCGAGGCAGAATAGCAGGAAACAGATTTCAAGAGGTACGTTGGAATCGCCTTTAAAGCACAGGAAGAGGGGCACAACTTCGACAATGATGCACTTGGCCAAAAAGGGCGTATGCGTTTTCTCCTGAATATATTCAGGAGAAAACGCATACGCCCTTTTTGGCCAAGCAAGCAAGCGGGCAATGCAAATTTGCACTACAAAGAAGTATCACTTCCCACCGGTCAAAAGGGACATCCACAAAATATGTAAGAACAAGAAAGGCAAGACAGGCCCTGGAGAACAGGGAGCCTTGTTATGCTGATGGGCGGGATGTAAATTGCCAGCTGCCTCTCTGGAGGAGTGCATTCTGTTCCCTAAAACAAGAAAGAACAGAGCTACAGAGCCAAGGGCACTACCAGTCTACGGAATATACCTTGGGAAAACTGAAAATCAATAAGACAGAGCCACCCCAAAATTTAGGGCTGCACTGCATACAAGGACCTCAACTTGGATACACCTTAAGTATCCCAGAAAATATAAACATGGTTCAAAAAATTGTGGTACTTACGTACGATGGAATATCCCTCAGCCATGAAATCAATGTCATAAGACCAGTAGCAGCAAAATGGGTGGATTCAGGTACGATGATTCTAAGTGAAATAAGTCACACAGAAAAAGAAACTTATCATAAGATATCACTTATGAAGATCCTGTAAACATGGCTACGCTTGAACTGAGTTAGGAAAGAGAACAGTGTCTCACATTTAGAAAACACTCTTATACCTGCTTAAGGGGGAAGGAGAGGTGGGGTGATGCATAAAACCAGAGTTTGATATAAGCACAGGTACCGTTCCAAAAACCAACTATGGAATAGACAAGACCTACACCGTCCTCAGTGAAAGGGACTCAAAACCCCATATTTCCCGCAGAGGAAAATATCTGACTAGTAAGAATCTTAAAACCTATGTATTGATATGTCTCCGTAAGGGAATCAAGTGTGTCTAGACTGGCATAAACATGGCAGCGAGAATCAGCTCAAACCCACTATAAAAAGGAATTTCAAAAACAAAACAAAAAAACTGGGAAATTCTTTACAATTCCTTCAGGGTCTCTGATGAAAGCTGGAATGACCCTATCTACAACGACAGCTGGATGTGGCATAAGGAGGGACACTTGGGACTGAGACGATTGGTGAGATTTGGCGAGCAAATGAAGACCCTTTAAAGCAATAATGCATGGCACCCATTCCATGGGTCTGAACTCTCCAGGTTGAAGGGAATATTACTACAGCTATAACATGTGCGGGAAACCTAGAGAACGGACACACTGTGAATACGGAAGGTTTCTAAAACTCAACGAATAGTCCCTCTCCTGGTGCTCCGGTTTGACTTTCCGTCTGCTTTACTATCAACCTCCCAACTTGGAGAGACAGCCCCTTTAACCTCTTGCTTCGCACAGGTTGCCAATTTGGCAGAGGATGAAAGGGAAGAGGGAGAACCAATGAGAGAGTAGCTGTTAGGCATTTGGACGGGCACATATCACTGTAATTTCCCGGCAGGAAGAAGAATTAACCAAATTCTCAGCCACCCACCGGGAACCAGTATAGGTCCTGAACCAAAATTTTGGACTTGTGGTCAGCTCACCAAAAACGAGTTGAAAAATGGAGCTCAGGGGCACAGCAATTCACAAACTGGCCGAGTAATAAAGGACAACTATCGTCCAAAAATCTGTTGAGGGAAGGCAACGAGGCGGACTTGAAAGCGAGGCAGAATAGCAGGAAACAGATTTCAAGAGGTACGTTGGAATCGCCTTTAAAGCACAGGAAGAGGGGCACAACTTCGACAATGATGCACTTGGCCAAAAAGGGTGTATGCGTTTTCTCCTGAATATATTCAGGAGAAAACGCATACACCCTTTTTGGCCAAGCAAGCAAGCGGGCAATGCAAATCTGCACTACAAAGAAGTATCACTTCCCACCGGTCAAAAGGGACATCCACAAAATGTGTAAGAACAAGAAAGGCAAGACAGGCCCTGGAGAACAGGGAGCCTTGTTATGCTGATGGGCGGGATGTAAATTGCCAACTGCCTCTCTGGAGGAGTGCATTCTGTTCCCTAAAACAAGTAAAGAACAGAGCTACAGAGCCAAGGGCACTACCAGTCTAGGGAATATACCTTGGGAAAACTGAAAATCAATAAGACAGAGCCACCCCAAAATTTAGGGCTGCACTGCATACAAGGACCTCGACTTGGATACACCTTAAGTATCCCAGAAAATATAAACATGGTTCAAAAAATTGTGGTACTTACGTACGATGGAATATCCCTCAGCCATGAAATCAATGTCATAAGACCAGTAGCAGCAAAATGGGTGGATTCAGGTACGATGATTCTAAGTGAAATAAGTCACACAGAAAAAGAAACTTATCATAAGATATCACTTATGAAGATCCTGTAAACATGGCTACACTTGAACTGAGTTAGGAAAGAGAACAGTGTCTCACATTTAGAAAACACTCTTATACCTGCTTAAGGGGGAAGGAGAGGTGGGGTGATGCATAAAACCAGAGTTTGATATAAGCACAGGTACCGTTCCAAAAACCAACTATGGAATAGACAAGACCTACACCGTCCTCAGTGAAAGGGACTCAAAACCCCATATTTCCCGCAGAGGAAAATACCTGACTAGTAAGAATCTTAAAACCTATGTATTGATATGTCTCCGTAAGGGAATCAAGTGTGTCTAGACTGGCATAAACATGGCAGCGAGAATCAGCTCAAACCCACTATAAAAAGGAATTTCAAAAACAAAACAAAAAAACTGGGAAATTCTTTGCAATTCCTTCAGGGTCTCTGATGAAAGCTGGAATGACCCTATCTACAACGACAGCTGGATGTGGCATAAGGAGGGACACTTGGGACTGAGACGATTGGTGAGATTGGGTGAGCAAATGCAGACCCTTTAAAGCAATAATGCATGGCACCCATTCCATGGGTCCGAACTCTCCAGGTTGAAGGGAATATTACTACAGCTATAACATGTGCGGGAAACCTAGGGAACGGACACACAGTGAATACGAAAGGTTTCTAAAACTCAACGCATAGTCCCTCTCCTGGTGCTCCGGTTTGACTTTTCGTCTGCTTTACTATCAACCTCCCAACTTGGAGAGACAGCCCCTTTAACCTCTTGGTTCGCACAGGTTTCCAATTTGGCAGAGGATGAAAGGGAAGAGGGAGAACCAATGAGAGAGTAGCTGTTAGGCATTTGGACGGGCACATATCACTGTAATTTCCCGGGAGGAAGAAGAATTAACCAAATTCTCAGCCACCCACTGGGAACCAGTATAGGTCCTGGAGCAAAATTTTGGACTTGCGGTCAGCTCACCAAAAACGAGTTGAAAAATGGAGCTCAGGGGCACAGCAATTCACAAACTGGCCGAGTAATAAAGGACAACTATCGTCCAAAAATCTGTTGAGGGAAGGCAACGAGGCGGACTTGAAAGCGAGGCAGAATAGCAGGAAACAGATTTCAAGAGGTACGTTGGAATCGCCTTTAAAGCACAGGAAGAGGGGCACAACTTCGACAATGATGCACTTGGCCAAAAAGGGTGTATGCGTTTTCTCCTGAATATATTCAGGAGAAAACGCATACACCCTTTTTGGCCAAGCAAGCAAGCGGGCAATGCAAATCTGCACTACAAAGAAGTATCACTTCCCACCGGTCAAAAGGGACATCCACAAAATGTGTAAGAACAAGAAAGGCAAGACAGGCCCTGGAGAACAGGGAGCCTTGTTATGCTGATGGGCGGGATGTAAATTGCCAACTGCCTCTCTGGAGGAGTGCATTCTGTTCCCTAAAACAAGTAAAGAACAGAGCTACAGAGCCAAGGGCACTACCAGTCTAGGGAATATACCTTGGGAAAACTGAAAATCAATAAGACAGAGCCACCCCAAAATTTAGGGCTGCACTGCATACAAGGACCTCGACTTGGATACACCTTAAGTATCCCAGAAAATATAAACATGGTTCAAAAAATTGTGGTACTTACGTACGATGGAATATCCCTCAGCCATGAAATCAATGTCATAAGACCAGTAGCAGCAAAATGGGTGGATTCAGGTACGATGATTCTAAGTGAAATAAGTCACACAGAAAAAGAAACTTATCATAAGATATCACTTATGAAGATCCTGTAAACATGGCTACACTTGAACTGAGTTAGGAAAGAGAACAGTGTCTCACATTTAGAAAACACTCTTATACCTGCTTAAGGGGGAAGGAGAGGTGGGGTGATGCATAAAACCAGAGTTTGATATAAGCACAGGTACCGTTCCAAAAACCAACTATGGAATAGACAAGACCTACACCGTCCTCAGTGAAAGGGACTCAAAACCCCATATTTCCCGCAGAGGAAAATATCTGACTAGTAAGAATCTTAAAACCTATGTATTGATATGTCTCCGTAAGGGAATCAAGTGTGTCTAGACTGGCATAAACATGGCAGCGAGAATCAGCTCAAACCCACTATAAAAAGGAATTTCAAAAACAAAACAAAAAAACTGGGAAATTCTTTACAATTCCTTCAGGGTCTCTGATGAAAGCTGGAATGACCCTATCTACAACGACAGCTGGATGTGGCATAAGGAGGGACACTTGGGACTGAGACGATTGGTGAGATTTGGCGAGCAAATGAAGACCCTTTAAAGCAATAATGCATGGCACCCATTCCATGGGTCTGAACTCTCCAGGTTGAAGGGAATATTACTACAGCTATAACATGTGCGGGAAACCTAGAGAACGGACACACTGTGAATACGGAAGGTTTCTAAAACTCAACGAATAGTCCCTCTCCTGGTGCTCCGGTTTGACTTTCCGTCTGCTTTACTATCAACCTCCCAACTTGGAGAGACAGCCCCTTTAACCTCTTGCTTCGCACAGGTTGCCAATTTGGCAGAGGATGAAAGGGAAGAGGGAGAACCAATGAGAGAGTAGCTGTTAGGCATTTGGACGGGCACATATCACTGTAATTTCCCGGCAGGAAGAAGAATTAACCAAATTCTCAGCCACCCACCGGGAACCAGTATAGGTCCTGAACCAAAATTTTGGGCTTGCGGTCAGCTCACCAAAAACGAGTTGAAAAATGGAGCTCGGGGGCACAGCAATTCACAAACTGGCCGAGTAATAAAGGACAACTATCGTCCAAAAATCTGTTGAGGGAAGGCAACGAGGTGGACTTGAAAGCGAGGCAGAATAGCAGGAAACAGATTTCAAGAGGTACGTTGGAATCGCCTTTAAAGCACAGGAAGAGGGGCACAACTTCGACAATGATGCACTTGGCCAAAAAGGGTGTATGCGTTTTCTCCTGAATATATTCAGGAGAAAACGCATACACCCTTTTTGGCCAAGCAAGCAAGCGGGCAATGCAAATCTGCACTACAAAGAAGTATCACTTCCCACCGGTCAAAAGGGACATCCACAAAATGTGTAAGAACAAGAAAGGCAAGACAGGCCCTGGAGAACAGGGAGCCTTGTTATGCTGATGGGCGGGATGTAAATTGCCAACTGCCTCTCTGGAGGAGTGCATTCTGTTCCCTAAAACAAGTAAAGAACAGAGCTACAGAGCCAAGGGCACTACCAGTCTAGGGAATATACCTTGGGAAAACTGAAAATCAATAAGACAGAGCCACCCCAAAATTTAGGGCTGCACTGCATACAAGGACCTCGACTTGGATACACCTTAAGTATCCCAGAAAATATAAACATGGTTCAAAAAATTGTGGTACTTACGTACGATGGAATATCCCTCAGCCATGAAATCAATGTCATAAGACCAGTAGCAGCAAAATGGGTGGATTCAGGTACGATGATTCTAAGTGAAATAAGTCACACAGAAAAAGAAACTTATCATAAGATATCACTTATGAAGATCCTGTAAACATGGCTACACTTGAACTGAGTTAGGAAAGAGAACAGTGTCTCACATTTAGAAAACACTCTTATACCTGCTTAAGGGGGAAGGAGAGGTGGGGTGATGCATAAAACCAGAGTTTGATATAAGCACAGGTACCGTTCCAAAAACCAACTATGGAATAGACAAGACCTACACCGTCCTCAGTGAAAGGGACTCAAAACCCCATATTTCCCGCAGAGGAAAATACCTGACTAGTAAGAATCTTAAAACCTATGTATTGATATGTCTCCGTAAGGGAATCAAGTGTGTCTAGACTGGCATAAACATGGCAGCGAGAATCAGCTGAAACCCACTATAAAAAGGAATTTCAAAAACAAAACAAAAAAACTGGGAAATTCTTTGCAATTCCTTCAGGGTCTCTGATGAAAGCTGGAATGACCCTATCTACAACGACAGCTGGATGTGGCATAAGGAGGGACACTTGGGACTGAGACGATTGTTGAGATTGGGTGAGCAAATGCAGACCCTTTAAAGCAATAATGCATGGCACCCATTCCATGGGTCCCAACTCTCCAGGTTGAAGGGAATATTACTACAGCTATAACATGTGCGGGAAACCTAGGGAACGGACACACAGTGAATACGAAAGGTTTCTAAAACTCAACGCATAGTCCCTCTCCTGGTGCTCCGGTTTGACTTTCCGTCTGCTTTACTATGAACCTCCCAACTTGGAGAGACCGCCCCTTTAACCTCTTGGTTCGCACAGGTTTCCAATTTGGCAGAGGATGAAAGGGAAGAGGGAGAACCAATGAGAGAGTAGCTGTTAGGCATTTGGACGGGCACATATCACTGTAATTTCCCGGGAGGAAGAAGAATTAACCAAATTCTCAGCCACCCACTGGGAACCAGTATAGGTCCTGAACCAAAATTTTGGACTTGCGGTCAGCTCACCAAAAACGAGTTGAAAAATGGAGCTCAGGGGCACAGCAATTCACAAACTGGCCGAGTAATAAAGGACAACTATCGTCCAAAAATCTGTTGAGGGAAGGCAACGAGGCGGACTTGAAAGCGAGGCAGAATAGCAGGAAACAGATTTCAAGAGGTACGTTGGAATCGCCTTTAAAGCACAGGAAGAGGGGCACAACTTCGACAATGATGCACTTGGCCAAAAAGGGTGTATGCGTTTTCTCCTGAATATATTCAGGAGAAAACGCATACACCCTTTTTGGCCAAGCAAGCAAGCGGGCAATGCAAATCTGCACTACAAAGAAGTATCACTTCCCACCGGTCAAAAGGGACATCCACAAAATGTGTAAGAACAAGAAAGGCAAGACAGGCCCTGGAGAACAGGGAGCCTTGTTATGCTGATGGGCGGGATGTAAATTGCCAACTGCCTCTCTGGAGGAGTGCATTCTGTTCCCTAAAACAAGTAAAGAACAGAGCTACAGAGCCAAGGGCACTACCAGTCTAGGGAATATACCTTGGGAAAACTGAAAATCAATAAGACAGAGCCACCCCAAAATTTAGGGCTGCACTGCATACAAGGACCTCGACTTGGATACACCTTAAGTATCCCAGAAAATATAAACATGGTTCAAAAAATTGTGGTACTTACGTACGATGGAATATCCCTCAGCCATGAAATCAATGTCATAAGACCAGTAGCAGCAAAATGGGTGGATTCAGGTACGATGATTCTAAGTGAAATAAGTCACACAGAAAAAGAAACTTATCATAAGATATCACTTATGAAGATCCTGTAAACATGGCTACACTTGAACTGAGTTAGGAAAGAGAACAGTGTCTCACATTTAGAAAACACTCTTATACCTGCTTAAGGGGGAAGGAGAGGTGGGGTGATGCATAAAACCAGAGTTTGATATAAGCACAGGTACCGTTCCAAAAACCAACTATGGAATAGACAAGACCTACACCGTCCTCAGTGAAAGGGACTCAAAACCCCATATTTCCCACAGAGGAAAATATCTGACTAGTAAGAATCTTAAAACCTATGTATTGATATGTCTCCGTAAGGGAATCAAGTGTGTCTAGACTGGCATAAACATGGCAGCGAGAATCAGCTCAAACCCACTATAAAAAGGAATTTCAAAAACAAAACAAAAAAACTGGGAAATTCTTTACAATTCCTTCAGGGTCTCTGATGAAAGCTGGAATGACCCTATCTACAACGACAGCTGGATGTGGCATAAGGAGGGACACTTGGGACTGAGACGATTGGTGAGATTTGGCGAGCAAATGAAGACCCTTTAAAGCAATAATGCATGGCACCCATTCCATGGGTCTGAACTCTCCAGGTTGAAGGGAATATTACTACAGCTATAACATGTGCAGGAAACCTAGAAAACGGACACACTGTGAATACGGAAGGTTTCTAAAACTCAACGAATAGTCCCTCTCCTGGTGCTCCGGTTTGACTTTCCGTCTGCTTTACTATCAACCTCCCAACTTGGAGAGACAGCCCCTTTAACCTCTTGCTTCGCACAGTTTGCCAATTTGGCAGAGGATGAAAGGGAAGAGGGAGAACCAATGAGAGAGTAGCTGTTAGGCTTTTGGACGGGCACATATCACTGTAATTTCCCGGCAGGAAGAAGAATTAACCAAATTCTCAGCCACCCACCGGGAACCAGTATAGGTCCTGAACCAAAATTTTGGACTTGCGGTCAGCTCACCAAAAACGAGTTGAAAAATGGAGCTCAGGGGCACAGCAATTCACAAACTGGCCGAGTAATAAAGGACAACTATCGTCCAAAAATCTGTTGAGGGAAGGCAACGAGGCGGACTTGAAAGCGAGGCAGAATAGCAGGAAACAGATTTCAAGAGGTACGTTGGAATCGCCTTTAAAGCACAGGAAGAGGGGCACAACTTCGACAATGATGCACTTGGCCAAAAAGGGTGTATGCGTTTTCTCCTGAATATATTCAGGAGAAAACGCATACACCCTTTTTGGCCAAGCAAGCAAGCGGGCAATGCAAATCTGCACTACAAAGAAGTATCACTTCCCACCGGTCAAAAGGGACATCCACAAAATGTGTAAGAACAAGAAAGGCAAGACAGGCCCTGGAGAACAGGGAGCCTTGTTATGCTGATGGGCGGGATGTAAATTGCCAACTGCCTCTCTGGAGGAGTGCATTCTGTTCCCTAAAACAAGTAAAGAACAGAGCTACAGAGCCAAGGGCACTACCAGTCTAGGGAATATACCTTGGGAAAACTGAAAATCAATAAGACAGAGCCACCCCAAAATTTAGGGCTGCACTGCATACAAGGACCTCGACTTGGATACACCTTAAGTATCCCAGAAAATATAAACATGGTTCAAAAAATTGTGGTACTTACGTACGATGGAATATCCCTCAGCCATGAAATCAATGTCATAAGACCAGTAGCAGCAAAATGGGTGGATTCAGGTACGATGATTCTAAGTGAAATAAGTCACACAGAAAAAGAAACTTATCATAAGATATCACTTATGAAGATCCTGTAAACATGGCTACACTTGAACTGAGTTAGGAAAGAGAACAGTGTCTCACATTTAGAAAACACTCTTATACCTGCTTAAGGGGGAAGGAGAGGTGGGGTGATGCATAAAACCAGAGTTTGATATAAGCACAGGTACCGTTCCAAAAACCAACTATGGAATAGACAAGACCTACACCGTCCTCAGTGAAAGGGACTCAAAACCCCATATTTCCCGCAGAGGAAAATACCTGACTAGTAAGAATCTTAAAACCTATGTATTGATATGTCTCCGTAAGGGAATCAAGTGTGTCTAGACTGGCATAAACATGGCAGCGAGAATCAGCTGAAACCCACTATAAAAAGGAATTTCAAAAACAAAACAAAAAAACTGGGAAATTCTTTGCAATTCCTTCAGGGTCTCTGATGAAAGCTGGAATGACCCTATCTACAACGACAGCTGGATGTGGCATAAGGAGGGACACTTGGGACTGAGACGATTGGTGAGATTGGGTGAGCAAATGCAGACCCTTTAAAGCAATAATGCATGGCACCCATTCCATGGGTCCCAACTCTCCAGGTTGAAGGGAATATTACTACAGCTATAACATCTGCGGGAAACCTAGGGAACGGACACACAGTGAATACGAAAGGTTTCTAAAACTCAACGCATAGTCCCTCTCCTGGTGCTCCGGTTTGACTTTCCGTCTGCTTTACTATGAACCTCCCAACTTGGAGAGACAGCCCCTTTAACCTCTTGGTTCGCACAGGTTTCCAATTTGGCAGAGGATGAAAGGGAAGAGGGAGAACCAATGAGAGAGTAGCTGTTAGGCATTTGGACGGGCACATATCACTGTAATTTCCCGGGAGGAAGAAGAATTAACCAAATTCTCAGCCACCCACTGGGAACCAGTATAGGTCCTGAACCAAAATTTTGGACTTGCGGTCAGCTCACCAAAAACGAGTTGAAAAATGGAGCTCAGGGGCACAGCAATTCACAAACTGGCCGAGTAATAAAGGACAACTATCGTCCAAAAATCTGTTGAGGGAAGGCAACGAGGCGGACTTGAAAGCGAGGCAGAATAGCAGGAAACAGATTTCAAGAGGTACGTTGGAATCGCCTTTAAAGCACAGGAAGAGGGGCACAACTTCGACAATGATGCACTTGGCCAAAAAGGGTGTATGCGTTTTCTCCTGAATATATTCAGGAGAAAACGCATACACCCTTTTTGGCCAAGCAAGCAAGCGGGCAATGCAAATCTGCACTACAAAGAAGTATCACTTCCCACCGGTCAAAAGGGACATCCACAAAATGTGTAAGAACAAGAAAGGCAAGACAGGCCCTGGAGAACAGGGAGCCTTGTTATGCTGATGGGCGGGATGTAAATTGCCAACTGCCTCTCTGGAGGAGTGCATTCTGTTCCCTAAAACAAGTAAAGAACAGAGCTACAGAGCCAAGGGCACTACCAGTCTAGGGAATATACCTTGGGAAAACTGAAAATCAATAAGACAGAGCCACCCCAAAATTTAGGGCTGCACTGCATACAAGGACCTCGACTTGGATACACCTTAAGTATCCCAGAAAATATAAACATGGTTCAAAAAATTGTGGTACTTACGTACGATGGAATATCCCTCAGCCATGAAATCAATGTCATAAGACCAGTAGCAGCAAAATGGGTGGATTCAGGTACGATGATTCTAAGTGAAATAAGTCACACAGAAAAAGAAACTTATCATAAGATATCACTTATGAAGATCCTGTAAACATGGCTACACTTGAACTGAGTTAGGAAAGAGAACAGTGTCTCACATTTAGAAAACACTCTTATACCTGCTTAAGGGGGAAGGAGAGGTGGGGTGATGCATAAAACCAGAGTTTGATATAAGCACAGGTACCGTTCCAAAAACCAACTATGGAATAGACAAGACCTACACCGTCCTCAGTGAAAGGGACTCAAAACCCCATATTTCCCGCAGAGGAAAATATCTGACTAGTAAGAATCTTAAAACCTATGTATTGATATGTCTCCGTAAGGGAATCAAGTGTGTCTAGACTGGCATAAACATGGCAGCGAGAATCAGCTCAAACCCACTATAAAAAGGAATTTCAAAAACAAAACAAAAAAACTGGGAAATTCTTTACAATTCCTTCAGGGTCTCTGATGAAAGCTGGAATGACCCTATCTACAACGACAGCTGGATGTGGCATAAGGAGGGACACTTGGGACTGAGACGATTGGTGAGATTTGGCGAGCAAATGAAGACCCTTTAAAGCAATAATGCATGGCACCCATTCCATGGGTCTGAACTCTCCAGGTTGAAGGGAATATTACTACAGCTATAACATGTGCGGGAAACCTAGAGAACGGACACACTGTGAATACGGAAGGTTTCTAAAACTCAACGAATAGTCCCTCTCCTGGTGCTCCGGTTTGACTTTCCGTCTGCTTTACTATCAACCTCCCAACTTGGAGAGACAGCCCCTTTAACCTCTTGCTTCGCACAGGTTGCCAATTTGGCAGAGGATGAAAGGGAAGAGGGAGAACCAATGAGAGAGTAGCTGTTAGGCATTTGGACGGGCACATATCACTGTAATTTCCCGGCAGGAAGAAGAATTAACCAAATTCTCAGCCACCCACCGGGAACCAGTATAGGTCCTGAACCAAAATTTTGGACTTGCGGTCAGCTCACCAAAAACGAGTTGAAAAATGGAGCTCAGGGGCACAGCAATTCACAAACTGGCCGAGTAATAAAGGACAACTATCGTCCAAAAATCTGTTGAGGGAAGGCAACGAGGCGGACTTGAAAGCGAGGCAGAATAGCAGGAAACAGATTTCAAGAGGTACGTTGGAATCGCCTTTAAAGCACAGGAAGAGGGGCACAACTTTGACAATGATGCACTTGGCCAAAAAGGGTGTATGCGTTTTCTCCTGAATATATTCAGGAGAAAACGCATACACCCTTTTTGGCCAAGCAAGCAAGCGGGCAATGCAAATCTGCACTACAAAGAAGTATCACTTCCCACCGGTCAAAAGGGACATCCACAAAATGTGTAAGAACAAGAAAGGCAAGACAGGCCCTGGAGAACAGGGAGCCTTGTTATGCTGATGGGCGGGATGTAAATTGCCAACTGCCTCTCTGGATGAGTGCATTCTGTTCCCTAAAACAAGTAAAGAACAGAGCTACAGAGCCAAGGGCACTACCAGTCTAGGGAATATACCTTGGGAAAACTGAAAATCAATAAGACAGAGCCACCCCAAAATTTAGGGCTGCACTGCATACAAGGACCTCGACTTGGATACACCTTAAGTATCCCAGAAAATATAAACATGGTTCAAAAAATTGTGGTACTTACATACGATGGAATATCCCTCAGCCATGAAATCAATGTCATAAGACCAGTAGCAGCAAAATGGGTGGATTCAGGTACGATGATTCTAAGTGAAATAAGTCACACAGAAAAAGAAACTTATCATAAGATATCACTTATGAAGATCCTGTAAACATGGCTACACTTGAACTGAGTTAGGAAAGAGAACAGTGTCTCACATTTAGAAAACACTCTTATACCTGCTTAAGGGGGAAGGAGAGGTGGGGTGATGCATAAAACCAGAGTTTGATATAAGCACAGGTACCGTTCCAAAAACCAACTATGGAATAGACAAGACCTACACCGTCCTCAGTGAAAGGGACTCAAAACCCCATATTTCCCGCAGAGGAAAATACCTGACTAGTAAGAATCTTAAAACCTATGTATTGATATGTCTCCGTAAGGGAATCAAGTGTGTCTAGACTGGCATAAACATGGCAGCGAGAATCAGCTCAAACCCACTATAAAAAGGAATTTCAAAAACAAAACAAAAAAACTGGGAAATTCTTTGCAATTCCTTCAGGGTCTCTGATGAAAGCTGGAATGACCCTATCTACAACGACAGCTGGATGTGGCATAAGGAGGGACACTTGGGACTGAGACGATTGGTGAGATTGGGTGAGCAAATGCAGACCCTTTAAAGCAATAATGCGTGGCACCCATTCCATGGGTCCGAACTCTCCAGGTTGAAGGGAATATTACTACAGCTATAACATGTGCGGGAAACCTAGGGAACGGACACACAGTGAATACGAAAGGTTTCTAAAACTCAACGCATAGTCCCTCTCCTGGTGCTCCGGTTTGACTTTCCGTCTGCTTTACTATGAACCTCCCAACTTGGAGAGACAGCCCCTTTAACCTCTTGGTTCGCACAGGTTTCCAATTTGGCAGAGGATGAAAGGGAAGAGGGAGAACCAATGAGAGAGTAGCTGTTAGGCATTTGGACGGGCACATATCACTGTAATTTCCCGGGAGGAAGAAGAATTAACCAAATTCTCAGCCACCCACTGGGAACCAGTATAGGTCCTGGAGCAAAATTTTGGACTTGCGGTCAGCTCACCAAAAACGAGTTGAAAAATGGAGCTCAGGGGCACAGCAATTCACAAACTGGCCGAGTAATAAAGGACAACTATCGTCCAAAAATCTGTTGAGGGAAGGCAACGAGGCGGACTTGAAAGCGAGGCAGAATAGCAGGAAACAGATTTCAAGAGGTACGTTGGAATCGCCTTTAAAGCACAGGAAGAGGGGCACAACTTCGACAATGATGCACTTGGCCAAAAAGGGTGTATGCGTTTTCTCCTGAATATATTCAGGAGAAAACGCATACACCCTTTTTGGCCAAGCAAGCAAGCGGGCAATGCAAATCTGCACTACAAAGAAGTATCACTTCCCACCGGTCAAAAGGGACATCCACAAAATGTGTAAGAACAAGAAAGGCAAGACAGGCCCTGGAGAACAGGGAGCCTTGTTATGCTGATGGGCGGGATGTAAATTGCCAACTGCCTCTCTGGAGGAGTGCATTCTGTTCCCTAAAACAAGTAAAGAACAGAGCTACAGAGCCAAGGGCACTACCAGTCTAGGGAATATACCTTGGGAAAACTGAAAATCAATAAGACAGAGCCACCCCAAAATTTAGGGCTGCACTGCATACAAGGACCTCGACTTGGATACACCTTAAGTATCCCAGAAAATATAAACATGGTTCAAAAAATTGTGGTACTTACGTACGATGGAATATCCCTCAGCCATGAAATCAATGTCATAAGACCAGTAGCAGCAAAATGGGTGGATTCAGGTACGATGATTCTAAGTGAAATAAGTCACACAGAAAAAGAAACTTATCATAAGATATCACTTATGAAGATCCTGTAAACATGGCTACACTTGAACTGAGTTAGGAAAGAGAACAGTGTCTCACATTTAGAAAACACTCTTATACCTGCTTAAGGGGGAAGGAGAGGTGGGGTGATGCATAAAACCAGAGTTTGATATAAGCACAGGTACCGTTCCAAAAACCAACTATGGAATAGACAAGACCTACACCGTCCTCAGTGAAAGGGACTCAAAACCCCATATTTCCCGCAGAGGAAAATATCTGACTAGTAAGAATCTTAAAACCTATGTATTGATATGTCTCCGTAAGGGAATCAAGTGTGTCTAGACTGGCATAAACATGGCAGCGAGAATCAGCTCAAACCCACTATAAAAAGGAATTTCAAAAACAAAACAAAAAAACTGGGAAATTCTTTACAATTCCTTCAGGGTCTCTGATGAAAGCTGGAATGACCCTATCTACAACGACAGCTGGATGTGGCATAAGGAGGGACACTTGGGACTGAGACGATTGGTGAGATTTGGCGAGCAAATGAAGACCCTTTAAAGCAATAATGCATGGCACCCATTCCATGGGTCTGAACTCTCCAGGTTGAAGGGAATATTACTACAGCTATAACATGTGCGGGAAACCTAGAGAACGGACACACTGTGAATACGGAAGGTTTCTAAAACTCAACGAATAGTCCCTCTCCTGGTGCTCCGGTTTGACTTTCCGTCTGCTTTACTATCAACCTCCCAACTTGGAGAGACAGCCCCTTTAACCTCTTGCTTCGCACAGGTTGCCAATTTGGCAGAGGATGAAAGGGAAGAGGGAGAACCAATGAGAGAGTAGCTGTTAGGCATTTGGACGGGCACATATCACTGTAATTTCCCGGCAGGAAGAAGAATTAACCAAATTCTCAGCCACCCACCGGGAACCAGTATAGGTCCTGAACCAAAATTTTGGACTTGCGGTCAGCTCACCAAAAACGAGTTGAAAAATGGAGCTCAGGGGCACAGCAATTCACAAACTGGCCGAGTAATAAAGGACAACTATCGTCCAAAAATCTGTTGAGGGAAGGCAACGAGGCGGACTTGAAAGCGAGGCAGAATAGCAGGAAACAGATTTCAAGAGGTACGTTGGAATCGCCTTTAAAGCACAGGAAGAGGGGCACAACTTCGACAATGATGCACTTGGCCAAAAAGGGTGTATGCGTTTTCTCCTGAATATATTCAGGAGAAAACGCATACACCCTTTTTGGCCAAGCAAGCAAGCGGGCAATGCAAATCTGCACTACAAAGAAGTATCACTTCCCACCGGTCAAAAGGGACATCCACAAAATGTGTAAGAACAAGAAAGGCAAGACAGGCCCTGGAGAACAGGGAGCCTTGTTATGCTGATGGGCGGGATGTAAATTGCCAACTGCCTCTCTGGAGGAGTGCATTCTGTTCCCTAAAACAAGTAAAGAACAGAGCTACAGAGCCAAGGGCACTACCAGTCTAGGGAATATACCTTGGGAAAACTGAAAATCAATAAGACAGAGCCACCCCAAAATTTAGGGCTGCACTGCATACAAGGACCTCGACTTGGATACACCTTAAGTATCCCAGAAAATATAAACATGGTTCAAAAAATTGTGGTACTTACGTACGATGGAATATCCCTCAGCCATGAAATCAATGTCATAAGACCAGTAGCAGCAAAATGGGTGGATTCAGGTACGATGATTCTAAGTGAAATAAGTCACACAGAAAAAGAAACTTATCATAAGATATCACTTATGAAGATCCTGTACACATGGCTACACTTGAACTGAGTTAGGAAAGAGAACAGTGTCTCACATTTAGAAAACACTCTTATACCTGCTTAAGGGGGAAGGAGAGGTGGGGTGATGCATAAAACCAGAGTTTGATATAAGCACAAGTACCGTTCCAAAAACCAACTATGGAATAGACAAGACCTACACCGTCCTCAGTGAAAGGGACTCAAAACCCCATATTTCCCGCAGAGGAAAATATCTGACTAGTAAGAATCTTAAAACCTATGTATTGATATGTCTCCGTAAGGGAATCAAGTGTGTCTAGACTGGCATAAACATGGCAGCGAGAATCAGCTCAAACCCACTATAAAAAGGAATTTCAAAAACAAAACAAAAAAACTGGGAAATTCTTTACAATTCCTTCAGGGTCTCTGATGAAAGCTGGAATGACCCTATCTACAACGACAGCTGGATGTGGCATAAGGAGGGACACTTGGGACTGAGACGATTGGTGAGATTTGGCGAGCAAATGAAGACCCTTTAAAGCAATAATGCATGGCACCCATTCCATGGGTCTGAACTCTCCAGGTTGAAGGGAATATTACTACAGCTATAACATGTGCGGGAAACCTAGAGAACGGACACACTGTGAATACGGAAGGTTTCTAAAACTCAACGAATAGTCCCTCTCCTGGTGCTCCGGTTTGACTTTCCGTCTGCTTTACTATCAACCTCCCAACTTGGAGAGACAGCCCCTTTAACCTCTTGCTTCGCACAGGTTGCCAATTTGGCAGAGGATGAAAGGGAAGAGGGAGAACCAATGAGAGAGTAGCTGTTAGGCATTTGGACGGGCACATATCACTGTAATTTCCCGGCAGGAAGAAGAATTAACCAAATTCTCAGCCACCCACCGGGAACCAGTATAGGTCCTGAACCAAAATTTTGGACTTGCGGTCAGCTCACCAAAAACGAGTTGAAAAATGGAGCTCAGGGGCACAGCAATTCACAAACTGGCCGAGTAATAAAGGACAACTATCGTCCAAAAATCTGTTGAGGGAAGGCAACGAGGCGGACTTGAAAGCGAGGCAGAATAGCAGGAAACAGATTTCAAGAGGTACGTTGGAATCGCCTTTAAAGCACAGGAAGAGGGGCACAACTTCGACAATGATGCACTTGGCCAAAAAGGGTGTATGCGTTTTCTCCTGAATATATTCAGGAGAAAACGCATACACCCTTTTTGGCCAAGCAAGCAAGCGGGCAATGCAAATCTGCACTACAAAGAAGTATCACTTCCCACCGGTCAAAAGGGACATCCACAAAATGTGTAAGAACAAGAAAGGCAAGACAGGCCCTGGAGAACAGGGAGCCTTGTTATGCTGATGGGCGGGATGTAAATTGCCAACTGCCTCTCTGGAGGAGTGCATTCTGTTCCCTAAAACAAGTAAAGAACAGAGCTACAGAGCCAAGGGCACTACCAGTCTAGGGAATATACCTTGGGAAAACTGAAAATCAATAAGACAGAGCCACCCCAAAATTTAGGGCTGCACTGCATACAAGGACCTCGACTTGGATACACCTTAAGTATCCCAGAAAATATAAACATGGTTCAAAAAATTGTGGTACTTACGTACGATGGAATATCCCTCAGCCATGAAATCAATGTCATAAGACCAGTAGCAGCAAAATGGGTGGATTCAGGTACGATGATTCTAAGTGAAATAAGTCACACAGAAAAAGAAACTTATCATAAGATATCACTTATGAAGATCCTGTAAACATGGCTACACTTGAACTGAGTTAGGAAAGAGAACAGTGTCTCACATTTAGAAAACACTCTTATACCTGCTTAAGGGGGAAGGAGAGGTGGGGTGATGCATAAAACCAGAGTTTGATATAAGCACAGGTACCGTTCCAAAAACCAACTATGGAATAGACAAGACCTACACCGTCCTCAGTGAAAGGGACTCAAAACCCCATATTTCCCGCAGAGGAAAATACCTGACTAGTAAGAATCTTAAAACCTATGTATTGATATGTCTCCGTAAGGGAATCAAGTGTGTCTAGACTGGCATAAACATGGCAGCGAGAATCAGCTCAAACCCACTATAAAAAGGAATTTCAAAAACAAAACAAAAAAACTGGGAAATTCTTTGCAATTCCTTCAGGGTCTCTGATGAAAGCTGGAATGACCCTATCTACAACGACAGCTGGATGTGGCATAAGGAGGGACACTTGGGACTGAGACGATTGGTGAGATTTGGCGAGCAAATGAAGACCCTTTAAAGCAATAATGCATGGCACCCATTCCATGGGTCTGAACTCTCCAGGTTGAAGGGAATATTACTACAGCTATAACATGTGCGGGAAACCTAGAGAACGGACACACTGTGAATACGGAAGGTTTCTAAAACTCAACGAATAGTCCCTCTCCTGGTGCTCCGGTTTGACTTTCCGTCTGCTTTACTATCAACCTCCCAACTTGGAGAGACAGCCCCTTTAACCTCTTGCTTCGCACAGGTTGCCAATTTGGCAGAGGATGAAAGGGAAGAGGGAGAACCAATGAGAGAGTAGCTGTTAGGCATTTGGACGGGCACATATCACTGTAATTTCCCGGCAGGAAGAAGAATTAACCAAATTCTCAGCCACCCACCGGGAACCAGTATAGGTCCTGAACCAAAATTTTGGACTTGCGGTCAGCTCACCAAAAACGAGTTGAAAAATGGAGCTCAGGGGCACAGCAATTCACAAACTGGCCGAGTAATAAAGGACAACTATCGTCCAAAAATCTGTTGAGGGAAGGCAACGAGGCGGACTTGAAAGCGAGGCAGAATAGCAGGAAACAGATTTCAAGAGGTACGTTGGAATCGCCTTTAAAGCACAGGAAGAGGGGCACAACTTCGACAATGATGCACTTGGCCAAAAAGGGTGTATGCGTTTTCTCCTGAATATATTCAGGAGAAAACGCATACACCCTTTTTGGCCAAGCAAGCAAGCGGGCAATGCAAATCTGCACTACAAAGAAGTATCACTTCCCACCGGTCAAAAGGGACATCCACAAAATGTGTAAGAACAAGAAAGGCAAGACAGGCCCTGGAGAACAGGGAGCCTTGTTATGCTGATGGGCGGGATGTAAATTGCCAACTGCCTCTCTGGATGAGTGCATTCTGTTCCCTAAAACAAGTAAAGAACAGAGCTACAGAGCCAAGGGCACTACCAGTCTAGGGAATATACCTTGGGAAAACTGAAAATCAATAAGACAGAGCCACCCCAAAATTTAGGGCTGCACTGCATACAAGGACCTCGACTTGGATACACCTTAAGTATCCCAGAAAATATAAACATGGTTCAAAAAATTGTGGTACTTACATACGATGGAATATCCCTCAGCCATGAAATCAATGTCATAAGACCAGTAGCAGCAAAATGGGTGGATTCAGGTACGATGATTCTAAGTGAAATAAGTCACACAGAAAAAGAAACTTATCATAAGATATCACTTATGAAGATCCTGTAAACATGGCTACACTTGAACTGAGTTAGGAAAGAGAACAGTGTCTCACATTTAGAAAACACTCTTATACCTGCTTAAGGGGGAAGGAGAGGTGGGGTGATGCATAAAACCAGAGTTTGATATAAGCACAGGTACCGTTCCAAAAACCAACTATGGAATAGACAAGACCTACACCGTCCTCAGTGAAAGGGACTCAAAACCCCATATTTCCCGCAGAGGAAAATACCTGACTAGTAAGAATCTTAAAACCTATGTATTGATATGTCTCCGTAAGGGAATCAAGTGTGTCTAGACTGGCATAAACATGGCAGCGAGAATCAGCTCAAACCCACTATAAAAAGGAATTTCAAAAACAAAACAAAAAAACTGGGAAATTCTTTGCAATTCCTTCAGGGTCTCTGATGAAAGCTGGAATGACCCTATCTACAACGACAGCTGGATGTGGCATAAGGAGGGACACTTGGGACTGAGACGATTGGTGAGATTGGGTGAGCAAATGCAGACCCTTTAAAGCAATAATGCGTGGCACCCATTCCATGGGTCCGAACTCTCCAGGTTGAAGGGAATATTACTACAGCTATAACATGTGCGGGAAACCTAGGGAACGGACACACAGTGAATACGAAAGGTTTCTAAAACTCAACGCATAGTCCCTCTCCTGGTGCTCCGGTTTGACTTTCCGTCTGCTTTACTATGAACCTCCCAACTTGGAGAGACAGCCCCTTTAACCTCTTGGTTCGCACAGGTTTCCAATTTGGCAGAGGATGAAAGGGAAGAGGGAGAACCAATGAGAGAGTAGCTGTTAGGCATTTGGACGGGCACATATCACTGTAATTTCCCGGGAGGAAGAAGAATTAACCAAATTCTCAGCCACCCACTGGGAACCAGTATAGGTCCTGGAGCAAAATTTTGGACTTGCGGTCAGCTCACCAAAAACGAGTTGAAAAATGGAGCTCAGGGGCACAGCAATTCACAAACTGGCCGAGTAATAAAGGACAACTATCGTCCAAAAATCTGTTGAGGGAAGGCAACGAGGCGGACTTGAAAGCGAGGCAGAATAGCAGGAAACAGATTTCAAGAGGTACGTTGGAATCGCCTTTAAAGCACAGGAAGAGGGGCACAACTTCGACAATGATGCACTTGGCCAAAAAGGGTGTATGCGTTTTCTCCTGAATATATTCAGGAGAAAACGCATACACCCTTTTTGGCCAAGCAAGCAAGCGGGCAATGCAAATCTGCACTACAAAGAAGTATCACTTCCCACCGGTCAAAAGGGACATCCACAAAATGTGTAAGAACAAGAAAGGCAAGACAGGCCCTGGAGAACAGGGAGCCTTGTTATGCTGATGGGCGGGATGTAAATTGCCAACTGCCTCTCTGGAGGAGTGCATTCTGTTCCCTAAAACAAGTAAAGAACAGAGCTACAGAGCCAAGGGCACTACCAGTCTAGGGAATATACCTTGGGAAAACTGAAAATCAATAAGACAGAGCCACCCCAAAATTTAGGGCTGCACTGCATACAAGGACCTCGACTTGGATACACCTTAAGTATCCCAGAAAATATAAACATGGTTCAAAAAATTGTGGTACTTACGTACGATGGAATATCCCTCAGCCATGAAATCAATGTCATAAGACCAGTAGCAGCAAAATGGGTGGATTCAGGTACGATGATTCTAAGTGAAATAAGTCACACAGAAAAAGAAACTTATCATAAGATATCACTTATGAAGATCCTGTAAACATGGCTACACTTGAACTGAGTTAGGAAAGAGAACAGTGTCTCACATTTAGAAAACACTCTTATACCTGCTTAAGGGGGAAGGAGAGGTGGGGTGATGCATAAAACCAGAGTTTGATATAAGCACAGGTACCGTTCCAAAAACCAACTATGGAATAGACAAGACCTACACCGTCCTCAGTGAAAGGGACTCAAAACCCCATATTTCCCGCAGAGGAAAATATCTGACTAGTAAGAATCTTAAAACCTATGTATTGATATGTCTCCGTAAGGGAATCAAGTGTGTCTAGACTGGCATAAACATGGCAGCGAGAATCAGCTCAAACCCACTATAAAAAGGAATTTCAAAAACAAAACAAAAAAACTGGGAAATTCTTTACAATTCCTTCAGGGTCTCTGATGAAAGCTGGAATGACCCTATCTACAACGACAGCTGGATGTGGCATAAGGAGGGACACTTGGGACTGAGACGATTGGTGAGATTTGGCGAGCAAATGAAGACCCTTTAAAGCAATAATGCATGGCACCCATTCCATGGGTCTGAACTCTCCAGGTTGAAGGGAATATTACTACAGCTATAACATGTGCGGGAAACCTAGAGAACGGACACACTGTGAATACGGAAGGTTTCTAAAACTCAACGAATAGTCCCTCTCCTGGTGCTCCGGTTTGACTTTCCGTCTGCTTTACTATCAACCTCCCAACTTGGAGAGACAGCCCCTTTAACCTCTTGCTTCGCACAGGTTGCCAATTTGGCAGAGGATGAAAGGGAAGAGGGAGAACCAATGAGAGAGTAGCTGTTAGGCATTTGGACGGGCACATATCACTGTAATTTCCCGGCAGGAAGAAGAATTAACCAAATTCTCAGCCACCCACCGGGAACCAGTATAGGTCCTGAACCAAAATTTTGGACTTGCGGTCAGCTCACCAAAAACGAGTTGAAAAATGGAGCTCAGGGGCACAGCAATTCACAAACTGGCCGAGTAATAAAGGACAACTATCGTCCAAAAATCTGTTGAGGGAAGGCAACGAGGCGGACTTGAAAGCGAGGCAGAATAGCAGGAAACAGATTTCAAGAGGTACGTTGGAATCGCCTTTAAAGCACAGGAAGAGGGGCACAACTTCGACAATGATGCACTTGGCCAAAAAGGGTGTATGCGTTTTCTCCTGAATATATTCAGGAGAAAACGCATACACCCTTTTTGGCCAAGCAAGCAAGCGGGCAATGCAAATCTGCACTACAAAGAAGTATCACTTCCCACCGGTCAAAAGGGACATCCACAAAATGTGTAAGAACAAGAAAGGCAAGACAGGCCCTGGAGAACAGGGAGCCTTGTTATGCTGATGGGCGGGATGTAAATTGCCAACTGCCTCTCTGGAGGAGTGCATTCTGTTCCCTAAAACAAGTAAAGAACAGAGCTACAGAGCCAAGGGCACTACCAGTCTAGGGAATATACCTTGGGAAAACTGAAAATCAATAAGACAGAGCCACCCCAAAATTTAGGGCTGCACTGCATACAAGGACCTCGACTTGGATACACCTTAAGTATCCCAGAAAATATAAACATGGTTCAAAAAATTGTGGTACTTACGTACGATGGAATATCCCTCAGCCATGAAATCAATGTCATAAGACCAGTAGCAGCAAAATGGGTGGATTCAGGTACGATGATTCTAAGTGAAATAAGTCACACAGAAAAAGAAACTTATCATAAGATATCACTTATGAAGATCCTGTACACATGGCTACACTTGAACTGAGTTAGGAAAGAGAACAGTGTCTCACATTTAGAAAACACTCTTATACCTGCTTAAGGGGGAAGGAGAGGTGGGGTGATGCATAAAACCAGAGTTTGATATAAGCACAAGTACCGTTCCAAAAACCAACTATGGAATAGACAAGACCTACACCGTCCTCAGTGAAAGGGACTCAAAACCCCATATTTCCCGCAGAGGAAAATATCTGACTAGTAAGAATCTTAAAACCTATGTATTGATATGTCTCCGTAAGGGAATCAAGTGTGTCTAGACTGGCATAAACATGGCAGCGAGAATCAGCTCAAACCCACTATAAAAAGGAATTTCAAAAACAAAACAAAAAAACTGGGAAATTCTTTACAATTCCTTCAGGGTCTCTGATGAAAGCTGGAATGACCCTATCTACAACGACAGCTGGATGTGGCATAAGGAGGGACACTTGGGACTGAGACGATTGGTGAGATTTGGCGAGCAAATGAAGACCCTTTAAAGCAATAATGCATGGCACCCATTCCATGGGTCTGAACTCTCCAGGTTGAAGGGAATATTACTACAGCTATAACATGTGCGGGAAACCTAGAGAACGGACACACTGTGAATACGGAAGGTTTCTAAAACTCAACGAATAGTCCCTCTCCTGGTGCTCCGGTTTGACTTTCCGTCTGCTTTACTATCAACCTCCCAACTTGGAGAGACAGCCCCTTTAACCTCTTGCTTCGCACAGGTTGCCAATTTGGCAGAGGATGAAAGGGAAGAGGGAGAACCAATGAGAGAGTAGCTGTTAGGCATTTGGACGGGCACATATCACTGTAATTTCCCGGCAGGAAGAAGAATTAACCAAATTCTCAGCCACCCACCGGGAACCAGTATAGGTCCTGAACCAAAATTTTGGACTTGCGGTCAGCTCACCAAAAACGAGTTGAAAAATGGAGCTCAGGGGCACAGCAATTCACAAACTGGCCGAGTAATAAAGGACAACTATCGTCCAAAAATCTGTTGAGGGAAGGCAACGAGGCGGACTTGAAAGCGAGGCAGAATAGCAGGAAACAGATTTCAAGAGGTACGTTGGAATCGCCTTTAAAGCACAGGAAGAGGGGCACAACTTCGACAATGATGCACTTGGCCAAAAAGGGTGTATGCGTTTTCTCCTGAATATATTCAGGAGAAAACGCATACACCCTTTTTGGCCAAGCAAGCAAGCGGGCAATGCAAATCTGCACTACAAAGAAGTATCACTTCCCACCGGTCAAAAGGGACATCCACAAAATGTGTAAGAACAAGAAAGGCAAGACAGGCCCTGGAGAACAGGGAGCCTTGTTATGCTGATGGGCGGGATGTAAATTGCCAACTGCCTCTCTGGAGGAGTGCATTCTGTTCCCTAAAACAAGTAAAGAACAGAGCTACAGAGCCAAGGGCACTACCAGTCTAGGGAATATACCTTGGGAAAACTGAAAATCAATAAGACAGAGCCACCCCAAAATTTAGGGCTGCACTGCATACAAGGACCTCGACTTGGATACACCTTAAGTATCCCAGAAAATATAAACATGGTTCAAAAAATTGTGGTACTTACGTACGATGGAATATCCCTCAGCCATGAAATCAATGTCATAAGACCAGTAGCAGCAAAATGGGTGGATTCAGGTACGATGATTCTAAGTGAAATAAGTCACACAGAAAAAGAAACTTATCATAAGATATCACTTATGAAGATCCTGTAAACATGGCTACACTTGAACTGAGTTAGGAAAGAGAACAGTGTCTCACATTTAGAAAACACTCTTATACCTGCTTAAGGGGGAAGGAGAGGTGGGGTGATGCATAAAACCAGAGTTTGATATAAGCACAGGTACCGTTCCAAAAACCAACTATGGAATAGACAAGACCTACACCGTCCTCAGTGAAAGGGACTCAAAACCCCATATTTCCCGCAGAGGAAAATACCTGACTAGTAAGAATCTTAAAACCTATGTATTGATATGTCTCCGTAAGGGAATCAAGTGTGTCTAGACTGGCATAAACATGGCAGCGAGAATCAGCTCAAACCCACTATAAAAAGGAATTTCAAAAACAAAACAAAAAAACTGGGAAATTCTTTGCAATTCCTTCAGGGTCTCTGATGAAAGCTGGAATGACCCTATCTACAACGACAGCTGGATGTGGCATAAGGAGGGACACTTGGGACTGAGACGATTGGTGAGATTGGGTGAGCAAATGCAGACCCTTTAAAGCAATAATGCATGGCACCCATTCCATGGGTCCGAACTCTCCAGGTTGAAGGGAATATTACTACAGCTATAACATGTGCGGGAAACCTAGGGAACGGACACACAGTGAATACGAAAGGTTTCTAAAACTCAACGCATAGTCCCTCTCCTGGTGCTCCGGTTTGACTTTCCGTCTGCTTTACTATGAACCTCCCAACTTGGAGAGACAGCCCCTTTAACCTCTTGGTTCGCACAGGTTTCCAATTTGGCAGAGGATGAAAGGGAAGAGGGAGAACCAATGAGAGAGTAGCTGTTAGGCATTTGGACGGGCACATATCACTGTAATTTCCCGGCAGGAAGAAGAATTAACCAAATTCTCAGCCACCCACTGGGAACCAGTATAGGTCCTGGAGCAAAATTTTGGACTTGCGGTCAGCTCACCAAAAACGAGTTGAAAAATGGAGCTCAGGGGCACAGCAATTCACAAACTGGCCGAGTAATAAAGGACAACTATCGTCCAAAAATCTGTTGAGGGAAGGCAACGAGGCGGACTTGAAAGCGAGGCAGAATAGCAGGAAACAGATTTCAAGAGGTACGTTGGAATCGCCTTTAAAGCACAGGAAGAGGGGCACAACTTCGACAATGATGCACTTGGCCAAAAAGGGTGTATGCGTTTTCTCCTGAATATATTCAGGAGAAAACGCATACACCCTTTTTGGCCAAGCAAGCAAGCGGGCAATGCAAATCTGCACTACAAAGAAGTATCACTTCCCACCGGTCAAAAGGGACATCCACAAAATGTGTAAGAACAAGAAAGGCAAGACAGGCCCTGGAGAACAGGGAGCCTTGTTATGCTGATGGGCGGGATGTAAATTGCCAACTGCCTCTCTGGAGGAGTGCATTCTGTTCCCTAAAACAAGTAAAGAACAGAGCTACAGAGCCAAGGGCACTACCAGTCTAGGGAATATACCTTGGGAAAACTGAAAATCAATAAGACAGAGCCACCCCAAAATTTAGGGCTGCACTGCATACAAGGACCTCGACTTGGATACACCTTAAGTATCCCAGAAAATATAAACATGGTTCAAAAAATTGTGGTACTTACGTACGATGGAATATCCCTCAGCCATGAAATCAATGTCATAAGACCAGTAGCAGCAAAATGGGTGGATTCAGGTACGATGATTCTAAGTGAAATAAGTCACACAGAAAAAGAAACTTATCATAAGATATCACTTATGAAGATCCTGTAAACATGGCTACACTTGAACTGAGTTAGGAAAGAGAACAGTGTCTCACATTTAGAAAACACTCTTATACCTGCTTAAGGGGGAAGGAGAGGTGGGGTGATGCATAAAACCAGAGTTTGATATAAGCACAGGTACCGTTCCAAAAACCAACTATGGAATAGACAAGACCTACACCGTCCTCAGTGAAAGGGACTCAAAACCCCATATTTCCCGCAGAGGAAAATATCTGACTAGTAAGAATCTTAAAACCTATGTATTGATATGTCTCCGTAAGGGAATCAAGTGTGTCTAGACTGGCATAAACATGGCAGCGAGAATCAGCTCAAACCCACTATAAAAAGGAATTTCAAAAACAAAACAAAAAAACTGGGAAATTCTTTACAATTCCTTCAGGGTCTCTGATGAAAGCTGGAATGACCCTATCTACAACGACAGCTGGATGTGGCATAAGGAGGGACACTTGGGACTGAGACGATTGGTGAGATTTGGCGAGCAAATGAAGACCCTTTAAAGCAATAATGCATGGCACCCATTCCATGGGTCTGAACTCTCCAGGTTGAAGGGAATATTACTACAGCTATAACATGTGCGGGAAACCTAGAGAACGGACACACTGTGAATATGGAAGGTTTCTAAAACTCAACGAATAGTCCCTCTCCTGGTGCTCCGGTTTGACTTTCCGTCTGCTTTACTATCAACCTCCCAACTTGGAGAGACAGCCCCTTTAACCTCTTGCTTCGCACAGGTTGCCAATTTGGCAGAGGATGAAAGGGAAGAGGGAGAACCAATGAGAGAGTAGCTGTTAGGCATTTGGACGGGCACATATCACTGTAATTTCCCGGCAGGAAGAAGAATTAACCAAATTCTCAGCCACCCACCGGGAACCAGTATAGGTCCTGAACCAAAATTTTGGACTTGTGGTCAGCTCACCAAAAACGAGTTGAAAAATGGAGCTCAGGGGCACAGCAATTCACAAACTGGCCGAGTAATAAAGGACAACTATCGTCCAAAAATCTGTTGAGGGAAGGCAACGAGGCGGACTTGAAAGCGAGGCAGAATAGCAGGAAACAGATTTCAAGAGGTACGTTGGAATCGCCTTTAAAGCACAGGAAGAGGGGCACAACTTCGACAATGATGCACTTGGCCAAAAAGGGTGTATGCGTTTTCTCCTGAATATATTCAGGAGAAAACGCATACACCCTTTTTGGCCAAGCAAGCAAGCGGGCAATGCAAATCTGCACTACAAAGAAGTATCACTTCCCACTGGTCAAAAGGGACATCCACAAAATGTGTAAGAACAAGAAAGGCAAGACAGGCCCTGGAGAACAGGGAGCCTTGTTATGCTGATGGGCGGGATGTAAATTGCCAACTGCCTCTCTGGAGGAGTGCATTCTGTTCCCTAAAACAAGTAAAGAACAGAGCTACAGAGCCAAGGGCACTACCAGTCTAGGGAATATACCTTGGGAAAACTGAAAATCAATAAGACAGAGCCACCCCAAAATTTAGGGCTGCACTGCATACAAGGACCTCGACTTGGATACACCTTAAGTATCCCAGAAAATATAAACATGGTTCAAAAAATTGTGGTACTTACGTACGATGGAATATCCCTCAGCCATGAAATCAATGTCATAAGACCAGTAGCAGCAAAATGGGTGGATTCAGGTACGATGATTCTAAGTGAAATAAGTCACACAGAAAAAGAAACTTATCATAAGATATCACTTATGAAGATCCTGTAAACATGGCTACACTTGAACTGAGTTAGGAAAGAGAACAGTGTCTCACATTTAGAAAACACTCTTATACCTGCTTAAGGGGGAAGGAGAGGTGGGGTGATGCATAAAACCAGAGTTTGATATAAGCACAGGTACCGTTCCAAAAACCAACTATGGAATAGACAAGACCTACACCGTCCTCAGTGAAAGGGACTCAAAACCCCATATTTCCCGCAGAGGAAAATACCTGACTAGTAAGAATCTTAAAACCTATGTATTGATATGTCTCCGTAAGGGAATCAAGTGTGTCTAGACTGGCATAAACATGGCAGCGAGAATCAGCTCAAACCCACTATAAAAAGGAATTTCAAAAACAAAACAAAAAAACTGGGAAATTCTTTACAATTCCTTCAGGGTCTCTGATGAAAGCTGGAATGACCCTATCTACAACGACAGCTGGATGTGGCATAAGGAGGGACACTTGGGACTGAGACGATTGGTGAGATTTGGCGAGCAAATGAAGACCCTTTAAAGCAATAATGCATGGCACCCATTCCATGGGTCTGAACTCTCCAGGTTGAAGGGAATATTACTACAGCTATAACATGTGCGGGAAACCTAGAGAACGGACACACTGTGAATACGGAAGGTTTCTAAAACTCAACGAATAGTCCCTCTCCTGGTGCTCCGGTTTGACTTTCCGTCTGCTTTACTATCAACCTCCCAACTTGGAGAGACAGCCCCTTTAACCTCTTGCTTCGCACAGGTTGCCAATTTGGCAGAGGATGAAAGGGAAGAGGGAGAACCAATGAGAGAGTAGCTGTTAGGCATTTGGACGGGCACATATCACTGTAATTTCCCGGCAGGAAGAAGAATTAACCAAATTCTCAGCCACCCACCGGGAACCAGTACAGGTCCTGAACCAAAATTTTGGACTTGCGGTCAGCTCACCAAAAACGAGTTGAAAAATGGAGCTCAGGGGCACAGCAATTCACAAACTGGCCGAGTAATAAAGGACAACTATCGTCCAAAAATCTGTTGAGGGAAGGCAACGAGGCGGACTTGAAAGCGAGGCAGAATAGCAGGAAACAGATTTCAAGAGGTACGTTGGAATCGCCTTTAAAGCACAGGAAGAGGGGCACAACTTCGACAATGATGCACTTGGCCAAAAAGGGTGTATGCGTTTTCTCCTGAATATATTCAGGAGAAAACGCATACACCCTTTTTGGCCAAGCAAGCAAGCGGGCAATGCAAATCTGCACTACAAAGAAGTATCACTTCCCACCGGTCAAAAGGGACATCCACAAAATGTGTAAGAACAAGAAAGGCAAGACAGGCCCTGGAGAACAGGGAGCCTTGTTATGCTGATGGGCGGGATGTAAATTGCCAACTGCCTCTCTGGAGGAGTGCATTCTGTTCCCTAAAACAAGTAAAGAACAGAGCTACAGAGCCAAGGGCACTACCAGTCTAGGGAATATACCTTGGGAAAACTGAAAATCAATAAGACAGAGCCACCCCAAAATTTAGGGCTGCACTGCATACAAGGACCTCGACTTGGATACACCTTAAGTATCCCAGAAAATATAAACATGGTTCAAAAAATTGTGGTACTTACGTACGATGGAATATCCCTCAGCCATGAAATCAATGTCATAAGACCAGTAGCAGCAAAATGGGTGGATTCAGGTACGATGATTCTAAGTGAAATAAGTCACACAGAAAAAGAAACTTATCATAAGATATCACTTATGAAGATCCTGTAAACATGGCTACACTTGAACTGAGTTAGGAAAGAGAACAGTGTCTCACATTTAGAAAACACTCTTATACCTGCGTAAGGGGGAAGGAGAGGTGGGGTGATGCATAAAACCAGAGTTTGATATAAGCACAGGTACCGTTCCAAAAACCAACTATGGAATAGACAAGACCTACACCGTCCTCAGTGAAAGGGACTCAAAACCCCATATTTCCCGCAGAGGAAAATACCTGACTAGTAAGAATCTTAAAACCTATGTATTGATATGTCTCCGTAAGGGAATCAAGTGTGTCTAGACTGGCATAAACATGGCAGCGAGAATCAGCTCAAACCCACTATAAAAAGGAATTTCAAAAACAAAACAAAAAAACTGGGAAATTCTTTGCAATTCCTTCAGGGTCTCTGATGAAAGCTGGAATGACCCTATCTACAACGACAGCTGGATGTGGCATAAGGAGGGACACTTGGGACTGAGACGATTGGTGAGATTGGGTGAGCAAATGCAGACCCTTTAAAGCAATAATGCATGGCACACATTCCATGGGTCCGAACTCTCCAGGTTGAAGGGAATATTACTACAGCTATAACATGTGCGGGAAACCTAGGGAACGGACACACAGTGAATACGAAAGGTTTCTAAAACTCAACGCATAGTCCCTCTCCTGGTGCTCCGGTTTGACTTTCCGTCTGCTTTACTATGAACCTCCCAACTTGGAGAGACAGCCCCTTTAACCTCTTGGTTCGCACAGGTTTCCAATTTGGCAGAGGATGAAAGGGAAGAGGGAGAACCAATGAGAGAGTAGCTGTTAGGCATTTGGACGGGCACATATCACTGTAATTTCCCGGCAGGAAGAAGAATTAACCAAATTCTCAGCCACCCACCGGGAACCAGTATAGGTCCTGAACCAAAATTTTGGACTTGCGGTCAGCTCACCAAAAACGAGTTGAAAAATGGAGCTCAGGGGCACAGCAATTCACAAACTGGCCGAGTAATAAAGGACAACTATCGTCCAAAAATCTGTTGAGGGAAGGAAACGAGGCGGACTTGAAAGCGAGGCAGAATAGCAGGAAACAGATTTCAAGAGGTACGTTGGAATCGCCTTTAAAGCACAGGAAGAGGGGCACAACTTCGACAATGATGCACTTGGCCAAAAAGGGCGTATGCGTTTTCTCCTGAATATATTCAGGAGAAAACGCATACGCCCTTTTTGGCCAAGCAAGCAAGCGGGCAATGCAAATCTGCACTACAAAGAAGTATCACTTCCCACCGGTCAAAAGGGACATCCACAAAATGTGTAAGAACAAGAAAGGCAAGACAGGCCCTGGAGAACAGGGAGCCTTGTTATGCTGATGGGCGGGATGTAAATTGCCAACTGCCTCTCTGGAGGAGTGCATTCTGTTCCCTAAAACAAGTAAAGAACAGAGCTACAGAGCCAAGGGCACTACCAGTCTAGGGAATATACCTTGGGAAAACTGAAAATCAATAAGACAGAGCCACCCCAAAATTTAGGGCTGCACTGCATACAAGGACCTCAACTTGGATACACCTTAAGTATCCCAGAAAATATAAACATGGTTCAAAAAATTGTGGTACTTACGTACGATGGAATATCCCTCAGCCATGAAATCAATGTCATAAGACCAGTAGCAACAAAATGGGTGGATTCAGGTACGATGATTCTAAGTGAAATAAGTCACACAGAAAAAGAAACTTATCATAAGATATCACTTATGAAGATCCTGTAAACATGGCTACACTTGAACTGAGTTAGGAAAGAGAACAGTGTCTCACATTTAGAAAACACTCTTATACCTGCTTAAGGGGGAAGGAGAGGTGGGGTGATGCATAAAACCAGAGTTTGATATAAGCACAGGTACCGTTCCAAAAACCAACTATGGAATAGACAAGACCTACACCGTCCTCAGTGAAAGGGACTCAAAACCCCATATTTCCCGCAGAGGAAAGTATCTGACTAGTAAGAATCTTAAAACCTATGTATTGATATGTCTCCGTAAGGGAATCAAGAGTGTCTAGACTGGCATAAACATGGCAGCGAGAATCAGCTCAAACCCACTATAAAAAGGAATTTCAAAAACAAAACAAAAAAACTGGGAAATTCTTTACAATTCCTTCAGGGTCTCTGATGAAAGCTGGAATGACCCTATCTACAACGACAGCTGGATGTGGCATAAGGAGGGACACTTGGGACTGAGATGATTGGTGAGATTGGGTGAGCAAATGCAGACCCTTTAAAGCAATAATGCATGGCACCCATTCCATGGGTCCGAACTCTCCAGGTTGAAGGGAATATTACTACAGCTATAACATGTGCGGGAAACCTAGGGAACGGACACACAGTGAATACGAAAGGTTTCTAAAACTCAACGCATAGTCCCTCTCCTGGTGCTCCGGTTTGACTTTCCGTCTGCTTTACTATCAACCTCCCAACTTGGAGAGACAGCCCCTTTAACCTCTTGGTTCGCACAGGTTTCCAATTTGGCAGAGGATGAAAGGGAAGAGGGAGAACCAATGAGAGAGTAGCTGTTAGGCATTTGGATGGGCACATATCACTGTAATTTCCCGGCAGGAAGAAGAATTAACCAAATTCTCAGCCACCCACTGGGAACCAGTATAGGTCCTGAACCAAAATTTTGGACTTGCGGTCAGCTCACCAAAAACGAGTTGAAAAATGGAGCTCAGGGGCACAGCAATTCACAAACTGGCCGAGTAATAAAGGACAACTATCGTCCAAAAATCTGTTGAGGGAAGGCAACGAGGCGGACTTGAAAGCGAGGCAGAATAGCAGGAAACAGATTTCAAGAGGTACGTTGGAATCGCCTTTAAAGCACAGGAAGAGGGGCACAACTTCGACAATGATGCACTTGGCCAAAAAGGGCGTATGCGTTTTCTCCTGAATATATTCAGGAGAAAACGCATACGCCCTTTTTGGCCAAGCAAGCAAGCGGGCAATGCAAATCTGCACTACAAAGAAGTATCACTTCCCACCGGTCAAAAGGGACATCCACAAAATGTGTAAGAACAAGAAAGGCAAGACAGGCCCTGGAGAACAGGGAGCCTTGTTATGCTGATGGGCGGGATGTAAATTGCCAACTGCCTCTCTGGAGGAGTGCATTCTGTTCCCTAAAACAAGTAAAGAACAGAGCTACAGAGCCAAGGGCACTACCAGTCTAGGGAATATACCTTGGGAAAACTGAAAATCAATAAGACAGAGCCACCCCAAAATTTAGGGCTGCACTGCATACAAGGACCTCGACTTGGATACACCTTAAGTATCCCAGAAAATATAAACATGGTTCAAAAAATTGTGGTACTTACGTACGATGGAATATCCCTCAGCCATGAAATCAATGTCATAAGACCAGTAGCAGCAAAATGGGTGGATTCAGGTACGATGATTCTAAGTGAAATAAGTCACACAGAAAAAGAAACTTATCATAAGATATCACTTATGAAGATCCTGTAAACATGGCTACACTTGAACTGAGTTAGGAAAGAGAACAGTGTCTGACATTTAGAAAACACTCTTATACCTGCTTAAGGGGGAAGGAGAGGTGGGGTGATGCATAAAACCAGAGTTTGATATAAGCACAGGTACCGTTCCAAAAACCAACTATGGAATAGACAAGACCTACACCTTCCTCAGTGAAAGGGACTCAAAACCCCATATTTCCCGCAGAGGAAAGTATCTGACTAGTAAGAATCTTAAAACCTATGTATTGATATGTCTCCGTAAGGGAATCAAGTGTGTCTAGACTGGCATAAACATGGCAGCGAGAATCAGCTCAAACCTACTATAAAAAGGAATTTCAAAAACAAAACAAAAAACTGGGAAATTCTAAACAATTCCTTCTGGGTCTCTGATGAAACCTGGAATGACCCTATCTACAACGACATCTGAATGTGGCATAAGGCTGGACACTTGGGACTGAGAGGAATGGTGAGATTGGGTGAGCAAATGCAGACCCTTTAAAGCAATAATGCATGGCACCCATTCCATGGGTCCCAACTCTCCAGGTTGAAGGGAATATTACTACAGTTATAACATGTACGGGAAACCTAGAGAACGGACACACTGTGAATACGAATGGTTTCTAAAACTCAACGAATTGTCCCTCTCCTGGTGCTCTGGTTTGACTTTCCATCTGCTTTACTATCAATCTCCCAACGTGGAGAGACAGCTCCTTTAACCTCCTGGTTCGCACAGGTTTCCAATTTGGCAGAGGATGAAAGGGAAGAGGGAGAACCAATGAGAGAGTAGCTGTTAGGCATTTGGACGGGCACATATCACTCTAACTTCCCGGCAGGAAGAAGTATTAACCAAAGTCTCAGGCCCCCACCGGGAACCAGCATATGTCCTGAACCAAAATTTTGTACTTGCGGTAGGCTCACAAAAAAAAGAGTTGAAAAATGGAGCTCAGGGGCACAGCAATTCACAAACTGGCCGAGTAATAAAGGACAACTATCGTCCAAAAATCTGTTGAGGGACGGCAACGAGGCAGACTTGAAAGCGAGGCAGAATAGCAGGAAACAGATTTCAAGAGGTACGTTGGAATCTCCTTTAAAGCACAGGAAGAGGGGCACAACTTCGACAATGATGCACTTGGCCAAAAAGGGCGTATGCGTTTTCTCCTGAATATATTCAGGAGAAAACGCATACGCCCTTTTTGGTCAAGCAAGCAAGCGGGCAATGCAAATCTGCACTACAAAGAAGTATCACTTCCCACAGGTCAAAATGGACATCCACAAAATGTGTAAAAACCAAAAAGGCAAGACAGGCCCTGAAGAACAGGGAGCCTTGTTATGCTGATGGGCGGGATGTAAATTGCAAACTGCCTCTCTGGAGGAGTACATTGTGTTCCCTAAAACAAGTAAAGAACAGAGCTACAGAGCCAAGAGCACTTCCAGTCTAGGGAATATACCTTGGGAAAACTGAAAATCAATAAGACAGAGCCACCCCAAAATTTAGGGCTGAACTGCTTACAAGGTCCTCAACTTGGGTACACCTTAAATATCCAAGGGAATATAAAAATGGTTCAAAAAATTGTGGTACTTACGTACGATGGAATATCCCTCAGCCATGAAATCAATGTCATAAGACCAGTAGCAGGAACATGGGTGGTTTCAGGTACGATGATTCTAAGTGAAATAAGTCACACAGAAAAAGAAACTTATCATAAGATATCACTTATGAAGATCCTGTAAACATGGCTGCACTTGAACTGAGTTAGGAAAGAGAACAGTGTCTCACATTTAGAAAACACTCTTATGCCTGCTTAAGGGGGAAGGAGAGGTGGGGTGATGCATAAAACCAGAGTTTGATATAAGCACAGGTACCGTTCCAAAAACCATCTATGGAATAGACAAGACCTACACCGTCCTCAGTGAAAGGGACTCAAAACCCCATATTTCCCGCAGAGGAAAGTATCTGACTAGTAAGAATCTTAAAACCTATGTATTGATATGTCTCCGTAAGGGAATCAAGTGTGTCTAGACTGGCATAAACATGGCAGCGAGAATCAGCTCAAACACACTATAAAAAGGAATTTCAAAAACAAAACAAAAAAACTAGGAAATTCTTTACAATTCCTTCAGGATCTCTGATGAAACCTGGAATGACCCTATCTACAATGACAGCTGGATGTGGCATAAGGCTGGACACTTGGGACTGAGAGGATTGGTGAGATTGGGTGAGCAAATGCAGACCCTTTAAAGCAATAATGCATGGCACCCATTCCATGGGTCCCAACTCTCCAGGTTGAAGGGAATATTACTACAGCTATAACATGTACGGGAAACCTAGAGAACGGACACACTGTGAATACGAAAGGTTTCTAAAACTCAACGAACTGTCCCTCTCCTGGTGCTCCGGTTTGACTTTCCATCTGCTTTACTATCAACCTCCCAACTTGGAGAGACAGCACCTTTAACCTCCTGGTTCGCACAGGTTGCCAATTTGGCAGAGGATGAAAGGGAAGTGGGAGAACCAATGAGAGAGTAGCTGTTAGGCATTTGGACGGGCACATATCACTGTAATTTCCTGGCAGGAAGAAGAATTAACCAAAGTCTCAGCCACCCACCGGGAACCAGTATAGGTCCTGAACCAAAGTTTTGGACTTGCGGTCAGCTCACCAAACACGAGTTGAATAATGGAGCTCAGGGGCACAGCAATTCACAAACTGGCCGAGTAATAATGGACAACTATCGTCCAAAAATCTGTTGAGGGAAGGCAACGAGGTGGAACTGAAAGCGAGGCAGAATAGCAGGAAACAGATTTCAAGAGGTACGTTGGAATCGCCTTTAAAGCACAGGAAGAGGGGCACAACTTCGACAATGATGCACTTGGCCAAAATGGGCGTATGCGTTTTCTCCTGAATATATTCAGGAGAAAACGCATACGCCCTTTTTGGCCAAGCAAGCAAGCGGGGAATGCAAATCTGCACTACAAAGAAGTATCACTTCCCACCGGTCAAAAGGGACATCCGCAAAATGTGTAAAAACCCTAAAGGCAAGACAGGCTCTGGAGAACAGGGAGCCTTGTTATGCTGATGGGCGGGATGTAAACTGCCAACTGCCTCTCTGGAGGAGTGCATTGTGTTCCCTAAAACAAGTAAAGAACAGAGCTACAGAGCCAAGGGCACCTCCAGTCAAGGGAATATACCTTGGAAAAAATGAAAATCAATAAGACAGAGACACCCCAAAATTTAGGGCTGCACTGCTTACAAGGACCTCAACTTGGGTACACCTTAAATATCTCAGGAAATATAAAAATGGTTCAAAAAATTGTCATACTTACGTATGATGGAATATCTCTCAGCCATGAAATCAATGTCATAAGACCAGTAGCAGCAAAATGGGTGGATTCAGGTACGATGATTCTAAGTGAAATAAGTAACACAGAAGATGAAACTTATCATAAGATATCACTTATGAAGATCCTGTAAACATGGCTATACTTGAACTGAGTTAGGAAAGAAAACAGGGTCTCACATTTAGAAAACACAGTTATGCCTGCTTAAGGGGGAAGGAGAGGTGGGGTGATGCATAAAACCAGAGTTTGATATAAGCACAGGTACCGTTCCAAAAACCAACTATGGAATAGACAAGACCTACACCTTCCTCAGTGAAAGGGACTCAAAACCCCATATTTCCCACAGAGGAATATATCTGACTAGTAAGAATCTTAAAACCTATGTATTGATATGTCTCCGTAAGGGAATCAAGTGTTTCTAGACTGGCATAAACATGGCAGCGAGAATCAGCTCAAACCCACTATAAAAAGGAATTTCAAAACCAAAACAAAAAAACTAGGAAATTCTTTACAATTCCTTCAGGGTCTCTGATGAAACCTGGAATGCCCTTATCTACAATGACAGCTGGATGTGGCATAAGGAGGGACACTTGGGACTGAGATGATTGGTGAGATTGGGTGAGCAAATGCAGACCTTTTAAAGCACAAATGCCTGGCACCCATTCCATGGGTCCCAACTCTCCAGGTTGAAGGGAATATTACTACAGCTATAACATGTACGGGAAACCTAGAGAACGGACACACTGTGAATACGAAAGGTTTCTAAAACTCAACGAACTGTCCCTCTCCTGGTGCTCCGGTTTGACTTTCCATCTGCTTTACTATCAACCTCCCAACTTGGAGAGACAGCCCCTTTAACCTCCTGGTTCGCACAGGTTGCCAATTTGGCAGAGGATGAAAGGGAAGAGGGAGAACCAATGAGAGATTAGCTGTTAGGCATTTGGACGGGCACATATCACTGTAATTTCCCGGCAGGAAGAAGAATTAACCAAAGTCTCAGCCACCCACCGAGAACCAGTATAGGTACTGAACCAAAGTTTTGGACTTGCGGTCAGCTCACCAAAAACGAGTTGAAAAATGGAGCTCAGGGGCACAGCAATTCACAAACTGGCCGAGTAATAAAGGACAACTATCGTCCAAAAATCTGTTGAGGGAAGGCAACGAGGCGGACTTGAATGCGAGGCAGAATAGCAGGAAACAGATTTCAAGAGGTACGTTGGAATCGCCTTTAAAGCACAGGAAGAGGGGCACAACTTCGACAATGATGCACTTGGCCAAAAAGGGCGTATGCGTTTTGTCCTGAATATATTCAGGAGAAAACACATACGTCCTTTTTGGCCAAGCAAGCAAGCGGGCAATGCAAATCTGCACTACAAAGAAGTATCACTTCCCACCGGTCAAAAGGGACATCCACAAAATGTGTAAAAACCAGAAAGGCAAGACAGGCCCTGGAGAACAGGGAGCCTTGTTATGCTGATGGGCGGCATGTAAATTGACAACTGCCTCTCTAGAAGAGTACATTCTGTACCCTAAAACAAGTAAAGAACAGAGCTACAGAGCCAAGGGCACTTCCAGTCTAGGGAATATACCTTGGGAAAACTGAAAATCAATAAGACAGAGCCACCCCAAAATTTAGGGCTGCACTGCTTACAAGGACCTCAATTTGGGTACACCTTAAATATCCCAGGAAATATAAAAATGGTTCAAAAAATTGTGGTACTTACATACGATGGAATATCCCTCAGCCATGAAATCAATGTCATAAGACCAGTAGCAGCAAAATGGGTGGATTCAGGTACGATGATTCCTAGTGAAATAAGTCACACAGAAAAAGAAACTTATCATAAGATATCACTTATGAAGATCCTGTAAACATGGCTACACTTGAACTGAGGTAGGAAAGAGAACAGTGTCTCACATTTAGAAAACACTCTTATGCCTGCTTAAGGGGGAAGGAGAGGTGGGGTGATGCATAAAACCAGAGTTTGATATAAGCCAAGGTACCGTTCCAAAAACCAACTATGGAATAGACAACACCTACACCTTCCTCAGTGAAAGGGACTCAAAACCCCATATTTCCCACAGAGGAATATATCTGACTAGTAAGAATTTTAAACCTATGTATTGATATGTCTCCGTAAGGGAATCAAGTGTGTCTAGACTGGCATAAACATGGCAGCGAGAATCAGCTCAAAGCCACTATAAAAAGGAATTTCAAAAACAAAACAAAAAAACTGGGAAATTCTTTGCAATTCCTTCACGGTCTCTGATGAAACCTGGAATGACCCTATCTACAACGACAGCTGGATGTGGCATAAGGAGGGACACTTGGGACTGAGACGATTTGTGAGATTGGGTGAGCAAATGCAGACCCTTTAAAGCACAAATGCCTGGCACCCATTCAATGTTTCCCAACTCTCCAGGTTGAAGGGAATATTACTACAGCTATAACATGTACGGGAAACCTAGAGAACGGACACACTGTGAATATGAAAGGTTTCTAAACCTCAACGAATACTCCCTCTCCTGGTGCTCCGGTTTGAATTTCCATCTGCTTTACTATCAATCTCCTAAATTGGAGAGACAGCCCCTTTAACCTCCTGGTTCGCACAGGTTTCCAATTTGGCAGAGGATGAAAGGGAATAGGGAGAACCAATGAGAGAGTAGCTGTTAGGCATTTGGACGGGCACATATCACTCTAACTTCCCGGCAGGAAGAAGAATTAACCAAAGTCTCAGCCCCCCACCGGGAACCAGCATAGGTCCTCAACCAACATTTTGGACATGCGGTCAGCTCACAAAAAACGAGTTGAAAAATGGAGCTCAGGAGCACAGCAATGCACAAACTGGCCAAGTAATAAAGGACAAGTATCGTCCAAAAATCTGTTGAGGGAAGGCAACGAAGAGGAGTTGAATGCGAGGCAGAATAGCAGGAAACAGATTTCAAGAGGTACGTTGGAATCGCCTTTAAAACACAGGAAGAGGGGCACAACTTCGACAATGATGCACTTGGCCAAAAAGGGCGTATGTGTTTTCTCCTGAATATATCCAGGAGAAAACGCATACGCCCTTTTTGGCCAAGCAAGCAAGCGGGCAATGGAAATCTGCATTACAAAGAAGTATCACTTCCCACCGGTCAAAAGGGACATCCACAAAATGTGTAAAAACCAGAAAAACAAGACAGGCCCTGGAGAACTGGGAGCCTTGTTATGCTGATGGGTGGCATATAAATTGACAACTGCCTCTCTGGAGGAGTACATTGTGTTCCCTAAAACAAGTAGAGAACAGAGCTACAGAGCAAAGGGCACTTCAAGTCTAGGGAATATACCTTGGGAAAACTGAAAATCAATAAGACAGAGCCACCCCAAAATTTAGGGCTGCACTGCTTACAAGGACCTCAACTTGGGTACACCTTAAATATCCCAGGAAATATAAAAATGGTTCAAAAAATTGTGGTACTTATATACGATGGAATATCCCTCAGCCATGAAATCAATGTCATAAGACCAGTAGCAGCAAAATGGTTGGATTCAGGTACGATGATTCTAAGTGAAATAAGTCATACAGAAAAAGAAACTTATCATAAGATATCACTTATGAAGATCCTGTAAACATGGCTACACTTGAAATGAGTTAGGAAAGAGAACAGTGTCACACATTTAGAAAACACTCTTATGCCTGCTTAAGGGGGATGGAGAGGTAGAGTGATCCATAAAACCAGAGTTTGATATAAGCACAGGTACCGTTCCAAACACCAACTATGGAATAGACAAGACCTACACCTTCCTCAGTGAAAGGTACTCAAAACCCCATATTTCCCGCAGAGGAATATATCTGACTAGTAAGAATCTTAAAACCTATGTCTCCGTAAGGGAATCAAGTGTGTCTAGACTGGCATAAACATGGCAGCGAGAATCAGCTCAAACCCACTATAAAAAGGAATTTCAAAAACAAAACAAGAAAACTGGGAAATTCTTTACAATTCCTTCAGTGTCTCTGATGAAACCTGGAATGACCCTATCTACAATGACAGCTGGATGTGGCATAAGGCTGGACACTTGGGACTGAGAGGATTGGTGAGATTGGGTGAGCAAATGCAGACCCTTTAAAGCAATGATGCATGGCACCCATTCCATGGGTCCCAACTCTCCAGGTTGAAGGGAATATTACTACAGTTATAACACGTACGGGAAACCTAGAGAATGGACACACTGTGAATACGAAAGGTTTCTAAAACTCAACGAATAGTCCGTCTCCTGGTGCTCCGTTTTGACTTTCCATCTGCTTTACTATCAACCTCCCAACTTCGAGAGAGAGCCCCTTTAACCTCCCAGTTCACACAGGTTGCCCATTTGGCAGAGGATGAAAGGGAAGAGAGAGAACCAATGAGACAGTAGCTGTTAGGCACTTATACTGGCACATATCACTGTAATTTCCCGGCAGGAAGAAGAATTAACCAAAGTCTCAGCCCCCCACCGGGAACCAGCATAGGTCCTGAACCAAAATTTTGGACTTGCGGTCAGCTCACAAAAAACGAGTTGAACAATGGAGCTCAGAGGCACAGCAATTCACAAACTGGCCAAGTAATAAAGGACAAGTAACGTCCAAAACTCTGTTGAGGGAAGGCAATGAAGCGGACTTGAAAGCGAGGCAGAGTAGCAGGAAACAGATTTCAAGAGGTACTTTGGAATTGCCTTTAAAGCACAGGAAGAGGGGCACAACCTCGACAATGATGCACTTGGCCAAAAAGGGCGTATGCGTTTTCTCCTGAATATATTCAGGAGAAAACGCATACGCCCTTTTTGGCCAAGCAAGCAAGCGGGCAATGCAAATCTGCACTACAAAGAAGTATCACTTCCCACCGATCAAAATGGACATCCACAAAATGTGTAAAAACCAGAAAGGCAAGACATGCCCTGGAGAACACGGAGCCTTGTTATGCTGATGGGCGGCATGTAAATTGACAACTGCCTCTCTGGAGGAGTACATTGTGTTCCCTAAAACAAGTAAAGAACAGAGCTACAGAGCCAAGGGCACTTCCAGTCTAGGGAATATACCTTGGAAAAACTGAAAATCAATAAGACAGAGCCACCCCAAAATTTAGGGCTGCACTGCTTACAAGGACCTCAACTTGGGTACACCTTAAATATCCCAAGAAATATAAAAATGGTTCAAAAAATTGTGGTACTTACGTACGATGGAATATCCCTCAGCCATGAAATCAATGTCATAAGACCAGTAGCAGCAAAATTGGTGGATTAAGGTACGATGATTCTAAGTGAAATAAGTCACACAGAAAAAGAAACTTATCATAAGATATCACTTATGAAGACCCTATAAACATGGCTACACTAGAACTGAGTTAGGAAAGAGAACAGTGTCTCATATTTAGAAAACACTCTTATGCCTGCTTAAGGGGGAAGGAGAGGTGGGGTGATGCATAAAACCAGAGTTTGATATAAGCACAGGTACCGTTCCAAAAACCAACTATGGAATAGACAAGACCTACACCTTCCTCAGTGAAAGGGACTCAAAACCCCATATTTCCCACAGAGGAATATATCTGACTAGTAAGAAACTTAAAACCTATGTATTGATATGTCTCCGTAAGGGAATCAAGTGTGTCTAGACTGGCATAAACATGGCAGCGAGAATCAGCTCAAACCCACTATAAAAAGGAATTTCAAAAACAAAACAAAAAAACTGGGAAATTCTTTACAATTCCTTCAGGGTCTCTGATAAAACCTGGAATGACCCTATCTACAACGACAGCTGGATGTGGCATAAGGAGGGACACTTGGGACTGAGAGGATTGGTGAGATTGGGTGAGCAAATGCAGACCCTTTAAGGCAATAATGCATGGCACCCATTCCGTGGGCCGCAACTCTCCAGGTTGAAGGGAATATTACTACAGCTATAACATGTACGGGAAACCTAGAGAACGGACACACTGTGAATACGAAAGGTTTCTAAAACTCAACGAATAGTCCCTCTCCTGGTGCTCCGGTTTGACATTTCATCTGCTATACTATCAACCTCCCATCTTGGAGAGACAGCCCCTTTAACCTTCTGGTTCACACAGGTTGCCAATTTGGCAGAGGATGAAAGGGAAGAGGGAGAACCAATGAGAGAGTAGCTGTTAGGCATCTGGACCGCCACATATCACTGTAATTTCCCGGCAGGAAGAAGAATTAACCAAAGTCTCAGCCACCCACCGGGAACCAGTATAGGTCCTGAAACAAAATTTTGGACTTGCGGTCAGCTCACCAAAAACGAGTTGAAAAATGGAGCTCAGGGGCACAGCAATTCACAAACTGGCCGAGTAATAAAAGGCAACTATCGTCCAAAAATCTGTTGAGGGAAGGCATCGAGGCGGACTTGAAAGCGAGGCAGAATAGCAGGAAACAGATTTCAAGAGGTACGTTGGAATCGCCTTTAAAGCACAGGAAGAGGGGCACAACGTCGACAATGATGCACTTGGGCAAAAAGGGCATAAGCGTTTTCTCCTGAATATATTCAGGAGAAAACGCATACGCCCTTTTTGGCCAAGCAAGCAAGCGGGCAATGCAAATCTGCACTACAAAGAAGTATCACTTCCCACCGGTCAAAAGGGACATCCACAAAATGTGTAAAAACCAGAAAGGCAAGACAGGCCCTGGATAACAGGGAGCCTTGTTATGCTGATGGGCGGGATGTAAATTGCCAACTGCCTCTCTGGAGGAGTGCATTGTGTTCCCTAAAACAAGTAAACAACAGAGCTACAGAGCCAAGGGCACTTCCAGTCTAGGGAATATACCTTGGGAAAGCTGAAAATCAATAAGACAGAGCCACCCCAAAATTAGGGCTGCACTGCTTACAAAGACCTCAACTTGGATACAACTTATGTATCCCAGGAAATATAAAAATGGTTCAAAAAATTGTGGTATTTATGTACGATGGAATATCCCTCAGCCATGAAATCAATGTCATAAGACCAGTAGCAGCAAAATGGGTGGATTCAGATACGATGATTCTAAGTAAATAAGTCACACAGAAAAAGATACTTATCATAAGATATCACTTATGAAGATTCTGTAAACATGGCTACACTTGAACTGAGTTAGGAAAGAGAACAGTGTCTCACATTTAGAAAACACTCTTATGCCTGATTAAGGGGGAAGGAGAGGTGGCGTGATGCATAAAACCAGAGTTTGATATAAGCACAGGTACCGTTCCAAAAACCAACTATGGAATAGACAAGACCTACACCTTCCTCAGTTAAAGGGACTCAAAACACCATATTTCCCGCAGAGGAATATATCTGACTAGTAAGAATCTTAAAACCTATGTATTGATATGTATCCGTAAGGGAATCAAGTGTGTCTAGACTGCCATAAACATGGCAGCGGGAATCAGCTCAAGCCCACTATAAAAAGGAATTTCAAAAACAAAACAAAAAAACTGGGAAATTCTTTACAATTCCTTCACAGTCTCTGATGAAACCTGGAATGACCCTATGTACAACGACAGCTGGATGTTGGATAAGGCTGGACACTTGGGACTGAGAGGATTGGTGAGATTTTGTGAGCAAATGCAGAACCTTTAAAGCAATAATGCATGGCAACCATTCCATGGGTCCCAACTCTCCAGGTTGAAGGGAATATTACTACAGCTATAACATATACGGGAAACCTAGAGAACGAACACACTGTGAATATGAAAGCTTTCTAAATCTCAACGAATATTCCCTCTCCTCGTGCTCCGGTTTGACTTTCCATCGGTTTTACTATCAATCTCCCAACTTGGAGAGACAGCCCCTTTAACCTCCTGGTTCTCACAGGTTGCCAATTTGGCAGAGGATGAAAGGGAAGAGTGAGAACCAATGAGAGAGTAGCTGTTAGGCATTTGGACGGGCACATATCACACTAAATTCCCAACAGAAAGAAGAATTAACCAAAGTCTCAGCCCCCCACCGGTAACCAGCATAGGCCCTGAACCAAAATTTTGGACATGCGGTCAGCTCACAAAAAACGAGTTGATAAATGGAGCTCAGGGGCACAGCAATTCACAAACTGGCCGAGTAATAAAGGACAACTATCGTCCAAAAATCTGTTGAGGGAAGGCAACGAGGCGGACTTGAAAGCGAGGCAGAATAGCAGGAATTAGATTTCAAGAGGTACGTTGGAATCGCCCTTAAAGCACAGGAAGAGGGGCACAATTTCGACAATGATGCACTTGGCCAAAAAGGGCGTATGCGTTTTCTCCTGAATATATTCAGGATAAAATGCATACACCCTATTTTGCCAAGCAAGCAAGTGGGCAATGCAAATCTGCACTACAAAGAAGTATCACTTCCCACCTGTCAAAAGGGACATCCACAAAATGTGTAAAAACCAGAAAGGTAAGACAGGCCCTGGAGAACAGGGAGCCTTGTTATGCTGATGGGCGGGATGTACGTTGCCAACTGCCTCTCTGGAGGAGTGCATTGTGTTCCCTAAAACAAGTAAACAACAGATCAACAGAGCCATGAGCACTTCCAGTCTAGGGAATATACCTTGGGAAACCTGAAAATCAATTAGACAGAGCCACCCCAAAATTTAGGGCTGCACTGCTTACAAAAACCTCAACTTGGGTACACCTTAAATATCCCAGGAAATATAAAAATGGTTCAAAAAATTGTGGTACTTCCGTACGATGGAATATCCCTCAGCCATGCAATCAATGGCATAAGACCAGTAGGAGCACAATGAGTGGATTGAGGTATGATGCTTCTAAGTGAAATAAGTCACACAGAAAAAGAAACTTATATTAAGATATCACTTATGAAGATCCTGTAAACATGGCTACACTTGAACTCAGTTAGGAAAGAGAACAGAGTCTCACCTTTGGAAAACACTCTTATGCCTGCTTAAGGGGGAATGAGAGGTGGGGTGATGCATAAAACCAGAGTTTGATATAAGCACAGGTACCGTTCCAAAAACCATCTATGGAATAGACAAGACCTACACCTTCCTCAGTGAAAGGGACTCAAAACCCCATATTTCCCGCAGAGGAATATATCTGACTAGTAAGAATCTTAAAACCTATGTATTGATATGTCTCCATAAGGGAATCAAGTGTGTCTAGACTGGCATAAACATGGCAGCGAGAATCAGCTCAAACCCACCATAAAAAGGAATTTCAAAAACAAAACAAATAAACTGGGAAATTCTTTACAATTCCTTCACGGTCTCTGATGAAACCTGGAATGACCCTATCTAAATGACAGCTTGATGTGGCATAAGGCTGGACACTTGGGACTGAGAGGATTGGTGAGATTGGGTGAGCAAATGCAGACCCTTTAAAGCAATAACGCATGGCACCCATTTCATGGGTCCCAACTCTCCAGGTTGAAGGGAATATTACTACAGTTATAACATGTACGGGAAACCTAGACAACGGACACACTGTGAATACGAAAGGTTTCTAAAACTCAACGAATAGTCCCTCTCCTGGTGCTCCGGTTTGACTTTCCATCTGCTTTACTATCAACCTCCCAACTTGGAGAGACAGCCCCTTTAACCTCCTGGTTCGCACAGGTTGCCAATTTGGCAGAGGATGAAAGGGAAGTGGGAGAACCAATGAGAGAGTAGCTGTTAGGTATTTGGACGGGCACATATCACTGTAATTTCCCGGCAGGAAGAAGAATTACCCAAAGTCTCAGCCACCCACCGGGAACCAGTATAGGTCCTGAACCAAAATTTTGGACTTGCGGTCCGCTCACCAAAAACGAGTTGAATAATGGAGCTAGGGGCACAGCAATTCACAAACTGGCCCAGTAATAAAGGACAACTATCATCCAAAAATCTGTTGAGGGAAGGCAATGAGGCGGACCTGAAAGCGAGGCAGAAGAGCAGGAAACAGATTTCAGGAGGTACGTTGGAATCGCCTTTAAAGCACAGGAAGAGGGGCACAACTTCGACAATGATGCATTTGGCCAAAATGGGCGTGTGCGTTTTCTCCTGAATATATTCAGGAGAAAATGCATACGCCCTTTTTGGCCAAGCAAGCAAGCGGGCAATGCAAATCTGCACTACAAAGAAGTATCACTTCCCACCGGTCAAAAGGGACATCCACAAAATGTGTAAAAACCAGAAAGGCAAGACAGGCCCTGGAGAACAGGGAGCCTTGTTATGCTGATGGGCGGGATGTAAACTGCCAACTGCCTCTCTGGAGGAGTGCATTGTGTTCCCTAAAACAAGTAAAGAACAGAGCTACAGAGCCAAGGGCACTTCCAGTCTAGGGTATATACCTCGGGAAAACTGAAAATCAATAAGACAGGGCCACCCCAAAATTAGGGCTGCACTGCTTACAAGGACCTCAACTTTGGTTCACCTTAAATATCCCAGGAAATATAAAAATGGTTCAAAAAATTGTCGTACTTACGTACGATGGAATATCCCTCAGCCATGAAATCAATGTCATAAGACCAGTAGCAGCAAAATGGGTGGATTCAGGTACGATGATTCTAAGTGAAATAAGTCACAGAGAAAAAGAAACTTATCATAAGATATCACTTATGAAGATCCTGTAAACATGGCTACACTTGAACTGAGTTAGGAAAGAGAACAGTGTCTGACATTTAGAAAACACTCTTATACCTGCTTAAGGGGGAAGGAGAGGTGGGGTGATGCATAAAACCAGAGTTTGATATAAGCACAGGTACCGTTCCAAAAACCAACTATGGAATAGACAAGACCTACACCTTCCTCAGTGAAAGGGACTCAAAACCCCATATTTCCCGCAGAGGAATATATCTGACTAGTAAGAATCTTAAAACCTATGTATTGATATGTCTCCGTAAGGGAATCAAGTGTGTCTAGACTGGCATAAACATGGCAGCGGGATCAGCTCAAACCCACTATAAAAAGGAATTTCAAAAACAAAACAAAAAAACTGGGAAATTCTATACAATTCCTTCTGAGTCTCTGATGAAACCTGGAATGACCCTATCTACAACGACAGCTGGATGTGGCATAAGGCGGGACACTTTGGACTGAGAGGATTGGTGAGATTGGGTGAACAAATGCAGAACCTTTAAAGCATTAATGCATGGCACCCATTCCATGGGTCCCAACTCTCCAGGTTGAAGGGAATATTACTACAGTTATAACATGTACGGGAAACCTAGAGAACGGACACACTGTGAATTCGAAAGGTTTCTAAAACTCAACGAATAGTCCCTCTCCTGGTGCTCCGGTTTGACTTTCCACCTGCTTTACTATCAACCTCCCAACTTGGAGAGACAGCCCCTTTAACCTCCTGGTTCGCACTGGTTGCCAATTTGGCAGAGGATGAAAGGGAAGAGGGAGAACCAATGAGAGAGTAGCTGTTAGGCATTTGGACCGGCACATATCACTCTAATTTCCCGGCAGGAAGAAGAATTAACCAAAGTCTCAGCCCCCCACCGGGAACCAGCATAGGTCCTGAACCAAAATTTTGGACTTGCGGTCAGCTCACCAAAAACGAGTTGAAAAATGGAGCTCAGGGGTACAGCAATTCGCAAACTGGCCGAGTAATAAAGGACAACTATCGTCCAAAAATCTGTTGAGGGAAGGCAACGAGGCGGACTTGAAAGAGAGGCAGAATATCAGGAAACAGATTTCAAGAGGTACGTTGGAATCGCCTTTAAAGCACAGGAAGAGGGGCACAACTTCGACAATGATGCACTTGGCCAAAAAGGGCGTATGCGTTTTCTCCTGAATATATTCAGGAGAAAACGCATATGCCCTTTTTGGCCAAGCAAGCAAGCGGGCAATGCAAATCTTCACTACAAAGAAGTATCACTTCCCACCGGTCAAAAGGGACATCCACAAAATGTGTAAAAACCAGAAAGGCAAGACAGGCCCTGGAGAACAGGGAGCCTTGTTATGCTGATGGGCGGGATGTAAATTGCCAACTGCCTCTCTGGAGGAGTACATTGTGTTCCCTAAAACAAGTAAAGAACAGAGCTACAGAGCCAAGGGCACTTCCAGTCTAGGGAATATACTTTGGGAAAACAGAAAATCAATAAGACAGAGCCACCCCTAAATTTAGGGCTGCACTGCTTACAAGGACCTCAACTTGGGTACACCTTAAATATCCCAGGAAATATAAAAATGGTTCAAAAAATTGTGGTACTTACGTACGATGGAATATCCCTCAGCCATGAAATCAATGTCATAAGAACAGTAGCAGCAAAATGGGTGTATTCAGGTACGATGATTCTAAGTGAAATAAGTCACACAGAAAAAGAAACTTATCATAAGATATCACTTATGAAGATCCTGTAAACATGGCTACACTTGAACTGAGTTAGGAAAGAGAACAGTGTCTCACATTTAGAAAACACTCTTATGCCTGCTTAAGGGGGAAGGAGAGGTGGGGTGATTCATAAAACCAGAGTTTGATATAAGCACAGGTACCGTTCCAAAAACCAACTATGGAATAGACAAGACCTACACCTTCCTCAGTGAAAGGGACTCAAAACCCCATATTTCCCGCAGAGGAATATATCTGACTAGTAAGAATCTTAAAACCTATGTATTGATATGTCTCCGTAAGGGAATCAAGTGTGTCAAGACTGGCATAAACATGGCAGCGAGAATCAGCTCCAACCCACTATAAAAATGAATTTCAAAAACAAAAAAAAAACTGGGAAATTCTTTACAATTCCTTCAGGGTCTCTGATGAAACCTGGAATGACCCTATCTACAATGACAGCTGGATGTGGCATAAGGAGGGACACTTGGGACTGAGAGGATTGGTGAGATTGGGTGAGCAAATGCAGACCCTTTAAACCACAAATGCCTGGCACCCAATCCATGGGTCCCATATCTCCAGGTTGAAGGAAATATTACTACAGCTATAACATGTACGGGAAACCTAGAGAACGGACACACTGTGAATACGAAAGGTATCTAAAACTCAACGAATAGTCCCTCTCCTGGTGCTCCGGTTTGACTTTCCATCTGCTTTACTATCAACCTCCCAACTTGGAGAGACAGCACCTTTAACCTCCTGGTTCGCACAGGTTGACAATTTGGCAGAGGATGAAAGGGAAGAGGGAGAACCAATGAGAGAGTAGCTGTTAGGCATTAGGACAGGCACATATCACTGTAATTTCCTGGCAGGAAGAAGAATTAACCAAAGTCTCAGCCACCCACCGGGAACCAGCATAGGTCCTCAACCAAAATTTTGGACTTGCGGTCAGCTCACAGAAAACGAGTAGAAAAATGGAGCTCAGGCGCACAGCAATTCACAAACTGGCCGAGTAATAAAGGACAACTATCATCCAAAAATCTGTTGAGGGAAGGCAACGAGGCGGACTTGAAAGCGAGGCAGAATAGCAGGAAACAGATTTCAAGAGGTACGTTGGAATCGCCTTTAAAGTACAGGAAGAGGGGCACAACTTCGACAATGATGCACTTGGCCAAAAAAGGCGTATGCGTTTTCTCCTGAATATATTCAGGAGAAAACGCATACGCCCTTTTTGGCCATGCAAGCAAGCGGGCAATGCAAATCTGCACTACAAAGAAGTATCACTTCCCACCGGTCAAAAGGGACATCCACAAAATGTGTAAAAACCAGAAAGGCAAGACAGGCCCTGGAGAACAGGGAGCCTTGTAATGCTGATGGGCGGGATGAAAGTTGGCAAATGCCTCTCTGGAGGAGTGCATTGTGTTCCCTAAAAGAAGTAAACTACAGAGCTACATAGCCAAGGGCACTTCCAGTCTAGGGAATATACCTTGGGAAAACTGAAAATCAATAAGACAGAGCCACCCCAAAATTTAGGGCTGCACTGCTTACAAGGACCTCAACTTGGGTACACCTTAAATATCCCAGGAAATATAAAAATGGTTCAAAATATTGTGGTACTTATGTTCGATGGAATATCTCTCAGCCATGAAATCAATGTCATAAGACCAGTAGCAGCAAAATGGGTGGATTCAGGTACGATGATTCTAAGTGAAATAAGTCACAGAGAAAAAGAAACTTATCATAAGATATCACTTATGAAGATCCTGTAAACATGGCTACACTTGAACTGAGTTAGGAAAGAGAACAGTGTCTCACATTTAGAAAACAATCTTATGCCTCCTTAAGGGGGAAGGAGAGGTGGGGTGATGAACAAAACCAGAGTTTGATATAAGCACAGGTATCGTTCCAAACACCAGCTATGGAATAGACAAGACCTACACCTTCCTCAGTGAAAGGGACTCAAAACCCCATATTTCCCGCAGAGGAATATATCTGACTAGTAAGAATCTTAAAACCTATGTATTGATATGTCTCCGTAAGGGAATCAAGTGTGTCTAGACTGGCATAAACATGGCAGCGAGAATCAGCTCAAACCCACTATAAAAAGAAATTTCAAAAACAAAACAAAAAAGCTGGGAAATTCTTTACAATTCCTTAAGGGTCTCTGATGAAACCTGGAATGACCCTATCTACAACGACAGCTGGATGTGGCATAAGGCTGGACACTTGGGACTGAGAGGATTGGTGAGATTGGGTGAGCAAACGCAGACCCTTTAAAGCAATAATGCATGGCACCCATTCCATGGGTCCCAACTCTCCAGGTTGAAGGGAATATTACTACAGTTATAAAATGTACGGGAAACCTAGAGAACGGACACACTGTGAATACGAAAGGTTTCTAAAACTCAACGAATAGTCCCTCTCCTGGTGCTCCGGTTCGACTTTCCTTCTGCTTTACTATTAATTTCCCAACTTGGAGAGACAGCCCCTTTAAGCTCCTGGTTCGCACAGGTTTCCAATTTGGCAGAGATGAAAGGGAAGAGGGAGAACCAATGAGGGAGTAGCTGTCAGGCATTTGTGCGGGCACATATCACTCTAACTTCCCAGCAGGAAGAAGAATTAACCAAAGTCTCAACCACCCACCGGGAACCAGCATGGGTCCTGAACCAAAATTTTGGACATGCGGTCAGCTAACAAAAAACGAGTTGAAAAATGGAGCTCAGGGTCACAGCAATACACAAACAGGCCGAGTAATAAAGGAAAACCTTCGTCCAAAAATCTGTTGAGGGAAGGCAACGAGGCAGACTTGAAAGTGAGGCAGAATAGCAGGAAACAGATTTCAAGAGGTACATTGGAATCGCCTTTAAAGCACAGGAAGAGGGGCACAACTTCGACAATGATGCACTTGGCCAAAAAGGGTGTATGCCTTTTCTCCTGAATATATTCAGTAGAAAATGCATACGCCCTTTTTGGCCAAGCAAGCAAGCGGGCAATGCAAATCTGCACTACAAAGAAGTATCACTTCCCACCAGTCAAAAGGGACATCCACAAAATGTGTAAAAACCAGAAAGGCAAGACAGGCCCTGGAGAACAGGGAGCCTTGTTATGCTGATGGGCGGGATGTAAACTGCCAACTGCCTCTCTGGAAGAGTGCATTGTCTTCCATAAAACAAGTAAACAACAGAGCTACAGAGCCAAGGGCACTTCCAGTCTAGGGAATATACCTTGGGAAAACTGAAAATCAATAAGACAGAGCCACCCCAAAATTTAGGGCTGCACTGCTTACAAGAACCTCAACTTGGGTACACCATAAATATCCCGGGAAATATAAAAATGGTTCAAAAAATTGTGGTACTTACGTACAATGGAATATCCCTCAGCCATGAAATCAATGTCATAAGACCAGTAGCAGCAAAATGGGTGGATTCAGGTACGATGATTCTAAGTGAAATAAGTCACGCAGAAAAAGAAACTTACCATAAGATATCACTTATGAAGATCCTGTAAACATGGCTACACTTGAACTGAGTTAGGAAAGAGAACAGTGTCTCACATTTAGAAAACACTCTTATGCCTGCTTAAGGGTGAAGGAGAGGTGGGGTGATGCATAAAACCAGAGCTTGATATAAGCACAGGTACCATTCAAAAAACCAAATATGGAATAGACAAGACCCACACCTTCCTCAGTGAAAGGGACTCAAAACCCCATATTTCCCGCAGTGGAATATATCTGACTAGTAAGAATCTTAAAACCTATGTATTGATATGTCTCCGTAAGGGAATCACGTGTGTCTAGACAGGCATAAACATGGCAGCGAGAATCAGATCAAACCCACTATAAAAAGGAATTTCAAAAACAAAACAAAAAAACTGGGAAATTCTTTCCAATTCCTTCAGGGTCTCTGATGAAACCTGGAATGACCCTATCTACAACGACAGCTGGATGTGGCATAAGGCTGGACACGTGGGACTGAGAGGATTGGTGAGATTTGGTGAGCAAATGCAGACCCTTTAAAGCAAAAATGCCTGGCACCCATTCCATGGGTCCCAACTCTCCAGGTTGAAGGGAATATTACTACAGCTATAACATGTACGGGAAACCTAGAGAATGGACACACTGAGAATACGAAAGGTTTCTAAAACTAAACGAATTGTCCCTCTCCTGGTGCTCCGGTTTGACTTGCCATCTTCTTTACTATCAACCTCCCAACTTGGAGAGACAGCCCCTTTAACCTCCTGGTTCGCAAAGGTGGCCAATTTGGCAGAGGATGAAAGGGAAGAGGGAGAACCAATGAGAGAGTAGCTGTTAGGCATTTGGACGGGCACATATCACTCTAATTTCGCGGCAGGAAGAAGAATTAACCAAAGTCTCAGCCACCCACCGGGAACCAGCATAGGTCGTGAAACAAAATTTTGGACATGCGGTCAGCTCACAAAAAACGAGTTGAAAAATGGAGCTCAGGGGCACAGCAATTCACAAACTGGCCGAGTAATAAAGGACAACTATCCTCCAAAAATCTGTTGAGGGAAGGCAACGAGGCGGACTTGAAAGCGAGGCAGAATAGCATGAAACAGATTTCAAGAGGTACGTTGGAATCGCCTTTAAAGCACAGGAAGAGGGGCACAACTTCGACAATGATGAACTTGGCCAAAAAGGGCATATGCGTTTTCTACTGAATATATTCAGGAGAAAACGCATACACCCTTTTTGGCCATGCAAGCAAGCGGGCAATGCAAATCTGCACTACAAAGAAGTATCACTTCCCACCGGTCAAAAGGGACATCCACAAAATGTGTAAAAACCAGAAAGGCAGGACAGGCCCTGGAGAACAGGGAGCCTTGTTATGCTGATGGGCGGGTTGTAAATTGCCAACTGCCTCTCTGGAGGAGTGCATTCTGTTCCCTAAAACAAGTAAACAACAGAGCTACAGAGCCAAGGGCCCTTCCAGTCTGGGGAATATACCTTGGGAAAACTGAAAATCAATAAGACAGAGCCACCCCAAAATTTAGGGCTGCACTGCTTACAAGGACCTCAACTTGGGTACACCTTAAATATCCCAGGAAATATAAAAATGGTTCAAAAAATTGTGGTACTTACGTACGATGGAATATACCTCAGGAATGAAATCAATGTCATAAGACCAGTAGCAGCAAAATGGGTGGATTCAGGTACGATGATTCTAAGTGAAATAAGTCACAGAGAAAAAAAAACTTATAATAAGATATCACTTATGAAGATCCTGTAAACATGGCTACACTTTAACTGAGTTAGGAAATAAGACATTTTCTCATATTAAGAAAACACTCTTATGCCTGCTTAAGGGGGAAGGAGAGGTTGGGTGATGCATAAAACCAGAGTTTGATATAAGCACAGGTACCGTTCCAAAAACCAACTATGGAATACACAAGACCTACACCTTCCTCAGTGAAAGGGACTCAAAACCTCATACTTCCCGCAGAGGAATATATCTGACTAGTAAGAATCTTAAAACCTATGTATTGATATGTCTCCGTAAGGGAATCAAGTGTGTCTAGACTGGCATAAACATGGCAGCGAGAATCAGTTCAAACCCACTATAAAAAGAATTTCAAAAACAAAACAAGAAAACTGGGAAATTCTTTACAATTACTTCAGGGTCACTGATGAAACCTGGAATGACCCTATGTATAATGACAGCTGGATGAGGCATAAGGCTGGACACTTGGGACTGAGAGGATTGGTGAGATTGGGTGAGCAAATGCAGACCGTTTAAAGCAATAATGCATGGCAGCCATTCCATGGGTCACAACTCTCCAGGTTGAAGGGAATATTACTACAGCTATAACATAAACAGGAAACCTAGAGAAAGGACCCACTGTGAATACTAAAGGTTTCTAAAACTCAACGAATAGTCCCTCTCCTGGTACTCCTGTTTGACTTTCCATCTGCTTTACTATCAATCTCCCAACATGCAGAGACAGCCCCTTTAACCTCCTGGTTCGCACAGGTTGCCAATTTGCCAGAGGATGTAAGGGAAGAGGGAGAAGCAATGAGAGAGTAGCTGTTAGGCATTTGGACGGGCCAATTTCACTCTATTTTCCCGGCAGGAAGAAGAATTAACCAAAATCTCAGCCACCCACCGGGAACGAGTATAGGTCCTGAACCAAACTTTTGGACTTGCGGTCAGCTCACAAAAAACGAGTTGAAAAATGGAGCTCAGGGGCACAGCAATTCACAAACTGGCCGAGTAATAAAGGACAACTATCGTCCAAAAATCTGTTAAGGGCAGGCAACGAGACGGACTTGAAAGCGAGGCAGATTAGCAGGTAACAGATTTCAAGAGGTACGTTGGAATCGCCTTTAAAGCACAGGAAGAGGGGCACAACTTCCACAATGATGCACTTGGCCAAAAAGGGTGTATGTTTTTCTCCTGAATATATTCAGGAGAAAACGCATACACCCTTTTTGGCTAAGCAAGCAAGCAGGGAATGCAAATCTGCACTACAAAGAAGTATCACTTCCCACGGGTCAAAAGGGACATCCACAAAATGTGTAAAACCCAGAAAGGCAAGACAGGCCCTGTAGAACAGGCAGCCTTGTTATGCTGATGGGCGGGATGTAAATTGCCAGCTGCCTCTCTGGAGGAGTGCATTGTGTTCCCTAAAACAAGTAAACAACAGAGCTACAGAGCCAAGGGCACTTCCAGTCTAGGGAATATACCTTGGGAAAACTGAAAATCAATAACACAGAGCCACCCCAAAATTTAGGGCTGCACTGATTACAAGGACCTCAACTTGTGTACACCTTAAATATCCCAGGAAATATAAAAACGGTTCAAAAAATTGTGGTACTTACGTACGATGGAATATCCCTCAGCCATGAAGTCAATGTCATAAGACCAGTAGCAGCAAAATGGGTGGATTCAGGTACGATGATTCTAAGTGAAATAAGTCACAGAGAAAAAGAAACTTATCATAAGATATCACTTATGAAGATCCTGTAAACATGGCTACACTTGAACTGAGTTAGGAAAGAGAACAGAGTCTCACATTTAGAAAACACTCTTATGCCTGCTTAAGGGGGAAGGAGAGGTGGGGTGATGCATAAAACCAGAGTTTGATATAAGCACAGGTACCGTTCCAAAAACCAACTATGGAATAGTCAAGACCTACACCTTCCTCAGTGAAAGGAACTCAAAACCCCATATTTCCCGCAGAGGAATATATCTGACTAGTAAGAATCTTAAAACCTATGTATTGATATGTCTCCATAAGGGAATCAAGTGTGTCTAGACTAGCATAAACATGGCAGCGAGAATCAGCTCAAACCCACTATAAAAAGGAATTTCAAAAACAAACAAAAAAACTGGGAAATTCTTTACAATTCCTTCAGGGTCTCTGATGAAACCTGGAATGGCCCTATCTACAACGACACCTGGATGTGGCATAAGGCTGGACACTTGGGACTGAGAGGATTGGTGAGATTGGGTGAGCAAATGCAGACCATTTAAAGCAATAATGCATGGCACCCATTCCATGGGTCCCAACTCTCCAGGTTGAATGGAATATTACTACAGCTATAACATGTATGGGAAACCTAGAGAACAGACACACTGTGAATACTAAAGGTTTCTAAAACTCAACGAATAGTCCCTCTCCTGGTACTCCTGTTTGACTTTCCATCTGCTTTACTATCAATCTCCCAACATGCAGAGACAGCCCCTTTAACCTCCTGGTTCGCACAGGTTGCCAATTTGCCAGAGGATGTAAGGGAAGAGGGAGAAGCAATGAGAGAGTAGCTGTTAGGCATTTGGACGGGCCAATATCACTCTATTTTCCCGGCAGGAAGAAGAATTAACCAAAATCTCAGCCACCCACCGGGAACGAGTATAGGTCCTGAACCAAACTTTTGGACTTGCGGTCAGCTCACAAAAAACGAGTTGAAAAATGGAGCTCAGGGGCACAGCAATTCACAAACTGGCCGAGTAATAAAGGACAACTATCGTCCAAAAATCTGTTAAGGGCAGGCAACGAGACGGACTTGAAAGCGAGGCAGATTAGCAGGAAACAGATTTCAAGAGGTACGTTGGAATCGCCTTTAAAGCACAGGAAGAGGGGCACAACTTCCACAATGATGCACTTGGCCAAAAAGGGTGTATGTTTTTCTCCTGAATATATTCAGGAGAAAACGCATACACCCTTTTTGGCTAAGCAAGCAAGCAGGGAATGCAAATCTGCACTACAAAGAAGTATCACTTCCCACGGGTCAAAAGGGACATCCACAAAATGTGTAAAAACCAGAAAGGCAAGACAGGCCCTGGAGAACAGGCAGCCTTGTTATGCTGATGGGCGGGATGTAAATTGCCAGCTGCCTCTCTGGAGGAGTGCATTGTGTTCCCTAAAACAAGTAAACAACAGAGCTACAGAGCCAAGGGCACTTCCAGTCTAGGGAATATACCTTGGGAAAACTGAAAATCAATAACACAGAGCCACCCCAAAATTTAGGGCTGCACTGATTACAAGGACCTCAACTTGTGTACACCTTAAATATCCCAGGAAATATAAAAACGGTTCAAAAAATTGTGGTACTTACGTACAATGGAATATCCCTCAGCCATGAAGTCAATGTCATAAGACCAGTAGCAGCAAAATGGGTGGATTCAGGTACGATGATTCTAAGTGAAATAAGTCACAGAGAAAAAGAAACTTATCATAAGATATCACTTATGAAGATCCTGTAAACATGGCTACACTTGAACTGAGTTAGGAAAGAGAACAGAGTCTCACATTTAGAAAACACTCTTATGCCTGCTTAAGGGGGAAGGAGAGGTGGGGTGATGCATAAAACCAGAGTTTGATATAAGCACAGGTACCGTTCCAAAAACCAACTATGGAATAATCAAGACCTACACCTTCCTCAGTGAAAGGGACTCAAAACCCCATATTTCCCACAGAGGAATATATCTGACTAGTAAGAATCTTAAAACCTATGTATTGATATGTCTCCATAAGGGAATCAAGTGTGTCTACACTGGCATAAACATGGCAGCGAGAATCAGCTCAAACCCACTATAAAAAGGAATTTCAAAAACAAACAAAAAAACTGGGAAATTCTTTACAATTCCTTCAGGGTCTCTGATGAAACCTGGAATGGCCCTATCTACAACGACACCTGGATGTGGCATAAGGCTGGACACTTGGGACTGAGAGGATTGGTGAGATTGGGTGAGCAAATGCAGACCCTTTAAAGCAATAATGCATGGCACCCATTCCATGGGTCCCAACTCTCCAGGTTGAATGGAATATTACTACAGCTATAACATGTATGGGAAACCTAGAGAACAGACACACTGTGAATACTAAAGGTTTCTAAAACTCAACGAATAGTCCCTCTCCTGGTGCTCTGGTTTGACTTTCCATCTGCTTTACTATCAATCTCCCATCTTGGACAGACAGCCCCTTTAACCTCCTGGTTCGCACAGGTTACCAATTTGGCAGTGGATGAAAGGGAAGAGGGAGAACCAATGAGAGAGTAGCTGTAAGGCATTTGGACGGGCACATATCTCTCTAACTTCCCGGCAGGAAGAAGAAGTAACCAAAGTCTCAGCCCCCCACCGGGAACCAGCATAGGTCCTGAACCAAAATTTTGGACTTGCGGTCAGCTCACCAAAAACGAGTTGAAAAATGGAGCTCAGGGGCACAGCAATTCACAAACTGGCAGAGTAATAAAGGACAACTATCGTCCAAAAATCTGTGAAGGCTAGGCAACGAGGCGGACTTGAAAGCGAGGCAGAATAGCAGGAAACAGATTTCAAGAGGTACGTTGGAATCGCCTGTAAAGCAGAGGAAGAGAGGCACAACTTCGAAAATGATGCACTTGGCCAAAAAATGCGTATGCGTTTTCCTCTGAATATATTCAGGAGAAAACGCATATGCCTTTTTTGGCCAAGCAAGCAAGCGGGCAATGCAAATCTGCACTACAAAGAAGTATCACTTCCCACCAGTCAAAAGGGACTTCCAGAAAATGTGTAAAAACCAGAAAGGCAAGAGAGGCTCTGTAGAACAGGGAGCCATGATGTGCTGATGGGCGGGATGTAAATTGCCAACTGCCTCTCTGGAGGAGTGCATTCTGTTCCCTAAAACAAGTAAACAACAGAGCTACAGAGCAAAGGTCACTTCCAGTCTAGGATATATACTTTGGGAAAACTGAAAATCAATAAGACTGAGCCAGCCCAATATTTAGGGCTGCACTGCTTCAAGAACCTCATCTTGAGTACACCTTAAATATCCCAGGAAATATAAAATTGGTTCAAAAAATTGTGGTACTTACCTAAGATGGGATATCCCTCAGCCATGAAATCAATGTCATAAGACCAGTAGCAGCAAAATGAGTGGATTCAGGTACGATGATTCTAAGTGAAATAAGTCACACAGAAAAAGAAACTTATCATAAGATATCACTCATGAAGATCCTGTAAACATGGCTACACTTGAACTGAGTTAGAAAAGGGAACAGAGTCCAACATTTAGAAAACACACTTATGCCTGCTTAAGGGGGAAGGAGAGGTCGGGTGATGCATAAAACCAGAGTTTGATATAAGCACAGGTTCCGCTCCAAAAACCAACTATGGAATAGACAAGACCTACACCTTCCTCAGTGAAAGGGACTCAAAACCCCATATTTCCCACAGAGGAATATATCAGACTAGTAAGAATCTTAAAACCTATGTATTGATATGTCTCCATAAGGGAATCAAGTGTGTCTAGACTGGCATAAACATGACAGCGAGAATCAGCTCAAACCCACTATAAAAAGGAATTTCAAAAACAAAACAAAAAAAATGGGAAATTCTTTACAATTCCTTCAGGGTCTCTGATGAAACCTGGAATGACCCTATCTACAATGACAGCTGGATGTGGCATAATGCTGGACACTTGGGTCTGCGAGGATTGGTGAGATTGGGCGAGCAAATGCAAACCCTTTAAAGCAATAATGCATGGCACCCATTCCATGGGTCCCAGCTCTCCAGGTTGAAGGGAATATTACTACAGCTATAACATGTAAAGGAAAACTAGAGAATTGACAAACTGTGAATACGAAAGGTTTCTAAATCTCAACGAATAGTCCCTCGCCTGGTGCTCTGCTTTGACTTTCCAACTGCTTTACTATCAATCTCCCAACTTGGAGAGACAGCGCATTTAACTTCCTGGTTCGCACAGGTTGCCAATTTGGCAGAGGATGAAGGGGAAGAGGGAGAACCAATGAGAGAGTAGCTGTTAGGCATTTGGACGGGCACAAGTCACTCTAATTTCCTGGCAGGAAGAAGAATTAACCAAAGTCTCAGCCACCCACTGGGGACCTGTATAGGTCCTGAACCAAAATTTTGGACTTGCAGTCAGCTCACAAAAAACGAGTTGAAAAATGGAGATCAGGGTCACAGCAATTCACAAACTGGCAGAGTAATAAAGGACAACTATCGTCCAAAAATCTGTTGAGGGAAGGCAACGAGGCGGACTTGAAAGTGAGGCAGAATAGCAGCAAACAGATTTCAAGAAGTACGTTGGAATCGCCTTTAAAGCACAGGAAAAGGGGCAAAACTTCGACAATGATGCACTTGGCCAAAAAGGGCGTATGCGTTTTCTCCTGAATATATTCAGGAGAAAACGCATACGCCCTTTTTGGCCAAGCAAGCAAGCGGGCAATGCAAATCTGCACTACAAAGAAATGTCACTTCCCACCGGTCAAAAGGGATATCCACAAAATGTGTAAAAACCAGAAAGGCAAGACAGGCCCTGTAGAACAGGGAGCCTTGTTATGCTGATGGGCGGGATGTAAATTGCCAACTGCCTCTCTGGAGGAGTGCATTGTGTTCCCTAAAATAAGTAGACAACAGAGCTACAGAGCCAAGGGCACTTCCAGTCTAGGGAATATACCTTGGGAAAACTGAAACTCAAAAAGACACAGCCAACCCAAAATTTAGGGCTGCACTGCTTAGAGAAACCTCAACTTGGGTACAACAAAAATATCCCAGGAAATATAAAAACGGTTCAAAAAATTGTGGTACTTACGTAACATGGAATATCCCTCAGCCATTTAATCAATGTCATAAGACCAGTAGTAGCAAAATGAGTGGATTCAGGTACGATGATTCTAAGTGAAATTAGTCACACAGAAAAAGAAACTTATCATAAGATATCACACATGAAGATCCTGTAAACATGTCTACACTTGAACTGAGTTAGGAAAGAGAACAGAGTCTCACATTTAGAAAACACTCTTATGCCTGTTTAAGGGGGAAGCAGAGGTGGGGTGATGCATAAAACCAGAGTTTGATATAAGCAGAGGTACCGTTCCAAAAACCAACTATGGAATAGACAAGACCTACACCTTCATCAGTGAAAGTTACTGAAAACCACATATTTCCCCCAGAGGAATATATCTGACTAGTAAGAATCTTAAAACCTATGTATTGATATGTCTCCATAAGGGAATCAAGTGTGTCTAGACTGGCATAAACATGTCACAGAGAATCAGCTCAAACCCACTATAAAAGGAATTTCAAAAACAAAACAAAAAAACAGGAAAATTCTTTACAATTCCTTCAGGGTCTCTGATGAAACCTGAAATGACCCTATCTACAATGACAGCTGGATGTGGCATAAGGCTGGACAGTTGGGACTGAGAAGATTGGTGAGATGGCGTGAGCAAATGCAGACCCTTTAAAGCAATAATGCATGGCACCCATTCCCTGGGTCCCAACTCTCCAGGTTGAAGGGAATATTAGTATAGCTATAACATGTATGGGAAACCTAGAGAATGGACACACTGTGAATATGAAAGATTTCTAAAACTCAACAAATAGTCCCTCTCATGGTGCTCTGGTTTGATTTTCCACTCCTTTAGTGTCAATCTCTCAACTTGGAGAGACAGCCCCTTTAACCTCCTGGTTCGCACAGGTTGCCAATTTGGCAGAGGATGAAAGGGAAGAGGGAGAACCAATGAGAGAGTAGCTCTTAGGCATTTGGACGGGCACATATCACTCTAATTTCCCGGCAGGAAGAAGAATTAACCAAAGTCTCAGCCACCAACCTGGAACCAGTACAGGTCCTGAACAAAACTTTTGGACTTGCGGTCAGCTCACAAAAAACGAGTTTAATAATAGAGCTCAGGGGCACAGCAACTCACAAACTGGCAGAGTAATAAAAGACAACTATCATCCAAAAATCTGTTGAGGGAAGGCAACGAGGCGGACTTGAAAGCCAGGCAAAATAGCAGGAAACAGATTTCGAGAGGTACGTTGGAATCGCCTTTAAAGCACAGGAAGACGGGCACAACTTCAACAATGGTCCACTTGACCAAAAAGGGCGTATGCGTTTTCTCCTGAATATATTCAGGAGAAAACGCATACGCCCTTTTTGACCAAGCAAGCAAGCGGGCAATGCAAATCTTAACTACAAAGAAGTATCACTTCCGACCATTCAAAAGGGACATCCACAAAATGTGTAAAATTCAGAAAGGCCAGACATGCCCTGGAGAACAGACAGGCTTCTTGTGCTGATGCGAGTGATGTAAATTGCCATCTGCCTCTCTGGAGGAGTTCATTGTGTTCCCTAAAACAAGTAAACAACAGAGCTACAGAGCCAAGGGCACTTCCAGTCTAGGGAATATACATTGGGAAAACTGAAAATCAATAAGACAGAGCCACCCCAATATTTAGGGCTGCACTGCTTACAAGAACCTCAACTTGGGTACACCATAAATATCCCAGGAAAGATAAAAATGGTTCAAAACATTGTGGTACTTACATACAATGGAATATCTCTCACCCATACAATCAATGTCACAAGAACAGTAGCAGCAAAATGAGAGGATTCAGGTACGATGATTCTAAGTGTAATACGTCACACAGAAAAAGAAACTTATCATAAGATATCACTTATGAAGATCCTGTAAACATGGCTACACTTGAACTGAGTTAGGAAAGAGAACAGAGTCTCACATTCGGTAAACACTCTTATTCCTGCTTAAGGGGGAAGGAGAGGTGGGGTGATGCATAAAACCAGAGTTTGATATAAGCACAGGTACCATTCCAAAAACCAACTAAGGAATAGACAAGACCTATACCTTCCTCAGAGAAAGGGATTCAAAACACAATATTTCCCACAGAGGAATATATCTGACTAGTAAGAATCTTAAAACCTATGTATTGATATCTCTCCGTAAGGGAATCAAGTGTGTCTAGACTGGCATGAACATGGCAGCGAGAATCAGCTCAAACCCACTATGAAAAGGAATTACAAAAACAAAACAAAACAAAAAAGGAAATTCTTCACAATTCCTTCAAGATCTCTGATGAAACCTGGAATGACCCTATCTACAGTGACAGCTGGATGTGGCATAAGGCTGGACACTTGGGAATGAGAAGATTGGTGAGATTGGGTGAGCAAATGCAGACCCTTTAAAGCAATAATGCATGGCACCAATTCCCTGGGTCCCAATTCTCCAGGTTGATGGGAATATTACTACAGCTATAATATGTACGGGAAACCTAGAGAAAGGACACACTGTGAATACGAAAGGTTTCTAAAACTCAACGAATAGTCCTGCTCCTGGTGCTTCCGTTTGACTTTCCAACTGCTTTACTATCAATCTCCCAACTTGGAGAGACAGCCCCTTTAACCTACTGGTTCGCACAGGATGCCAGTTTGGCTGAGGATGAAAGTGAAGAGGGAGAACCAATGAGAGAGTAGCTGTTAGGCATTTGGACGGGCACATGTCTATCTAATTTCCCAGCAGGAAGAAGTATTAACCAAAGTCTCACGCCCCCATCGGAATCCAGTATAGGTCCTGAACGAAAATTTTGGACTTGCGGTCAGCTCACAAAAAACGAGTAGAATAATGGAGCTCAGGGGCACAGCAATTCACAAATTGGCAGAGTAATAAAGGACAAATATCATCAAAAATCTGGTGAGGGAAGGCAACGAGGTGGACTTCAAAGCTAGGCAGAATAGCAGGAAACAGATTTCAAGTGGTACGTTGGAATTGAATTTAAAGCACAGGATGAGGGGCACAACTTCAACAATGTTGCACTTGAGCAAAAAGGGCATATGCTTTTTCTCCTGAATATATTCAGGAGAAAACGCATACGCCCTTTTTGGCCAAGCAATCAAGCGGGAAATGCAAATCTGCACTACAAAGAAGTATCACTTCCGACTGTTCAAAAGGGACATCCACAAAATGTGTAAAATCCAGAAAGGCAAGACCGGCCCTGGAGAACAGGGAGGCTTGTTTTGCTGATGGGCGGGTTGTAAACTGCCAACTGCATCTCTGGAGGAGTGCATTGTGTTCCCTAAAACAAGTAAAGAACAGAGCTACAGAGCCAAGGGCACTTCCAGTCTAGGGAATATACCTTGGGAAACCTGAAAATCAATAAGACAGAGCCACCCCAAAATTTAGGGGTGCACTGCTTACAAGAACCTCAACTTGGGTACACCTTAAATATCCCAGGAAATATAAAAATGGTTCAAAAATTTGTGGTACTTCTGTACGATGGAATATCCCTCAGCCATGCAATCAATGGCATAAGACCAGTAGCAGCAAAATGAGAGGATTGAGGTATGATGCTTCTAAGTGAAATAAGTCACACAGAAAAAGAAACTTATATTAAGATATCACTTATGAAGATCCTGTAAACATGGCTACACTGGAACTCAGTTAAGAAAGAGAACAGAGTCTCATCTTTGGAAAACAATCTGATGCCTGCTTAAGGGGGAATGAGAGGTGGGGTGATTCATAAAACCAGAGTTTGATATAAGCACAGGTACCGTTCCAAACACAAACTATGGAATAGACAAGACCTACACCTTCGTCAGTGAAAGGGACCCGAGGCATCTGTGAGTAACCGTGAGCTGAGCCCCAGGCCAGCTGCTGTTGAAGTTTTCCCACCCTTCCCAGGTAAAACACCTGAATATGTACAAGGGCTTGAAAGCCTAGAGGAAGGGGCGTGGAGCCACACCAGCGACAGCACACAGGCCAACTTGGTGCCTGCAGGCCAGCCAGTATGGTCCTGGACCTGGTCGCTCTTCTGGAAGCTTTCCATTGCCTTGCCTGAGATACCCCTCCTGTGCCGGCACCCACTGCTTTTTTCCTTCCTCACCTCTGTCCGGAGAGAAATTCCAGTGGAAGGTATGTGTGCCACATCCTCTTCTTTACAGGTGGAAGCCTGGCAACTCCTGCAGAATGTCCAGCAGAGACCCACTCACACCGGGCCACCAACAAATCCATGGCCCCTCACTCCCTCCCACCAGCACAGCCCCGAGACTGCTGACGGGGCAGAGAATATGGAGTCAGCCACAGCTTCAGGGGCTATTGCTGCCTGCAGCGCTGTTTATATTGACCTCAACCCAGGCACACCTGGGGAGGGCCGGCCAGCAGTGTCAGGCTACCCAGGTCAGCTAATCCTCAGCCCTCAGGGAATCACATTGTTGAAAATGGACCTCGCTAAGGCAGAATAGAAGCCAAGGAATAAAAGGACACAATGCCATTTGCAGCACCGTAGGTGTGTCTAGAGGTAAGCACGTGAGTTGTTGTAAGTCAGAAAGTGAAAGACACATATCATATCATATCTCTTATAGGTGTGACCGAAAAATGGATAACAGGGCAGATATTTCCACGGAGAAGGGCAATCAGAGATTCATTCAACAAACTTATGGTTCACCAATGGAAAGGTGTGAGGATTGGTTTCATTATGTTATTGGGGTTAACAGACATATACAAACACAGGTGACATATAGAATCACCAAAGACCTACAGAATACAAAGAGAAGACTACTCAACATTCTGTCATAAGGTACATAGGAAAAGGATCCCAGGAAGAACAGACATATGTGTATGTGTAAAAGAACCACATCTTCCACACCTACAACAAGCCAAACATTGTAATCAAATTTGCTGTAATAAAAAATAAAAAATTAAATTAAAAACACGAACAAGAAGTAGTGAGACAAACTTGAGGGGCATTCTCCTGGCACATTCCATTCTAAATTCCAATCTAGAACACGACTTCCATTGAGGCTCTGTTGCCCCAGTAACCAGATTTGGTAAGGGAGACCTGCTGCCACCTTGTGGCCGTTTCACACAACAGCAGCTTTAATCCCAGCGCTAATGGTCAGTTGATATTCAAAATCATTGCAGGCCTGTAAATGACACCTGCCCTGAAAACAAATCCTGGGTTCATATATCGACCAAAAAATTCAAAGGACGTCCATATTTCAAAACGACAGTTTCAAAAGGCATATTTTACACACATTAGTGTTCTGCTTCTTTTTCTTTCTTTCTTTTTTTGTTAAAAAAACGGGAATGGCAAAAAGCATCTCTCAGAATGGGCGAAAATATTTGCAAACGAATCAATGGACAAAGGTTTAATCTCCAATATATATAAAGAGCTCATGCAGCTTAATATTAAAAAAAACAAACAACCCAATACAAAAATGGGCAGAAGATCTAAAGAGACGTTTCTTCAAAGAAGACACAGAGATGGCCAAGACACACATGAAAAGCTGCTCAACATCACTAATTATTAGAGAAATGCAAATCAAAACTACAGTGAGGTATCACCTCACACCTGTTACAATTGGCATCATCAGAAAATCTACAAACAACGAATTCTGGGGAGGGTGTGGACAAAAGGATCCCTCTTCCACTAGTGGTGGAAATGTAAATTGATACAGTCACGATGGAGAACAGTATGGAGTTTCCTTAAAAAAAACAGAAATAGAATTACCATATGATCCAGCAATCCCACTTCTGGGCATATACCCAGAGAAAACCATAAATCAAAAAGGCACATTCACCACAATGCTCATTTCAGCACTATTTAAGATAGCCAGGTAATGGAAGCAACCTAAATACCCACAGACAGACGAATGGATAAAGATGTGGTACATATATAAAATGGAATATTACTCAGGCATAAGAAGGAATGAAACTGGGTCATTTGTAGAGACGTCGATGGATCTAGAGACTGTCATACAGAATGAAGTAAGTCAGAAAGAGACAAACAAATATTGTATATTAATGCATATATGTGGAACCTAGAAAAATGGTACAAATGAACTGGTTTGCAGGGAAGAAATAGAGACACAGAGGTAGAGAACAGACGTATGGACACCAAGTGTGGGAAGCCATGGGGAGGTGGTGTTGGGGTGAATTGGGAGATTGGGATTGACCTGTATACATGTATATGCATAAAATACATAACTAATAATAACCTGCTGTATAAAAAAATAAATAAAATTAAATTTCAAAATTTTAAAAAATAAAATTTAAAAATAAAACAGAAAAAAGTTCTTCCCTTCACACAGATGTATTTATATGAATGAATTATTTCCATGCTTATATCTATAAATACATAAAAGAGGAATAAAATCTAACTTGAACCAAAAAAGAAAAAAAAAACCTGAACCCACGAGTTAGACAGAGGAAAACACAATCAGGGCACTTGCTCCATCGGTAAACAATTCTGAATTTGGTCAGAGGTGGGGAATCATCTCCCATAGAGCCAGCAGCCCACTCCTACGCAAGGAGCGTCCTCATTGCAAAGCTGGGGGCAATGCCGAGACATCTGTGAGTAACCGTGAGCTGAGCCCGAGGCCAGCTGCTCTTGAACTTTTCCCACCCTTCCCAGGTAAAACACCTGAATATGTACAAGGGCTTGAAAGCCTAGAGGAAGGGGCGTGGAGCCACACCAGCGACAGCACTCAGGCCAACTTGGTGCCTGCAGGCCAGCCAGGATGGTCCTGGCCCTGGGCGCTCTTCTGGAAACTTTCCATTGCCCTGCCTGAGATACCCCTACTGTCCCGGCACCCACTGCTTTTTTCCTTCCTCACCTCTGTCCGGAGAGAAATTCCAGTGGATGGTAGAGGTGACACATCCTCTTCTTTACAGGTGGCAGCCTGGCAACTCTTGCAGAAAGTCCAGAAGAGACCCACTCACACCGGGCCACCCACAAAGCCGTGGCCCCTCAATCCCTCCCACCAGCACAGCCCCGAGACTGCTGACGGGGCAGAGCATATGGAGTCAGGCACAGCTTCAGGGGCTATTGCTGCCTGCAGCGCTGTTTATATTGACCTCAACCCAGGCACAACTGGGGAGGGCCGGCCGGCAGGGTCAGGCTACCCAGGTCAGCTAATCCTCAGCCCTCAGGGAATCACATTGTTGAAAATGGACCTCGCTAAGGCAGAATAGAAGCCAAGGAATAAAAGGACATAATGCCATTTGCAGCACCGTAAGTGTGACTAGAGGTAATCACGTGACTTTTAGTAAGTCAGAAAGTGAAAGACACATATCATATCATATTTCTTATAGGTGTGACCAAAAAATGGATATCAGGGCAGATATTTCCACGGAGAAGGGCAATCACAGATTCATTCAACAAACTTATGGTTCACCAATGGAAAGGTGTGAGGATTTGTTTCATTATGATATTGGGGTTAACAGACATATACAAACACAGGTGACATATATAATGACCAAAGGCCTACAGAATACCAAGAGAAGACTACTCAACATTCTGTCATAAGGTACATGGGAAAAGGATTTCAGGAATAACAGACATATGTGTATGTGTAAAAGAGCCACATCTTCCACACCTAGAACAAGCCAAACACTGTAATCAAATTGCCTGTAATAAAAAATAAAAAATTAAATTAAAAACACGAACAAGAAGTAGTGAGACAAACTTGAGGGGCTTTCTCCTGGCACATTCCATTCTAAATTCCAATCTAGAACACGACTTCCATTGAGGCTCTGTTGCCCCAGTAACCAGATTTGGTAAGGGAGACCTGCTGCCACCTTGTGGCCGTTTCACACAACAGCAGCTTTAATCCCAGCGCTAATGGTCAGTTGATATTCAAAATCATTGCAGGCCTGTAAATGACACCTGCCCTGAAAACAAATCCTGGGTTCATATATCGACCAAAAAATTCAAAGGACGTCCATATTTCAAAACGACAGTTTCAAAAGGCATATTTTACACACATTAGTGTTCTGCTTCTTATTCTTTCTTTCTTTTTTTGTTAATAAAACGGGTATGGCAAAAAACATCCCTCAGAATCGGCGAAAATATTTGCAATCGAATCAATGGACAAAAGTTTAATCTCCAATATATATAAAGAGCTCATGCAGCTTAATATTAAAAAAACAAACAACCCAATACAAAAATGGGCAGAAGATCTAAAGAGACGTTTCTTCAAAGAAGACACAGAGATGGCCAAGACTCACATGAATAGCTGCTCAACATCACTAATTATTAGAGAAATGCAAATCAAAACTACAATGAGGTATCACCTCACACCTGTTACAACTGGCATCATCAGAAAATCTACAAACAACGAATTCTCGGGAGGGTGTGGACAAAAGGATCCCTCTTCCACTAGTGGTGGAAATGTAAATTGATACAGTCACGATGGAGAACAGTATGGAGTTTCCTTAAAAAAACTAGAAATACAATTACCATAGGATCCAGCAATCCCACTTCTGGGCATATACCCAGAGAAAACCATAAATCAAAAAGGCACATTCACCACAATGCTCATTTCAGCACTATTTACGATAGCCAGGTAATGGAAGCAACCTAAATACCCACAGACAGACGAATGGATAAAGATGTGGTACATATATAAAACGGAATATTACTCAGCCATAAGAAGGAATGAAACTGGGTCATTTGTAGAGACGTCGATGGATCTAGAGACTGTCATACAGAATGAAGTAAGTCAGAAAGAGAAAAACAAATATTGTATATTAATGCATATATGTGGAACCTAGAAAAATGGTACAGATGAACTAGTTTGCAGGGAAGAAATAGAGACACAGAGGTAGAGAACACACGTATGGACGCCAAGTGTGGGAAGCCATGGGGAGGTGGTGTTGGGATGAGTTGGGAGATTGGGATTGATCTGTATACATGTATATGCATAAAATACATAACCAATAAAAACTTGCTGTATAAAAAAATAAATAAAATTAAATTTCAAAATTTAAAAAAATAAAATGTAAAAATAAAACAGAAAAAAGTTCTTCCCTTCACACAGATGTATTTATATGAATGAATTATTTCCATGCTTATATCTATAAATACATAAAAGAGGAATAAAATCTAACTTGAACCAAAAAAGAAAAAAAAAACCTGAACCCACGAGTTAGACAGAGGAAAACACAATCAGGGCACTTGCTCCAGCGGTAAACAATTCTGAAATTGGTCAGAGGTGGGGAATCATCTCCCATAGAGCCAGCAGCCCACTCCTACACAAGGAGCGTCCTCATTGCAAAGCGGGGTGCCATGCCGAGGCATCTGTGAGTAACCGTGAGCTGAGCCCCAGGCCAGCTGCTGTTGAACTTTTCCCACCCTTCCCAGGTAAAACACCTGAATATGTACAACGGCTTGAAAGCCTAGAGGAAGGGCCGTGGAGCCACACCAGCGACAGCACGCAGGCCAACTTGGTGCCTGCAGGCCAGTCAGGATGGTCCTAGCCCTGGGCGCTCTTCTGGAAGCTTTCCATTGCCCTGCCTGAGATACCCCTACTGTCCCGGCACCCACTGCTTTTTTCCTTCCTCACCTCTGTCCGGAGAGAAATTCCAGCGGAAGGTATGGGTGACACATCCTCTTCATTACAGGTGGAAGCCTGGCAACTCCTGCAGAAAGTCCAGCAGAGACCCACTCACACCGGGCCACCCACAAAGCTGTGGCCCCTCACTCCCTCCCAACAGCACAGCCCCGACACTGCTGACGGGGCAGAGAATATGGAGTCAGGCACAGCTTCAGGGGCTATTGCTGCCTGAAGTGCTGTTTATATTGACTTCAACCCAGGCACACCTGGGGAGGGCCGGCCGGCAAGGTCAGGCTACCCAGGTCAGCTAATCCTCAGCCCTCAGGAAATCACATTGTTGAAAATGGACCTCGCTAAGGCAGAATAGAAGCCAAGGAATAAAAGGACATAATGCCATTTGCAGCACCGTAGGTGTGTCTAGAGGTAATCACGTGACTTTTAGTAAGTCAGAAAGTGAAAGACACATATCATATCATATCTCTTATAGGTGTGACCGAAAAACGGATACCAGGGCAGATATTTCCACGGAGAAGGGCAATCAGAGATTCATTCAACAAACTTATGGTTCACCAATGGAAAGGTGTGAGGATTGGTTTCATTATGATATTGGGGTTAACAGACATATACAAACACAGGTGACATATATAATCACCAAAGACCTACAGAATACCAAGAGAAGACTACTCAACATTCTGTCATAAGGTACATGGGAAAAGGATCCCAGGAAGAACAGACATATGTATATGTGTAAAAGAACCACATCTTCCACAACTACAACAAGCCAAACATTGTAATCAAATTTGCTGTAATAAAAAATAAAAAAATAAATTAAAAACATGAACAAGAAGTAGTGAGACAAACTTGAGGGGCTTTCTCCTGGCACATTCCATTCTAAATTCCAATCTAGAACATGACCACCTTTGAGGCTCTGTTGCCCCAGTAACCAGATTTGGTAAGGGAGACCTGGTGCCACCTTGTGGCCATTTCACACAACAGCAGCTTTAATCCCAGCGCTAATGGTCAGTTGATATTCAAAATCATTGTAGGACTGTAAATGACACCTGCCCTGAAAACAAATCCTGGGTTCATATATCGACCAAAAAATTCAAAGGACGTCCATATTTCAAAACGACAGTTTCAAAAGGCATATTTTACACACATTAGTGTTCTGCTTCTTTTTCTTTCTTTCTTTTTTTGTTAAAAAAAAAGGGGAATGGCAAAAAGCATCCCTCAGAATGGGCGAAAATATTTGCAAACGAATCAATGGACAAAAGTTTAATCTCCAATATATATAAAGAGCTCATGCAGCTTAATATTAAAAAAACAAACAACCCAATACAAAAATGGGCAGAAGATCTAAAGAGACGTTTCTTCAAAGAAGACACAGAGATGGCCAAGACGCACATGAAAAGCTGCTCAACATCACTAATTATTAGAGAAATGCAAATCAAAACTCCACTGAGATATCACCTCACACCTGTTACAATTGGCATCATCAGAATATCTACAAACAACGAATTCTGGGGAGGGTGTTGACAAAAGGATCCCTCTTCCACTAGTGGTGGAAATGTAAATTGATACAGTCACGGTGGAGAACAGTATGGAGTTTCCTTAAAAAAACTAGAAATAGAATTACCATATGATCCAGCAATTCCACTTCTGGGCATATACCCAGAGAAAACCATAAATCAAAAAGGCACATTCACCACAATGCTCATTTCAGCACTATTTGCGATAGCCAGGTAATGGAAGCAACCTAAATAGCCACAGACAGACGAATGGATAAAGATGTGGTACATATATAAAATGGAATATTACTCAGCCATAAGAAGGAATGAAACTGGGTCATTTGTAGAGACGTCGATGGATCTAGAGACAGTCATACAGAATGAAGTAAGTCAGAAAGAGAAAAACAAATATTGTATATTAATGCATATATGTGGAACCTAGAAAAATGGTACAGATGAACTGGTTTGCAGGGAAGAAATAGAGACAGAAGTAGAGAACAGACGTATGGACACCAAGTGTGGGAAGCCATGGGGTGGTGGTGGTTGGATGAGTTGGGAGATTGGGATTGACCTGTATACATGTATATGCATAAAATACATAACTAATAATAACCTGCTGTATAAAAAAATAAATAAAATTAAATTTCAAAACTTTAAAAAATAAAATTTAAAAATAAAAGAGGAAAAAGTTCTTCCCTTCACACAGATGAATTTATATGAATGAATTATTTCCATGCTTATATCTATAAATACATAAAAGAGGAATAAAATCTAACTTGAACCAAAAAAGAAAAAAAAAAAACTGAACCCAGCAGATAGACAGAGGAAAACCCTATCAGGGCACTTGTTCCAGTGATAAACAATTCTGAAATTGGTCAGAGGTGGGGAATCATCTCCCATAGAGCCAGCAGCCCACTCCTATGCAAGGGGCGTCCTCATTGCAAAGCTGGGGACAATGCTGAGACATTTGTGAGTAATCGTGAGCTGAGCCCCAGGCCAGCTGCTCTTGAACTTTTCCCACCCTTCCCAGGTAAAACACCTGAATATGTACAAGGGCTTGAAAGCCTAGAGGAAGGGGCGTGGAGCCACACCAGCGACAGCACACAGGCCAACTTGGTGCCAGCAGGCCAGCCAGGATGGTCCTGGCCCTGGGCGCTCTTCTGGAAACTTTCCATTGCCCTGCCTGAGATACCCCTCCTTTCCCAGCACCCACTGCTTTTTTCCTTCCTCACCTCTGTCCGGAGAGAAATTCCAGTGGATGGTAGAGGTGACACATCCTCTTCTTTACAGGTGGAAGCCTGGCAACTCCTGCAGAAAGTCCAGCAGAGACCCACTCACACCGGGCCACCCACAAAGCCATGGCCCCTCACTCCCTCCCACCAGCACAGCCCCAAGACTGCTGACGGGGCAGAGAATATGGAGTCAGGCACAGCTTCAGGGGCTATTGCTGCCTGCAGCGCTGTTTATATTGACCTCAACCCAGGCACACCTGGGGAGGGCCGGCCGGCAGGGTCAGGCTACCCAGGTCAGCTAATCCTCAGCCCTCAGGGAATCACATTGTTGAAAATGGACCTCACTAAGGCAGAATAGAAGCCAAGGAATAAAAGGACACAATGCCATTTGCAGCAATGTAGGTGTGTCTAGATGTAATCACGTGACTTGTAGTAAGTCAGAAAGTGAAAGACACATATCATATCATATTTCTTATAGGTGTGACCAAAAAATGGATACCAGGGCAGATATTTCCACGGAGAAGGGAAATCACAGATTCATTTAACAAACTTATGGTTCACCAATGGAAAGGTGTGAGGATTTGTTTCATTATTATATTGGGGTTAACAGACATATACAAACACAGGTGACATATATAATGACCAAAGACCTACAGAATACCAAGAGAAGACTACTCAACATTCTGTCATAAGGTACATGGGAAAAGGATTTCAGGAATAACAGACATATGTGTATGTGTAAAAGAGCCACACCTTCCACACCTACAACAAGCCAAACACTGTAATCAAATTACCTGTAATAAAAAATAAAAAATTAAATTAAAAACACGAACAAGAAGTAGTGAGACAAACTTGAGGGGCTTTCTCCTGGCACATTCCATTCTAAATTCCAATCTAGAACACGACTTCCATTGAGGCTCTGTTGCCCCAGTAACCAGATTTGGTAAGGGAGAACTGCTGCCAGCTTGTGGCCGTTTCACACAACAGCAGCTTTAATCCCATCGCTAATGGTCAGTTGATATTCAAAATCATTGCAGGCCTGTAAATGACACCTGCCCTGAAAACAAATCCTGGGATCATATATCGACCAAAAAATTCAAAGGATGTCCATATTTCAAAACGACAGTTTCAAAAGGCATATTTTACACACATTAGTGTTCTGCTTCTTTTTCTTTCTTTCTTTTTTTGTTAAAAAAAAACGGGAATGGAAAAAAGCATCCCTCAGAATGGGCGAAAATATTTGCAAACGAATAAATGGACAAAGGTTTAATCTCCAATATATATAAAGAGCTCATGCAGCTTAATATTAAAAAAACAAACAACCCAATACAAAAATGGGCAGAAGATCTAAAGAGACGTTTCTTCAAAGAAGACACAGAGATGGCCAAGACGCACATGAAAAGCTGCTCAACATCACTAATTATTAGAGAAATGCAAATCAAAACTACAATGAGGTATCACCTCACACCTGTTAGAATCGGCATCATCAGAAAATCTACAAACAACGAATTCTGGGGAGGGTGTGGGCAAAAGGATCCCTCTTCCACTAGTGGTGGAAATGTAAATTGATACAGTCACGATGGAGAACAGTATGGAGTTTCCTTAAAAAAACTAGAAATAGAATTACCATATGATCCAGTAATCCCAATTCTGGGCATATACCCAGAGAAAACCATAAATCAAAAAGGCACATTCACCACAATGCTCATTTCAGCACTATTTACGATAGCCAGGTAATGGAAGCAACCTAAATACCCACAGACAGACGAATGGATAAAGATGTGGTACATATATAAAATGGAATATTACTCAGCCATAAGAATGAATGAAACTGGGTCATTTGTAGAGACGTCGATGGATCTAGAGACTGTCATACAGAATGAAGTAAGTCAGAAATAGAAAAACAAATATTGTATATTAATGCATATATGTGGAACCTAGAAAAATGGTACAGATGAACTGGTTTGCAGGGAAGAAATAGAGACACAGAGGTAGAGAACACACGTATGGACACCAAGTGTGGGAAGCCATGGGGAGGTGGTGTTGGGATGAGTTGTGAGACTGGGATTGACCTGTATACATGTATATGCATAAAACACATAACTAATAATAACCTGCTGTATAAAAAAATAAATAAAATTAAATTTCAAAATTTTTAAAAATAAAATTTAAAAATAAAACAGAAAAAAGTTCTTCCCTTCACACAGATGTATTTATATGAATGAATTATTTCCATGCTTATATGTATAAATACATAAAAGAGGAATAAAACCTAACTTGAACAAAAAAAGAAAAAAAAAAAACCTGAACCCACGAGTTAGACAGAGGAAAACCCTATCAGGGCACTTGCTCCAGCGGTAAACAATTCTGAAATTGGTCAGAGTTGGGGAATCATCTCCCATAGAGCCAGCAGCCCACTCCTATGCAAGGAGCGTCCTCATTGCAAAGGGGGGGCCATGCCGAGGCATCTGTGAGTAACGGTGAGCTGAGCCCCAGTCCTGCTGCTGTTGAACTTTTCCCACCCTTCCCAGGTAAAACACCTGAATATGTACAAGATCTTGCAAGCTTAGAGGAAGGGCTGTGGAGCCACACCAGCGACAGCACACAGGACGACTTGGTGCCTGCAGGCCAATCAGGATGGTCCTGGCCCCAGATGCTCTTCTGAAAGCTTTCCATTTCCCTGCCTGAGATACCCCTCCTGCCACGGCCCCCACTGCTTTTTTACTTCCTCTCCTTTGCCTGGGGAGAAATTCCAGCGGCAGGTATCGGTGACACATCCTCTTCTTTAGCAGGTGGCAGCCTGACAACTCCTGCAGAAAGTCCAGCAGAGCCCCACTCACACCTGGCCACCCACAAAGCCACGGCCCCTCACTCCCTCCCACCAGCACAGCCCCGGCACTGCCTACGGGGCAGAGAATATGGCGTCAGTCACAGCTACAAGGGCTGTCGCTCACTGGAGAGCTCTTTATATTGCCCTCAACCCAGGCACACCTGTGGAGGGCTGGCAGGCAGTTTCAGGCTACCAAAATCAGCCAATTCTCACCCCTCAGGGGCTCACAGTTGCAGAAAATGAAACTTGCTAAACGGGCCAGGCCCTAGGAACAGGTGTGGGCTCTTGAGAGTCAGGATAGACAAGGGGCTGCAGCTGCGGCTTGTTTTCTTATCATTTTATCTGGTCCATGAGTGGAAAACAACTTCAAGAAGACACTATCCTAATGAGAGGAACCCAGGAGTCAGGGAGAGGAGTGATGGTGGGTGGAGACAGAGGCCTGGTGCCCTGGCTGCAGTGGAAGTGTCTGGAAGACCAGGCAGAAAGAGCCTGCAGAGAGTGATAGCCATGGTCACAGACCTGTCAGAACTGCTGTTTGTTAGTTCAAGTCCTGCTCTGAGGTATTCTGTGTCAGCTGTGAGCGACAGGTGAGCAGGGGGTTCTCTGCAAGGTGGGCTATGTGCACAGTTCCTGTGTGTCCAGCCCTGCTGGGGTACCTGCCCAGGGGAGCTCCGTATCCTGGGAAGGGCCTGAGTAGGAGAGCCCAATGGGCTGCTGGGTAGCTGCAGAGGTGAGCTCCATACCCTGGGAGGGACTTGACCACGAGAGCCCCGTGGGCTGTGGGGTAGGGGTGCAGCCCAGGTGAGCTCCATATCCTGAGATTGGCCTGACCACGAGAGCCCCATGGGCTGCTGGAGACCTGATAAAGTATATCAGGACAGTCAGTGAAGCCACCGAGGATATACATCCAGTAGCTCCTATTTCCTACTCCCTGCTGGTCATTCTACCTTCCACCAGGCCATGGCATTCTGTATTAGACTTCAATGATGCCTTCTTCTGTATTCCATTAATCTCAGAGTCACAAGAATTTTTGGCTTGTGAGTGGCAGGACACAACATGCAACAAAAGCAATAATGCTGGGCCGTCCTGCCACAATGGTTCAAAAATCCCCACACCATCATTGGGGAAATGTCCTCTAAAGACCTAAAAGTTCAACCTCTTTAAAAGGGAACCCTCCTTCAATATGCAGATGACATTCTGATCGCCAGGCCTACTAAAGACGCCTCTGAACTACCTAGCCAAGAAAGGATAGAAGGTGTCCAAGAAAAACGCTCAAATATCCCAGGCTAAGGTGACATGCCTGGGCTTCATTCTCACAGATATTCGGAGAAACGCATCCCAGGATAGGGAAGAAGCCATTTGCAGCCTTACGTCTTCTAAAACTAGAAGACAGCTTAGGGGTTCCTGGGGAGGCCAAGGTTTTCTGCATCTGGATCCCTAACTACAGTGTCATAGCTGGGACTCTACATGAAAAACTGACACGAAAAGATGATGATCCTTTTGAATAGAATCCAGAAGCAGCCTTTCAAGAATGGAAAGAGCAGTCAATACAGACCCTTGCCCAGGAACTGCCTAATTTAGCTAAACCCTTTGACCTTTACATACCCGGTCAAAGGTTAATCCCCCTTGGAGCCTTAGTGCAAAAACTGGGACCACTTGAAATGGAGCAACACAAGAATGCCCTTCAGGTATGATAAACTATGGTCACCAAGGGCTTTGCCCACCGACTCATCAGGCCAGGATACTGGGGTATCTAAAAAGCTGGAAATCAGCAGCTCGCAAGGCCAGCTCCCTCCTAAGGGAAAAGGACCCCACGTGGTGATCCTAACCACCCATCATGCCCTGAAGTTGCAGGGGTCGCTCTGTGGACACACTGACCTCGAGTGAGGAGGCCCTCCAACTCCAACCTCCAGAGAGATAAACGGGGGCAACGGGCCCCCAAGATGACTCGTGTGACCATCACTTGACCTGGAGTTTCTCTCAGAAAACGACAAGACTGTGCCCCGAAAGAGCAGACTACTGCTTGCAGGACTTACTGCACCCAGAGGGGAGCTAATAAGCTTGGCGGGGGAAACGTATATCATGCTTTCACCATAGAAAACCCTACAGACACCGCGGTGATGGTGGCCAATATGACCGGCTGGACTGCTGGCTACTTCTAAAGGCCGTTGACTCAGTGGACGTCATGGTCCTGGATCACCACTGACCCTGGACTGTCTGGGAGTTGCGCGGACAGGGCTCTGACACATGGTGCTGTTTGTACATTAATTCAGGGACCTAATTAAAGAAAGCACAGACTACTGGTGAGAGCATCTAGTCTGGCAAAAACCGTCAGCCTAAGGTCGCCGAACATATGTGGGGTGGGGTGAAACCTGCCACCGCAGCATCTCTGCGCCTCTCTTTCCTGGACCCTTAAAGGTCATTAGAATCTGTAACACTTCCAATGCTGGTGCTCAGGCGGACGAGAAGTGAGGCAGGAGGCCTTGGGACAATCAACCTCACCAGGAGGCTGGAGGGGAGACGTTTTGCCCCTCCCCCCATGTATCAGGGCTCCCACCACAGCATGAAGCAGTTACAAAAGCGGGGTCTGCACCCTCAACACCCCAAGAATAAGGAACGGAACAAAAAGCAGAGGAGGTGTTCGTCTCCGGCAACGTTCATTAAATATTCCTGGGAGATAAAAAGAGAATCTGGGCAATAAAATAAAGTCTAACCTGTTTTTCCTTTGTGCTTTGTCTAATTTCACGTGCTCCTAGGGTTCCGCATGCAGAGGTCCCACACCCGGCACTTCAGACCCGATTTCCTAGTGCAGAATGGCTGGGTCGACACCTTAGCTAGCGGGGTCCCATGCAGACTCCGCGGCATAGAGCCTGAGCTGCAGCCAACGCAGCCCTCGAGAGCTCCATCCCCTCCCTCCCACTGACGCTGCCGGGGACCCTACACAGCAGCCCAGCCCACAGCCCATGGGGGAGTGCACGCTCTCACCTCTCCATTCTGTTTTCAAAATAATGTTTCCTTTGCTTCTGAACCAAACTCAGTCTTGATCTGTTGGCTCCAATGACACTGGGCACGGGGACTCCTGTTGGGGTCCACTCGGGAGGATCAGTAACAGAAATTGAGAACATTGTAACTTCAATGAACAGATGTGTGAGCCAAACTGTAGTTAACATAGAGCAGTGTATAATGCTCGGGTAAAATAAGATGTTTCTAAGACTTACATTTGATATTTCCATCACTTTCCTATAAGCAAGTTCAGTGAAGACGTCTGTCTTATTTGTCAGGTCAACATTAGAGAAATGAAGTGATTTATTTCCATGGATGTACATCGAATACTCTTGGCTGAAGCTTCAATCTTGTTTTGAATGCTTTTCCATTGAAAATGATACCTCTCTTTCAGCTCCCCCATTTCTGAGAAGTATAAAATCTTATAATTTATTATTACCAAAGGGGAAAGGTAGGAGAAGGGATAAATTAACAGTTTGGGATTAACACATACACACTGCTATGTATAAAATAGATCATCAACAAGGAACTACTGTATAGCACAGTGAACTACACTGAATATTTTGCAATAACCTACAAGGGGAAATAATCTGAAAAATAATAGATATTTTTATTGACATCATCTATCAATGACAGATAAAATGTAACCTAAGCAAGGACGATGGTGAGCGCTTCTGACCCTGAAGATTTCAGTCATCTAAAGTTTGGGCTCTGCCTATTTCCCAAGGCCCTTAAAGGACATACGTGTAGCCGTAGCTTAAAAATTCCCCAGTTTGGGCTTCGGGGAGGCACTGATTTGGAAAAATCCCTGGTGTTCTCCTTACATGCACGGGACCCTTCCTACAGCTAAAACATGCCTGTCACACCTAGAGGATGGTACACCGTTTGATTGGAAAGAGTTTGGAAAAGGCACCTCATCTCCTCATCGCCTGGTGCTCGCGTTCAACCCTCCAGCATCTTTCCTAACAATCTCCTCACTTGGGGATATCAGCACCGTCAACATCCTGTTGCACACAGTTTGGAATTTGTCCAGAGGATGAAGCGGAAGGATGAGAAAAATTTAGAGACAAGTCTTAGGTGTTTGGACAGGCACATGCCACTCTAATTTCCAATCCAGAAGACAAATTCATCAAAGGCTAGAATTGCCCACGGAAACAGAATAGGGCTAGAGGAAATCCCGCTGTTTTGTGTCCAGTTTCCAAAAACACAAGTTGAAAAATGGAACTCAGGGGCACTAAAATTCATGAAACTGCAGAGTTGAAAATATCTATTGTCGAAAAATGTCTTGAGGTAAGTCACAGAAAAGGACTTGTAAGCAAGGGAGAGTGGCAGGAAACAGATTTGAAGAGGTAGAAAGGACTCCCCATTAAAGCACAAGAAAAGGGGCTGAACATCACCAATGATGCAGTTGGCCAAAATGGGTGTATGCATTTTTTCTGAATATATTCAAGTAAAGGCCATACACACTTTTTATCCAACCCAACAGGTGGGCACTGGAAATCAATATCACAAAATGTATCACTTCACATCAGTCAGAAGGGCCATCCACATAAAGTGTAAACACCAGAAATGCAGGACAGGGCGAGGAGAAAAGGGAGCCCTGTGAGGCTGATAGTGGAAATGTAATTTGCCAACGGCCACTCTGGAGAAGTGTATTGTGTTTGCTAAAACATCTAAAAAATGAGCTACAGAGCATAGGGCACTTGCACTCATGGGCGTGTACCTTGGGAAAAACAAAAATCGACAGAAAACAGGCACCCGAACGTTTACCACCTCTCTGTTAAAAAGGGCCTCAACTTGGATATAACCTAAATGTCCCTGGAAGGATAAAATGGATAAAAGAGATGGGGTACTTATGTAGAGTGGAATATTACTCATCCAGAAATCAATGAAATAAGGCCAGTTGTAACAACTCTGGAGGAGTTACATATGATCATTCTAAGTGACATATGTCAGAAAGAAAGAGACACATATCATAAGATGTCACTTAAAGGTGGAATCAAAAATGGCTACACATGAAATAAATTACAAAACAGAAACATAGTCAAATATGTAGAAAATAGACATAAGGCTGCTAAATGGGAAAGGTGGGGAATGGTGAGGTATTATCCAGGAGGTTGAAATTAGCAAAGATACCATTCCAAGTACCAAATTGAATAACTGACAAGGCCTACACGGTACCTCAAAGAACTGCACTCAGCCCACTCAAGTCACTGGAAAATAATACATATGACTGGTAAGCATCTGAAAAAGAAGTTATTGTTGTCTCACAGTACATGAATCAAGTGGATGTACAACAGCAAAAAACAGAGCTTTGAAAATCAGCTGTAACCAATATAAAAATAAATTTAAAACTATTTATAAAAACAGTGAGACAGACAAAAATTCTTACAACTTTTGTTGAAGGGCTACGATGTAACATGGATTGAACACATGTAGACCCACAGCAGGATGATTATATAAGGCTGGAAGCTATGCACGCTAAGAGATGTTAGAGAGGCTGGGTGAGGAAATGCAGACCTTTTAAAGTAATACTGCCTGGTACCCATTCCATGGGTCCCAAATCTGCAGGTTCAAGGGAATCTTCTGACAGCGAAAACATGCCTGGGAAACCGAGATGAATGTACACCGTGTGCTCAGGAAAGGTGTCTAAAATGCACCTCATTTTTGATCTCCTGGTGCTGGGGTTCGCCATTCCAGCCACATTACTAACAATCTCCCCACTTGGAGAATCAGCACCTTTAACCTCCTGTTTCACACAGTTTGCAATTTGTGCAGAGGATAAATGGGAAGCGGGTGAACCAATGAGAGATTAGCTGTAGGACTTTTGACAGGCACATGTCACTCTAATTTCCCATTAGGAAGAAGAATTAACCAAAGGCTCAGCCTGCCTCCCCAGAACCAGAATAGGGCCAGAAGTAATCCAAATGTTTGGCGGCCAGCTCACAAAAAAAGCGAGTTGCGAAATGGAGCTCAGGAGCAGACAATTCAAAGACCTGCAAAGATATAAATGATAACCAACGTCCAAAAATATATTCAGGTAAGGTAACGAAGAGGATCTGAATGAGAGGCAGAATTGCAGGAAACAGATTTCAAAAGGTAGATTGTACTCACATTTAAAGCATATGAAAAGCAGCAGAATTTCTAAAATGATGCGGTTGGGCAAAAGGGTGTATGCGTTTTTTTCGTGAATATCTTCAGGAAAAAAACACATGCAGAGTTTTTGGCCAACCAAGCAAGAGGGAAATGCAAATCCGCACAACAAAGAAGTCTCAATTTCCACTGCTCAGAAAGGCCATCCAAAAAATGTGTACAAACCAGAAATGCAGGAGAGGCCATGGAAAACAGGGAGCCTAGTCACGCTGATGGGTGGGGTATAAATATCCAAGAGCCACTCTGAAGAAGTGTATGCTGCTTTTAAAACATCTAAAATACAAAGCCCCGGAGCAAGGGGACTTCAACTCATGGACATATAACTTGGGAAGACTAAATGTCAATAAGACACAGGCACCCCAAAGTTTAGGGCTGCTCTGCATACAAGAACCTCAACTTTGGTACACCTAAAATATCCCAGGAAAAAGAGAAATGCATAAAGAACTTGTGGTAATTTTGTACAACGGAATATCACTCAGACGTGAAGTCAATGTATATAAGGCCAGTAGCAGCATAATGAGTGGATTTACGTATGATGATTTTAAGGGAAATTAGTCACACAGAAAAAGAATCTTATCATAAGATATGACTTATAGAGGGAATGTCAATATCACAACACATGAACTGAATTAGGAAAGAGAACAGAGTCTCACATTTAGCAAAAATCTCTTATGCCTGCTTCAGGGGAAAGGAGAGGTGGGGTGATGCATAAAACCAGAGTTTGATATTAGCACAGGTACCATTCCATAAACCAAATACAGAATAGACAAGACCTACACCTTCCTCAGTGAACGGGACTCAACACCCCTATGCCCCACAGAGGAATATATCTGACTACTAAGAATCTTAAAACCTATGTATTGATATGTCTCCGTAAGGGAATCAATTGTGTCTAGACTGGCATAAACACGTCAGTGAAAATCAGCTCAACCCCATTATAAAAATGAATTTCAAAAAACCCCAAAAAAACAGCGAAATTCTTACACAATTCCTTCAGGGGTTCTGATGAAACCTGGAATAACCCTATCTGCAAAGGCAGCTGGATGAGACATAAGGCTGGACACTTGGGACTGAGAGGACTGGTGAGATTGGGAGAGAAAATGCAGACCTTTTAAAGTAGTAATGCATGCCACCATTCCATGTGTCCCAAATCTCCAGGTAGAAGGGAATATCACTACAATTATAACATGTATGGGAAACCTAGAAAATGGACACCCTGTGATGGCGAAAGGTTTCTAAAACTCTGCAAATTTTTCCTCTCCTTGTGCTCCACTTTGACATTCCAACTGCTTTACTATCAATCTCCCAACTTAGGAGAGTCAGCCCCTATAACCTCCTGGTTTGCACAGTTTGCTAATTGTGCAGAGGATGAAAGGGAAGAGGGAGAACCAATCAGAGAGTAGATGTAGGCATTTGGACGGGCACATGTCACTCTAATTTCCCGGCAGGAAGAAGAATTAACCAAAGCCTCAGCCACCCACAGGGAACCAATATAGCCACCCCTGGAACCAGTATAGGTCTTGAAGCAAAATTGTGGATTTGCGGCCAGCTCACAAAGATGGGATTTGAAAATTGGAGCTCAGGGGCACAGCAATTCACAAACCTGCAGACTTATAAAGGACTACTCTCTTCCAAAAATCTGTTGAGGGAAGGAAATGAAGCGGCCTTGAAAATGAGGCAGAATTGCACAAAACATATTTCAAGAGGTAAATTGGAATCGCCTTTAAAGCACAGGAAAAGCATCCCAACTTGGACAGAGATGCACTTGGCCAAAAAGGGCGTATGCCTTTTCTCCTGAATATATTCAGAAGAAAACGCATACGCCCTTTTTGGCCAATCAAGCAAGCACGCAATACAAATCCACACTACAAAGAATTGTCACTTACCACCGGTCAAAAGGGACATCCGAATATCTGTAAAAACCAGAAAGGCAAGAGAGAGATGGCAAGGGCATGAAGCAATGTGATCCCAATGGTCATGGAGGATTGTGATGACAAGCGCATGGAGAATTGTGATGACAAGATTATGTACCATTTTGTTGACAAAGGCAAGGAGCATTATGATGACAAGGTTCATGGAGCACTGTGATGACAAGCATCACGGAGCATAGTGATTACAGGGGTCATGGAGCATTGGGATGACAAGCGCATGGATCATTGTGATGACAATGGTCATGGAGCATTTTAATGACAAGAGTCCCGGATCATTGTGTTGTCAGGGTTCATGGAGCGTTGTGATGACAGTGGTCATGGAGCATTGTGATGACAGGGGTCATGGCGCATTGGGCTGAAAATGTCCATGGAGTACTGTGATGACAGGGGTCATGGAGCATTGTGATGACAAGGTACTGGAGCACTGTGATGAGAAGACCATGGAGCCTTGTGATGACAAGTCTCATGGAGCATTCTGATGAAAAGTGCCATGGAGCATTGTGATTACAGGGGTCTTGGAGCACTGTGATGACAAGGGCATGGAGCATTGGGATGAGAAGGCCATGGAGCGTACTGATGACATGCATCATGGAGCTTTGTGATGACAAGGGCATGGAGCATTGTGATTACAGCGGTCTTGGAGCACTGTGATGAAAAGGGCATGGATCATTGTGATGAAAACGGCATGGAGCCTTGTCATGACAGGGTTCAAGGAGCAAACTGACAACAAGTGTCAGGGAGCATTGTGATGACAAGGGTATTGAGTATTGTGATGACAAAGGTCATGGAGCATTGTGATGAGAAGACCATGGATAATTGTGATGACGAGCGTCATGGGGCGTTGTGATGATAAGTGTTATGGAACATATTGATCACAAGGATTTGGAGCCTTGTGATGACAGAGGTCATGGAGCATTTTGGTTTCATTGTGATGACAATAGCCTGAAGCATTATGATGATGGGCATGGTGCATTGTGATGACAGGGTTCATGGAGCATTGAGATGAAAAGGGGCATGGAGCATTGCGATTACAGGAGTCTTGGAGCATTGTGATGACAAAGGCATGGAACATCGTGAATGAGAAGGCCATGGAGCATTCTGTTGACATGCGTCATGGAGCTTTGTGATGACAAGTGCATGGAGCATTGTGATTACAGGGGTCTTGGAGCATTGTGATGACCAGGGTCATGGAGCCTTGTGATGACAAGGCTGTGGAACATTGTGATGGCAGGGGTCATGGAGCATTGTTATGACAGGGGTAATGGAGCATTGTGATGACAAGGGCATGGAGCATTGGTCTGAAAAGTTTCATGGATTATTGTGATGAGAGGGGGCAAGGAGCATTGTGATGACAAGGGTATGGAACACTGTGATACATGGGTCATGCAGGATTGTAATGACAAGCGCATGGAGCATTGTGATAAGAATGGCATCGAGCATTGTGATGAAAAGCATCATGGAGCCTGTGATGACAAGGGCATGGAACAATGTGATGAGAGGGTTCATGGAGCATTGTGATGACAATGGCATGCAGCATTGTGATGACAAGGGTCATTGAGCTTTGTGATGACAAAGGTCATGGAGCATTTTGATGACAAGGGTGTGGTGCATTCTGTTGTGAAGGGCAGGGAGCATTGTGATGACAGGGGTTATGGAACATTGTGATGTCAGGGGAATGGAGCATTGTGATGATAAAGGCATGTAGCATTGTTGTGACAAGGGTCATGGAATATTGTGATGACAGGGGTGAGGGAGTATTGTGTTGACTAGTGATGGAACATTGTGATATCAGTGGTGAGAGAGCATTTTGATGAGAAGTGCATGGAGCAGTGTGATGACAAGGTTTATGGAGCATTGTGATGACAAAGATGTGGAGCATTGTGATGACAAGCACATGGCACATTCTGATGCCATAGGTCATGGAGTATTGTGCTAACAAAGGCATTGAGCATTGGGAGGACAAGGGTCACCGAGCATTGTGATGAAATATTCATGGAGCGCTGTGGTGACAAAGGTCACAGAGCCTTGTGATGACGAGGGCATGGACCATTGTGATGACAAAGGTCATGAAGCATTGTGATGACTGGAGTCACGGAGCATTGTGATGACAGGGGTCATAGAGCATTGTGATGAAAGGGCATGGAGCATTGTGATGACAGGGGCATGTTGCATTGGTTTGAAAAGTTTCCGGGATTATTGTGATGACAGTGGGCATGGCACATTGTGATGACAAGGGCATGGAGCATTGTGATGAGAAGGTCATGGAGTATTGTGAAGAAGGGTGTCAGGGAGCATTGTGATGAGATATGTCATGGTCCATTGCGATGACAATGGAATGGAGCATTGTGATGCCAAGTGTCATGGAGGATTGTGATGACAAAGGTAATGGAGCATTTTGATGACAAGCGCTTGGGGCATTGTGATGACAAGGGTCATGGCGCATTGTGATAACAAGGGCCATTGAGAATTTTGATGACATGTTCATGAAGCATTGTGATGACAATCACATGGAGCTTGCTGTGACAGGGATCATGGAGCATTGCGATGACAAGGGCATAGAGAATTGTGATGACAAAGCATGTAACACTGTGATGAAAAGCATCATGGAGCACAGTGATGCCAAGAACGTGGAGAATTGTGATGACAGGGGACATGGAGCATTGTGATGACCAGGGCATGGAGTATTGTGATGGAAAGACCGTGGAGCATTGTGATGAGAAGACCATGGATAATTGTGATGATGAGCGTCATGGAGCACTGTAATGACAAGGGGTATGGAACATTGTGATAACAGGGGTCATGGAGCATTGTGATGACAAGTTTCATGGAGCATTCTGATGACAAGCTTGTGGAGTATTTTGATGACAATGACATGGAGCATTTTGATGAAAATGGCATGGGGCATTGTGATGAAAAAGACATGGAGCCTTTTCATGAAAGTTTTCAGGGAGCATTCTGACGACAAGTGTCAGGGAGCATTGTGATGACAAAGGTCATAGAGAATTGTGACGACAAGGGCATGGAGTATTGTGATGACAAGCACATGGAGCTTGCTATGACGGGGTCATGGAGCATTGCGATGACAAGTGCATAGAGAATTGTGATGACAAAGCATGTAACACTGTGATGAGAAGTGTCATGGAGCATAGTGATGCCAAGATCGTGGACAATTGTGATGACAGGGGACATGGAGCATTGTGATGACCAGGGCATGGAGCATTGCGATGGCAAGATCGTGGAGCATTGTGATGAGAAGACCATGGATAATTGTGATGACGAGGGTCATGGAGCACTGTAATGACAAGGGGTATAGAGCACTGTGATGACAGTGGTCATGGAGCATTGTGATGACCGGGGACATGGAGCATTGTGATGCCCAAGGCATGGAGCACTGTGATGGCAAGACCGTGGAGCATTGTGATGAGAAGACCATGGATAATTGTGATGAGGAGCGTCATGGAGCACTGTAATGACAAGTGGTATGGAGCCTTGTGATGACAGGGGTCATGGAGCATTGTTATGACAGTGGTCATGGAGCATTGTGATGACAAGTGTCATGGAGCATTTTGATGACAAGGGCGTGGAGCATTGTGATGAGAAGACCATGGACAATTGTGATTACGAGTGTCATGGAGCACTGTAATGACAAGCAGTATGGAGCATTGTGATGACAGGGGTCATGGAGCATTGTAATGACTGGGGACATGGAGCATTGTGATGACCAGAGCATGGAGCATTGTGATGGCAAGACCGTGGAGCACTGTGATGAGAAGACCGTGGATAATTGTGATGACGAACATCATGGAGCACTGTAATGACAAGGGGCATGGAGCATTGTGATGACAGGTGTCATGGAGCATTGTGATGACAGGGGTCATGGATCATTGAGATGACAAGGGTCACGGAGCTTTCTGTTGACAAGCTTGTGGAGTATTGTGATGACAATGGCATGAAGCATTGTGATGAAAAGGGCATGGATCATTGTGATGAAAAAGGCATGGAGACTTGTCATGACAGGGTTCAATGAGCATACTGATGACAAGTGTCAGGGAGCATTGTGATGACAAGTGCATTGAGAATTGTGATGACAAAGGTCATGGAGCATTGTGATGTGAAGTCCATGGATAATTGTGATGACCAACGTCATGGAGCGTTGTGATGACAAGTGTTATGGAACATTGTGATCACAAGGGTTTGGAGCATTGTGATGAGAGAGGTCATGGAGCATTTTGATTTCATTGTGATGACAATAGCCTGAAGCATTATGATGATGGGCATGGTTCATTGTGATGACAGGGTTCATGGAGCATTGAGATGAAAAGAGGCATGGATCATTGTAATAACAAGGGTCTTGGAGCATTGTGATGACAAGGGCATGGAGTATTGTGATTAGAAGGTCATGGAGCATTCTGATGACATGCGTCAGGGAACTTTGTGATGACATGGGCATGGAGCATTGTGATTAGAGGGGTCTTGGAGCATTGTGATGACAAGGGCCATGGAGTCTTGTGATGACAAGGCCGTAGAATATTGTGATGGCAGGGGTCATGGAGCATTGTGATGACATGTGTAATGGAGCATTGTGATGACAAGGGCATGGAGCATTGGTCTGAAAAGTTTCATGGATTATTGTGATGAGAGTGAGCATGGAGCATTGTGATGACAAGGGCACGGAACACAGTGATACATGTGTCATGGAGGATTGCAATGACAAGGGCATGGAGAATTGTGATGACAAGCGTCATGGAGCTTTGTGATGACAACGGCATGGAGCAATGTGATGAGAGGTTTCATGGAGGTTTGTGATGACAATGGCATGGAGCATTGTGATTCTAAGGGTCATGGAGCTTTGTGATGACATAGGCCATGGAGCATTTTGATGACAAGGGTGTGGTGCATTGTGTTGAGAAGGGCAGGGAGCATTGTGATGACAGGGTCATGGAGCAATTGGATGAAAAGGGTCATGGAACATTTTGATGACAGTGTTTATGGAACATTGTGATGTTAGGGGTCATGGAGCATTGTGATGACAGGGGTTATGGAACATTGTGATGTCAGGGGTCATGGAGCATTGTGATGTCAGGGGTCATGGAGCATTGTGATGATAAGAGCATATAGCATTGTTGTGACAAGGGTCGTGGGACATTGGGATGACAGGGTGGAGGGAGTATTGTGTTGACTAGTAATGGAACATTTTGATATCAGTGGTGAGTGAGCATTTTGATGAGAGGTGCATGGAGCATTGTGATGACAAGGCTGTGGAGCATTTTGATGAGAAACGCAGGGCACATTGTGATGACATGGGTCATGGAACATTGTGCTGACAAACGCATGGAGCATTGTGATGACAAGGTTTATGGAGCATTGTGATGACAACGATGTGGAGCATTGTGATGACAAGCGCATGGCACATTTGATGCCATGTGTCATGGAGTAATGTGCTGACAAAGGCATGGAGCATTGTGATGAGAAGGTCATGGAGTATTGTGAAGAAGGGTGTCAGGGAGCATTGTGATGACATATGTCATGGTCTATTGCAATGACAATGGAATGTAGCATTGTGATGCCAAGTGTCATGGAGGATTGTGATGAAAAAGGTAATGGAGCATTTTGATGACAAGGGCTTGGAGCATTGTGATGACAAGGGTCATGGCACATTGTGATAACAAGGGCCATTGAGAATTTTGATGACATGTTCATGAAGCATTGTGATGACAATCACATGGAGCTTGCTATGACAGGTGTCATGGAGCATTACGATGACAAGTGCATTGAGAATTGTGATGACAAAACATGTAACACTGTGATGAGAAGTATCATGGAGCATAGTGATGCCAAGAACGTGGAGAATTGTGATGACAGGGGACATGGAGTATTGTGATGACCAGGGCATAGAGCATTGTGATGGCAAGACCGTGGAGCGTTGTGATGAGAAGACCATGGATAATTGTGATGACGAGCTTTATGGAGCACTGTCATGACAAGGGGTATGGAGCATTGTGATGACAGGGGTCATGGAGCATTGTGATGACTGAGGACATGGAGCATCGTGATGACCAAGGCATGGAGCATTGTGATGGCAAGACCGTGGAGCATTGTGATGAGAAGACCATGGATAATTGTGATGACGAGCGTCATGGAACACTGTAATGACAAGGGGTATGGAGCATTTTGATGACAGGGGTCATGGAGCATTCTGAAGACAATGATGAGGGAGCATTCTGATGACAAGCTTGTGGAGTATTGTGATGACAATGACATGGAGCGTTGTGATGAAAAGGGCATGGAGCATTCTTATGAAAAAGGCATGGAGCCTTTTCATGACAGTGTTCAAGGAGTATTCTGACGACAAGTGTCAGGGAGCATTGTGATGACAAGTGTATTGAGAATTGTGATGACAAAGGTCATGGAGCATTGTGACGACAAGTGCATGGAGTATTGTCATGACAGTCATCATGGAGTGTTGTGATGACAAGTGTTATGGAACATTGTGATCACAAGGGGTTGGAGCATTGTGATGACAGAGGTCATGGACCATTTTGATTTCAAGGAGCATGGAGCATTGTGATGACAAGGGCATGGAGCAATGTGATCCCAAGGTTCATGGAGGATTGTGATGAAAATGGTAATGGAGTATTGTGATGACAAGCTCATGGAGCATTGTGATGACAAGGTCATGTAGGATTTTGATGACACAGGCATGGAGAATTGTGATGATAAGGGTCATGGAGCACTGTGATGATAAGCTTCACGGAGCATTGTGATTACAGGGGTCATGGAGCATTGGGATGACAAGGGCATGGATCATTGTGATGACAAGTGTCATGGAGCATTGGGCTGAAAATGTTCATGGAGCATTGTGATGACAAGGGAATGGAGCATTGTGATGACAAGAGTCCCGGATCATTGTGTTGTCAGGGGTCATGGAGTGTTGTGATGACAGTGGTCATGGAGGATTGTGATGATATGGGTCATGGAGCATTGTGATGAGAAGGTCATGAAGCATTGGGCTGAAAATGTTCATGGAGTATTGTGATGACAGGGGTCAAGGAACATTGTAATGAGAAGGGAATTGAGCACTGTGATGACAAGGTCCTGGAGCATTGTGATGGGAAGTCCATGGAGCCTTGTGATGACAATTCTCATGGAACATTCTGATGAAAAGGGGCATGGAGCATTGTGATTACAGGGGTCTTGGAGCATTGTGATGACAAGGGCATGTAGTAATGTGATGAGAAGGCCATGGAGCATTCTGATGACATGCGTCATGGAGCTTTGTGCTGACAAGGGCATGGAGTATTGTGATGAAAAGGGCATGGAGCATTCTTATGAAAAAGGCATGGAGCCTTTTCATGACAGTGTTCAAGGCGTATTCTGACGACAAGTGTCACGGAGCATTGTGATGACAAGTGTATTGAGCATTGTGATGACAAAGTTCATGGAGCATTGTGATGAGAAGACCATGGATAATTTTGATGATGAGCGTCATGGGGTGTTGTGATGATAAGTTTTATGGAACATTGTGATCACAAGGGTTTGGAGCATTGTGATGACAGAGGTCATGGAGCATTTTGATTTCATTGTGATGACAATAGCCTGAAGCATTATGGTGATGGGCATGGTGCATTGTGATGACAGCGTTCATGGAGCATTGAGATGAAAAGGGGCATGGAGCATTGTGATTACAGGGGTCTTGGAGCATTGTGATGACAAGGGCAAGGAGCATTGTGATGAGAAGGCCATGGAGCATTCTGATGACATGTGTCATTAAGCTTTGTGATGACAAGGGCATGGAGCATTGTGATTACAGGGGTCTTGGAGCATTGTGATGACAAGGGTCATGGAGCCTTGTGCTGACAATGGTGTGGAACATTGTGATGGCAGGGGTCATGGAGCATTGTGATGAAAAGTTCATGGAGTATTGTGGTTACAAAGGTCACAGAGCCTTGTGATGATGTGGGCATGGACCACTGTAATGACAAATGTTATGAAGCATTGTGATGACTGGAGTCACAGAGCATTGTGATGACAGGAGTCATGGAGCATTGTGATGACAAGGGCATGGAGCATTGTGATGACAGGGGCATGGAGCATTGGTCTGACAAGTTTAATAGATTATTGTGATGACAGTGGGCATGGGGCATTGTGATGACAAGGGCATGGGGCATTGTGATGAGAAGGTCATGGAGTATTGTGAAGACAGGTGTCAGGGAGCACTGTGATGACATATGTCATGGTCCATTGCGATGACAATGGCATGGAGCATTGTGATGCCAAATGTAATGGAGGATTGTGATGACAAATATAATGGAGCATTGAGATGACTAGGGCTTGGAGCATTATGATGACAAGGGCCATTGAAAATTTTCATGACAAGTCGTGAAGCATTGTGATGACAAGGTGCTGGATCATTGTGATGAGAAAACCACGGAGCCTTGTGAGACAAGTCTCATGGAGCATACTGATGAAAAGGGGCATGGAGCATTGTGATTAGAGTGTCTTGGAAAATTGTGATGACAAGGGCATGGAGCATTGTGATGAGAAGGCCAAGGAGCAGTCTGATGACATGCGTCATTGAGCTTTGTGATGACAAGGGCATGGAGCATTGTAATTACAGGCGTCTTGGAGCATTGTGATGAAAAAGGCATGGATCATTGTGATGAAAAAGGCATGGAGCCTTGTCATGACAGGGTTCAAGGAGCATACAGAGAACAAGTGTCAGGGAGCATTTTGATGACAAGTGTATTGAGCATTGTGATGACAAAGGTCATGGAGCATTGTGAAGAGAAGACCATAGATAATTGTGATGACGAGCGTCATGGGGCATTGTGATGACAAGTGTTATGGAATATTGTGATCACAAGGGTTTGGAGCAGTGTTATGACAGAGGTCATGGAGCATTTTGATTTCATTGTGATGACAATAGCCTGAAGCATTATGATGATGGGCATGGTGCATTGTGATGACAGGGTTCATGGATCATTGAGATAAAAAGGGACATGGAGCATTGTGATTACAGGGGTCTTGGAGCATTGTGATGAGAAGGGTCATGGAGCCTTGTGATGACAAGGCCATGCAACATCGTGATGGCAGGGGTCATGGAACATTGTTATCACAGGGGTAATTGAGCATTGTGATGGCAAGGGCATGGAGCATTCTGATGACATGCATCATGGAGCTTTGTGATGACAAGGGCATGGAGCACTGTGATTACAGGGGTCTTGGAGCATTGTGATGACAAGGGTCATGGAGCCTTGTGATGACAAGGCCGTGGAAAATTGTGATGGAAGGGGTCATGGAGCATTGTTATGACAGGGGTAATGGAGCATTGTGATGACAAGGGCATGGAACATTTGTCTGAAATGTTTCATGGATTATTGTGATGAGAGTGGGCATGGAGCATTGTGATGACAAGGGCACGGAACACAGTGATACATGGGTCATGGAGGATTGTAATGACAAGGGCATGGAGCATTGTGATGAGAAGGGCATCGAGCAGTGTGATGACAAGCACCATAGAGCTTTTTGATGACAATTGCATGGAACAATGTGATGAGAGGTTTCATGGAGTATTGTGATGACAATGGCATGGAGCATTGTGATGCCAAGGGTCATGGAGCTTTGTGATGACAAAGGTCATGGAGCATTTTGATGACAAGGGCATGGTGCATTGTGATGAGAAGGGCAGGGAACATTGTGATGACATTGTCATGGACCAATTTGATGAAAAGTGTCATGGAACATTTTGATGAGAGGCGTTATGTAACATTGTGATGTCAGGGGTCATGGAGCATTTTGATGAAAAGGGTCATGGAGCATTTTGATGACAGGGGTTATGGAACATTGTGATGTCAGGGATCATCAAACATTGTGAAGATAAGTGCATGTAGCATTGTGATGACAGGAGTCATGGAACATTGTGATGACAGGGTTGAGGGAGTATTGTGATGAACAGTGATGTAACATTGTGATATCAGTGGTGAGAGAGCATTTTGATTTGAAGTGCATGGAGCATTGCGATGACAAGGTTTATGGAACATTGTGATGACAAGATTGTGGAGCACTGTGACGACAAGCGCATGGTGCATTGTGATGACATGGGTCATGGAGCATTGTGCTGAGAAAGGCATAGAGCATTGTGATGACAAGGGTCAAAGAGCATTGTGATGAAAAGTTCATGAAGCATTGTGGTTAAAAAGGTCACAGAGACTGTTGATGACAAGGGCATGGACCATTGTGATGACAAAGGTCATGAAGCCTTGTGATGACTGGAGTCACGGAGCATTGTGATGACAGGTGTCATGGAGCATTGTGATAACAAGGACATGGGGCATTGTGATGACAAGGGCATGGAGCATTGGTCTAATAAGTTTCATGGCTTATTGCGATGACAGTTGGAATGGCGCATTGTGATGACAAGGGCATGGAGCATTGTGATGACCAGGTCATTCATTATTGTGAAGCCAGGTGTCAGGGAGCATTGTGATTACATATGTAATGGCCCATTGTGATGACAATGCCATGGAGCATTGTGATGCCAAGTGTCATGGAGGATTCTGATGACAAAGGTAATGGAGCATTGTGATGACAATGGCTTGGAGCATTGTGATGACAAGGGTCAGGGGGCATTGTGCTGACAAGTTCATGGAAAATTGTGATGACAAGGGACATGGAGCATTCTGATGACAAGCTTGTGGAGTATTTTGATGACAATGGCATGGAGCATTGTGATGAAAAAGGCATGGTGCACTTTGATGAAAAAGGCATGGAGCCTTTTTGTGACAGGGTTCAAGGAGCATTCTGACGACAAGTGTCAGGGAGCATTGTGATGACAAGTGTATCGAGAATTGTGATGACAAAGGTCATGGAGCATTGTGATGAAAAGGGCATGGAGTATTGTGATGACAGGCATCATGGAGCATTGTGATGACAAGTGTTATGGAACATTGTGATCACAAGGGTTTGGAGCATTGTGATGACAGAGGTCATGGATCATTTTGATTTCAAGGAGCATGGAGCATTGTGATGACAAGGGCATGGAGCAATGTTATCCCAAGGTTCATGGAGGATTGTGATGGCAATGGTAATGGAGTATTGTGATGACAAGTGCATAGAACATTGTAATGACAAGGTCATGTAGCATTTTGCTGACAAAGGCATGGAGCATTGTGATGACAGGTGTCATGGAGCACTGTGATGACAAGCGTCACGGAGCATTGTGATTACAGGGGTCATGGAGCATTGGGATGACAAGGGCATGCATCATTGTGATGACAAGTGTCATGGAGCATTGGGCTGAAAATGTTCATGGAGTATTGTGATGACAGGGGTCATGGAGCATTGTGATGACTAGGGAATGGAGCATTGTGATGACAAGAGTCCCGGATCATTGTGTTGTCAGGTGATATTGAGCGTTGTGATGACTGTGGTCATGGAGCATTGTGATGATATTGGTCATGGAGCATTGTGATGAGAAGGTCATGGAGCATTGGGATGAAAATGTTCATGGAGTATTGTGATGACAGGGGTCATGGAGCATTGTGATGATAAGGGAATGGGGCATTTTGATGAAAATGTCCTGGAGCATTGTGATGAGAAGACCATGGAGCCTTGTGATGACAAGTCTCATGGAGCATTCTGATGAAAAGGAGCATGGACCATTGTGATTACAGGGGTCTTGGAGCATTGTGATGGCAAGGGCATGGAGCATTGTGATGAGAAGGCCATGGATCATTCTGATAACATGCATCATGGAGCTTTGTGATGACAAGGGCATGGAGCATTGTGATTACAGGGGTCTTGGAGCATTGTGATGAAAATGGCATGGATCATTGTGATGAAAAAGGCATGCAGCCTTGTCATGAAAGGGTTCAGGGAGCATACTGATGGCAAGAGTCAGGGAGCATTGTGATGACATGTGTATTGCGCATTGTGATGACAAATGTCATGGGGCATTGTGATGAGAAGTCCATGGATAATTGTGATGAGTAGCGTCATGGGGTATTGTGATGACAAGTGTTATGGAACATTGTGATCACAAGGGTTTGGAGCATTGTGATGACAGAGGTCATGGAGCATTTTGATTTCATTGTGATAACAAGAGCATGAAGCATTATGATGATGGGCATGGTGCATTGTGATGACAGGGTTCATGGAGCATTGTGATGAAAGGTGGCATGGAGCTTTGGTCTGACAAATTTCATGGATTATTTTGATGACAGTGGGCATGGCACATTGTGATGACAAGGGCATGGAGCATTGTGATGACAAGGTCATGGAGTATTGTGAAGACAGGTGTCAGGGAGCATTGTGATGACATATGTCATGTTCCATTGTGATGACAATAGCACGGAGCATTGTGATGCCAAGTGTCATGGAGGATTGTTGTGACAAAGGTAAAGGAGCATTGTGATGATAAGCGCATGGAGCATTGAGATGACAAGGGCCATTGATAATTTTAATGTCCATGTCGTGAAACATTTTGATGACAAGCGCATGGAGCTTCCTATGACAGGGGTCATGGAGCATTGCGATGACAAGTGCATGGAGTATTGTTATGACAAGAGCATATAACATTGTGATGAGAAGTGCCATGGAGCATTGTGATGACAAGGACATGGAGAATTGTGAGGACAAGGGACATTGAGCTTTGAGATGACCAAGGCATGGAGCATTGTGATGGCAAAGCCGTGGAGCATTGTGATGAGAAGACCTTGGGTAATTGTGATGACGAGCATCATGGAGCACTGTAATGACAAGGGGCATGAAGCATTGTGATGACAGGTGTCAGGGAGCATTGTGATGACAGGGGTCATGAAGCATTGTGATGACAAGGGCATGGAGCATTGTGATGACAAGGGTACGGAACATTGTGATGAAAAGTGCCATTGAGAATTTGATGATAAAGTCGTGAAGCATTGTGATGACAAACACTTGGAGCTTGCTATGACAGGGGTCATGGAACATTGCAATGACAAGTGCATGGAGAATTGTGATGAAACGAGCATGTAACTTTGTGATGAGAAGTGTCATGTAGCATTGTGATGACAAGTACGTGGAGAATTGTTATGACAAGGGACATGGAGCATTGTGATAACCAGGGAATGGAGCATTGTGATGACAGGGGTCATGGAGCATTATTATGACAAGGGCCATGGTGCATTCTGATATAAGATAGCACTTATGAAAGGAATGTAAACTTGGCTACATATGAACTGAATTAGGAAAGAGAACAGAGTCTCAGATTTAGAAAACACTCTTATGCTTGCTTAAGGGGGAAGGAGAGGTGGGGAGACACACAAAACCAGAGTTTGATATTAACACAGGTACCGTTCCATAATCCAAATACAGAAGAGACAAGCCCGACTACTTCCTCAGTGAATGGGACTCAACACCCCTATTCCCCACAGAGAAATATATCTGACTAGTAAGGATCTTAAAACCTATGTATTGATATGTCTCCATAAGGGAACCAAGTGTGTCTAGAATGACATAAACACGGCAGTGAGAATCAGCTCAAACCCACTATAAAAAGGAATTTCAAAACAAAACAAAGAAACAGTGAAATTCTTACACAATACCTTCAGGGGTTCTGATGAAACTTGGAATGACCCTATCTACAACAACAGCTGGATGTGGCATAAGGCTGTTCACTTGAGACTGAGAGGATTGGTGAGATTGGGTGTGAAAATGCAGACGCTTTAAAGCAATAATGCCTGCCACTGATTCCATGGTTCCCAACTCTCCAGGTAGAAGGGAATATCACTACAGTTATAACATGTATGGGAAACCTAGAGAATGGACACTCTCTGATGGTGAAAGGTTTCTAAAACTCTACTAATTTTTTTCTCTCCATGTGCTCCAGCTTGACATTCCAACTGCTTTAATATCAATCTCCCAACTTGGAGAGTCAGCCCCTATAACCTCCTGGTTCGCAGAGTTGGCACATTGTGCAGAGGATATAAGGGAAGAGGGAGAACCAATGAGAGAGTAGCTGTAGGCATTTGGACGGCCACATGTCACTCTAATTTCCCGTCACGAAGAAGAATTAACCACACTCTCAGCCTGCCCCACACCCATAACTAGTATAGGTCCTGAAGCAAAATTGTGGGTTTGCGGTCAGCTCACAAAAACACAAGATGAAAAATGGAGCTCACGGGCACAGCAATTCACTAAGTTGCAGAGTTATACAGGACTACTCTCTTCCAAAAATCTGTTGAGGAAAAGCCATGAGGCGGACTTGAAAATGAGGGACATTTGCACGAAACAGATTTCCAGAAGTATATTGGAATCGCCTTTAAACACAGGAAAAGCATCACAACTTCGACAATTATGGAATTGTCCATAAAGGGTGCATGCGTTTTCTCCTGAATATATTCAGGAGAAAACGCATACACCCATTTTGTCCAACCAAGCAACCGCACAATGCAAATCTGCACTACAAAGAAGTATCACTTCCCACCAGTCAAAAGGGATATCCGTAAAATGTGTAAAAGCCAGAAAGGCAAGAGGGGCTCTGGAGAACAGGGAGCCTTGTTATGCTGATGGGTGGGATGTAGATTGCCAACAGCCACTCTGGAGGAGTGCATTGTGTTCCCTAAAATAATTAAACAACAGAGCTTCACAACCTAAGGCACTTCCAGTCATGGGAATATACCTTGGGGAAATTGAAAATCAATAAGACACAGCCAACCCAAAATATAGGGCAGCACTGCTTACAAGAACCTCGACTTCGGGACACCTTAAATATCCCAGGAAAGACAAAAATAGTAAAGAAATTGTGGTACATACGTACGATGGAATATCCCTCAGCCATGAAATCAATGTCATAAGGCCAGTAGCAGCATAATGAGTGGATTCATGTAGGATGATTCTAACTGAAATAAGTCACACAGAAAAAGAAACTTATCATAAGATATCACTTATGAAGGTCTTGTAAACATGGCTACACATGAAATGAATTAGGAAAGAGAAGAGTCTCACATTTAGAAAACACTCTTATGCCTGCTCAAGAGGAAAGGAGAGGAGGGGTGATGCATAAAACCAGAGTTTGATATTAGCACAGGTACGGTTGCATAATCCAAATACAGAATAGACAAGACCTACTCTTTCCTCACTGAATGGGGCTCAACAACCCTATTCCCCGCAGAGTAGTATATCTGACTAGTAAGAATCTTAAAACCTATGTATTGATATGTCTCCATAAGGTAACCAAGTGTGTCTAGAACGACATAAACACGGCAGTGAGAATCAGCTCAAACCCACTATAAAAATGAATTTCAAAACAAAACAAATAAACAGTGAAATTCTTACACAATACCTTCAGGGGTTCTGATGAAACTTAGAATGACCCTATCTACAACGACAGCTGGATGTGGCATAAGGCTGTTCACTTGGGACTGAGAGGATTGGTGAGATTGGGTGAGAAAATGCAGACCGTTTTAAGCAATAATACCTGGCACCCATTCCATGGTTCCCAACTCTCCAGGTAGAAGGGAATATCACTACAGTTATAACATGTATGGGAAACCTAGAGAATGGACACCATCTGATGGTGAAATGTTTCTAAAACTCTACTAATTTTTTTCTCTCCTTGTGCACCAGTTTGACATTCCAACTGCTTTAGTATCAATCTCCCAAATTGGAGAGTCAGCACCTTTAACCTCCTGGTTCGCACAGTTGGCACGTTGTGCAGAGGATACAAGGGAATAGGGAGAAACAATTAGAGAGTAGCTGTAGGCATTTGGATGGCCACATGTCACTCTAAATTCCCGTCACGAAGAAGAATTAACAAACTCTGAGCCAGCCCCCCCAATGGAAACACTATAGGTCCTGAAGCAAAATTGTGGATTGGCAGTCAGCTCACAAAAACGCGAGTTGAAAAATGGAGCTCAGGGGCACAGAAATTCACTAACTTGCAGAGTTATAAAGGACTACTCTCTTCCAAAAATCTGTTGAGAGAAAGCCATGAGGCGGACTTGAAAGTGAGGCAGAAGTGCACGAAACAGATTTCCAGAAGTACATTGGAATAGCCTTTAAACACAGGAAAAGCATCACAACTTCGACAATTATGGAATTGTCCATAAAGGGCGCATGCGTTTTCTCCTGAATATATTCAGGAGAAAACGCATACGCACATTTTGTCCAACCAAGCAACCGCACAATGCAAATCTGCACTACAAAGAAGTATCACTTCCAACCGGTCAAAAGGGACATCCGTAAAATGTGTAAAAACAAGAAAGGCAAGACAGGATCTGGAGAAGAGGGAGCCTTGTTATGCGGATGGGTGGGATGTAAATTGCCAACAGCCACTCTGGAGGAGTGCATTGTGTACCCAAAAAGAAGTAAACAACAGTGCTTCACAACCTAATGCACTTCCAGTCACGGGAATATACCTTGGGAAAATTGAAAATCAATAAGACACAGCCACCCCAAAATTTATGGCAGCACTGCTTACAAGAACCTCGACTTCGGGACACCTTATATATCCCAGGAAAGACAAAAATGGTAAAGAAATTGTGGTACATACGTATGATGGAATATCCCTCAACCATGAAGTCAATGTCATAAGGCCAGTAGCAGCATAATGACGGGATTCATGTACGATGATTCTAACTGAAAAAATCACACAGAAAAAGAAACTTATCATAAGATATCACTTATGAAGGGTATATAAACATGGCTACACATGGAATGAATTAGGAAAGGGAACAGAGTCTCATATTTAGAAAACACTCTTATGCATGCTTAAGGGGAAAGCAGAGGTGGGATGATGAATAAAACCAGAGTTTGATATTAGCACAGGTACGGTTCCATAATCCAAATACAGAATACACAAGACCTACTATTTCCTCTGAGAACGGGACTCAAAACCCCATATTTCCCGCAGAGGAATATATCTTACTAGTAAGAATCTTAAAACCTATGTATTGATATGTCTCTGTAAGGGAATCAAGTGTGTCTAGACTGGCATAAACATGGCAGCGAGAATCAGCTCAAACCCACTAGAAAAGGAAATTCAAAAACAAAACAAAAAACAGGGAAATTTTTACAATTCCTTCAGGGTCTCTGATGAAACCTGGTATGACCCTATCAACAACGACAGCTGGAGGTGGCATAAGGCTGGACACTTGGGACTGAGAGGATTGGTGAGATTGGGTGAACAAATGAAGACACTTTAAAACAATAATATGTGGCACCCATTCCATGGGTCCCAACTCTCCAGGTTGAAGGAACTATTACTACAGCTATAACATGTACGGGAAACCTAGAGAACGGAAAAACTGTGTATACAAAAGGTTTCTAAAACTCAAAGAATAGTCCCTCTCCTTGTGCTCCAGTTTGATTTTCCATCAGCTTTACTATCAATCTCCCAACTTGGAGAGACAGCCCCTTTAACCTCCTGGTTCGCACAGGTTTCCAATTTGGCAGAGGATGAAAGGGAAGAGGGAGAACCAATGAGAGAGTAGCTGTTAGGCATTTGGACGGACACATTTCACTCTAATTTCCTGGCAGGAAGAAGAATTTACCAAATTCTCAGCCACACCCCGGGAAACAGTATAGGTCCTGAACCAAAATTTTGGACTTGCAGTCAGCTCACAAAAAACGAGTTGAAAAATGGAGCTCAGGGGCACAGCAATTCACAAACTGGCCGAGTAATAAAGAACAACTATCGTCCAAAAATCTGTTGAGGGAAGGCAACGAGGCGGACTTGAAAGCGAGGCAGAATAGCAGGAAACAGATTCAAAGAGGTACGTTGGAATCACGTTTAAATCACAGGAAGAGGGGCACAACTTCGACAAAGATGCACTTGGCCAAAAAGGGCGTATGCGTTTTCTCCTGAATATATTCAGGAGAAAACGCATACGCACATTTTGGCCAAGCAAGCAAGCGGGCAATGCAAATCTGCACTACAGAGAAGTAGCACTTCCCACCGGTCAAAAGGGACATCCACAAAATGTGTAAAAACCAGAAAGGCAAGACAGGTCCTGGAGAACAGGGAGCCTTGTTATGCTGATGGGCGGGATGTAAATTGCCAACTACATCTCTGGAGGAGTATATTGTGTTCCCTAAAACAAGTAAAGAACAGAGCTAAAGAGCCAAGGGCACCTACAGTCTAGGGAATATACCTTGGGAAAACTGAAACTCAATAAGACAGAGCCAGCCCAAAATTTAGAGCTGCACTGATTAAAGGAACCTCAACTTGGATACACCTTAAATATCCCAGGAAATATAAAAATGGTTCAAAAAATTGTTGTCCTTATGTACGATGGAATATCCCTCAGCCATTAAATAAATGTTATAATACCATTAGCAGCAAAATGAGTGGATTCAGGTACGATGATTCTACGTGAAATAAGTCACACAAAAAAAGAAACTTATCATAAGATATCACTCATGAAGATCCTGTAAACATGGCTACACTTGAACTGATTTAGGAAAAAGAACAGAGTCTCACATTTAGAAAACTTTCTTTTGCCTGCTTAAGGGGGAAGGAGAGGTGGGGTGATGCATAAAACCAGAGTTTGCTATAAGCACAGGTACCGTTCCAAAAACCAACTATGGAATAGACAAGACCTACACCTTCCTCAGTGAAAGGGACTCAAAATCCCATATTTCCCGCAGAGGAATATATCTGACTAGTAAGAATCTTAAAACCTATGGATTGATATATCTCCATAAGGGAATCAAGTGTGTCTAGACTGGCATAAACATGGCAGCGACAATCAGCTCAAACCCACTATAAAAAGGAATTTCAAAAACAAAACAAAAAAACTGGGAAATTCTTTACAATTCCTTCAGGGTCTCTGATGAAAGCTGGAATGACCCTATCTACAACGACAGCTGGATGTGGCATAAGGAGGGACACTTGGGACTGAGACGATTGGTGAGATTGGGCGAGCAAATGCAGACCCTTTAAAGCAATAATGCATGGCACCCATTCCATGGGTCCGAACTCTCCAGGTTGAAGGGAATATTACTACAGCTATAACATGTGCGGGAAACCTAGAGAACGGACACACTGTGAATACGAAAGTTTTCTAAAACTCAACGAATAGTCCCTCTCCTGGTGCTCCGGTTTGACTTTCCATCTGCTTTACTATCAATCTCCCAACTTGGAGAGACAGCCCCTTTAACCTCCTGGTTCGCACAAGTTGCCAATTTGGCAGAGGATGAAAGGGAAGAGGGAGAACCAATGAGAGAGTAGCTGTTAGGCATTTGGACGGGCACATATCACTCTAACTTCCCGGCAGGAAGAAGAATTACCCAAAGACTCAGCCCCTCACCGGGAACCAGCAGAGGTCCTGAACCAAAATTTTGGACTTGCGGTCAGCTCACAAAAAACGAGTTGAAAAATGGAGCTCCGGGGCATAGCAATTCACAAACTGGCTGAGTAATAAAGGACAACTATCGTCCAAAAATCTGTTGAGGGAAGGCAACGAGGCGGACTTCAAAGCGAGGCAGAATAGCAGGAAAGACATTTCAAGAGGTACGTTGGAATCGCCTTTAAAGCACAGGAAGTGGGGCACTACTTTGACAGTGATGCACTTGGCCAAAAAGGGCGTATGCGTTTTCTCCTGAATATATTCAGGAGAAAACGCATACGCCCTTTTTGGCCAAGCAAGCAAGCGGGCAATGCAAATCTGCACTACAGAGAAGTATCACTTCCCACCGGTCAAAAGGGACATCCACAAAATGTGTAAAAACCAGAAAGGCAAGACAGGCCCTGGAGAACAGGGAGCCTTGTTATGCTGATGGGCGGGATGTAAATTGACAACTGCTTCTCTGGAGGAGTGCATTGTGTTCCCTAAAACAAGTAAACAACAGATCTACAGAGCCAAGGGCACTTCCAGTCTAGGGAATATACCTTGGGAAAACTTAAACTCAATAGACAGAGCAAGCCCAAAATTTAGGGCTGCACTGCTTACAAGGACCTCAACTTGGGTACACCTTAAATATCCCAGGAAATATAAAAATGGTTCAAAAAATTGTGGTACTTACGTATGATGGAATATCCGTCAGCCATGAAATCAATGTCATAAGACCAGTATCAGCAAAATGGGTAGATTCAGGTACGATGATTCTAAGTGAAATAAGTCACAGAGAAAAAGAAACTTATCATAAGATATCACTTATGAAGATCCTGTAAACATGGCTACACTTGAACTCAGTTAGGAAAGAGAACAGTGTCTCACATTTAGAAAACACTCTTATGCCTGCTTAAGGGGGAAGGAGAGGTGGGGTGATGTATAAAACCAGAGTTTGATATAAGCACAGGTACCGTTCCAAAAACCAACTATGGAATAGACAAAACCTACACCTTCCTCAGTGAAAGGGACTCAAAACCCCATATTTCCCGGAGAGGAATATATCTGACTAGTAAGAATCTTAAAACCTATGTATTGATATGTCTCCGTAAGGGAATCAAGTGTGTCTAGACTGGCAAAAACATGGCAGCGAGAATCAGCTCAAACCCACTATAAAAAGGAATTTCAAAAACAAAACAAAAAAATGGGAAATTCTTTACAATTCCTTCAGGGTCTCTGATGAACCCTGGAATGACCATATCTACAATGACAGCTGGATTTGGCATAAGGAGGGACACTTGGGACTGAGAGCATTGGTGAGATTGGGTGAGCAAATGCAGACCCTTTAAAGCACAAATGCCTGGCACCCATTCCATGGGTCCCAACTCTCCAGGTTGAAGGGAATATTACTACAGTTATAAAATGTACGGTAAACCTAGATAACGGACACACTGTGAATACGAAAGGTTTCTAAAACTCAACGAATAGTCCCTCTCCTGGTGCTCCGGTTTGACTTTCCATCTGCTTTACTATCAACCTCCCAACTTGGAGAGACAGCCCCTTTAACCTCCTGGTTCGCACAGGTTGCCAAATTGGGAGAGGATGAAAGGGAAGAGGGAGAACCAATGAGAGAGTAGCTGTTAGGCATTTGGACGGGCACATTTCACTCTAACTTCCAAGCAGGAAGAAGAATTAACCAAAGTCTCAGCCCCCCATCGGGAATCAGCATATGTCCTGAACCAAAATTTTGTACTTGCGGTCAGCTCACAAAAAACGAGATGAAAAATCGAGCTAAGGGGCACAGCAATTCACAAACTGGCCGAGTAATAAAGGACAACTATCGTCCAAAAATCTGTTGAGGGAAGGCAAGGAGGCGGACTTGAAAGTGAGGCAGAATAGCAGGAAACAGATTTCAAGAGGTACGTTGGAATCGCTTTAAAGCACAGGAAGAGGGACACAACTACGAAAATGATCCACTTGGCCAAAAAGGGCGTATGCGTTTTCTCCTGAATATATTCAGGAGAAAACGCCTACGCCCTTTTTGGCCAAGCAAGCAAGCGGGCAATGCAAATCTGCACTACAAAGAAGTATCACTTCCCACCGGTCAAAAGGGACATCCACAAAAAATGGAAAAACCAGAAAGGCAAGACAGGCCCTGGAGAACAGGGAGCCTTGTTATGCTGATGGGCGGGATGTAAATTGCCAACTGCCTCTCTGGAGGAGTGCATTGTGTTCCCTAAAACAGGTAAACAACAGAGCTACAGAGCCAAGGGCACTTCCAGTCTAGGGAATATACCTTGGGAAAACTGAAAATCAATAAGACAGAGCCACCCCAAAATTTAGGGCCGCACAGCTTACAAGGACCTCAACTTGGGTACACCTTAAATATCCCAGGAAATATAAAAATGGTTCAAAAAATTGTGGTACTTACGTACGATGGAATATCCCTCAGCCATGAAATCAATGTCATAAGACCAGTAGCAGCAAAATGGGTGGATTCAGGTACGATGATTCTAAGTGAAATAAGTCACACAGAAAAAGAAACTTATCATAAGATATCACTTATGAAGATCCTGTAAACATGGCTACACTTGAACTGAGTTAGGAAAGAAAACAGTGTCTCACATTTAGAAAACACTCTTATGCCTGCTTAAGGGGGAAGGAGAGGTGGGGTGATGCATAAAACCAGAGTTTGATATAAGCACAGGTACCGTTCCATAAACCAACTATGGAATAGACAAGACCTACACCTTCCTCAGTGAAAGGGACTCAAAACCCCATATTTCCCGCAGAGGAATATATCTGACTAGAAAAATCTTAAAACCTATGTATTGATATGTCACCGTAAGGGAATCAAGTGTGTCTAGACTGGCATAAACATGGCAGCGAGAATCAGCTCAAACCCACTATAAACAGGAATTTCAAAAACAAAACAAAAATACTGGGAAATTCTTTACAATTCCTTCAGGGTCTCTGATGAAACCTGCAATTACGCTATCTACAACGACAGCTGGATGTGGCATATGGCTGGACACTTGGGACTGAGACGATTGGTGAGATTCGGTGAGCAAATGCAGACCCTTTAAAGCAATAATGCATGGCACCCATTCCATGGGTCCCAACTCTCCAGGTTGAAGGGAATATTACTACAGTTATAACATGTACAGGAAACCTAGAGAACGGACACACTGTGAATACGAAAGGTTTCTAAAACTCAACGAATAGTCCCTCTCCTGGTGCAACGGTTTGACTTTCCATCTGCTTTACTATCAACCTCCCAAATTGGAGAGACAGCCCCTTTAACCTCCTGGTTCACACAGGTTGCCAAATTGGGAGAGGATGAAAGGGAAGAGGGAGAACCAATGAGAGAGTAGCTGTTAGGCGTTTGGACGGGCACATATCACTCTAATTTCGCGGCAAGAAGAAGAATTAACCAAAGTCTCATGCACCCACTGGGAACCAGTATAGGTACTGAACCAAAATTTTGGACATGCGGTCAGCTCACCAAAAACGAGTTGAAAAATGGATCTCAGGGGCACAGCAATTCACAAACTGGCCGAGTAATAAAGGACAACTATCGTCCAAAAATCTGTTGAGGGAAGGCAACGAGGCGGACTTGAAAGCGAGGCAGAATAGCAGGAAACAGATTTCAAGAGGTACGTTGGAATCACCTTTAAAGCACAGGAAGAGGGGCACAACTTCGACAATGATGCACTTGGCCAAAAAGGGCGTATGCGTTTTCTCCTGAATATATTCAGGAGAAAACGCATACGCCCTTTTTGGCCAAGCAAGCAAGCGGGCAATGCAAATCTGCACTACAAAGAAGAATCACTTCCCACCGGTCAAATGGGACATCCACAAAATGTGTAAAAACCAGAAAGGCAAGACAGGCCCTGGAGAACAAGGAGCCTTGTTATGCTGATGGGCTGGATGTAAATTGCCAACTGCATCTCTAGAGAAGTATATTGTGTTCCCTAAAACAAGTAAAGAACAGAGCTAAAGAGCCAAGGGCACCTCAAGTCTAGGGAATATACCTTGGGAATTCTGAAAATCAATAAGAAAGAGCCACTCCAAAATTTAGGGCTGCATTGCTTACAAGGACCTCAACTTGGGTACACCTTAAATATCCCAGGAAATATAAAAATGGTTCAAAAATTGTGGTACATACGTACGATGGAATATCCCTCAGCCATGAAATCAATGTCATAAACCAGTAGCAGCAAAATGGGTGGGTTCAGGTATGATGATTCTAAGTGAAATAAGTCACAGAGAAAAAGAAACATCATAAGGTATCACTTATGAAGATCCTGTAAACATGGCTACACTTGAACTGAGTTAGGAAAGAGAACAGAGTCTGACATTTAGAAAACACTCTTATGCCTGCTTAAGGGGGAAGGAGAGGTGGGGTGATGCATAAAACCAGAGTTTGATATAAGCACAGGTACCGTTCCAAAAACCAACTATGGAATAGACAAGACCTACACCTTCCTCAGTGAAAGGGACTCAAAACACCATATTTCCCACAGAGGAATATATCTGACTAGTAAGAATCTTAAAACCTATGTATTGATATGTCTCCGTAAGGGAATCAAGTGTGTCTAGACTGGGATAAATATGGCAGCGAGAATCAGCTCAAACCCACTATAAAAAGGAATTTCAAAAATAAAACAAAAAAACTGGGAAATTCTTTACAATTCCTTCAGGGTCTCTGATGAAACCTGGAATGACCCTATCTACAACGACAGCTGGATATGGCATAAGGCTGTACACCTGGGACTGAGACGATTGGTGAGATTGGGTGAGCAAATGCAGACCCTTTAAAGCAATAATGCATGGCACCCATTCCATGGGTCCCAACTCTCCAGGTTGAAGGGAATATTACTACAGTTATAACATGTACGGGAAACCTAGAGAATGGACACACTGTGAATACGAAAGGTTTCTAAAACTCAAAGAATAGTCCCTCTCCTGGTGCTCCGGTTTGACTTTCCATCTGCTTTACTATCAATCTCCCAACTTGGAGAGACAGCCCCTTTAACCTCCTGGTTCGCACAGGTTGCCAATTTGGCAGAGGATGAAAGGGAAGAGGGAGAACCAATGAGAGAGTAGCTGTTAGGCATTTGGATGGGCACATATCACTCTAACTTCCCGGCAGGAAGAAGAATTAACCAAAGTCTCAGCCCCCCATCGGGAACGAGCATAGGTCCTGAACAAAAATTTTGGACTTGCGGTCAGCTCACAAAAAACGAGTTGAAAAATGGAGCTCAGGGGCACAGCAATTCACAAACTGGCCGAGTAATAAAGGACAACTATCGTCCAAAAATCTGTTGAGGGAAGGCAACGAGGTGGACTTGAAATCGAGGCAGAATAGCAGGAAACAGATTTCAAGAGGTACGTTGGAATCGCCTTTAAAGCACAGGAAGAGGGGCACAACTTCGACAATGATGCACTTGGCCAAAAGGGCGTATGCGTTTTCTCCTGAATATATTCAGGAGAACACGCATACGCCCTTTTTGGCCAAGCAAGCAAGCGGGCAATGCAAATCTGCACTACAAAGAAGTATCACTTCCCACCGGTCAAAAGGGACATCCACAAAATGTGTAAAAACCAGAAAGGCAAGACAGGCCCTGGAGAACAGGGAGCCTTGTTATGCTGATGGGCGGGATGTAAATTGCCAACTGCCTCTCTGGAGGGGTGCATTGTGTTCCCTAAAACAAGTAAACAACAGAGCTAAAGAGCCAAGGGCACTTCCAGTCTAGGGAATATACCTTGGGAAAACTGACAATCAATAAAACAGAGCCACCCCAAAATTTAGGGCTGCACTGCTTACAAGGACCTCAACTTGGGTACACCTTAAATATCCCAGGAAATATAAAAATGGTTCAAAAAATTGTGGTACTTACGTACGATGGAATATCTCTCAGCCATGAAATCAATGTCATAAGACCAGTAGCAGCCAAATGCGTGGATTCAGGTACGTTGATTCTAAGTGAAATAAGTCACACAAAAAAGAAACTTATCATAAGATATCAATTATGAAGATCCTGTAAACATGGCTACACTTGAACTGAGTTAGGAAAGAGAACAGTGTCTCACATTTAGAAAACACTCTTATGCCTGCTTAAGGGGGAAGGAGAGGTGGGGTGATGCATAAAACCAGAGTTTGATATAAGCACAGGTACTGTTCCAAAAACCAACTATGGAATAGACAAGACCTACACCTTCCTCAGTGAAAGGGATTCAAAACCCCATATTTCCCGCAGAGGAATATATCTGACTAGAAAGAATCTTAAAACCTATGTATTGATATGTCTCCGTAAGGGAATCAAGTGTGTCTAGACTGGCATAAACATGGCAGAGAGAATCAGCTCAAACCCACTATAAACAGGAATTTCAAAAACAAAACAAAAAAACTGGGAAATTCTTTACAATTCTCTCAGGGTCTCTGATGAAACCTGGAATGACCCTATCTACAACGACAGCTGGATGTGGCATATGGCTGGACACTTGGGACGGAGACGATTTGTGAGATTGGGTGAGCAAATGCAGACTCTTTAAAGCAATAATGCATGGCACCCATTCCATGGGTCCCAACTCTCCAGGTTGAAGGGAATATTACTACAGTTATAACATGTACGGGAAACCTAGAGAATGGACACACTGTGAATACGAAAGGTTTCTAAAACTCAACGAATAGTCCCTCTCTTGGTGCTCCGGTTTGACTTTCCATCTGCTTTACTATCAAACTCCCAACTTGGAAAGACAGCCCCTTTAACCTCCTGGTTCGCACAGGTTGCCAAATTGGGAGAGGATGAAAGGGAAGAGGGAGAACCAATGAGAGAGTAGCTGTTAGGCATTTGGACGGGCACATATCACACTAATTTCCCGGCAAGAAGAATAATTAACCAAAGTCTCAGCCACCCACTGGGAACCAGTGTACGTCCTGAACCACAATTTTTGACTTGCGGTCAGCTCACCAAAAACGAGTTGATAAATGGAGCTCAGGGGCACAGCAATTCACAAACTGGCCGAGTAATAAAGACAACTATCGTCCAAAAATCTGTTGAGGGAAGGCAGCGAGGCGGACTTGAAATCGAGGCAGAACAGCAGGAAACATATTTCAAGAGGTACGTTGGAATCGCCTTTAAAGCACAGGAAGAGGGGCACAACTTCGACAATGATGCACTTGGCCAAAAAGGGCGTATGCGTTTTCTCCTGAATATATTCAGGAGAAAACGCATACGCCCTTTTTGACGAAGCATGCAAGCGGGCAATGCAAATCTGCACTACAAAGAAGTATCACTTCACACCGGTCAAAAGGGACATCCACAAAATGTGTAAAAACCAGAAAGGCAAGAGAGGCCCTGGAGAACAGGGAGCCTTGTTATGCTGATGGACGGGATGTAAATTGCCAACTGCCTCTCTGGAGGAGTGCATTGTGTTCCCTAAAACAAGTAAAGAACAGAGCTACAGAGCCAAGGGCACTTCCAGTCTAGGGAATATACCTTGGGAAAACTGAAACTCAATAAGACAGAGCCACACCAAAATTTAGGGCTGCACTGCTTACAAGGACCTCAACTTGGTTACACCTTAAATATACCAGGAAATATAAAAATGGTTCAAAAAATTGTGGTACTTACGTACGATGGAATATCCCTCAGCCATGAAATCAATGTCATAAGACCAGTAGCAGCAAAAAGGGTGGATTCAGGTACGATGATTCTAACTGAAATAAGTCACAGAAGAAAAGAAACTTACCATAAGATATCACTTATGACGATCCTGTAAACATGGCTACACTTGAACTGTGTTAGGAAAGAGAACAGTGTCTCACATTTAGAAAACACACTTATGCCTGCTTAATGGGGACGGAGAGGTGGGGTGATGCATAAAACCAGAGTTTGATATAAGCACAGGTACCGTTCCAAAAACCAACTATGGAATAGACAAGACCTACACCTTCCTCAGTGAAAGGGACTCAAGACCCCATATTTCCCGCAGAGGAATATATCTGACTAGTAAGAATCTTAAAACCTATGTATTGATATGTCTCCGTAAGGGAATCAAGTGTGTCTAGACTGGCATATACATGGCAGATAGAATCAGCTCAAACCCACTACAAAAAGGAATTTCAAAAACAAAACAAAAAAAACTGGGAAATTCTTTACAATTACTTCAGGGTCTCTGATGAAACCTGGAATGACCCTATCTACAACGACAGCTGGATGTGGCATAAGGAGGGACACTTGGGACTGAGACGATTGGTGAGATTGTGTGAGCAAATGCAGACCCTTTAAAGCACAAATGCCTGGCACCCATTCCATGGGTCCCAACTCTCCAGGTTGAAGGGAATATTCCTAAATCTATAACAGGTACGGGAAACCTAGAGAACGGACACACTGTGAATACGATAGGTTTCTAAAACTCAACGAATAGTCCCTCTCCTGGTGCTCCGGTTTGACTTTCCATCTGCTTTACTAGCAATCTCCCAACTTGGAGAGACAGCCCCTTTAACCTCATCGTTCACACAGGATTCAAATTTGGCAGAGGAAGAAAGGGAAGAGGGAGAACCAATGAGAGAGTAGCTGTTAGGCATTTGGTCGGGAACATATCACTCTAACTTCCCGGCAGGAAGAAGAATTAACCAAAGTCTCAGCCCCCCAACGGGAACAAGCATAGGTCCTGAACCAAAATTTTGGACCTGCGGTCAGCTCACCAAAAACGAGTTGAAAAATGGAGCTCAGGGGCACAGCATTTCACAAACTGGCCGAGTATTAAAGGACAACTATCGTCCAAAAATCTGTTGAGGGAAGGCAACGAGGCGGACTTGAAAGCGAGGCAGAATAGCAGGAAACAGATTTCAAGAGGTACGTTGGAATCGCCTTTAAAGCACAGGAATAGGGACACAACTTCCACAATGATGCACTTGGCCAAAAAGGGCGTATGCGTTTTCTCCTGAATATATTCAGGAGAAAACGCATACGCCGTTTTTGGACAAGCACGCAAGCGGGCAATGCAAATCTCCACTACAAAGAAGTATCACTTACAACCGGTCAAAAGGGACATCCACAAAATGTGTAAAAACCAGAAAGGCAAGACAGGCCCTGGAGAACAGGGAGCCTTGTTATGCTGATGGGCGGGATGTAAATTGCCAACTGCCTCTCTGGAGGAGTACATTGTGTTCCCTAAAACAAGTAAAGAACAGAGCTACAGAGCCAAGAGCACTTCCATTCTAGGGAATATACCTTGGGAAAACTGAAAATCAATAAGACAGAGCCACCCCAAAATTTAGGGCTGCACTGCTTACAAGGACCTCAACTTGGGTACACCTTAAATATACCAGGAAATATAAAATGGTTCAAAAAATTGTGGTACTTACGTACGATGGAATATCCCTCAGCCATGAAATCAATGTCATAAGACCAGTAGCAGCAAAATGGGTGGATTCAGGTACGATGATTCTAAGTGAAATAACTCACACAGAAAAAGAAACTTATCATAAGATATCATATATGAAGATCCTGTAAACATGGCTACACTTGAACTGAGTTAGGAAAGAGAAGAGTGTCTCACATTTAGAAAACACTCTTATGCCTGCTTAAGGGGGAAGGAGAGGTGGGGTGATGCATAAAACCAGAGTTTGATATAAGCACAGGTACCGTTCCAAAAACCAAGTATGGAATAGACAAGACCTACACCTTCTTCAGTGAAAGGGACTCAAAAACCCATATATCCCGCAGAGGAATATATCTGACTAGTAAGAATCTTAAAACCTATGTATTGATATGTCTCCGTAAGGGAATCAAGTGTGTCTAGACTGGCATAAACATGGCAGCGAGAATCAGCTCAAACCCACTATAAAAAGGAATTTCAAAAACAAAACATAAAAACTGGGAAATTCTTTACAATTCCTTCAGGGTCTCTGATGAAACCTGGAATGACCCTATCTACAACGACAGCTGGATGTGGCATAAGGCTGGACACTTGGGACTGAGACGATTGGTGAGATTGGGTGAGCAAATGCAGACCATTTAAAGCAATAATGCATGGCACCCATTCCATGGGTCCCAACTCTCCAGGTTGAAGGGCATATACTACAGTTATAACATGTACAGGAAACCTAGAGAACGGACACACAGTGAATACGAAAGGTTTCTAAAACTCAACGAATAGTCCCTCTCGTGGTGCTCCGGTTTGACTTTCCATATGCTTTACTATCAATCTCCTAAGTTGTAGAGACCGCCCCTTTAACCTCCTGGATCGCACAGGTTGCCAATTTGGCAGAGGATGAAAGGGAAGAGGGAGAACCAATGAGAGAGTAGCTGTCAGGCATTTGGACGGGCACATATCAGTGTAATTTCCCAGCAGGAAGAAGAATTAACCAAAGTCTCAGCCACCCACTGGGAACCAGTGTAGGTCCTGAACCACAATTTCGGACTTGCGGTCAGCTCACCAAAAACGAGTTGATAAATGGAGCTCAGGGGCACAGCAATTCACAAACTGGCCGAGTAATAAAGACAACTATCGTCCAGAAATCTGTTGAGGGAAGGCAGCGAGGCGGACTTGAAATCGAGGCAGAACAGCAGGAAACATATTTCAAGAGGTACGTTGGAATCGCCTTTAAAGCACAGGAAGAGGGGCACAACTTCGACAATGATGCACTTGGCCAAAAAGGGCGTATGCGTTTTCTCCTGAATATATTCAGGAGAAAACGCATACGCCCTTTTTGACCAAGCATGCAAGCGGGCAATGCAAATCTGCACTACAAAGAAGTATCACTTCCCACCGGTCAAAAGGGACATCCACAAAAATGTGTAAAAACCAGAAAGGCAAGACAGGCCCTGGAGAACAGGGAGCCTTGTTATGCTGATGGGCGGGATGTAAATTGTCAACTGCCTCTCTGGAGGAGTACATTGTGTTCCCTAAAACAAGTAAAGAACAGAGCTACAGAGCCAAGGGAACTTCCAGTCTAGGGAATATACCTTGGGAAAAATGAAAATCAATAAGACAGAGCCACCCCAAAATTTAGGGTTGCACTGCTTACAAGTACCTCAACTTGGGTACACCTTAAATATCCCAGGAAATATAAAAATGGTTCAAAAAATTGTGGTACTTACGTACGATGGAATATCCCTCAGCCATGAAATCAATGTCATAAGACCAGTAGCAGCAAAATGGTTGGATTGAGGTACGATGATTCTAAGTGAAATAAGTCACACAGAAAAAGAAACTTATCATAAGATATCACTTATGAATATCCTGTAAACATGGCTACACTTGAACTGAGTTGGGAAAGAGAGCAGTGTCTCACATTTAGAAAACACTCTTATGCCTGCTTAAGGGGGAAGGAGAGGTGGGGTGATGCATAAAACCAGAGTTTGATATAAGCACAGGTACCGTTCCAAAAACCAACTATGGAATAGACAAGACCTACACCTTCCTCAGTGAAAGGGACTCAAAACCCCATATTTCCCGCAGAGGAATATATCTGACTAGTACGAATCTTAAAACCTATGTATTGATATGTCTCCGTAAGGGAATCAAGTGTGTCTAGACTGGCATAAACATGGCAGCGAGAATCAGCTCAAACCCACTATAAAAAGGAATTTCAAAAACAAAACAAAAAAACTGGGAAATTCTTTACAATTCCTTCAGGGTCTCTGATGAATCCTGGAATGACCCTATCTACAATGACATCTGGATGTGGCATAAGCAGGGACACTTGGGACTGAGAGGATTGGTGAGATTGGGTGAGCAAATGCAGACCCTTTAAAGCACAAATGCCTGGCACCCATTCCATGGGTCCCAACTCTCCAGGTTGAAGGGAATATTCCTAAATCTATAACAGGTACGGGAAACCTAGAGAACGGACACACTGTGAATACGAAAGGTTTCTAAAACTCAACGAATAGTCCCTCTCCTGGTGCTCCGGTTTGACTTTCCATCTGCTTTACTATCAATCTCCCAACTTGGAGAGACAGCCCCTTTAACCTCCTCGTTCACACAGGATTCAAATTTGGCAGAGGAAGAAAGGGAAGAGGGAGAACCAATGAGAGAGTAGCTGTTAGGCATTTGGTCGGGAACATATCACTCTAACTTCCCGGCAGGAAGAAGAATTAACCAAAGTCTCAGCCCCCCAACGGGAACAAGCATAGGTCCTGAACCAAAATTTTGGACCTGCGGTCAGCTCACCAAAAACGAGTTGAAAAATGGAGCTCAGGGGCACAGCATTTCACAAACTGGCCGAGTATTAAAGGACAACTATCGTCCAAAAATCTGTTGAGGGAAGGCAACGAGGCGGACTTGAAAGCGAGGCAGAATAGCAGGAAACAGATTTCAAGAGGTACGTTGGAATCGCCTTTAAAGCACAGGAATAGGGACACAACTTCCACAATGATGCACTTGGCCAAAAAGGGCGTATGCGTTTTCTCCTGAATATATTCAGGAGAAAACGCATACGCCGTTTTTGGACAAGCACGCAAGCGGGCAATGCAAATCTCCACTACAAAGAAGTATCACTTACAACCGGTCAAAAGGGACATCCACAAAATGTGTAAAAACCAGAAAGGCAAGACAGGCCCTGGAGAACAGGGAGCCTTGTTATGCTGATGGGCGGGATGTAAATTGCCAACTGCCTCTCTGGAGGAGTACATTGTGTTCCCTAAAACAAGTAAAGAACAGAGCTACAGAGCCAAGAGCACTTCCAGTCTAGGGAATATACCTTGGGAAAACTGAAAATCAATAAGACAGAGCCACCCCAAAATTTAGGGCTGCACTGCTTACAAGGACCTCAACTTGGGTACACCTTAAATATCCCAGGAAATATAAAATGGTTCAAAAAATTGTGGTACTTACGTACGATGGAATATCCCTCAGCCATGAAATCAATGTCATAAGACCAGTAGCAGCAAAATGGGTGGATTCAGGTACGATGATTCTAAGTGAAATAACTCACACAGAAAAAGAAACTTATCATAAGATATCACATATGAAGATCCTGTAAACATGGCTACACTTGAACTGAGTTAGGAAAGAGAAGAGTGTCTCACATTTAGAAAACACTCTTATGCCTGCTTAAGGGGGAAGGAGAGGTGGGGTGATGCATAAAACCAGAGTTTGATATAAGCACAGGTACCGTTCCAAAAACCAAGTATGGAATAGACAAGACCTACACCTTCTTCAGTGAAAGGGACTCAAAAACCCATATATCCCGCAGAGGAATATATCTGACTAGTAAGAATCTTAAAACCTATGTATTGATATGTCTCCGTAAGGGAATCAAGTGTGTCTAGACTGGCATAAACATGGCAGCGAGAATCAGCTCAAACCCACTATAAAAAGGAATTTCAAAAACAAAACATAAAAACTGGGAAATTCTTTACAATTCCTTCAGGGTCTCTGATGAAACCTGGAATGACCCTATCTACAACGACAGCTGGATGTGGCATAAGGCTGGACACTTGGGACTGAGACGATTGGTGAGATTGGGTGAGCAAATGCAGACCATTTAAAGCAATAATGCATGGCACCCATTCCATGGTTCCCAACTCTCCAGGTTGAAGGGCATATACTACAGTTATAACATGTACAGGAAACCTAGAGAACGGACACACAGTGAATACGAAAGGTTTCTAAAACTCAACGAATAGTCCCTCTCGTGGTGCTCCGGTTTGACTTTCCATATGCTTTACTATCAATCTCCTAAGTTGTAGAGACCGCCCCTTTAACCTCCTGGATCGCACAGGTTGCCAATTTGGCAGAGGATGAAAGGGAAGAGGGAGAACCAATGAGAGAGTAGCTGTCAGGCATTTGGACGGGCACATATCAGTGTAATTTCCCAGCAGGAAGAAGAATTAACCAAAGTCTCAGCCACCCACTGGGAACCAGTGTAGGTCCTGAACCACAATTTCGGACTTGCGGTCAGCTCACCAAAAACGAGTTGATAAATGGAGCTCAGAGGCACAGCAATTCACAAACTGGCCGAGTAATAAAGACAACTATCGTCCAGAAATCTGTTGAGGGAAGGCAGCGAGGCGGACTTGAAATCGAGGCAGAACAGCAGGAAACATATTTCAAGAGGTACGTTGGAATCGCCTTTAAAGCACAGGAAGAGGGGCACAACTTCGACAATGATGCACTTGGCCAAAAAGGGCGTATGCGTTTTCTCCTGAATATATTCAGGAGAAAACGCATACGCCCTTTTTGACCAAGCATGCAAGCGGGCAATGCAAATCTGCACTACAAAGAAGTATCACTTCCCACCGGTCAAAAGGGACATCCACAAAAATGTGTAAAAACCAGAAAGGCAAGACAGGCCCTGGAGAACAGGGAGCCTTGTTATGCTGATGGGCGGGATGTAAATTGTCAACTGCCTCTCTGGAGGAGTACATTGTGTTCCCTAAAACAAGTAAAGAACAGAGCTACAGAGCCAAGGGAACTTCCAGTCTAGGGAATATACCTTGGGAAAAATGAAAATCAATAAGACAGAGCCACCCCAAAATTTAGGGTTGCACTGCTTACAAGTACCTCAACTTGGGTACACCTTAAATATCCCAGGAAATATAAAAATGGTTCAAAAAATTGTGGTACTTACGTACGATGGAATATCCCTCAGCCATGAAATCAATGTCATAAGACCAGTAGCAGCAAAATGGTTGGATTGAGGTACGATGATTCTAAGTGAAATAAGTCACACAGAAAAAGAAACTTATCATAAGATATCACTTATGAATATCCTGTAAACATGGCTACACTTGAACTGAGTTGGGAAAGAGAGCAGTGTCTCACATTTAGAAAACACTCTTATGCCTGCTTAAGGGGGAAGGAGAGGTGGGGTGATGCATAAAACCAGAGTTTGATATAAGCACAGGTACCGTTCCAAAAACCAACTATGGAATAGACAAGACCTACACCTTCCTCAGTGAAAGGGACTCAAAACCCCATATTTCCCGCAGAGGAATATATCTGACTAGTAAGAATCTTAAAACCTATGTATTGATATGTCTCCGTAAGGGAATCAAGTGTGTCTAGACTGGCATAAACATGGCAGCGAGAATCAGCTCAAACCCACTATAAAAAGGAATTTCAAAAACAAAACAAAAATACTGGGAAATTCTTTACAATTCCTTCAGGGTCTCTGATGAAACCTGGAATGACCCTATCTACAATGACATCTGGATGTGGCATAAGCAGGGACACTTGGGACTGAGAGGATTGGTGAGATTGGGTGAGCAAATGCAGACCCTTTAAAGCACAAATGACTGGCACCCATTCCATGGGTCCCAACTCTCCAGGTTGAAGGGAATATTACTACAGCTATAACATGTACGGGAAACCTAGAGAACGGACACACTGTGAATACCAAAGTTTTATAAAACTCAACGAATAGTCCCTCTCCTGGTGCTCCGGTTTGACTTTCCATCTGCTTTACTATCAACCTCCCAACTTGGAGAGACAGCCCCTTTAATCTCCTGGTTCGCACAGGTTGCCAATTTGGCAGAGGATGAAAGGGAAGAGGGAGAACCAATGAGAGAGCAGCTGTTAGGCATTTGGACTTGCACATATCACTGTAATTTCCAGGCAGGAAGAAGAATTAACCAAAGTCTCAGCCACCCACCGGGAACCAGTATAGGTCCTGAACCAAAATTTTGGACTTGCGGTCAGCTCACCAAAAACGAGTTGAAAAATGGAACTCAGGGACACAGCAATTCACAAACTGGCCGAGTAATAAAGGACAACTATCGTCCAAAAATCTGTTGAGGGAAGGCAAAGAGGCAGACTTCAAAGCGAGGCAGAATAGCAGGAAACAGATTTCAAGAGGTACGTTGGAATCGCCTTTAAAGCACAGGAAGAGGGGCACAACTTCGACAATGATGCACTTGGCCAAAAAGGGCGTATGCGTTTTCTCCTGAATATATTCAGGAGAAAACGCATACGCCCTTTTTGGCCAAGCAAGCAAGCGGGCAATGCAAATCTGCACTACAAAGAAGTATCACTTCCCACCGGTCAAAAGGGACATCCACAAAATGTGTAAAAACCAGAAAGGCAAGACAGGCCCTGGAGAACAGGGAGCCTTGTTATTCTGATAGCTGGAATGTAAATTGCCAACTGCCTCTCTGGAGGAGTGCATTGTGTTCCCTAAAAGAAGTAAAGAACAGAGCTAAAGAGCCATGGGCACTTCTAGTCTAGGGAATATACCTTGGGGAAACTGAAAATCAATAAGACAGAGCCACCCCAAAATTTAGGGCTGAACTGCTTACAAGGACCTCATCTTGGGTACACCTTAAATATCCCAGGAAATATAAAAATGGTTCAAAAAATTGTGGTACTTACGTACGATGGAATATCCCTCAGCCATTTAATCAATGTCATAAGACCAGTAGCAGCAAAATGGGTGGATTCAGGTACGATGATTCTAAGTGAAATAAGTCACACAGAAAAAGAAACTTATCATAAGATATCACTTATGAAGATCCTGTAAACCTGGCTACACTTGAACTGAGTTAGGAAAGAGAACAGTGTCTCACATTTAGAAAACACTCTTATGCATGCTTAAGGGGGAAGGAGAGGTGGGGTGATGCATAAAACCAGAGTTTGATATAAGCACAGGTACCGTTCCAAAAACCAACTATGGAATAGACAAGACCTACACCTTCCTCAGTGAAAGGGAATCAAAACCCCATATTTCCCGCAGAGGAATATATCTGACTAGTAAGAATCTTAAAACATATGTATTGATATGTCTCCGTAAGGGAATCAAGTGTGCCTAGACTGGCATAAACATGGCAGCGAGAATCAGCTCAAACCCACTATAAAAAGGAATTTCAAAAACAAAACAAAAAAACTGGGAAATTCTTTACAATTCCTTCAGGGTCTCTGATGAAACCTGCAATGACCCTATCTACAATGACATCTGGATGTGGCATAAGCAGGGACACTTGGGACTGAGAGGATTGGTGAGATTGGGTGAGCAAATGCAGACCCTTTAAAGCACAAATGCCTGGCACCCATTCCATGGGTCCCAACTCTCCAGGTTGAAGGGAATATTACTACAGCTGTAACATGTACGGGAAACCTAGAGAACGGACACACTGTGAATACCAAAGGTTTCTAAAACTCAACGAATAGTCCCTCTCCTGGTGCTCCGGTTTGACTTTCCATCTGCTTTACTATCAACCTCCCAACTTGGAGAGACAGCCCCTTTAACCTCCTGGTTCGCACAGGTTGCCAATTTGGCAGAGGATGAAAGGGAAGAGGGAGAACCAATGAGAGAGTAGCTGTTAGGCATTTGGACGGGCACATATCACTGTAATTTCCAGGCAGGAAGAAGAATTAACCACAGTCTCAGCCACCCACCGGGAACCAGTATAGGTCCTGAACCAAAATTTTGGACTTGCGGTCAGCTCACCAAAAACGAGTTGAAAAATGGAACTCAGGGACACAGCAATTCACAAACTGGCCGAGTAATAAAGGACAACTATCGTCCAAAAATCTGTTGAGAGAAGGCAACGAGGCGGACTTGAAAGCGAGGCAGAATAGCAGGAAACAGATTTCAAGAGGTACGTTGGAATCGCCTTTAAGGCACAGGAAGAGGGGCACAACTTCGACAATGATGCACTTGGCCAAAAAGGGCGTATGCGTTTTCTCCTGAATATATTCAGGAGAAAACGCATACGCCCTTTTTGGCCAAGCAAGCAAGCGGGCAATGCAAATCGGCACTACATAGAAGTATCACTTCCCACCGGTCAAAAGGAACATCCACAAAATGTGTAAAAACCAGAAAGGCAAGACAGGCCCTGGAGAACAGGGAGCCTTGTTATTCTGATAGGCGGGATGTAAATTGCCAACTGCCTCTCTGGAGGTGTGCATTGTGTTCCCTAAAACAATGAAACAACAGAGCTACAGAGCCAAGGGCTCTTGCAGTCTAGGGAATATACCTTGGTAAAACTGAATATCGATAAGACAGAGCTACCCCAAAATTTATGGCTGCACTGTTTACAAGGACCTCAACTTGGGTACACCTTAAATATCCCAGGAAATATAAAAATGGTTCAAAAAATTGTTGTACTTACGTACGATGGAATATCCCTCAGCCATGAAATCAATGTCATAAGACCAGTAGCAGCAAAATGGGTGGATTCACGTACGATGATTCTAAGTGAAATAAGTCCCACAGAAAAAGAAACTTATCATAAGATATCACTTATGATGATCCTGTAAACATGGCTACACTTGAACTGAGATAGGAAAGAGAACACTGTCTCACATTTAGAAAACACTCTTATGCCTGCTTAAGGGGGAAGGAGAGGTGGGGTGATGCATAAAACCAGAGTTTGATATAAGCACAGGTACCGTTCCAAAAACCAACTATGGAATAGGCAAGACCTACACCTTCCTCAGTGAAAGGGACTCAAAACCCCATATTTCCCGCAGAGGAATATATCTGACTAGTAAGAATCTTAAAACCTATGTATTGATATGTCTCCGTAAGGGAATCAAGTGTGTCTAGACTGGCATAAACATGGCAGCGAGAATCAGGTCAAACCCACTATAAAAAGGAATTTCAAAAACAAAACAAAAAAACTGGGAAATTTTTTACAATTCCTTCAGGGTCTCTGATGAAACCTGGAATGACCCTATCTACAACGACAGCTCGATGTGGCATAAGGCTGGACACTTGGGACTGAGAGGATTGGTGAGATTGGGTGAGCAAATGCAGACCCTTTAAAGCAATAATGCATGGCACCCATTCCATGGGTCCCAACTCTCCAGGTTAAAGGGAATATTACTACAGTTATAACATGTATGCGAAACCTATCGAACGGACACACTGTGAATACGAAAGATTTCTAAAACTCAACGAATAGTCCCTCTCCTGGTGCTCCGGTTTGACTTTCCATCTGTTTACTATCAATCTCCCAACTTGGAGAGACAGCCCCTTTAACCTGCTGGTTCGCACAGGTTGCCAATTTGGCAGAGTATGAAAGGGAAGAGGGAGAACCAATGAGAGAGTAGCTGTTAGGCATTTGGATGGGCACATATCACTCTAACTTCCCGGCAGGAAGAAGAATTAACCAAAGTCTCAGCCCCCCATCGGAAACCAGCATAGGTCCTGAACCAAAATTTTGGACTTGCGGTCAGCTCACAAAAAACGAGTTGAAAAATTTAGCTAAGGGGCACAGCAATTCACAAACTGGCCTAGTAATAAAGGACAACAATCGTCCAAAAATCTGTTGAGGGAAGGCAACGAGGCGGACTTGAAAGCGAGGCAGAATAGCAGGAAACAGATTTCAAGAGGTACGTTGGAATCGCCTTTAAAGCACAGGAAGAGGGGCACAACTACGAAAATGATGCACTTGGCCAAAAAGGGCGTATGCGTTTTCTCCTGAATATATTCAGGAGAAAACGCATACGCCCTTTTTGGCCAAGCAAGCAAGCGGGCAATGCAAATCTGCACTACAAAGAAGTATCACTTCCCACCGATCAAAAGGGACATCCACAAAATGTTTAAAAACTAGAAAGGCAAGACAGGCCCTGGAGAACAGGGAGCCTTGTTATGCTGATGGGCTGGATGTAAATTGCCAACTGCATCTCTGGAGGAGTATATTGTGTTCCCTAAAACAAGTAAAGAACAGAGCTAAAGAGCCAAGGGCACTTCCAGTCTAGGGAATATACCTTGGGAATTCTGAAAATCAATAAGAAAGAGCCACTCCAAAATTTAGGGCTGCACTGCTTACAAGGACCTCAACTTGGGTACACCTTAAATATCCCAGGAAATATAAAAATGGTTCAAAAATTGTGGTACTTACGTACGACGGAATATCCCTCAGCCATGAAATCAATGTCATAAACCAGTAGCAGCAAAATGGGTGGATTCAGGTATGATGATTCTAAGTGAAATAAGTCACAGAGAAAAAGAAACTTATCATAAGATATCACTTATGAAGATCCTGTAAACATGGCTACACTTGAACTGAGTTAGGAAAGAGAACAGAGTCTGACATTTAGAAAACACTCTTATGCCTGCTTAAGGGGGAAGGAGAGGTGGGGTGATGCATAAAACCAGAGTTTGATATAAGCACAGGTACCGTTCCAAAAACCAACTATGGAATAGACAAGACCTACACCTTCCTCAGTGAAAGGGACTCAAAACCCCATATTTCCCGCAGAGGAATATATCTGACTAGAAAGAATCTTAAAACCTATGTATTGATATGTCTCCGTAAGGGAATCAAGTGTGTCTAGACTGGCATAAACATGGCAGCGAGAATCAGCTCAAACCCACTATAAACAGGAATTTCAAAAACAAAACAAATAAACTGGGAAATTCTTTACAATTCCTTCAGGGTCTCTGATGAAACCTGGAATGACCCTATCTACAACGACAGCAGGATGTGGCATAAGGAGGGACACTTGGGACTGAGACGATTGGTGAGATTGGGTGAGCAAATGCAGACCCTTTAAAGCAATAATGCATGGCACCCATTCCATGGGTCCCAACTCTCCAGGTTGAAGGGAATATTACTACAGTTATAACATGTATGGGAAACCTAGAGAACGGACACACTGTGAATACGAAAGATTTCTAAAACTCAACGAATAGTCCCTCTCCTGGTGCTCCGTTTTGACTTTCCATCTGTTTACTATCAATCTCCCAACTTGGAGAGACAGCCCCTTTAACCTGCTGGTTCGCACAGGTTGCCAATTTGGCAGAGGATGAAAGGGAAGAGGGAGAAACAATGAGAGAGTAGCTGTTAGGCATTTGGATGGGCACATATCACTCTAACTTCCCGGCAGGAAGAAGAATTAACCAAAGTCTCAGCCCCCCATCGGAAACCAGCATAGGTCCTGAACCAAAATTTTGGACTTGCGGTCAGCTCACAAAAAACGAGTTGAAAAATGGAGCTAAGGGGCACAGCAATTCACAAACTGGCCTAGTAATAAAGGACAACTATCGTCCAAAAATCTGTTGAGGGAAGGCAACGAGGCGGACTTGAAAGCGAGGCAGAATAGCAGGAAACAGATTTCAAGAGGTACGTTGGAATCGCCTTTAAAGCACAGGAAGAGGGGCACAACTACGAAAATGATGCACTTGGCCAAAAAGGGCGTATGCGTTTTCTCCTGAATATATTCAGGAGAAAACGCATACGCCCTTTTTGGCCAAGCAAGCAAGCGGGCAATGCAAATCTGCACTACAAAGAAGTATCACTTCCCACCGATCAAATGGGACATCCACAAAATGTGTAAAAACCAGAAAGGCAAGACAGGCCCTGGAGAACAGGGAGCCTTGTTATGCTGATGGGCAGGATGTAAATTGCCAACTGCATCTCTGGAGGAGTATATTGTGTTCCCTAAAACAAGTAAAGAACAGAGCTAAAGAGCCAAGGGCACCTCCAGTCTAGGGAATATACCTTGGGAATTCTGAAAATCAATAAGAAAGAGCCACTCCAAAATTTAGGGCTGCATTGCTTACAAGGACCTCAACTTGGGTACACCTTAAATATCCCAGGAAATATAAAAATGGTTCAAAAATTGTGGTACTTACGTACGATGGAATATCCCTCAGCCATGAAATCAATGTCATAAACCAGTAGCAGCAAAATGGGTGGATTCAGGTATGATGATTCTAAGTGAAATAAGTCACAGAGAAAAAGAAACTTATCATAAGAGATCACTTATGAAGATCCTGTAAACATGGCTACACTTGAACTGAGTTAGGAAAGAGAACAGAGTCTGACATTTAGAAAACACTCTTATGCCTGCTTAAGGGGGAAGGAGAGGTGGGGTGATGCATAAAACCAGAGTTTGATATAAGCACAGGTACCGTTCCATAAACCAACTATGGAATAGACAAGACCTACACCTTCCTCAGTGAAAGGGACTCAAAACCCCATATTTCCCGCAGAGGAATATATCTGACTAGAAAGAATCTTAAAACCTATGTATTGATATGTCTCCGTAAGGGAATCAAGTGTGTCTAGACTGGCATAAACATGGCAGAGAGAATCAGCTCAAACCCACTATAAAAAGGAATTTCAAAAACAAAACAAAAAAACTGGGAAATTCTTTACAATTCCTTCAGGGTCTCTGATGAAACCTGGAATGACCCTATCTACAACGACAGCTGGATGTGGCATATGGCTGGACACTTGGGACTGAGACGATTGGTGACATTGGGTGAGCAAATGCAGACCCTTTAAAGCAATAATGCATGGCACCGATTCCATGGGTCCCAACTCTCCAGGTTGAAGGGAATATTACTACAGTTATAACATGTACGGGAAACCTAGAGAACAGACACACTGTGATTACGAAAGGTTTCTAAAACTCAACGAATAGTCCCTCTCCTGGTGCTCTGGTTTGACTTTCCATCTGCTTTACTATGAATCTCCCAACATGGAGAGACAGCCCCTTTAACCTCCTGGTAAGCACAGGTTTCCAATTTGGCAGAGGATGAAAGGGAAGAGGGAGAACCAATGAGAGAGTAGCTGTTAGGCATTTGGACGGGCACATTTCACTCTAACTTCCCAGCAGGAAGAAGAATTAACCAAAGTCTCAGCCCCCCATCGGGAACCAGCATAGGTCCTGAACCAAAATTTTGGACTTGCGGTCAGCTCACAAAAAACGAGTTGAAAAATGGAGCTAAGGGGCACAGCAATTCACAAACTGGCCGAGTAATAAAGGACAACTATCGTCCAAAAATCTGTTGAGGGAAGGCAACGAGGCGGACTTGAAAGCGAGGCAGAATAGCAGGAAACAGATTTCAAGAGGTACGTTGGAATCGCCTTTAAAGCACAGGAAGAGGGGCACAACTACGAAAGTGATGCCCTTGGCCAAAAAGGGCGTATGCGTTTTCTCCTGAATATATTCAGGAGAAAACGCATACGCCCTTTTTGGCCAAGCAAGCAAGTGGGCAATGCAAACCTGCACTACAAATAAGTAGCACTTCCCACCGGTCAAAAGGGACATCCACAAAATGTGTAAAAACCTGAAAGGCAAGACAGGCCCTGGAGAACAGGGAGCCTTGTTATGCTGATGGGCGGGATGTAAATTGCCAACTGCCTCTCTGGAGGATTATATTGTGTTCCCTAAAAGAAGTAAAGAACAGAGCTAAAGAGCCAAGGGCACTTCCAGTCTAGGGAATATTCATTGGGAATTCTGAAAATCAATAAGACAGCGCCACCCCAAAATTTAGGGCTGCACTGCTTACAAGGACCTCAACTTGGGTACACCTTAAATATCCCAGGAAATATAAAAATGGTTCAAATATTGTGGTACTTACGTACGATGGAATATCCCTCAGCCATGAAATCAATGTCATAAACCAGTAGCAGCAAAATGGGTGGATTCAGGTACGATGATTCTAAGTGAAATAAGTCACAGAGAAAAAGAAACTTATCATAAGATATCACTTATGAAGATCCTGTAACATGGCTACACTTGAACTGAGTTAGGAAAGAGAACAGTGTCTCACATTTAGAAAACACCCTTATGCCTGCTTAAGGGGGAAGGAGAGGTCGGGTGATGCCTAAAACCAGACTTTATAATAAGCACAGGTCCCGTTCCAAAAACCAACTATGGAATAGACAAGACCTACACCTTCCTCAGTGAAAGGGACTCAAAACCCCTTATTTCCCACAGAGGAATATATCTGACTAGTAAGAATCTTAAAACCTATGTATTGATATGTCTCCGTAAGGGAATCAAGTGTGTCTAGACTGGCATAAACATGGCAGCGAGAATCAGCTCAAACCCACTATAAACAGGAATTTCAAAAACAAAACAAAAATCCTGGAAATTCTTTAAAATTCCTTCAGGGTCTCTGATGAACCGTGGAATGACCATATCTACAATGACAGCTGGATGTGGCATAAGGAGGGACACTTGGGACTGAGAGGATTGGTGAGATTGGGTGAGCAAATGCAGACCCTTTAAAGCACAAATGCCTGGCACCCATTCCATGGGTCCCAACTCTCCAGGTTGAAGGGAATATTACTACAGCTATAACATGTACGGGAAACCTAGATAACGGACACACTGTGAATACGAAAGTTTTCTAAAACTCAACGAATAGTCCCTCTCCTGGTGCTCCGGTTTGACTTTCCATCTGCTTTACTATCAACCTCCCAACTTCGAGAGACAGCCCCTTTAACCTCCTGCTTCGCACAGGTTGCCAAATTGGGAGAGGATGAAAGGGAAGAGGGAGAACCAATGAGAGAGTAGCTGTTAGGCATTTGGACGGGCACATATCACTCTAATTTCGCGGCAAGAAGAAGAATTAACCAAAGTCTCATGCACTTACTGGGAACCAGTATAGGTCCTGAACCAAAATTTTGGACTTGCGGTCAGCTCACCAAAAACGAGTTGAAAAATGGAGCTCAGGGGCACAGCAATTCACAAACTGGCCGAGTAATAAAGGACAACTATCGTCCAAAAATCTGTTGAGGGAAGGCAACGAGGTGGACTTGAAAGTGAGGCAGAATAGCAGGAAACAGATTTCAAGAGGTACGTTGGAATCGCCTTTAAAGCACAGGAAGAGGGGCACAACTTCGACAATGATGCACTTGGCCAAAAAGGGCGTATGCGTTTTCTCCTGAATATATTCAGGAGAAAACGCATACGCCCTTTTTGGCGAAGCAAGCAAGCCGGCAATGCAAATCTGCACTACAAAGAAGTATCACTTCCCACCGGTCAAAAGGGACATCCACAAAATGTGTAAAAACCAGAAAGGCAAGACAGGCCCTGGAGAACAGGGAGCCTTGTTATGCTGATGGGCGTGATGTAAATTGCCAACTGCCTCTCTAGAGGAGTGCATTGTGTTCCCTAAAACAAGTAAACAACAGAGCTACAGAGCCAAGGGCACTTCCAGTCTAGGGAATATACCTTGGGAAAACTGACAATAAATAAGAGAGAGCCACACCAAAATTTAGGGCTGCACTGCTTACAAGGACCTCAACTTGGGTACACCTTAAATATCCCAGGAGTTATAAAAATGGTTCAAAAAATTGTGGTACTTACGTACGATGGAATATCCCTCAGCCATGAAATCTATGTCATAAGACCAGTAGCAGCAAAATGGGTGGATTCAGGTACGATGATTCTAACTGAAATAAGTCACAGAGAAAAAGAAACTTATCATAAGATATCACTTATGAAGATCCTTTAAACATGGCTACACTTGAAATGAGTTAGGAAAGAGAACAGAGTCTGACATTTAGAAAACACTCTTATGCCTGCTTAAGGGGGAAGGAGAGGTGGGGTGATGCATAAATCCAGAGTTTGATATAAGCACAGGTACCGTTCCAAAAACCAGCTATGGAATAGACAAGACCTACACCTTCCTCAGTGAAAGGGACTCAAAACCCCATATTTCCCGCAAAGGAATATATCTGACTAGTAAGAATCTTAAAACCTATGTATTGATATGACTCCGTAAGGGAAACAAGTTTGTCTAGACTGGCATAAACATGGCAGCGAGAATCACCTCAAACCCACTATAAACAGGAATTTCAAAAACAAAACATAAATACTGGGAAATTCTTTACAATTCCTTCACGGTCTCTGATGACCCCCGGAATGACCATATCTACAATGACAGCTGGATGTGGCATAAGGAGGGACACTTGGGACTGAGAGGATTGGTGAGATTGGGTGAGCAAATGCAGACCCTTTAAAGCACACATGCCTGGCACCCATTCCATGGGTCCCAACTCTCCAGGTTGAAGGGAATATTACTACAGCTATAACATGTACGGGAAACCTAGAGAACGGACACACTGTGAATACGAAAGGTTTCTAAAACTCAACGAAGAGTCCCTCTCTTGGTGCTCCGGTTTGACTTTCGATCTGCTTTACTATCAACCTCCCAACTTGGAGAGACAGCCCCTTTAACCTCCTGGTTCACACAGGTTGCCAAATTGGGAGAGGATGAAAGGGAAAAGGGAGAACCAGTGAGAGAGTAGCTGTTAGGCATTTGGACGGGCACATATCACTCTAAATTCCCGGGAAGAAGAAGAATTAACCAAAGTCTCAGCCACCCACTGGGAACCAGTATAGGTCCTGAACCAAAATTTTGGACTTGCAATCAGCTCACCAAATACGAGTTGAAAAATGGAGCTCAGGGGCACAGCAATTCACAATCTGGCCGAGTAATAAAGGACAACTATCGTCCAAAAATCTGTTGAGGGAAGGCAACGAGGTGGACTTGAAAGCGAGGCAGAATAGCAGGAAACAGATTTCAAGAGGTACGTTGGAATCGCCTTTAAAGCACAGGAAGAGGGTCACAACTTCGAAAATGATGCACTTGGCCAAAAAGGGCGTATGCGTTTTCTCCTGAATATATTCAGGAGAAAACACATACGCCCTTTTTGGCCAAGCAAGCAAGCGGGCAATGCAAATCTGCACTACAAAGAGGTATCACTTCCCACGGTTCAAAAGGGACATCCACAAAATGTGTAAAAACCAGAAAGGCAAGACAGGCCCTGGAGAACAGGGAGCCTTGTTATGCTGATGGGCTGGATGTAAATTGCCAACTGCATCTCTGGAGGAGTATATTGTGTTCCCTAAAACAAGTAAAGAACAGAGCTAAAGAGCCAAGGGCACCCCCAGTCTAGGGAATATACCTTGGGAATTCTGAAAATCAATAAGAAAGAGCCACTCCAAAATTTAGGGCTGCATTGCTTACAAGGACCTCAACTTGGGTACACCTTAAATATCCCAGGAAATATAAAAATGGTTCAAAAATTGTGGTACTTACGTACGATGGAATATCCCTCAGCCATGAAATCAATGTCATAAACCAGTAGCAGCAAAATGGATGGATTCAGGTATGATGATTCTAAGTGAAACAAGTCACAGAGAAAAAGAAACTTATCATAAGATATCACTTATGAAGATCCTGTAAACATGGCTACACTTGAACTGAGTTAGGAAAGAGAACAGAGTCTGACATTTAGAAAACACTCTTATGCCTGCTTAAGGGGGAAGGAGAGGTGGGGTGATGCAAAAAACCAGAGTTTGATATAAGCACAGGTACCGTTCCAAAAACCAACTATGGAATAGAGAAGACCTACACCTTCCTCAGTGAAAGGGACTCAAAACCTCATATTTCCCGCAGAGGAATATATCTGACTAGTAAGAATCTTAAAACCTATGTATTGATATGTCTCCGTAAGGGAATCAAGTGTGTCTAGACTGGCATAAACATGGCAGCGAGAATCAGCTCAAACCCACTATAAACAGGAATTTCAAAAACAAAACAAAAATACTGGGAAATTCTTTAAAATTCCTTCAGGGTCTCTGATGAACCGTGGAATGACCATATCTACAATGACAGCTGGATGTGGCATAAGGAGGGACACTTGGGACTGAGAGGATTGGTGAGATTGGGTGAGCAAATGCAGACCCTTTAAAGCACAAATGCCTGGCACCCATTCCATGGGTCCCAACTCTCCAGGTTGAAGGGAATATTACTACAGCTATAACATGTACGGGAAACCTAGATAACGGACACACTGTGAATACGAAAGTTTTCTAAAACTCAACGAATAGTCCCTCTCCTGGTGCTCCGGTTTGACTTTCCATCTGCTTTACTATCAACCTCCCAACTTCGAGAGACAGCCCCTTTAACCTCCTGCTTCGCACAGGTTGCCAAATTGGGAGAGGATGAAAGGGAAGAGGGAGAACCAATGAGAGAGTAGCTGTTAGGCATTTGGACGGGCACATATCACTCTAATTTCGCGGCAAGAAGAAGAATTAACCAAAGTCTCATGCACTCACTGGGAACCAGTATAGGTCCTGAACCAAAATTTTGGACTTGCGGTCAGCTCACCAAAAACGAGTTGAAAAATGGAGCTCAGGGGCACAGCAATTCACAAACTGGCCGAGTAATAAAGGACAACTATCGTCCAAAAATCTGTTGAGGGAAGGCAACGAGGTGGACTTGAAAGCGAGGCAGAATAGCAGGAAACAGATTTCAAGAGGTACGTTGGAATCGCCTTTAAAGCACAGGAAGAGGGGCACAACTTCGACAATGATGCCCTTGGCCAAAAAGGGCGTATGCGTTTTCTCCTGAATATATTCAGGAGAAAACGCATACGCCCTTTTTGGCCAAGCAAGCAAGCGGGCAATGCAAATCTGCACTACAAAGAAGTATCACTTCCCACCGGTCAAAAGGGACATCCACAAAATGTGTAAAAACCAGAAAGGCAAGACAGGCCCTGGAGAACAGGGAGCCTTGTTATGCTGATGGGCGTGATGTAAATTGCCAACTGCCTCTCTAGAGGAGTGCATTGTGTTCCCTAAAACAAGTAAACAACAGAGCTACAGAGCCAAGGGCACTTCCAGTCTAGGGAATATACCTTGGGAAAACTGAAAATCAATAAGACAGAGCCACCCCAAAATTTAGGGCTGCACTGCTTACAAGGACCTCAACTTGGGTACACCTTAAATATCCCAGGAGTTATAAAAATGGTTCAAAAAATTGTGGTACTTACGTACGATGGAATATCCCTCAGCCATGAAATCTATGTCATAAGACCAGTAGCAGCAAAATGGGTGGATTCAGGTACGATGATTCTAACTGAAATAAGTCACAGAGAAAAAGAAACTTATCATAAGATATCACTTATGAAGATCCTTTAAACATGGCTACACTTGAAATGAGTTAGGAAAGAGAACAGAGTCTGACATTTAGAAAACACTCTTATGCCTGCTTAAGGGGGAAGGAGAGGTGGGGTGATGCATAAATCCAGAGTTTGATATAAGCACAGGTACCGTTCCAAAAACCAGCTATGGAATAGACAAGACCTACACCTTCCTCAGTGAAAGGGACTCAAAACCCCATATTTCCCGCAAAGGAATATATCTGACTAGTAAGAATCTTAAAACCTATGTATTGATATGACTCCGTAAGGGAAACAAGTTTGTCTAGACTGGCATAAACATGGCAGCGAGAATCAGCTCAAACCCACTATAAACAGGAATTTCAAAAACAAAACATAAATACTGGGAAATTCTTTACAATTCCTTCACGGTCTCTGATGACCCCTGGAATGACCATATCTACAATGACAGCTGGATGTGGCATAAGGAGGGACACTTGGGACTGAGAGGATTGGTGAGATTGGGTGAGCAAATGCAGACCCTTTAAAGCACACATGCCTGGCACCCATTCCATGGGTCCCAACTCTCCAGGTTGAAGGGAATATTACTACAGCTATAACATGTACGGGAAACCTAGAGAACGGACACACTGTGAATACGAAAGGTTTCTAAAACTCAACGAAGAGTGCCTCTCTTGGTGCTCCGGTTTGACTTTCGATCTGCTTTACTATCAACCTCCCAACGTGGAGAGACAGCCCCTTTAACCTCCTGGTTCACACAGGTTGCCAAATTGGGAGAGGATGAAAGGGAAAAGGGAGAACCAGTGAGAGAGTAGCTGTTAGGCATTTGGACGGGCACATATCACTCTAAATTCCCGGGAAGAAGAAGAATTAACCAAAGTCTCAGCCACCCACTGGGAACCAGTATAGGTCCTGAACCAAAATTTTGGACTTGCAATCAGCTCACCAAATACGAGTTGAAAAATGGAGCTCAGGGGCACAGCAATTCACAATCTGGCCGAGTAATAAAGGACAACTATCGTCGAAAAATCTGGTGAGGGAAGGCAACGAGGTGGACTTGAAAGCGAGGCAGAATAGCAGGAAACAGATTTCAAGAGGTACGTTGGAATCGCCTTTAAAGCACAGGAAGAGGGTCACAACTTCGAAAATGATGCACTTGGCCAAAAAGGGCGTATGCGTTTTCTCCTGAATATATTCAGGAGAAAACACATACGCCCTTTTTGGCCAAGCAAGCAAGCGGGCAATGCAAATCTGCACTACAAAGAAGTATCACTTCCCACCGTTCAAAAGGGACATCCACAAAATGTGTAAAAACCAGAAAGGCAAGACAGGCCCTGGAGAACAGGGAGCCTTGTTATGCTGATGGGCGGGATGTAAATTGCCAACTGCCTCTCTGGAGGAGTATATTGTGTTCCCTAAAACAAGTAAAGAACAGAGCTAAAGAGCCAAGGGCACTTCCAGTCTAGGGAATATACATTGGGAATTCTGAAAATCAATAAGACAGCGCCACCCCAAAATTTAGGGCTGCACTGCTTACAAGGACCTCAACTTGGGTACACCTTAAATATCCCAGGAAATATAAAAATGTTTCAAAAATTGTGGTACTTACGTACGATGGAATATCCCTCAGCCATGAAATCAATGTCATAAACCAGTAGCAGCAAAATGGGTGGATTCAGGTACGATGATTCTAAGTGAAATAAGTCACACAGAAAAAGAAACTTATCATAAGATATCACTTATGAAGATCCTGTAACATGGCTACACTTGAACTGAGTTAGGAAAGAGAACAGTGTCTCACATTTAGAAAACACCTTATGCCTGCTTAAGGGGGAAGGAGAGGACGGGTGATGCATAAAACCAGACTTTAATATAAGCACAGGTCCCGTTCCAAAAACCAACTATGGAATAAACAAGACCTACACCTTCCTCAGTGAAAGGGACTCAAAACCCCTTATTTCCCACAGAGGAATATATCTGACTAGTAAGAATCTTAAAACCTATGAATTTATATGTCTCCGTAAGGGAATCAAGTGTGTCTAGACTGGCATAAACATGGCAGCGAGAATCAGCTCAAACCCACTATAAAAAGGAATTGCAAAAACAAAACAAAAAAACTGGGAAATTCTTTACAATTCCTTCACGGTCTCTGATGAAACCTGGAATGACCCTATGTACAACGACAGCTGGATGAGGCATAAGGCTGGACACTTGAGACTGAGAGGATTGGTGAGATAGGGTGAGCAAATGCAGACTCTTTAAAGCACAAATGCCTGGCACCCATTCCATGGGTCCCAACTCTCCAGGTTAAAGGGAATATTACTACAGCTATAACATGTACGGTAAACCTGGAGAACGGACACACTGTGAACACGAAAAGTTTCCAAAACTCAACGAATAGTCCCTCTCCTGGTGCTCGGGTTTGACTTTCCATCTGCTTTACTATCAACCTTCCAACTTGGAGAGACAGCGCCTTTAACCTCCTGTTTCGCACAGGTTTCCAATTTGGCAGAGGATGAAAGGGAAGAGGGAGAACCAATGAGAGAGTAGCTGTTAGGCATTTGGACGGGCACATTTCACTCTAACTTCCCAGCAGGAAGAAGAATTAACCAAAGTCTCAGCCCCCCATCGGGAACCAGCATAGGTCCTGAACCAAAATTTTGGACTTGCGGTCAGCTCACAAAAAACGAGTTGAAAAATGGAGCTAAGGGGCACAGCAATTCACAAACTGGCCGAGTAATAAAGGACAACTATCGTCCAAAATTCTGTTGAGGGAAGGCAACGAGGCGGACTTGAAAGCGAGGCAGAATAGCAGGAAACAGACTTCAAGAGGTACGTTGGAATCGCCTTTAAAGCACAGGAAGAGGGGCACAACTACGAAAATGATGCCCTTGGCCAAAAAGGGCGTATGCGTTTTCTCCTGAATATATTCAGGAGAAAACGCATACGCCCTTTTTGGCCAAGCAAGCAAGCGGGCAATGAAAATCTGCACTACAAAGAAGTATCACTTCCCACTGGTCAAAAGGGACATCCACAAAATGTGTAAAAACCTGAAAGGCAAGACAGGCCCTGGAGAACAGGGAGCCTTGTTATGCTGATGGGATGGATGTAAATTGCCAACTGCATCTCTGGAGGAGTATATTGTGTTCCCTAAAACAAGTAAAGAACAGAGCTAAAGAGCCAAGGGCACCTCCAGTCTAGGGAATATACCTTGGGAATTCTGAAAATCAATAAGAAAGGGCCACTCCAAAATTTAGGGCTGCATTGCTTACAAGGACCTCAACTTGGGTACACCTTAAATATCCCAGGAAATATAAAAATGGTTCAAAAATTGTGGTACTTACGTACGATGGAATAACCCTCAGCCATGAAATCAATGTCATAAACCAGTAGCAGCAAAATGGGTGGATTCAGGTATGATGATTCTAAGTGAAATAAGTCACAGAGAAAAAGAAACTTATCATAAGATATCACTTATGAAGATCCTGTAAACATGGCTACACTTGAACTGAGTTAGGAAAGAGAACAGAGTCTGACATTTAGAAAACACTCTTATGCCTGCTTAAGGGGGAAGGAGAGGTGGGGTGATGCATAAAACCAGAGTTTGATATAAGCACAGGTACCGTTCCAAAAACCAACTATGGAATAGACAAGACCTACACCTTCCTCAGTGAAAGGGACTCAAAACCCCATATTTCCCGCAGAGGAATATATCTGACTAGAAAGAATCTTAAAACCTATTTATTGATATGTCTCCGTAAGGGAATCAAGTGTGTCTAGACTGGCATAAACATGGGAGAGAGAATCAGCTCAAACCCACTATAAACAGGAATTTCAAAAAGAAAACAAAAAAACTGGGAAATTCTTTACAATTCCTTCAGGGTCTCTGATGAAACCTGGAATGACCCTATCTACAACGACAGCTGGATGTGGCATAAGGCTGGACACTTGGGACTGAGACGATTGGTGAGATTGGGTGAGCAAATGCAGACCCTTTAAAGCAATAATGCATGGCACCCATTCCATGGGTCCCAACTCTCCAGGTTGAAGGGAATATTACTACAGTTATAACATGTATGGGAAACCTAGAGAACGGACACACTGTGAATACGAAAGATTTCTAAAACTCAACGAATAGTCCCTCTCCTGGTGCTCCGGTTTGACTTTCCATCTGCTTTACTATCAATCTCCCAACTTGGAGAGACAGCCTCTTTAACCTGCTGGTTCGCACAGGTTGCCAATTTGGCAGAGGATGAAAGGGAAGTGGGAGAACCAATGAGAGAGTAGCTGTTAGGCATTTGGATGGACACATATCACTCTAACTTCCCGGCAGGAAGAAGAATTAACCAAAGCCTCAGCCCCCCATCGGAAACCAGAATAGGTCGGTCCTGAACCAAAATTTTGGACTTGCAATCAGCTCACCAAATACGAGTTGAAAAATGGAGCTCAGGGGCACAGCAATTCACAATCTGGCCGAGTAATAAAGGACAACTATCGTCGAAAAATCTGGTGAGGGAAGGCAACGAGGTGGACTTGAAAGCGAGGCAGAATAGCAGGAAACAGATTTCAAGAGGTACGTTGGAATCGCCTTTAAAGCACAGGAAGAGGGTCACAACTTCGAAAATGATGCACTTGGCCAAAAAGGGCGTATGCGTTTTCTCCTGAATATATTCAGGAGAAAACACATACACCCTTTTTGGCCAAGCAAGCAAGCGGGCAATGCAAATCTGCACTACAAAGAAGTATCACTTCCCACCGTTCAAAAGGGACATCCACAAAATGTGTAAAAACCAGAAAGGCAAGACAGGCCCTGGAGAACAGGGAGCCTTGTTATGCTGATGGGCGGGATGTAAATTGCCAACTGCCTCTCTGGAGGAGTATATTGTGTTCCCTAAAACAAGTAAAGAACAGAGCTAAAGAGCCAAGGGCACTTCCAGTCTAGGGAATATACATTGGGAATTCTGAAAATCAATAAGACAGCGCCACCCCAAAATTTAGGGCTGCACTGCTTACAAGGACCTCAACTTGGGTACACCTTAAATATCCCAGGAAATATAAAAATGTTTCAAAAATTGTGGTACTTACGTACGATGGAATATCCCTCAGCCATGAAATCAATGTCATAAACCAGTAGCAGCAAAATGGGTGGATTCAGGTACGATGATTCTAAGTGAAATAAGTCACACAGAAAAAGAAACTTATCATAAGATATCACTTATGAAGATCCTGTAACATGGCTACACTTGAACTGAGTTAGGAAAGAGAACAGTGTCTCACATTTAGAAAACACCTTATGCCTGCTTAAGGGGGAAGGAGAGGACGGGTGATGCATAAAACCAGACTTTAATATAAGCACAGGTCCCGTTCCAAAAACCAACTATGGAATAAACAAGACCTACACCTTCCTCAGTGAAAGGGACTCAAAACCCCTTATTTCCCACAGAGGAATATATCTGACTAGTAAGAATCTTAAAACCTATGAATTTATATGTCTCCGTAAGGGAATCAAGTGTGTCTAGACTGGCATAAACATGGCAGCGAGAATCAGCTCAAACCCACTATAAAAAGGAATTGCAAAAACAAAACAAAAAAACTGGGAAATTCTTTACAATTCCTTCACGGTCTCTGATGAAACCTGGAATGACCCTATGTACAACGACAGCTGGATGAGGCATAAGGCTGGACACTTGAGACTGAGAGGATTGGTGAGATAGGGTGAGCAAATGCAGACTCTTTAAAGCACAAATGCCTGGCACCCATTCCATGGGTCCCAACTCTCCAGGTTAAAGGGAATATTACTACAGCTATAACATGTACGGTAAACCTGGAGAACGGACACACTGTGAACACGAAAAGTTTCCAAAACTCAACGAATAGTCCCTCTCCTGGTGCTCGGGTTTGACTTTCCATCTGCTTTACTATCAACCTTCCAACTTGGAGAGACAGCGCCTTTAACCTCCTGTTTCGCACAGGTTTCCAATTTGGCAGAGGATGAAAGGGAAGAGGGAGAACCAATGAGAGAGTAGCTGTTAGGCATTTGGACGGGCACATTTCACTCTAACTTCCCAGCAGGAAGAAGAATTAACCAAAGTCTCAGCCCCCCATCGGGAACCAGCATAGGTCCTGAACCAAAATTTTGGACTTGCGGTCAGCTCACAAAAAACGAGTTGAAAAATGGAGCTAAGGGGCACAGCAATTCACAAACTGGCCGAGTAATAAAGGACAACTATCGTCCAAAATTCTGTTGAGGGAAGGCAACGAGGCGGACTTGAAAGCGAGGCAGAATAGCAGGAAACAGACTTCAAGAGGTACGTTGGAATCGCCTTTAAAGCACAGGAAGAGGGGCACAACTACGAAAATGATGCCCTTGGCCAAAAAGGGCGTATGCGTTTTCTCCTGAATATATTCAGGAGAAAACGCATACGCCCTTTTTGGCCAAGCAAGCAAGCGGGCAATGAAAATCTGCACTACAAAGAAGTATCACTTCCCACTGGTCAAAAGGGACATCCACAAAATGTGTAAAAACCTGAAAGGCAAGACAGGCCCTGGAGAACAGGGAGCCTTGTTATGCTGATGGGCGGGATGTAAATTGCCAACTGCCTCTCTGGAGGAGTATATTGTGTTCCCTAAAAGAAGTAAAGAACAGAGCTAAAGAGCCAAGGGCACTTCCAGTCTAGGGAATATACCTTGGGAATTCTGAAAATCAATAAGACAGAGCCACCCCAAAATTTAGGGCTGCACTGCTTACAAGGACCTCAACTTGGGTACACCTTAAATATCCCAGGAAATATAAAAATGGTTCAAAAATTGTGGTACTTACGTACGATGGAATATCCCTCAGCCATGAAATCAATGTCATAAACCAGTAGCAGCAAAATGGGTGGATTCAGGTACGATGATTCTAAGTGAAATAAGTCCCACAGAAAAAGAAACTTATCATAAGATATCACTTATGAAGATCCTGTAAACATGGCTACACTTGAACTGAGTTAGGAAAGAGAACAGTGTCTCATATTTAGGAAACACTCTTATGCCTGCTTAAGGGGGAAGGAGAGGTGGGGTGATGCATAAAACCGGAGTTTGATATAAGCAAAGGTACCGTTCCAAAAACCAACTATGGAATAGACAAGACCTACACCTTCCTCAGTGAAAGGGACTCAAAACCCCATATTTCCCGCAGAGGAATATATCTGACTAGAAAGAATCTTAAAACCTATGTATTGATATGTCTCCGTAAGGGAATCAAGTGTGTCTAGACTGGCATAAACATGGCAGAGAGAATCAGCTCAAACCCACTATAAACAGGAATTTCAAAAACAAAACAAAAAAACTGGGAAATTCTTTACAATTCCTTCAGGGTCTCTCATGAAACCTGTAATGACCCTATCTACAACGACAGCTGGATATGGCATAAGGCTGGACACTTGGGACTGAGACGATTGGTGAGATTGGGTGAGCAAATGCAGACCCTTTAAAGCAATAATGCATGGCACCCATTCCATGGGTCCCAACTCTCCAGGTTGAAGGGAATATTACTACAGTTATAACATGTATGGGAAACCTAGAGAACGGACACACTGTGAATACGAAAGGTTTCTAAAACTCAACGAATAGTCCCTCTCCTGGTGCTCCGGTTTGACTTTCCATCTGCTTTACTATCAATCTCCCAACTTGGAGAGACAGCCCCTTTAACCTGCTGGTTCGCACAGGTTGCCAATTTGGCAGAGGATGAAAGGGAAGAGGGAGAACCAATGAGAGAGTAGCTGTTAGGCATTTGGATGGGCACATATCACTCTAACTTCCCGGCAGGAAGAAGAATTAACCAAAGTCTCAGCCCCCCATCGGAAACCAGCATAGGTCCTGAACCAAAATTTTGGACTTGCGGTCAGCTCACAAAAAACGAGTTGAAAAATGGAGCTAAGGGGCACAGCAATTCACAAACTGGCCTAGTAATAAAGGACAACTATCGTCCAAAAATCTGTTGAGGGAAGGCAACGAGGCGGACTTGAAAGCGAGGCAGAATAGCAGGAAACAGATTTCAAGAGGTACGTTGGAATCGCCTTTAAAGCACAGGAAGAGGGGCACAACTACGAAAATGATGCACTTGGCCAAAAAGGGCGTATGCGTTTTCTCCTGAATATATTCAGGAGAAAACGCATACGCCCTTTTTGGCCAAGCAAGCAAGCGGGCAATGCAAATCTGCACTACAAAGAAGTATCACTTCCCACCGATCAAATGGGACATCCACAAAATGTGTAAAAACCAGAAAGGCAAGACATGCCCTGGAGAACAGGGAGCCTTGTTATGCTGATGGGATGGATGTAAATTGCCAACTGCATCTCTGGAGGAGTATATTGTGTTCCCTAAAACAAATAAAGAACAGAGCTAAAGAGCCAAGGGCACCTCCAGTCTAGGGAATATACCTTGGGAATTCTGAAAATCAATAAGAAAGAGCCACTCCAAAATTTAGGGCTGCATTGCTTACAAGGACCTCAACTTGGGTACACCTTAAATATCCCAGGAAATATAAAAATGGTTCAAAAATTGTGGTACTTACGTACGATGGAATATCCCTCAGCCATGAAATCAATGTCATAAACCAGTAGCAGCAAAATGGGTGGATTCAGGTATGATGATTCTAAGTGAAATAAGTCACAGAGAAAAAGAAACTTATCATAAGATATCACTTATGAAGATCCTGTAAACATGGCTACACTTGAACTGAGTTAGGAAAGAGAACAGAGTCTGACATTTAGAAAACACTCTTATGCCTGCTTAAGGGGGAAGGAGAGGTGGGGTGATGCATAAAACCAGAGTTTGATATAAGCACAGGTACCGTTCCAAAAACCAACTATGGAATAGACAAGACCTACACCTTCCTCAGTGAAAGGGACTCAAAACCCCATATTTCCCGCAGAGGAATATATCTGACTAGAAAGAATCTTAAAACCTATGTATTGATATGTCTCCGTAAGGGAATCAAGTGTGTCTAGACTGGCATAAACATGGCAGAGAGAATCAGCTCAAACCCACTATAAACAGGAATTTCAAAAACAAAACAAAAAAACTGGGAAATTCTTTACAATTCCTTCAGGGTCTCTGATGAAACCTGGAATGACCCTATCTACAACGACAGCTGGATGTGGCATATGGCTGGACACTTGGGACTGAGACGATTGGTGAGATTGGGTGAGCAAATGCAGACCCTTTAAAGCAATAATGCATGGCACCCATTCCATGGGTCCCAACTCTCCAGGTTGAAGGGAATATTACTACAGTTATAACATGTACGGGAAACCTAGAGAACAGACACACTGTGATTACGAAAGGATTCTAAAACTCAACGAATAGTCCCTCTCCTGGTGATCCGGTTTGACTTTCCATGTGCTTTACTATGAATCTCCCAACTTGGAGAGACAGCCCCTTTAACCTCCTGGTTCGCACAGGTTTCCAATTTGGCAGAGGATGAAAGGGAAGAGGGAGAACCAATGAGAGAGTAGCTGTTAGGCATTTGGACGGGCACATTTCACTCTAACTTCCCAGCAGGAAGAAGAATTAACCAAAGTCTCAGCCCCCCATCGGGAACCAGCATAGGTCCTGAACCAAAATTTTGGACTTGCGGTCAGCTCACAAAAAACGAGTTGAAAAATGGAGCTAAGGGGCACAGCAATTCACAAACTGGCCGAGTAATAAAGGACAACTATCATCCAAAAATCTGTTGAGGGAAGGCAACGAGGCAGACTTGAAAGCGAGGCAGAATAGCAGGAAACAGATTTCAAGAGGTACGTTGGAATCGCCTTTAAAGCACAGGAAGAGGGGCACAACTACGAAAGTGATGCCCTTGGCCAAAAAGGGCGTATGCGTTTTCTCCTGAATATATTCAGGAGAAAACGCATACGCCCTTTTTGGCCAAGCAAGCAAGCGGGCAATGCAAATCTGCACTACAAAGAAGTAGCACTTCCCACCGGTCAAAAGGGACATCCACAAAATGTGTAAAAACCTGAAAGGCAAGACAGGCCCTGGAGAACAGGGAGCCTTGTTATGCTGATGGGCGGGATGTAAATTGCCAACTGCCTCTCTGGAGGATTATATTGTGTTCCCTAAAAGAAGTAAAGAACAGAGCTAAAGAGCCAAGGGCACTTCCAGTCTAGGGAATATACCTTGGGAATTCTGAAAATCAATAAGACAGAGCCACCCCAAAATTTAGGGCTGCACTGCTTACAAGGACCTCAACTTGGGTACACCTTAAATATCCCAGGAAATATAAAAATGGTTCAAAAATTGTGGTACTTACGTACGATGGAATATCCCTCAGCCATGAAATCAATGTCATAAACCAGTAGCAGCAAAATGGGTGGATTCAGGTACGATGATTCTAAGTGAAATAAGTCCCACAGAAAAAGAAACTTATCATAAGATATCACTTATGAAGATCCTGTAAACATGGCTACACTTGAACTGAGTTAGGAAAGAGAACAGTGTCTCACATTTAGAAAACACTCTTATGCCTGCTTAAGGGGGAAGGAGAGGTGGGGTGATGCATAAAACCGGAGTTTGATATAAGCACAGGTACCGTTCCAAAAACCATCTATGGAATAGACAAGACCTACACCTTCCTCAGTGAAAGGGACTCAAAACCCCATATTTCCCACAGAGGAATATATCTGACTAGAAAGAATCTTAAAACCTATGTATTGATATGTGTCCGTAAGGGAATCAAGTGTGTCTAGACTGGCATAAACATGGCAGAGAGAATCAGCTCAAACCCACTATAAACAGGAATTTCAAAAACAAAACAAAAAAACTGGGAAATTCTTTACAATTCCTTCAGGGTCTCTGATGAAACCTGGAATGACCCTATCTACAACGACAGCTGGATGTGGCATAAGGCTGGACACTTGGGACTGAGACGATTGGTGAGATTGGGTGAGCAAATGCAGACCCTTTAAAGCAATAATGCATGGCACCCATTCCATGGGTCCCAACTCTCCAGGTTGAAGGGAATATTAGTACAGTTATAACATGTATGGGAAACATAGAGAACGGACAAACTGTGAATACGAAAGGTTTCTAAAACTCAACGAATAGTCCCTCTCCTGGTGCTCCGGTTTGACTTTCCATCTGCTTTACTATCAATCTCCCAACTTGGAGAGACAGCCCCTTTAACCTGCTGGTTCGCACAGGTTGCCAATTTGGCAGAGGATGAAAGGGAAGAGGGAGAACCAATGAGAGAGTAGCTGTTAGGCATTTGGATGGGCACATATCACTCTAATTTCCCGGCAGGAAGAAGAATTAACCAAAGTCTCAGCCCCCCATCGGAAACCAGCATAGGTCCTGAACCAAAATTTTGGACTTGCGGTCAGCTCACAAAAAACGAGTTGAAAAATGGAGCTAAGGGGCACAGCAATTCACAAACTGGCCTAGTAATAAAGGACAACTATCGTCCAAAAATCTGTTGAGGGAAGGCAACGAGGCGGACTTGAAAGCGAGGCAGAATAGCAGGAAACAGATTTCAAGATGTAAGTTGGAATCGCCTTTAAAGCACAGGAAGAGAGGCACAACTTTGACAATGATGCACTTGGCCAAAAAGGGCGTATGCGTTTTCTCCTGAATATATTCAGGAGAAAACGCATACGCCCTTTTTGGCCAAGCAAGCAAGCGGTCAATGGAAATCTGCACTACAAAGAAGTATCACTTCCCACAGGTCATAAGGGAAATCCACAAAATGTGTAAAAACCTGTAATGCAAGACAAGCCCTGGAGAACAGGGAGCCTTGTTATGCTGATGGGCTGGATGTAAATTGCCAACTGCGTCTCTGGAGGAGTATATTGTGTTCCCTAAAACAAGTAAAGAACAGAGCTAAAGAGCCAAGGGCACCTCGAGTCTAGGGAATATACCTTGGGAATTCTGAAAATCAATAAGAAAGAGCCACTCCAAAATTTAGGGCTGCACTGCTTACAAGGACCTCAACTTGGGTACACCTTAAATATCCCAGGAAATATAAAAATGGTTCAAAAATTGTGGTACTTACGTACGATGGAATATCCCTCAGCCATGAAATCAATGTCATAAACCAGTAGCAGCAAAATGGGTGGATTCAGGTATGATGATTCTAAGTGAAACAAGTCACAGAGAAAAAGAAACTTATCGTAAGATATCACTTATGAAGATCCTGTAAACATGGCTACACTTCAACTGAGTTAGGAAAGAGAACAGAGTCTGACATTTAGAAAACACTCTTATGCCTGCTTAAGGGGGAAGGAGAGGTGGGGTGATGCATAAAAACAGAGTTTGATATAAGCACAGGTACCGTTCCAAAAACCAACTATGGAATAGACAAGACCTACACCTTCCTCAGTGAAAGGGACTCAAAACCCCATATTTCCCGCAGAGGAATATATCTGACTAGTAAGAATTTAAAACCTATGTATTGATATGTGTCCGTAAGGGAATCAAGTGTGTCTAGACTGGCATAAACATGGCAGCGAGAATCAGCTCAAACCCACTATAAACAGGAATTTCAAAAACAAAACAAAAATACTGGGAAATTCTTTACAATTCCTTCAGGGTCTCTGATGAACCCTGGAATGACCATATCTACAATGACAGCTGGATGTGGCATAAGGAGGGACACTTGGGACTGAGAGGATTGGTGAGATTGGGTGAGCAAATGCAGACCCTTTAAAGCACAAATGCCTGGCACCCATTCCATGGGTCCCAACTCTCCAGGTTGAAGGGAATATTACTACAGTTATAACATGTACGGGAAACCTAGATAACGGACACACTGTGAATACGAAAGGTTTCTAAAACTCAACGAATAGTCCCTCTCCTGGTGCTCCGGTTTGACTTTCCATCTGCTTTACTATCAACCTCCCAACTTGGAGAGACAGACCCTTTAACCCCCTGCTTCGCACAGGTTGCCAAATTGGGAGAGGATGAAAGGGAAGAGGGAGAACCAATGAGAGAGTAGCTGTTAGGCATTTGGACGGGCACATATCACTCTAATTTCGCGGCAAGAAGAAGAATTAACCAAAGTCTCATGCACCCACTGGGAACCAGTATAGGTCCTGAACCAAAATTTTGGACTTGCGGTCAGCTCACCAAAAACGAGTTGAAAAATGGAGCTCAGGGGCACAGCAATTCACAAACTGGCCGAGTAATAAAGGACAACTATCGTCCAAAAATCTGTTGAGGGAAGGCAACGAGGCGGACTTGAAAGCGAGGCAGAATAGCAGGAAACAGATTTCAAGAGGTACGTTGGAATCACCTTTAAAGCACAGGAAGAGGGGCACAACTACGAAAATGATGCACTTGGCCAAAAAGGGCGTATGGGTTTTCTCCTGAATATATTCAGGAGAAAACGCATACGCCCTTTTTGGCCAAGCAAGCAAGCGGGAAATGCAAATCTGCACTACAAAGAAGTATCACTTCCCACCGGTCAAAAGGGACATCCACAAAATGTGTAAAAACCAGAAAGGCAAGACAGGCCCTGGAGAACAGGGAACCTTGTTATGCTCATGGGCGGTATGTAAATTGCCAACTGCCTCTCTGGAGGAGTGCGTTGTGTTCCCTAAAACAAGTAAACAACAGAGCTACAGAGCAAAGGGCACTTCCAGTCTAGGGAATATACCTTGGGAAAACTGAAAATCAATAAGACAGAGCCACCCCAAAATTTAGGGCTGCACTGCTTACAAGGACCTCAACTTGGGTACACCTTAAATATCCCAGGAAATATAAAAATGGTTCAAAAAATTGTGGTACTTACGTACGATGGAATATCCCTCAGCCATGAAATCAATGTCATAAGACCAGTAGCAGCAAAATGGGTGGATTCAGGTACGATGATTCTAACTGAAATAAGTCACAGAGAAAAAGAAACTTATCATAAGATATCACTTATGAAGATCCTTTAAACATGGCTACACTTGAACTGAGTTAGGAAAGAGAAGAGAGTCTGACATTTAGAAAACACTCTTATGCCTGCTTAAGGGGGAAGGAGAGATGGGGTGATGCATAAATCCAGAGTTTGATATAAGCACAGTACCGTTCCAAAAACCAGCTATGGAATAGACAAGACCTACACCATCCTCAGTGAAAGGGACTCAAAACCCCATATTTCCCGCAGAGGAATATATCTGACTAGTAAGAATCTTAAAACCTATGTATTGATATGACTCCGTAAGGGAATCAAGTGTGTCTAGACTGGCATAAACATGGCAGCGAGAATCAGCTCAAACCCACTATAAACAGGAATTTCAAAAACAAAACAAAAATACTGGGAATTTTTTTACAATTCCTTCAGGGTCTCTGATGAAACCTGGAATGACCCTATCGACAACGACAGCTGGATGTGGCATAAGGCTGGACACCTGGGACTGAGACGATTGGTGAGATTGGGTGAGCAAATGCAGACCCTTTAAAGCAATAATGCATGGCACCCATTCCATGGGTCCCAACTCTCCAGGTTGAAGGGAATATTACTACAGTTAAAGCATGTAAGGGAAACCTAGAGAATGGACACACTGTGAATACGAAAGGTTTCTAAAACTCAACGAATAGTCCCTCTCCTGGTGCTCCTGTTTGATTTTCCATCTGCTTTACTATCAACCTCCCAACTTGGAGAGACAGCCCCTTTAACCTCCTGGTTCACACAGGTTGCCAAATTGGGAGAGGATGAAAGGCAAGAGGGAGAACCAATGAGAGAGTAGCTGTTAGGCATTTGGACGGGCACATATCACTCTAATTTCGCGGCAAGAAGAAGAATTAACCAAAGTCTCAGCCCCCCACCGGGAACCAGTATAGGTCCTGAACCCAAATTTTGGACTTGCGGTCAGCTCACCAAAAACGAGTTGAAAAATGGAGCTCAGGGGCACAGCAATTCACAAACTGGCCGAGTAATAAAGGACAACTATCGTCCAAAAATCTGTTGAGGGAAGGCAACGAGGTGGACTTGAAATCGAGGCAGAATAGCAGGAAACAGATTTCAAGAGGTACGTTGGAATCGCCTTTAAAGCACAGGAAGAGGGGCACAACTTCGACAATGATGCACTTGGCCAAAAAGGGTGTATGCGTTTTCTCCTGAATATATTCAGGAGAACACGCATACGCCGTTTTTGGCCAAGCAAGCAAGCAGGCAATGCAAATCTGCACTACAAAGAAGTATCACTTCCCACCGGTCAAAAGGGACATCCACAAAATGTGGAAAAACCAGAAAGGCAAGACAGGCCCTGGAGAACAGGGAGCCTTGTTATGCTGATGGGCGCGATGTAAATTGCCAACTGCCTCTCTGGAGGAGTGCATTGTGTTCCCTAAAACAAATAAAAAACAGAGCTACAGAGCCAAGGGCACTTCCAGTCTAGGGAATATACCTTGGGAAAACTGACAATCAATAAGACAGAGCCACCCCAAAATTTAGGGCTGCACTGCTTACAAGGACCTCAACTTGGGTACACCTTAAATATCCCAGGAAATATAAAAATGGTTCAAAAAATTGTGGTACTTACGTACGATGGAATATCTCTCAGCCATGAAATCAATGTCATAAGACCAGTAGCAGCCAAATGCGTGGATTCAGGTACGATGATTCTAAGTGAAATAAGTCACACAAAAAAGAAACTTATCATAAGATATCACTTATGAAGATCCTGTAAACATGGCTACACTTGAACTGAGTTAGGAAAGAGAACAGTGTCTCACATTTAGAAAACACACTTATGCCTGCTTAAGGGGGAAGGGGAGGTGGGGTGATGCATAAAACCAGAGTTTGATATAAGCACAGGTACCGTTCCAAAAACCAACTATGGAATAGAGAAGACCTACACCTTCCTCAGTGAAAGGGACTCAAAACCCCATATTTCCCGCAGAGGAATATATCTGACTAGAAAGAATCTTAAAACCTACGTATTGATATGTTTCCGTAAGGGAATCAAGTGTGTCTAGACTGGCATAAACATGGCAGAGAGAATCAGCTCAAACCCACTATAAACAGGAATTTCAAAAACAAAACAAAAAAACTGGGAAATTCTTTACAATTCCTTCAGGGTCTCTGATGAAACCTGGAATCACCCTATCTACAACGACAGCTGGATGTGGCATATGGCTGGACACTTGGGACTGAGACGATTGGTGAGATTGGGTGAGCAAATGCAGACCCTTTAAAGCAATAATGCATGGCACCTATTCCATGGGTCCCAACTCTCCAGGTTGAAGGGAATATTACTACAGTTATAACATGTACGGGAAACCTAGAGAACAAACACACTGTGAATACGAAAGGTTTCTAAAATTCAACGAATAGTCCCTCTCCTGGTGCTCCGGTTTGACTTTCCATCTGCTTTACTATGAATCTCCCAACTTGGAGAGACAGCACCTTTAACCTCCTGGTTCGCACAGGTTTCCAATTTGGCAGAGGATGAAAGGGAAGAGGGAGAACCAATGAGAGAGTAGCTGTTAGGCATTTGGACAGGCACATTTCACTCTAACTTCCCAGCAGGAAGAAGAATTAACCAAAGTCTCAGCCCCCCATCGGGAACCAGCATAGGTCCTGAACCAAAATTTTGGACTTGCGGTCAGCTCACAAAAAACGAGTTGAAAAATGGAGCTAAGGGGCACAGCAATTCACAAACTGGCCGAGTAATAAAGGACAACTATCGTCCAAAAATCTGTTGAGGGAAGGCAACGAGGCGGACTTGAAAGCGAGGCAGAATAGCAGGAAACAGATTTCAAGAGGTACGTTGGAATCGCCTTTAAAGCACAGGAAGAGGGGCACAACTACGAAAATGATGCCCTTGGCCAAAAAGGGCGTATGCGTTTTCTCCTGAACATATTCAGGAGAAAACGCATACGCCCTTTTTGGCCAAGCAAGCAAGCGGGCAATGCAAATCTGCACTACAAAGAAGTATCACTTCCCACCGGTCAAAAGGGACATCCACAAAATGTGTAAAAACCAGAAAGGCAAGACAGGCCCTGGAGAACAGGGAGCATTGTTATGCTGATGGGCGGGATGTAAATTGCCAACTGCCTCTCTGGAGGAGTATATTGTGTTCCCTAAAACAAGTAAAGAACAGAGCTAAAGAGCCAAGGGCACTTCCAGTCTAGGGAATATACCTTGGGAATTCTGAAAATCAATAAGACAGAGCCACCCCAAAATTTAGGGCTGCACTGCTTACAAGGACCTCAACTTGTGTACACCTTAAATATCCCAGGAAATATAAAAATGGTTCAAAAATTGTGGTACTTACGTACGATGGAATATCCCTCAGCCATGAAATCAATGTCATAAACCAGTAGCAGCAAAATGGGTGGGTTCAGGTATGATGATTCTAAGTGAAACAAGTCACAGAGAAAAAGAAACTTATCATAAGATATCACTTATGAAGATCCTGTAAACATGGCTACACTTCAACTGAGTTAGGAAAGAGAACAGAGTCTGACATTTAGAAAACACTCTTATGCCTGCTTAAGGGGGAAGGAGAGGTGGGGTGATGCATAAAAACAGAGTTTGATATAAGCACAGGTACCGTTCCAAAAACCAACTATGGAATAGACAAGACCTACACCTTCCTCAGTGAAAGGGACTCAAAACCCCATATTTCCCGCAGAGGAATATATCTGACTCTTAAGAATTTAAAACCTATGTATTGATATGTCTCCGTAAGGGAATCAAGTGTGTCTAGACTGGCATAAACATGGCAGCGAGAATCAGCTCAAACCCACTATAAACAGGAATTTCAAAAACAAAACAAAAATACTGGGAAATTCTTTACAATTCCTTCAGGGTCTCTGATGAACCCTGGAATGACCATATCTACAATGACAGCTGGATGTGGCATAAGGAGGGACACTTGGGACTGAGAGGATTGGTGAGATTGGGTGAGCAAATGCAGACCCTTTAAAGCACAAATGCCTGGCACCCATTCCATGGGTCCCAACTCTCCAGGTTGAAGGGAATATTACTACAGCTATAACATGTACGGGAAACCTAGATAACGGACACACTGTGAATACGAAAGGTTTCTAAAACTCAACGAATAGTCCCTCTCCTGGTGCTCCGGTTTGACTTTCCATCTGCTTTACTATCAACCTCCCAACTTGGAGAGACAGACCCTTTAACCTCCTGCTTCGCACAGGTTGCCAAATTGGGAGAGGATGAAAGGGAAGAGGGAGAACCAATGAGAGAGTAGCTGTTAGGCATTTGGACGGGCACATATCACTCTAATTTCGCGGCAAGAAGAAGAATTAACCAAAGTCTCATGCACCCACTGGGAACCAGTATAGGTCCTGAACCAAAATTTTGGACTTGCGGTCAGCTCACCAAAAACGAGTTGAAAAATGGAGCTCAGGGGCACAGCAATTCACAAACTGGCCGAGTAATAAAGGACAACTATCGTCCAAAAATCTGTTGAGGGAAGGCAACGAGGCGGACTTGAAAGCGAGGCAGAATAGCAGGAAACAGATTTCAAGAGGTACGTTGGAATCACCTTTAAAGCACAGGAAGAGGGGCACAACTACGAAAATGATGCACTTGGCCAAAAAGGGCGTATGGGTTTTCTCCTGAATATATTCAGGAGAAAACGCATACGCCCTTTTTGGCCAAGCAAGCAAGCGGGAAATGCAAATCTGCACTACAAAGAAGTATCACTTCCCACCGGTCAAAAGGGACATCCACAAAATGTGTAAAAACCAGAAAGGCAAGACAGGCCCTGGAGAACAGGGAACCTTGTTATGCTCATGGGCGGTATGTAAATTGCCAACTGCCTCTCTGGAGGAGTGCGTTGTGTTCCCTAAAACAAGTAAACAACAGAGCTACAGAGCCAAGGGCACTTCCAGTCTAGGGAATATACCTTGGGAAAACTGACAATCAATAAGACAGAGCCACCCCAAAATTTAGGGCTGCACTGCTTACAAGGACCTCAACTTGGGTACACCTTAAATATCCCAGGAAATATAAAAATGGTTCAAAAAATTGTGGTACTTACGTACGATGGAATATCCCTCAGCCATGAAATCAATGTCATAAGACCAGTAGCAGCAAAATGGGTGGATTCAGGTACGATGATTCTAACTGAAATAAGTCACAGAGAAAAAGAAACTTATCATAAGATATCACTTATGAAGATCCTTTAAACATGGCTAAACTTGAACTGAGTTAGGAAAGAGAAGAGAGTCTGACATTTAGAAAACACTCTTATGCCTGCTTAAGGGGGAAGGAGAGATGGGGTGATGCATAAATCCAGAGTTTGATATAAGCACAGTACCGTTCCAAAAACCAGCTATGGAATAGACAAGACCTACACCTTCCTCAGTGAAAGGGACTCAAAACCCCATATTTCCCGCAGAGGAATATATCTGACTAGTAAGAATCTTAAAACCTATGTATTGATATGACTCCGTAAGGGAATCAAGTGTGTCTAGACTGGCATAAACATGGCAGCGAGAATCAGCTCAAACCCACTATAAACAGGAATTTCAAAAACAAAACAAAAATACTGGGAATTTTTTTACAATTCCTTCAGGGTCTCTGATGAAACCTGGAATGACCCTATCGACAACGACAGCTGGATGTGGCATAAGGCTGGACACCTGGGACTGAGACGATTGGTGAGATTGGGTGAGCAAATGCAGACCCTTTAAAGCAATAATGCATGGCACCCATTCCATGGGTCCCAACTCTCCAGGTTGAAGGGAATATTACTACAGTTAAAGCATGTACGGGAAACCTAGAGAATGGACACACTGTGAATACGAAAGGTTTCTAAAACTCAACGAATAGTCCCTCTCCTGGTGCTCCTGTTTGATTTTCCATCTGCTTTACTATCAACCTCCCAACTTGGAGAGACAGCCCCTTTAACCTCCTGGTTCGCACAGGTTGCCAAATTGGGAGAGGATTAAAGGCAAGAGGGAGAACCAATGAGAGAGTAGCTGTTAGGCATTTGGACGGGCATATATCACTCTAATTTCGCGGCAAGAAGAAGAATTAACCAAAGTCTCAGCCCCCCACCGGGAACCAGTATAGGTCCTGAACCCAAATTTTGGACTTGCGGTCAGCTCACCAAAAACGAGTTGAAAAATGGAGCTCAGGGGCACAGCAATTCACAAACTGGCCGAGTAATAAAGGACAACTATCGTCCAAAAATCTGTTGAGGGAAGGCAACGAGGCGGACTTGAAAGCGAGGCAGAATAGCAGGAAACAGATTTCAAGAGGTACGTTGGAATCGCCTTTAAAGCACAGGAAGAGGGGCACAACTACGAAAATGATGCCCTTGGCCAAAAAGGGCGTATGCGTTTTCTCCTGAACATATTCAGGAGAAAAGGCATACGCCCTTTTTGGCCAAGCAAGCAAGCGGGCAATGCAAATCTGCACTACAAAGAAGTATCACTTCCCACCGGTCAAAAGGGACATCCACAAAATGTGTAAAAACCAGAAAGGCAAGACAGGCCCTGGAGAACAGGGAGCATTGTTATGCTGATGGGCGGGATGTAAATTGCCAACTGCCTCTCTGGAGGAGTATATTGTGTTCCCTAAAACAAGTAAAGAACAGAGCTAAAGAGCCAAGGGCACTTCCAGTCTAGGGAATATACCTTGGGAATTCTGAAAATCAATAAGACAGAGCCACCCCAAAATTTAGGGCTGCACTGCTTACAAGGACCTCAACTTGTGTACACCTTAAATATCCCAGGAAATATAAAAATGGTTCAAAAATTGTGGTACTTACGTACGATGGAATATCCCTCAGCCATGAAATCAATGTCATAAGACCAGTAGCAGCAAAATGGGTGGATTCAGGTACGATGATTCTAAGTGAAATAAGTCACAGAGAAACAGAAACTTATCATAAGATATCACTTATGAAGATCCTGTAAACATGGCTACACTTGAACTGAGTTAGGAAAGAGAACAGAGTCTGACATTTAGAAAACACTCTTATGCCTGCTTAAGGGGGAAGGAGAGGTGGGGTGATGCATAAAACCAGAGTTTGATATAAGCACAGGTACCGTTCCAAAAACCAACTATGGAATAGACAAGGCCTACACCTTCCTAAGTGAAATGGACTCAAAACCCCATATTTCCCGCAGAGGAATATATCTGACTAGTAAGAATCTTAAAACCTATGTATTGCTATGTCTCCGTATGGGAATCAAGTGTGTCTAGACTGGCATAAACATGGCAGTGAGAATCAGCTCAAACCCACTATAAACAGGAATTTCAAAAACAAAACAAATAATCTGGGAAATTCTTTACAATTACTTAGGGTCTCTGATGAACCCTGGAATGAACATATCTACAATGACCGCTGGATGTGGCATTAGGAGGGACACTTGGGACTGAGTGGATTGGTGAGATTGGGTGAGCAAATGCAGACCCTATAAAGCACAAATGCCTGGCACCCATTCCATGGGTCCCAACTCTCCAGGTTGAAGGGAATATTACTACAGCTATAACATGTACGGGAAACCTAGAGAACGTACACACTGTGAATACGAAAGGTTTCTAAAACTCAACGAATACTCCCTCTCCTGGTGCTCCGGTTTGACTTTCCATCTGCTTTACTATCAATCTCCCAACTTGGAGAGACAGCCCCTTTAACCTCCTGGTTCGCACAGGTTGCCAATTTGGCAGAGGATGAAAGGGAAGAGGGAGAACCAATGAGAGAGTAGCTGATAGGCATTTGGACGGGCACATATCACTCTAACTTCCCGGCAGGAAGAAGAATTAACCAAAGTCTCAGCCCCCCACCGGGAACCATCATAGGTCCTGAACCAAAATTTTGGACTTGCGGTCAGCTCACCAAAAACGAGTTGAAAAATGGAGCTCAGGGGCACAGCAATTCACAAACTGGCCGAGTAATAAAGGAAAACTATCATCCAAAAATCTGTTGAGGGAAGGCAAGGAGGCGGACTTGAAAGCGAGGCAGAATAGCAGGAAACAGATTTCAAGAGGTACGTTGGAATCACCTTTAAAGCACAGGAAGAGGGGCACAACTTCGACAATGATGCACTTGGCCAAAAAGGGCGTATGCGTTTTCTCCTGAATATATTCAGGGGAAAACGCATACGCCCTTTTTGGCCAAGCAAACAAGCGGGCAATGCAAATCTGCACTACAAAGAAGTATCACTTCCCACCGGTCAAAAGGGACATCCACAAAATATGTAAAAACCAGAAAGGCAAGACAGGCCCTGGAGAACAGGGAGCCTTGTTATGCTGATGGGCGGGATATAAATTGCCAACTGACTCCCTGGAGGAGTACATTGTGTTCCCTAAAACAAGTAAAGAACAGAGCTACAGAGCCAAGGGCACTTCCAGTCTAGGGAATATACCTTGGAAAAACTGAAAATCAATAAGACAGAGCCACCCCAAAATTTAGGGCTGCACTGCTTACAAGGACCTCAACTTGGGTACACCTTAAATATGCCAGGAAATATAAAAATGGTTCAAAAAATTGTGGTACTTACGTACGATGGAATATCCCTCAGCCATGAAATCAATGTCATAAGACCAGTAGCAGCAAAACGGGTAGATTCATGTACGATGATTCTAAGTGAAATAAGTCACACAGAAAAAGAAACTTATCATAAGATATCACTTATGAAGATCCTGTAAATATGGCTACACTTGAACTGAGTTAGGAAAGAGAACAGTGTCTCACATTTAGAAAACACTCTTATGCCTGCTTAAGGGGGAAGGAGAGGTGGGGTGATGCATAAAACCAGAGTTTGATATAAGCACAGGTACCGTTCCAAAAACCAACTATGGAATAGACAAGACCTACACCTTCCTCAGTGAATGGGACTCAAAACCCCATATTTCCCGCAGAGGAATATATCTGACTAGTAAGAATCTTAAAACCTATGTATTGATATGTCTCCGTAAGGGAATCAAGTGTGTCTAGACTGGCATAAACATGGCAGCGAGAATCAGCTCAAACCCACTATAAACAGGTATTTGAAAAACAAAACAAAAAAACTGGGAAATTCTTTACAATTCCTTCAGGGTCTCTGATGAAACCTGGAGTGACCCTATCTACAACGACAGCTGGATGTGGCATAAGGCTGGACACTTGGGACTGAGACGATTGGTGAGATTGAGTGAGCAAATGCAGACCCTTTAAAGCAATAATGCATGGCACCCATTCCATGGGTCCCAACTCTCCAGGTTGAAGGGAATATTACTACAGTTATAACATGTACGGGAAACCTAGAGAACGGACACAATGTGAATACGAAAGGTTTCTAAAACTCAACGAATAGTCCCTCTCCTGGTGTTCCGGATTGACTTTCCATCTGCTTTACTATCAATCTCCCAACTTGGAGAGACAGCCCCTTTAACCTCCTGGTTCGCACAGGTTTCCAATTTGGCAGAGGATGAAAGGGAAGAGGGAGAACCAATGAGAGAGTAGCTGTTAGGCATTTGGACGGGCACATATCAATCTAATTTCCCAGCAGGAAGAAGAATTAACCAAAGTCTCAGCCCCCCATCAGGAACCAGCATAGGTCATGAACCAAAATTTTGGACTTGCGGTCAGCTCACAAAAAACGAGTTGATAAATGGAGCTAAGGGGCACAGCAATTCACAAACTGGCCGAGTAATAAAGGACAACTATCGTCCAAAAATCTGTTGAGGGAAGGCAACGAGGCGGACTTGAAAGCGAGGCAGAATAGCAGGAAACAGATTGCAAGAGGTACGTTGGAATCGCCTTTAAAGCACAGGAAGAGGGACACAACTACGAAAATGATGCACTTGGCCAAAAAGGGCGTATGCGTTTTCTCCTGAATATATTCAGGAGAAAACGCATACGCCCTTTTTGGCCAAGCAAGCAAGCGGGCAATGCAAATCTGCACTACAAAGAAGTATCACTTCCCACCGATCAAAAGGGACATCCACCAAATGTGTAAAAACCAGAAAGGCAAGACAGGCCCTGGAGAACAGGGAGCCTTGTTATGCTGATGGGCGGGATGTAAATTTCCAACTGCGTCTCTGGAGGAGTATATTGTGTTCCCTAAAACAAGTAAAGAACAGAGCTAAAGAGCCAAGAGCACTTCCAGTCTAGGGAATATACCTTGGGAATTCTGAAAATCAATAAGAAAGAGCCACCCCAAAATTTAGGGCTGCACTGCTTACAAGGACCTCAACTTGGGTACACCTTAAATATCCCAGGAAATATAAAAATGGTTCAAAAATTGTGGTACTTACGTACGATGGAATATCCCTCAGCCATGAAATCAATGTCATAAACCAGTAGCAGCAAAATGGGTGGATTCAGGTATGATGATTCTAAGTGAAATAAGTTACAGAGAAAAAGAAACTTATCATAAGATATCACTTATGAAGATCCTGTAAACATGGCTACACTTGAACTGAGTTAGGAAAGAGAACAGAGTCTGACATTTAGAAAACACTCCTATGCCTGCTTAAGGGGGAAGGAGAGGTGGGGTGATGCATAAAACCAGAGTTTGATATAAGCACAGGTACCGTTCCAAAAACCAACTATGGAATAGACAAGACCTAGACCTTCCTCAGTGAAAGGGACTCAAAACCCCATATTTCCCGCAGAGGAATATATCTGACTAGTAAGAATCTTAAAACCTATGTATTGATATGTCTCCGTAAGGGAATCAAGTGTGTCTAGACTGGCATAAACATGGCAGCGAGAATCAGCTCAAACCCACTATATACAGGAATTTCAAAAACAAAACAAAAATACTGGGAAATTCTTTACAATTCCTTCAGGGTCTCTGATGAACCCTGGAATGACCATATCTACAATGACAGCTGGATGTGGCATAAGGAGGGACACTTGGGACTGAGACGATTGGTGAGATTGGGTGAGCAAATGCAGACCCTTTAAAGCACAAATGCCTGGCACCCATTCCATGGGTCCCAACTCTCCAGGTTGAAGGGAATATTACTACAGCTATAACATGTACGGGAAACCTAGATAACGGACACACTGTGAATACGAAAGGTTTCTAAAACTCAACGAATAGTCCCTCTCCTGGTGCTCCTGTTTGACTTTCCATCTGCTTTACTATCAACCTCCCAACTTTGAGAGACAGCCCCTTTAACCTCCTGGTTCGCACAGGTTGCCAAATTGGGAGAGGATGAAAGGGAAGAGGGAGAACCAATGAGAGAGTAGCTGTTAGGCATTTGGACGGGCACATATCACTCTAATTTTGCGGCAAGAAGAAGAATTAACCAAAGTCTCATGCACCCACTGGGAACCAGTATAGGTCCTGAACCAAAATTTTGGACTTGCGGTCAGCTCACAAAAAACGAGTTGAAAAATGGAGCTAAGGGGCACAGCAATTCACAAACTGGCCGAGTAATAAAGGACAACTATCGTCCAAAAATCTGTTGAGGGAAGGCAACGAGGCAGACTTGAAAGCGAGGCAGAATAGCAGGAAACAGATTTCAAGAGGTACGTTGGAATCGCCTTTAAAGCACAGGAAGAGGGGCACAACTTCGACAATGATGCACTTGGCCAAAAAGTGCGTATGCGTTTTCTCCTGAATATATTCAGGAGAAAACGCATACGCACTTTTTGGCCAAGCAAGCAAGCGGGCAATGCTAATCTGCACTACAAAGAAGTATCACTTCCCACCGGTCAAAAGGGACATCCACAAAATGTGTAAAAACCAGAAAGGTAAGACAGGCCCTGGAGAACAGGGAGCCTTGTTATGCTGATGGGCGGGATGTACATTGCCAACTGCCTCTCTGGAGGAGTGCATTGTGTTCCCTAAAACAAGTAAACAACAGAGCTACAGAGCCAAGGGCACTTCCAGTCTAGGGAATATACCTTGGGAAAACTGAAAATCAATAAGACGGAGCACCCCAAAATTTAGGGCTGCACTGCTTACAAGGACCTCAACTTGGGTACACCTTAAATATCCCAGGAAATATAAAAATGGTTCAAAAAATTGTGGTACTTACGTACGATGGAATATCCCTCAGCCATGAAATCAATGTCATAAGACCAGTAGCAGCAAAATGGGTGGATTCAGGTACGATGATTCTAAGTGAAATAAGTCACAGAGAAACAGAAACTTATCATAAGATATCACTTATGAAGATCCTGTAAACATGGCTACACTTGAACTGAGGTAGGAAAGAGAACAGAGTCTGACATTTAGAAAACACTCTTATGCCTGCTTAAGGGGGAAGGAGAGGTGGGGTGATGCATAAAACCAGAGTTTGATATAAGCACAGGTACCGTTCCAAAAACCAACTATGGAATAGACAAGGCCTACACCTTCCTCAGTGAAATGGACTCAAAACCCCATATTTCCCGCAGAGGAATATATCTGACTAGTAAGAATCTTAAAACCTATGTATTGCTATGTCTCCGTATGGGAATCAAGTGTGTCTAGACTGGCATAAACATGGCAGCGAGAATCAGCTCAAACCCACTATAAACAGGAATTTCAAAAACAAAACAAATAATCTGGGAAATTCTTTACAATTACTTAGGGTCTCTGATGAACCCTGGAATGAACATATCTACAATGACCGCTGGATGTGGCATTAGGAGGGACACTTGGGACTGAGAGGATTGGTGAGATTGGGTGAGCAAATGCAGACCCTATAAAGCACAAATGCCTGGCACCCATTCCATGGGTCCCAACTCTCCAGGTTGAAGGGAATATTACTACAGCTATAACATGTACGGGAAACCTAGAGAACGGACACACTGTGAATACGAAAGGTTTCTAAAACTCAACGAATAGTGCCTCTCCTGGTTTTCCTGTTTGACTTTCCATCTGCTTTACTATCAATCTCCCAACTTGGAGAGACAGCCCCTTTAACCTCCTGGTTCGCACAGGTTTCCAATTTGGCAGAGGATGAAAGGGAAGAGGGAGAACCAATGAGAGAGTAGCTGTTAGGCATTTGGACGGGCACATATCACTCTAACTTCCCGGCAGGAAGAAGAATTAACCAAAGTCTCAGCCACCAACCGGGAACCAGTATAGGTCCTGAACCAAAATTTTGGACATGCGGTCAGCTCACCAAAAACGAGTTGAAAAATGGAGCTCAGGGGCACAGCAATTCACAAACTGGCCGAGTAATAAAGGACAACTATCGTCCAAAAATCTGTTGAGGGAAGACAACGAGGTAGACTTGAAAGCGAGGCAGAATAGCAGGAAGCAGATTTCAAGAGGTACGTTGGAATCGCGTTTAAAGCACAGGAAGAGGGTCACAACTTCGACATTGATGCACTTCGCCAAAAAGGGCGTATGCGTTTTCTCCTGAATATATTCAGGAGAAAACGCATACGCCCTTTTTGGCCAAGCAAGCAAGAGGGCAATGCAAATCTGCACTACAAAGAAGTATCACTTCCCACCGGTCAAACGGGACATCCACAAAAATGTGTAAAAACCAGAAAGGCAAGACAGGCCCTGGAGAACAGGGAGCCTTGTTATGCTGATTGGCGGGATGTAAATTGCCAACTGCCTCTCTGGAGGAGTACACTGTGTTCCTTAAAACAAGTAAAGAACAGAGCTACAGATCCAAGGGCACTTCCAGTCTTGGGAATACACCTTGGGAAAACTGAAAATCAATAAGACAGAGCCACCCCAAAATTTAGGGCTGCACTGCTTACAAGGACCTCAACTTGGGTACACCTTACATGTCCCAGGAAATATAAAAATGGTTCAAAAAATTGTGGTACTTACGTACGATGGAATATCCCTCAGCCATGAAATCAATGTCATAAGACCAGTAGCAGCAAGATGGGTGGATTCAGGTACGATGATTCTAAGTGAAATAAGTCACACAGAAAAAGAAACTTATCATAAGATATCACTTATGAAGATCCTGTAAACATGGCTACACTTGAACTGAGTTAGGAAAGAGAGCAGTGTCTCACATTTAGAAAACACTCTTATGCCTGCTTAAGGGGGAAGGAGAGGTGGGGTGATGCATAAAACCAGAGTTTGATATAAGCACAGGTACCGTTCCAAAAACCAAGTATGGAATAGACAAGACCTACACCTTCCTCAGTGAAAGGGACTCAAAACCCCATATTTCCCGCAGAGGAATATATCTGACTAGTAAGAATCTTAAAACCTATGTATTGATATGTCTCCGTAAGGGAATCAAGTGTGTCTAGACTGGCATAAACATGGCAGCGAGAATCAGCTCAAACCCACTATAAAAAGGAATTTCAAAAACAAAACAAAAAAACTGGGAAATTCTTTACAATTCCTTCAGGGTCTCTGATGAAAACTGGAATGACCCTATCTACAATGACAACTGGATGTGGCATAAGGAGGGACACTTGGGACTGAGACGATTGGTGAGATAGGGTGAGCAAATGCAGACCCTTTAAAGCACAAATGCCTGGCACCCACTCCTTGGGTCCCAACTCTCCAGGTTGAAGGGAATATTACTACAGCTATAACATGTACGGGAAACCTAGAGAATGGACACACTTTGAATACGAAAGGTTTGTAAAACTCAACGAATAGTCCCTCTCCTGGTGCTCCGGTTTGACTTTCCATCTGCTTTACTATCAACCTCCCAACTTGGAGAGACAGCCCCTTTAACCTCCTGGTTCGCACAGGTTGCAAATTTGGCAGAGGATGAAAGGGAAAAGGGAGAATCAATGAGAGAGTAGCTGTTAGGCATATGGACGGGCACATATCACTGTAATTTCCCGGCAGGAAGAAGAATTAACCAAAGTCTCAGCCACCCACCGGGAACCAGCATAGGTCCTGAAACAAAATTTTGGACTTGCGGTCAGCTCACCAAAAACGAGTTGAAAAATGGAGCTCAGGGGCACAGCAATTCACAAACGGGCCGAGTAATAAAGGACAACTATCGTCCAAAAATCTGTTGAGGGAAGGCAACGAGGCGGACTTGAAAACGAGGCAGAATAGCAGGAAACAGATTTCAAGAGGTACGTTGGAATCGCCTTTAAAGCACAGGAAGAGGGGCACAACTTCGACAATGATGCACTTGGCCAAAAAGGGTGTATGCGTTTTCTCCTGAATATATTCAGGAGAAAACGCATACGCCCTTTTTGGCCAAGCAAGCAAGCGGGCAATGCAAATCTGCACTACAAAGAAGTATCACTTCCCATCGGTCAAAAGCGACATCCACAAAATGTGTAAAAACCAGAAAGGCAAGACAGGCCCTGGAGAACAGGGAGCCTTGTTATGCTGATGGGCGGGATGTAAATTGCCAACTGCCTCTCTGGAGGAGTACATTGTGTTCCCTAAAACAAGTAAAGAACAGAGCTACAGAGCCAAGGGCACTTCCAGTCTAGGGAATATACCCTGGGAAAACTGAAAATCATTAAGACAGAGCCACCCCAAAATTTAGGGCTGCACTGCTTACAAGGACCTCAACTTGGGTACACCTTAAATATCCCAGGAAATATAAAAATGGTTCAAAAAATTGTGGTACTTACGTACGATGGAATATCCCTCAGCCATGAAATTAATGTCATAAGACCAGTAGCAGCAAAGAGGGTGGATTCAGGTACGATGATTCTAAGTGAAATAAGTCACACAGAAAAAGAAACTTATCATAAGATATCACTTATGAAGATCCTGTAAACATGGCTACACTTGAACTGAGTTAGGAAAGAGAACAGTGTCTCACATTTAGAAAACACTCTTATGCCTGCTTAAGGGGGAAGGAGAGGTGGGGTGATGCATAAAACCAGAGTTTGATATAAGCACAGGTACCGTTCCAAAAACCAACTATGGAATAGACAAGACCTACACCTTCCTCAGTGAAAGGGACTCAAAATCCCATATTTCCCACAGAGGAATATATCTGACTAGTAAGAATCTTAAAACCTATGTATTGATATGTCTCCGTAAGGGAATCAAGTGTGTCTAGACTGGCATAAACATGGCAGCGAGAATCAGCTCAAACCCACTATAAAAAGGAATTTCGAAAACAAAACAAAAAAACTCGGAAATTCTTTACAATACCTTCAGGGTCTCTGATGAAACCTGGAATGACCCTATCTACAATGACAGCTGGATTTGGCATAAGGAGGGACACTTGAGACTGAGATGATTGGTGAGATTGAGTGAGCAAATGCAGACCTTTTAAAGCACAAATGCCTGGCACCTATTCCATGGGTCCCAACTCTCCAGGTTGAAGGGAATATTACTACAGCTATAACATGTATGGGAAACCTAGAGAACGGACACACTGTGAATAAGAAAGGATTCTAAAACTCAACGAATAGTCCCTCTCCTGGTGCTCCGGTTTGACTTTCCATCTGCTTTACTATCAACCTCCCAACTTGGAGAGACAGCCCCTTTAATCTCCTGGTTCGCACAGGTTGCCAATTTGGCAGAGGATGAAAGGGAAGAGGGAGAACCAATGAGAGAGTAGCTGTTAGGCATTTGGACGGGCACATATCACTCTAATTTCTCGGCAGGAAGAAGAATTAACCAAAGTCTCAGCCACCCACCGGGAACCAGCATAGGTCCTGAACCAAAATTTTGGACATGCGGTCAGCTCACAAAAAACGAGTTGAAAAATGGAGCTCAGGGTCACAGCCATGCACAAACTGGCCGAATAATAAAGGACAACTATCGTCCAAAAATCTGTTGAGGAAAGGCAACGAGGCGGACTTGAAAGCGAGGCAGAATAGCAGGAAACAGATTTCAAGAGGTAGGTTGGAATCGCCTTTAAAGCACAGGAAGAGGGGCACAACTTCGACAATGATGCACTTGGCCAAAAAGGGCGTATGCGTTTTCTCCTGAATATATTCAGAAGAAAACGCATACACCCTTTTTGGCCAAGCAAGCAAGCGGGCAATGCAAATCTGCACTACAAAGAAGTGTCACTTCCCACCGGTCAAAAGGTACATCCACAAAATGTGTACAAACCAGAAAGGCAAGACAGGCCCTGGAGAACAGGGAGCCTTGTTATGCTGATAGGCGGGATGTAAATTGCCAACTGCCTCTTTGGAGGTGTGCATTGTGTTCCCTAAAACAAAGAAACAACAGAGCTACAGAGCCAAGGGCTCTTGCAGTCTAGGGAATATACCTTGGGAAAACTGAATATCGATAAGACAGAGCCACCCCAAAATTTAGGGCTGCACTGCTTACAAGTACCTCAACTTGGGTACACCTTAAATATCCCAGGAATTATAAAAATGGTTCAAAAAATTGTGGTACTTACGTACGATGGAATATCCCTCAGCCATGAAATCAATGTCATAAGACCAGTAGCAGCAAAATGGGTGGATTCAGGTACGATGATTCTAAGTGAAATAAGTCACAGAAAAAGAAACTTATCATAAGATATCACTTATGAAGATCCTGTAAACATGGCTACACTTGAACTGAGTTAGGAAAGAGAACAGTGTCTCTCATTTAGAAAACACTCTTATGCCTGCTTAAGGGGGAAAGAGAGGTGGGGTGATGCATGAAACCAAAGTTTGATATAAGCACAGGTACCGTTCCAAAACACAAACTATGGAATAGAGAAGACCTACACCTTCCTCAGTGAAAGGGACTCAAAACCCCATATTTCCCACAGAGGAATATATCTGACTAGTAAGAATCTTAAAACCTATGTATTGATATGTCTCCGTAAGGGAATCAAGTGTGTCTAGACTGGCATAAACATGGCAGCGAGAATCAGCTCAAACCCACTATAAAAAGGAATTTGAAAAACAAAACAAAAAAACTGGGAAATTCTTTACAATACCTTCAGGGTCTCTGCTGAAACCTGGAATGACCCTATCTACAATGACAGATGGATTTGGCATAAGGAGGGACACTTGAGACTGAGATGATTGGTGAGATTGAGTGAGCAAATGCAGACCCTTTAAAGCACAAATGCCTGGCACCCATTCCATGGGTCCCAACTCAACAGCTTGAAGGGAATATTACTACAGCTATAACATGTATGGGAAACCTAGAGAACGGACACACTGTGAATAAGACAGCATTCTAAAACTCAACGAATAGTCCCTCTCCTGGTGCTCCGGTTTGACTTTCCATCTGCTTTACTATCAACCTCCCAACTTGGAGAGACAGCCCTTTTAATCTCCTGGTTCGCACAGGTTGCCAATTTGGCAGAGGATGAAAGGGAAGAGGGAGAACCAATGAGAGAGTAGCTGTTAGGCATTTGGACGGGCACATATCACTCTAATTTCTCGGCAGGAAGAAGAATTAACCAAAGTCTCAGCCACCCACCGGGAACCAGCATAGGTCCTGAACCAAAATTTTGGACATGCGGTCAGCTCACAAAAAACGAGTTGAAAAATGGAGCTCAGGGTCACAGCAATGCACAAACTGGACGAATAATAAAGGACAACTATCGTCCAAAAATCTGTTGAGGAAAGGCAACGAGGCGGACTTGAAAGCGAGGCAGAATAGCAGGAAACAGATTTCAACAGGTACGTTGGAATCGCCTTTAAAGCACAGGAAGAGGGGCACAACTTCGACAATGATGCACTTGGCCAAAAAGGGCGTATGCGTTTTCTCCTGAATATATTCAGAAGAAAACGCATACGCCCTTTTTGGCCAAGCAAGCAAGCGGGCAATGCAAATCTGCACTACAAAGAAGTATCACTTCCCACCGGTCAAAAGGTACATCCACAAAATGTGTACAAACCAGAAAGGCAAGACAGGCCCTGGAGAACAGGGAGCCTTGTTATGCTGATAGGCGGGATGTAAATTGCCAACTGCCTCTCTGGAGGTGTGCATTGTGTTCCCTAAAAAAAAGAAACAACAGAGCTACAGAGCCAAGGGCTCTTGCAGTCTAGGGAATATACCTTGGGAAAACTGAATATCGATAAGACAGAGCCACCCCAAAATTTAGGGCTGCACTGCTTACAAGTACCTCAACTTGGGTACACCTTAAATATCCCAGGAATTATAAAAATGGTTCAAAAAATTGTGGTACTTACGTACGATGGAATATCCCTCAGCCATGAAATCAATGTCATAAGACCAGTAGCAGCAAAATGGGTGGATTCAGGTACGATGATTCTAAGTGAAATAAGTCACAGAAAAAGAAACTTATCATAAGATATCACTTATGAAGATCCTGTAAACATGGCTACACTTGAACTGAGTTAGGAAAGAGAACAGTGTCTCTCATTTAGAAAACACTCTTATGCCTGCTTAAGGGGGAAAGAGAGGTGGGTGATGCATGAAACCAGAGTTTGATATAAGCACAGGTACTGTTCCAAAACACAAACTATGAATAGAGAAGACCTACACCTTCCTCAGTGAAAGGGACTCAAAACCCCATATTTCCCACAGAGGAATATATCTGACTAGTAAGAATCTTAAAACCTATGTATTGATATGTCTCCGTAAGGGAATCAAGTGTGTCTAGACTGGCATAAACATGGCAGCGAGAATCAGCTCAAACCCACTATAAAAAGGAATTTCAAAAACAAAACAAAAAAACTGGGAAATTCTTTACAATACCTTCAGGGTCTCTGCTGAAAACTGGAATGACCCTATCTACAATGACAGATGGATTTGGCATAAGGAGGGACACTTGAGACTGAGATGATTGGTGAGATTGAGTGAGCAAGTGCAGACCCTTTAAAGCACAAATGCCTGGCACCCATTCCATGGGTCCCAACTCAACAGCTTGAAGGGAATATTACTACAGCTATAACATGTATGGGAAACCTAGAGAACGGACACACTGTGAATAAGAAAGGATTCTAAAACTCAACGAATAGTCCCTCTCCTGGTGCTCCGGTTTGACTTTCCATCTGCTTTACTATCAACCTCCCAACTTGGAGAGACAGCCCCTTTAATCTCCTGGTTCGCACAGCTTGCCAAATTGGCAGAGGATGAAAGGGAAGAGGGAGAACCAATGAGAGAGTAGCTGTTAGGCATTTGGACGGGCACATATCACTCTAATTTCTCGGCAGGAAGAAGAATTAACCAAAGTCTCAGCCACCCACCGGGAACCAGCATAGGTCCTGAACCAAAATTTTGAACATGCGGTCAGCTCACAAAAAACGAGTTGAAAAATGGAGCTCAGGGTCACAGCAATGCAGAAACTGGCCGAATAATAAAGGACAACTATCGTCCAAAAATCTGTTGAGGGAAGGCAACGAGGCGGACTTGAAAGCGAGGCAGAATAGCAGGAAACAGATTTCAAGAGTTACGTTCGAATCGCCTTTAAAGCACAGGAAGAGGGGAACAACTTCGACAGTGATTCACTTGTCCAAAAAGGGCGTATGCGTTCTCTCCTGAATATATTCAGGAGAGAACGCATACGCCCTTTTTGGCCAAGCAAGCAAGCGGGCAATGCAAATCTGCACTACAAAGAAGTATCACTTGCCACCGGTCAAAAGGTACATCCACAAAATGTGTACAAACCAGAAAGGCAAAACAGGCCGTGGAGAACAGGGAGCCTTGTTATGCTGATAGGCGGGATGTAAATTGCCAACTGCCTCTCTGGAGGTGTGCATTGTGTTCCCTAAAACAAAGAAACAACAGAGCTACAGAGCCAAAGGCTCTTGCAGTCTAGGGAATATACCTTGGGAAAAGTGAATATCGATAAGACAGAGCCACCCCAAAATTTAGGGCTGCACTGCTTACAAGTACCTCAACTTGGGTGCACCTTAAATATCCCAGGAAATATAAAAATGGTTCAAAAAATTGTGGTACTTATGTACGATGGGATATCCCTCAGCCCCGAAATCAATGTCATGTGAACAGTAGCAGGAAAATGGGTGTATTCAGGTACGATGGTTCTAAGTGAAATAAGTCACTGAGAAAAAGAAACTTATCATAAGATATCACTTATGAAGATCCTGTAAACATGGCTACACTTGAACTGAGTTAGGAAAGAGAACAGTGTCTCTCATTTAGAAAACACTCTTATGCCTGCTTAAGGGGGAAGGAGAGGTGGGGTGATGCATAAAACCAGAGTTTGATATAAGCACAGGTACCGTTCCAAAAACCAACTATGGAATAGACAAGACCTACACCTTCCTCAGTGAAAGGGACTCAAAACCCCATATTTCCCACAGAGGAATATATCTGACTAGTAAGAATCTTAAAACCTATGTATTGATATGTCTCCGTAAGGGAATCAAGTGTGTCTAGACTGGCATAAACATGGCAGCGAGAATGTGCCCAAACCCACTATAAAAAGGAATTTCAAAAACAAAACAAAAAAACTGGGAAATTCTTTACAATTCCTTCAGGGTCTCTGATGAAACCTGGAATGACCCTATCTACAATGACAGCTGGATGTGGCATAAGGAAGGACACTTGGGACTGAGACGATTGGTGAGATTGGGTGAGCAAATGCAGACCCTTTAAAGCACAAATGCCTGGCACCCATTCCATGGGTCCCAACTCTCCAGGTTGAAGGGGATATTACTACAGTTATAACATGTACGGGAAACCTAGAGAACGGACACACTGTGAATACGAAAGGTTTCTAAAACTCAACGAATAGTCCCTCTCCTGGTGCTCCGGTTTGACTTTCCATCTGCTTTACTATCAACCTCCCAACATGGAGAGACAGAACCTTTAACTTCCTTGTTAACACAGGTTGCCAATTCGGCAGAGGATGAAAGGGAAGAGGGAGAACCAATGAGAGAGTAGCTGTTAGGCATTTGGACGGGCACATATCACTGTAATTTCCCGGCAGGAAGAAGAATTAACCAAAGTCTCAGCCACCCACCGGGAACCAGTATAGGACCTGAACCAAAATGTTGGACTTCCGGTCAGATCACCAAAAACGAGTTGAAAAATGGAGCTCAGGGACACAGCAATTCAAAAACTGGCCGAGTAATAAAGGACAACTATCGTCCAAAAATCTGTTGAGGGAATGCAACGTGGCGGACTTGAAAGCGAGGCAGAATAGCAGGAAACAGATTTCAAGAGGTACGTTGGAATCGCCTTTAAAGCACAGGAAGAGGGGCACAACTTCGACAATGATGCACTTGGCCAAAAAGCGTGTATACGTTTTCTCCTGAATATATTCAGGAGAAAACGCATACGCCCTTTTTGGCCAAGCAAGGAAGCGGGCAATGCAAATCTGCACTATAAAGAAGTATCACTTCCCACCGGTCAAAAGGGACATCCACAAAATGTGTAAAAATCAGAAGGGCTAGACAAACCCTGGAGAACAGGGAGCCTTGTTATGCTGATGGGCGGGATGTAAATTTCCAACTGCCTCTCTGGAGGAGTGCATTGTGTTCCCTAAAACAAGTAAAGAACAGAGCTACAGAGCCAAGGGCACTTCCAGTCTAGGGAATATACCTTGGAAAAACTGAAATCAATAAGACAGAGCCACCCCAAAATTTAGGGCTGCACTGCTTACAAGGACCTCAACTTGGGTACAGCTTAAATATCCCAGGAAATATAAAAATGGTTCAAAAAATTGTGGTACTTACGTACGATGGAATATCCCTCAGCCATGAAATCAATGTCTTAAGGCCAGTAGCAGCAAAATGGGTGGATTCAGGTACAATGATTCTAAGTGAAATAAGTCACACAGAAAAAGAAACTTATCATAAGATATCACTTATGAAGATCCTGTAAACATGGCTACACTTGAACTGAGTTAGGAAAGAGAACAGTGTCTCACATTTAGAAAACACTCTTATGCCTGCTTAAGGAGGAAGGAGAGGTGGGGTGATGCATAAAACCAGAGTTTGATATAAGCACAGGTACCGTTCCAAAAACCAACTATGGAATAGACAAGACCTATACCTTCCTCAGTGAAAGGGACTCAAAACCCCATATTTCCCGCAGAGGAATATATCTGAGTAGTAATAATCTTAAAACCTATGTATTGATATGTCTCCGTAAGGGAATCAAGTGTGTCTAGACTGGCATAAACATGGCAGCGAGAATATGCTCAAACCCACTATAAAAAGAATTTCAAAAACAAAACAAAAAAACTGGGAAATTCTTTACAATTCCTTCAGGGTCTCTGATGAAACCTGGAATGACCCTATCTACAATGACAGCTGGATGTGGCATAAGGAGGGACACTTGGGACTGAGAGGATTGGTGAGATTGGGTGAGCAAATGCAGACCCTTTAAAGCACAAATGCCTGGCACCCATTCCATGGGTCCCAACTCTCCAGGTTGAAGGGAATATTACTACAGTTATAACATGTACGGGAAACCTAGAGAACGGACACACTGTGAATACGAAAGGTTTCTAAAACTCAACGAATAGTCCCTCTCCTGGTGCTCCGGTTTGACTTTCCATCTGCTTTACTATCAACCTCCCAACTTGGAGAGACAGCCCCTTTAACCTGCTGGTTCGCACAGGTTGCGAATTTGGCAGAGGATGAAAGGGAAGAGGGAGAACCAATGAGAGAGTAGCTGTTAGGCATTTGGACGGGCACATATCACTGTAATTTCCCGGCAGGAAGAAGAATTAACCAAAGTCTCAGCCACCCACCGGGAACCAGTATAGGTCCTGAACCAAAATTTTGGACTTGCGGTCAGCTCACCAAAAACGAGTTGAAAAATGGAGCTCAGGGGCACAGCAATTCACAAACTGGCCGAGTAATAAAGGACAACTATCGGCCAAAAATCTGTTGAGGGAAGGCAACGAGGCGGACTTGAAAGCGAGGCAGAATAGCAGGAAACAGATTTCAAGAGGTACGTTGGAATCGCCTTTAAAGCACAGGAAGAGGGGCACAACTTCGACAATGATGCACTTGGCCAAAAAGGGCGTATGCGTTTTCTCCTGAATATATTCAGGAGAAAACGCATACGCCCTTTTTGGCCAAGCAAGCAAGCGGGCAATGCAAATCTGCACTACAGAGAAGTATCACTTCCCACAGGTCAAAAGGGACATCCACAAAATGTGTAAAAACCAGAAAGGCAAGACAGGCCCTGGAGAACAGGGAGCCTTGTTATGCTGACGGGCGGGATGTAAATTGCCAACAGCCTCTCTGGAGGAGTGCATTGTGTTCCCTAAAACACGTAAAGAATAGAGCTACAGAGCCAAGGGAACTTCCAGTCTAGGGAATATGCCTTGGGAAAACTGAAATTCAATAAGACAGAGCCACTCCAAAATTTAGGGCTGCACTGCTTACAAGGACCTCAACTTGGGTACACCTTAAATATCCCAGGAATTATAAAAATGGTTCAAAAAATTGTGGTACTTACGTACGATGGAATATCCCTCAGCCATGAAATCAATGTCATAAGACCAGTAGCAGCAAAATGGGTGGATTCAGGTACGATGATTCTAAGTGAAATAAGTCACACAGAAAAATAAACTTATCATAAGATATCACTTATGAAGATCCTGTAAACATGGCTACACTTGAGCTGAGTTAGGAAAGAGAAGAGTGTCTCACATTTAGAAAACACTCTTATGCCTGCTTAAGGGGGAAGGAGAGGTGGGGTGATGCATAAAACCAGAGTTTGATATAAGGACAGGTTCCTTTCCAAAAACTAACTATGGAATAGACAAGGCCTACACCTTCCTCAGTGAAAGGGACTCAAAACCGCATATTTCCCACAGAGGAATATATCTGACTAGTAAAAATCTTAAAACCTATGTATTGATATGTCTCCGTAAGGGAATCAAGTGTGTCTTGACAGGCATAAACATGGCAGCGAGAATCAGCTCAAACCCACTATAAAAAGGAATTTCAAAAACAAAACAAAAAAACTGGGAAATTCTTTAAAATTCCTTCAGGGTCTCTGATGAAACCTGGAATGACCCTATCTACAATGACAGCTGGATGTGGCATAAGGAGCGACACTTGGGACTGAGACGATTGGTGAGATTGGGTGAGCAAATACAGACCCTTTAAAGCACAAATGCCTTGCACGCATTCCATGTGTCCCAACTCTCCAGGTTGAAGGGAATATTACTACAGCTCTAACATGTACAGGAAACCTAGAGAACGACACACTGTTAATACGAAAGGTATCTAAAACTCAACGAATAGTCCCTCTCCTGGTGCTCCGGTTTGACTTTCCATCTGCTTTACTATCAACCTCCCAACTTGGAGAGACAGCCCCTTTAACCTGCTGGTTCGCACAGGTTGCCAATTTGGCAGAGGATGAAAGGGAAGAGGGAGAACCAATGAGAGAGTAGCTGTTAGGCATTTGGACGGGCACTTATCACTGTAATTTCCCGGCAGGAAGAAGAATTAACCAAAGTCTCAGCCACCCACCGGGAACCAGTATAGGTCCTGAACCAAGATTTTGGACTTTCGGTCAGCTCACCAAAAACGAGTTGAAAAATGGAGCTCAGGGGCACAGCAATTCACAAACTGGTCGAGTAATAAAGGACAACTATCGTCCAAAAATCTGTTGAGGGAAGGCAACGAGGCGGACTTGAAACCGGGGCAGAATAGCAGGAAACAGATTTCAAGAGGTACGTTGGAATCGCCTTTAAAGCACAGGAAGAGGGCACAACTTCGACAATGATGCACTTGGCCAAAAAGGGCGTATGCGTTTTCTCCTGAATATATTCAGGAGAAAACACATACGCCCTTTTTGGCCAAGAAAGCAAGCGGGCAATGCAAATCTGCACTATAAAGAAGTATCACTTCCCACTGGTCAAAAGGGACATCCACAAAATGTGTAAAAACCAGAAAGGCACGACAGGCCGTGGAGAACAGGGAGCCTTGTTATGCTGATGGGCGGGATGTAAATTGCCAACTGCCTCTCTGGAGGAGTGCATTGTGTTCCCTAAAACAAGTAAAAAACAGAGCTACAGAGCCAAGGGCACTTCCAGTCTAGGGAATATACCTTGGGAAAACTGAAAATCAATAAGACAGATCCACTCCAAAATTTAGGGCTGCACTGCTTACAGGGACCTCAACTTGGGTACACCTTAAGTATTCAAGGAAATATAAAAATGGTTCAAAAAATCGTGGTACTTACATACGATGGAATATCCCTCAGCCATGAGAACAATATCATAAGACCAGTAGCAGCAAAATGTGTGGATTCAGGTACGATGATTCTAAGTGAAATAAGTCATACAGAAAAAGAAACTTATCATAAGATATCACTTATGAAGATCCTGTAAACATGGCTACACTTGAACTGAGTTAGGAAAGAGAACAGTGTCTCACATTTAGAAAACACTCTTATGCCTGCTTAAGGGGGAAGGAGAGGTGGGGTGATGCATAAAACCAGAGTTTGATATAAGCACAGGTACCGTTCCAAAAACCAACTATGGAATAGACAAGACCTTCACCTTCCTCAGTGAAAGGGACTCAAAACCCCATATTTCCCGCAAAGGAGTATATCTGACTAGTAAGAATCTTAAAACCTATGTATTCATATGTCTCCGTAAGGGAATCAAGTGTGTCTAGACTGGCATAAACATGGCAGCGAGAATCAGCTCAAACCCAGTATAAAAAGGAATTTCAAAAACAAAACCAAAAAACTGGGAAATTCTTTACAATTCCTTCAGGGTCTCTGATGAAACCTGGAATGACCCTATCTACAATGACAGCTGGATGTGGCATAAGGCTGGACACTTGGGACTGAGAGGATTGGTGAGATTGGGTGAGCAAATTCACACCCTTTAAAGCAATAATGCATGGCACCCATTCCATGGGTCCCAACTCTCCAGGTTGAAGGGAATATTACTACAGGTATAACATGTACAGGAAACCTAGAGAACGGACACACTGTGAATACGAAAGGTTTCTAAAACTCAACGAATAGTCCCTCTCCTGGTGCTCCGGTTTGACTTTCCATCTGCTTTACTATCAACCTCCAAACTTGGAGAGACAGCCCCTTTAACCTCCTGGTTCACACAGGTTGCCAATTTGGCAGAGGATGAAAGGGAAGAGGGAGAACTAAAGAGAGAGTAGCTGTTAGGCATTTGGACGGGCACATATCACTGTAATTTCCCGGCAGGAAGAAGAATTAACCAAAGTCTCAGCAACCCACCGGGAACCAGTATAGGTCCTGAACCAAAATTTTGGACTTGCGGTCAGCTCACCAAAAACGAGTTGAAAAATGGAGCTCAGGGGCACAGCAATTCACAAACTGGCCGAGTAATAAAGGATAACTATCGTCCAAAAATCTGTTGAGGGAAGGCAACGAGGCGGACTTGAAAGCGAGGCAGAATAGCAGGAAACAGATTTCAAGAGGTACGTTGGAATCGCCTTTAAAGCACAGGAAGAGGGGCACAACTACGAAAATGATGCACTTGGCCAAAAAGTTTGTATGCGTTTTATCCTGAATATATTCAGGAGTAAACGCATACGCCCTTTTTGGCCAAGCAAGCAAGCGGGCAATGCAAATCTGCACTACAAAGAAGTATCACTTCCCACCCGTCAAAAGGGACATCCACAAAATGTGTAAAAACCAGAAAGGCAAGACAGGCCCTGGAGAACAGGGAGCCTTGTTATGCTGATGGGCGGGATGTAAATTGCCAACTGCCTCTCTGGAGGAGTGCATTGTGTTCCCTAAAACAAGTAAAGAACAGAGCTACAGAGTCAAGGGCACTTCCAGTCTAGGGAATATACCTTGGGAAAACTGAAAATCAATAAGACAGAGCCACCCCAAAATTTAGGGCTGCACTGCTTACAAGGACCTCAACTTGGGTACACCTTAAATATGCCAGGAGATATAAAAATGGTTCAAAAAATTGTGGTACTTACGTACGATGGAATATCCCTCAGCCATGAAATCAATGTCATAAGACCAGTAGCAGCAAAATGGGTGGATTCAGGTTTGTAGATTCTAAGTGAAATAAGTCACACAGAAAAAGAAACTTATCATAAGATATCACTTATGAAGATCCTGTAAACATGGCTACACTTGAACTGAGTTAGGAAAGAGAACAGTGTCTCAGATTTAGAAAACACTCTTATGCCTGCTTAAGGGGGAAGGAGAGGTTGGGTGATGCATAAAACCAGAGTTTGATATAAGCACAGGTTCCTTTCCAAAAAACAACTATCGAATAGACAAGACCTACACCTTCCTCAGTGAAAGGGACTCAAAACCCCATATTTCCCGCAGAGGAATATATCTGACTAGTAAGAATCTTAAAACCTATGTATTGATTTGTCTCCGTAAGGGAATCAAGTGTGTCTAGACTGGCATAAACATGGCAGCGAGAATGAGCTCAAACCCACTATAAAAAGGAATTTCAAAAACAAAACAAAAAAACTGTGAAATTCTTTACAATTCCTTCAGGGTCTCTGATGAAACCTGGAATGACCCTCTCTACAACGACAGCTGGATGTGGCATAAGGCTGGACACTTGGGACTGAGAGGATTGGTGAGATTGGGTGAGCAAATGCAGACCCTTTAAAGCAATAATGAATGGCACCCATTCCATGGGTCCCAACTCTCCAGGTTGAAGGGAATATTACTACAGTTATAACATATACGGGAAACCTAGAGAACGGACACACTGTGAATACGAAAGGTTTCTAAAACTCAACGAATAGTCCCTCTCCTGGTGCTCCGGTTTGACTTTCCATCTGCTTTACTATCAACCTCCCAACTTGGAGAGACAGACCCTTTAAACTCCTGGTTTGCACAGGTTGCCAATTTGGCAGAGGATGAAAAGGAAGAGGGAGAACCAATGAGAGACTAGCTGTTAGGCATTTGGACGGGCACATATCACTCTAACTTCCCAGCAGGAAGAAGAATTAACCAAAGTCTAGGCCACCCACCGGGAACCAGTATAGTTCCTGAACCAATATTTTGGACTTGCGGTCTGCTCACCAAAAACGAGTTGAAAAATGGAGCTCAGGGGCACAGCAATTCACAAACTGGCCGAGTAATAAAGGACAACTATCGTCCAAAATTCTGTTGAGGGAAGGCAACGAGGCGGACTTGAAAGCGAGGCAGAATAGCAGGAAACAGATTTCAAGAGGTACGTTGGAATCGCCTGTAAAGCACAGGAAGAGGGGCACAACTTCGACAATGCTGCACTTCGCCAAAAAGGGCGTATGCGTTTTCTCCTGAATATATTCAGGAGAAAACGCATACGCCCTTTTTGGCCAAGCAAGCAAGCGGGCAATGCAAATCTGCACTACAAAGAAGTATCACTTCCCACCGGTCAAAAGGGACATCCACAAAATGTGTAAAAGCCAGAAATGCAAGACAGGCCCTGGAGAACAGGGAGCCTTGTTATGCTGATGGGCGGGATGTAAATTGCCAACTGCCTCTCTGGAGGAGTGCTTTGTGTTCCCTAAAACAAGTAAACAACAGAGCTACAGAGCCAAGGGCACTTCCAGTCTAGGGAATATACCTTGGGAAAACTGAAAATCAATAAGCGAGAGCCACCCCAAAATTTAGGGCTGCACTGCTTACAAGGACCTCAACTTGGGTACACCTTAAATATGCCAGGAAATATAAAAATGGTTCAAAAAATTGTGGTACTCACGTACGATGGAATATCCCTCAGCCATGAAATCAATGTCATAAGACCAGTAGCAGCAAAATGGGTGGATTCAGGTACGATGATTCTAAGTGAAATAAGTCACAGAGAAAAAGAAACTTATCATAAGATATCACTTATGAAGATCCTGTAAACATGGCTACACTTGAACTGAGTTAGGAAAGAAAAGAGTGTCTCACATTTAGAAAACACACTTATGCCTGCTTAAGGAGGAAGGAGAGGTGGGGTGATGCATAAAACCAGAGTTTGATATAAGCACAGGTACCGTTCCAAAAACCAACTATGGAATAGACAAGACCTACACCTTCCTCAGTGAAAGGGACTCAAAACCCCATATTTCCCGCAGAGGAATATATCTGACTAGTAAGAATCTTAAAACCTATGTATTGATATGTCTCCGTAAGGGAATCAAGTTTGTCTACACTGGCATAAACATGGCAGCGAGAATCAGCTCAAACCCACTATAAAAAGGAATTTCAAAAACAAAACAAAAAAAACTGGGAAATTCTTTACAATTCCTTCAGGGTCTCTGATGAAACCTGGAATGACCCTATCTACAACGACAGCTGGATGTGGCATAAGGCTGGACACTTGGGACTGAGAGGATTGGTGAGATTGGGTGAGCAAATGCAGACCCTTTAAAGCAATAATACATGGCACCCATTCCATGGGTCCCAACTCTCCAGGTTGAAGGGAATATTACTACAGCTATAACATGTACGGGAAATCTAGAGAACGGACACACTGTGAATACGAAAGGTTTCTAAAACTCAACGAATAGTCCCTCTCCTGGTGCTGTGGTTTGACTTTCCATCTGCTTTACTATCAACCTCCCAACTTGGAGAGACAGCCCCTTTAACCTCCTGGTTCTCACAGGCTGCCAATTTGGCAGAGGATGAAAGGGAAGAGGGAGAACCAATGAGAGAGTAGCTGTTAGGCATTTGGACGGGCACATATCACTGTAATTTCCCGGCAGGAAGAAGAATTAACCAAAGTCTCAGCCACCCACCGGGAACCAGTATAGTTCCTGAACCAAAATTTTGGACTTGCGGTCAGCTCACCAAAAATGAGTTGAAAATGATGCTCAGGGGCACAGCAATTCACAAACTGGCCGAGTAATAAAGGACAACTATCGTCCAAAAATCTGTTGAGGGAAGGCAACGAGGCAGACTTGAAAGCGAGGCAGAATAGCAGGAAACAGATTTCAAGAGGTACGTTGGAATCGCCTTTAAAGCACAGGAAGAGGGTTACAACTTCGACAATGATGCACTTGGCCAAAAAGGGCGTATGCGTTTTCTCCTGAATATATTCAGGAGAAAACGAATACACCCTTTTTGGCCAAGCAAGCAAGCGGGCAATGCAAATCTGCACTATAAAGACGTATCACTTCCCACCGGTCAAAAGGGACATCCACAAAATATGTAAAAACCAGAAAGGCAAGACAGGCCATGGAGAACAGTGAGCCTTGTTATGATGATGGGCGGGATGTAAATTGCCAACTGCCTCTCTGGAGGAGTGCATTGTGTTCCCTAAAACAAGTAAACAACAGAGCTACAGAGCAAAGGGCACTTCCAGTCTTGGGAATATACCTCGGGAAAACTGAAAATCAATAAGCCAGAGCCACCCCAAAATTTAGGGCTGCACTGCTTACAAGGACCTCAACTTGGGTACACCTTAAATATCCCAGGAAATATAAAAATGGTTCAAAAAATTGTGGTACTTACGTACGATGGAATATCCCTCAGCCATGAAATCAATGTCATAAGACCAGTAGCAGCAAAATGGGTGGATTCAGGTACAATGATTCTAAGTGAAATAAGTCACACAGAAAAAGAAACTTATCATAAGATATCACTTATGAAGATCCTGTAAAAATGGCTACACTTGAACTGAGTTAGGAAAGAGAACAGAGTCTCACATTTAGAAAACACTCTTATGCCTGCTTAAGGGGTAAGGACAGGTGGGGTGATGCATAAAACCAGTGTTTGATATAAGCACAGGTGCCTTTCCAAAAACCAACTATGGAATAGACAAGACCTACACCTTCCTCAGTGAAAGGGACTCAAAACACCATATTTCCCGCAGAGGAATATATCTGACTAGTAAGAATCTTAAAACATATGTATTGATATGTCTCCGTAAGGGAATCAAGTGTGTCTAGACTGGCATAAACATTGCAGTGAGAATCAGCTCAAACCCACTACAAAAAGGAATTTCGAAAACAAAACAAAAAAACTGGGATATTCTTTACAATTACTTCAGGGTCTCTGATGAAACCTGGAATGACCCTATCTACAACGACAGCTGGAAGTGGCATAAGGCTGGACACTTGGGACAGAGAGGTTTGTTGAGATTGGGTGAGCAAATGCAGACCCTTTAAAGCAATAATGCATGGCACCCATTCCATGGGTCCCAACTCTCCAGGTTGAAGGGAATATTACTACAGGTATAACATGTACGAGAATCCTAGAGAACGGACACACTGTGAATACGAAAGGTTTCTAAAACTCAACGAATAGTCCCTCTCCTGGTGCTCCGGTTTGACTTTCCATCTGCTTTACTATCAACCTCCAAACTTGGAGAGACAGCCCCTTTAACCTCCTGGTTCACACAGGTTGCCAATTTGGCAGAGGATGAAAGGGAAGAGGGAGAAACAATGAGAGAGTTGCTGTTAGGCATTTCGACGGGCACATATCACTCTAACTTCCCGGCAGGAAGAAGAATTAACCAAAGTCTCAGCCCCCCACTGGGAACCACTATAGGTCCTGAAGCAAAATTTTGGACTTGCGGTCAGCTCAACAAAAACGAGTTGAAAAATGGAGCTCAGGGGCACAGCAATTCACAAACTGGCCGAGTAATAAAGGACAACTATCGTCCAAAAATCTGTTGAGGGAAGGCAACGAGGCGGACTTGAAAGCGAGGCAGAATAGCAGGAAACAGATTTCAAGAGGTACTTTGGAATCGCCTTTAAAGCACAGGAAGAGGGGCACAACTTCGACAATGATGCACTTGGCCAAAAAGGGCGTATGCGTTTTCTCCTGAATATATTCAGGAGAAAACGCATACGCCCTTTTTGGCCAAGCAAGCAAGCGGGCAATGCAAATCTGCACTATAAAGAAGTATCACTTCCCACCGGTCAAAAGGGACATCCACAAAATGTGTAAAAACCAGAAAGGCAAGACAGGCCCTGGAGAACAGGGAGGCTTGTTATGATGATGGGCGGGATGTAAATTGCCAACTGCCTCTCTGGAGGAGTGCATTGTGTTCCCTAAAACAAGTAAACAACAGAGCTACAGAGCCAAGGGCACTTCCAGTATAGGGAATATACCTTGGGAAAATTGAAAATCAATAAGACAGAGCAACCCCAAAATTTAGGGCTGCACTGCTTACAAGGACCTCAACTTGAGTACACCTTAAATATCCAAGGAAATATAAAAATGGTTCAAAATATTGTGGTACCTAGGTACGATGGAATATCCCTCAGCCTTGAAATTAATGTCATAAGACCAGTAGCAGCAAAATGGTTGGATTCAGGTACGATGATTCTAAGTGAAATAAGTCACACAGAAAAAGAAACTTATCATAAGATATCACTTATGAAGATCCTGTAAACATGGCTACACTTGAACTGAGTTAGGAAAGAGAACAGTGTCTCACATTTAGAAAACACACTTATGCCTGCTTAAGGGGGAAGGAGAGGTGGGGTGATGCATAAAACCAGAGTTTGATATAAGCACAGGTACTGTTCCAAAATCCAACTATGGTATAGACAAGACCTACACCTTCCTCAGTGAAAGGGACTCAAAACCCCATATTTCCCGCAGAGGAATATATCTGACTAGTAAGAAATTTAAAACCTATGTATTGATATGTCTCCATAAGGGAATCAAGTGTGTCTAGACTGGCATAAACAGGGGAACGAGAATCAGCTCAAACCCACTATAAAAAGGAATTTCAAAAACAAAACAAAAAAACTGGGAAATTCTTTAAAATTCCTTCAGGGTCTCTGATGAAACCTGGAATGACCCTATCTACAACGACAGCTGTATGTGGCATATGCTGGACACTTGGGACTGAGAGGATTGGTGAGATGGGTGATCAAATGCAGACCCTTTAAAGCACAAATGTCTGGCACCCATTCCATGGGTCCCAACTCTCCAGGTTGAAGGGAATATTAGTACAGCTATAACATGTACGGGAAAATTAGAGAATGGACACTCTGTGAATACGAAAGGTTTCTAAAACTCAACGAATAGTCCCTCTCCTGGTGCTCCGGTTTGGCTTTCCATCTGCTTTACTATCAACCTCCCAAGTTGGAGAGACAGCCCCTTTAACTTCCTGGTTCACACAGGTTGCCAATTTGGCACAGGATGAAAGTGAAAAGAGAGAACCAATGAGAGAGTAGCTGTTAGGCATTTGGAAGGGCACATATCACTGTAATTTCCCGGCAGGAAGAAGAATTAACCAAAGTCTCAGCCACCCACAGGGAACCAGTATAGGTCCTGAACCAAAATTTTGGACTTGCGGTCAGCTCACAAAAAACGAGATGAAAAATGGAGCTCAGGGGCACAGCAATTCACAAACTGGCCGAGTAATAAAGGACAACTATCGTCCAAAAATCTGTTGAGGGAAGGCAACGAGGCAGACTTCAAAGTGAGGCAGAATAGCAGGAAACAGATTTCAAGAGGTACGTTGGAAACGCCTTTAAAGCACAGGAAGAGGGGCACAACTTCGACAATGATGCACTTGGCCAAAAAGGGCGTATGCGTTTTCTCCTGAATATATTCAGGAGAAAATGCATACACCCTTTTTGGCCAAGCAAGCAAGTGGGCAATGCAAATCTGCACTACAAAGAAGTATCACTTCCCACCGGTCAAAAGGGACATCCACAAAATGTGTAAAAACCAGAAAGGCAAGACAGGCCCTGGAGAACAGGGAGCCTTGTTATGCTGATGGGCGGGATGTAAATTGCCAACTGCCTCTCTGGAGGAGTGCATTGTGTTCCCTAAAACAAGTAAACAACAGAGCTACAGAGCCAAGGGCACTTCCAGTCTAGGGAATATACCTTGGGAAAACTGAAAATCAATAAGACAGAGCCACCCTAAAATTTAGGGCTGCACTCCTTACAAGGACCTCAACTTGGGTACACCTTAAATATCCCAGGAAATATAAAAATGGTTCAAAAAATTGTGGTACCTACGTACGATGGAGTATCCCTCAGCCATGAAATCAATGTCATGAGACCAGTAGCAGCAATATGGGCGGATTCAGGTACGATGATTCTAAGTGAAATAAGTCACACAGAAAAAGAAACTTATCATAAGATATCACTTATGAAGATCCTGTAAACATGGCTACACTTGAACTGAGTTAGGAAAGAGAACAGTGTCTCACATTTAGAAAACACTCTTATGCCTGCTTAAGGGGGAAGGACAGGTGGGGTGATGCATAAAACCAGTGTTTGATATAAGCACAGGTGCCTTTCCAAAAACCAACTATGGAATAGACAAGACCTACACCTTCCTCAGTGAAAGGGACTCAAAACCCCATATTTCCCGCAGAGGAATATATCTGACTAGTAAGAATCTTAAAACCTATGTATTGATATGTCTCTGTAAGGGAATCAAGTGTGTCTAGACTGGCATAAACATGGCAGCGAGAATCAGCTCAAACCCACTACAAAAAGGAATTTCGAAAACAAAACAAAAAAACTCGGATATTCTTTACAATTACTTCAGGGTCTCTGATGAAACCTGGAATGACCCTATCTACAACGACAGCTGGAAGTGGCATAAGGCTGGACACTTGGGACAGAGAGGTTTGTTGAGATTGGGTGAGCAAATGCAGACCCTTTAATGCAATAATGCATGGCACCCATTCCATCGGTCCCAACTCTCCAGTTTAAAGGGAATATTACTACAGCTATAACATGTACGAGAATCCTAGAGAACGGACACACTGTGAATACGAAAGGTTTCTAAAACTCAACGAATAGTCCCTCTCCTGGTGCTCCGGTTTGACTTTCCATCTGCTTTACTATCAACCTCCAAACTTGGAGAGACAGCCCCTTTAACCTCCTGGTTCACACAGGTTGCCAATTTGGCAGAGGATGAAAGGGAAGAGGGAGAAACAATGAGAGAGTAGCTGTTAGGCATTTGGACGGGCACATATCACTCTAACTTCCCGGCAGGAAGAAGAATTAACCAAAGTCTCAGCCCCCCACCGGGAACCAGTATAGGTCCTGAACCAAAATTTTGGACTTGCGGTCAGCTCAACAAAAACGAGTTGAAAAATGGAGCTCAGGGGCACAGCAATTCACAAACTGTCCGAGTAATAAAGGACAACTATCGTCCAAAAATCTGTTGAGGGAAGGCAACGAGGCGGACTTGAAAGCGAGGCAGAATAGCAGGAAACAGATTTCAAGAGGTAGGTTGGAATCGCCTTTAAAGCACAGGAAGAGGGGCACAACTTCGACAATGATGCACTTGGCCAAAAAGGGCGTATGCGTTTTCTCCTGAATATATTCAGGAGAAAACGCATACGCCCTTTTTGGCCAAGCAAGCAAGAGGGCAATGCAAATCTGCACTATAAAGAAGTATCACTTCCCACCGGTCAAAAGGGACATCCACAAAATGTGTAAAAATCAGAAAGGCAAGACAGGCCCTGAAGAACAGTGAGCCTTGTTATGATGATGGGCGGGATGTAAATTGCCAACTGCCTCTCTGGAGGAGTACATTGTGTTCCCTAAAACAAGTAAACAACAGAGCTACAGAGCCAAGGGCACTTCCAGTCTTGGGAATATACCTCGGGAAAACTGAAAATCAATAAGCCAGAGCCACCCCAAAATTTAGGGCTGCACTGCTTACAAGGACCTCAACTTGGGTACACCTTAAATATCCCAGGAAATATAAAAATGGTTCAAAAAATTGTGGTACTTACGTACGATGGAATATCCCTCAGCCATGAAATCAATGTCATAAGACCAGTAGCAGCAAAATGGGTGGATTCAGGTACAATGATTCTAAGTGAAATAAGTCACACAGAAAAAGAAACATATCATAAGATATCACTTATGAAGATCCTGTAAACATGGCTACACTTGAACTGAGTTAGGAAAGAGAACAGTGTCTCACATTTAGAAAACACTCTTATACCTGCTTAAGTGGTAAGGACAGGTGGGGTGATGCATAAAACCAGTGTTTGATATAAGCACAGGTGCCTTTCCAAAAACCAACTATGGAATAGACAAGACCTACACCTTCCTCAGTGAAAGGGACTCAAAACCCCATATTTCCCACAGTGGAATATATCTGACTAGTAAGAATCTTAAAACCTATGTATTGATATGTCTCCGTAAGGGAATCAAGTGTGTCTAGACTGGCATAAACATGGCATCGAGAATCAGCTCAATCCCACTACAAAAAGGAATTTTGAAAAGAAAACAAAAAAACTGGGATATTCTTTACAATTACTTCAGGGTCTCTGATGAAACCTGGAATGACCCTATCTACAACGACAGCTGGAAGTGGCATAAGGCTGGACAATTGGGACAGAGAGGTTTGTTGAGATTGGGTGAGCAAATGCAGACCCTTTAAAGCAATAATGCATGACACCCATTCCATGGGTCCCAACTCTCCAGGTTGAAGGGAATATTACTACAGGTATAACATGTACGAGAATCCTAGAGAACGGACACACTGTGAATACGAAAGGTTTCTAAAACTCAACGAATAGTCCCTCTCCTGGTGCTCCGGTTTGACTTTCCATCTGCTTTACTATCAACCTCCAAACTTGGAGAGACAGCCCCTTTAACCTCCCGGATCACACAGGTTGCCAATTTGGCAGAGGATGAAAGGGAAGAGGGAGAAACAATGAGAGAGTAGCTGTTAGGCATTTCGACGGGCACATATCACTGTAATTTCCCGGCAGGAAGAAGAATTAACCAAAGTCTCAGCCCCCCACCGGGAACCAGTATAGGTCCTGAACCAAAATTTTGGACTTGCGGTCAGCTCAACAAAAACGAGTTGAAAAATGGAGCTCATGGGCACATCAATTCACAAACTGGCCGAGTAATAAAGGACAACTATCGTCCAAAATTCTGTTGAGGGAAGGAAACGAGGCGGACTTGAAAGCGAGGCAGAATAGCAGGAAACAGATTTCAAGAAGTATGTTGGAATCGCCTTTAAAGCACAGGAAGAGGGGCACAACTTCGACAATGATGCACTTGGCCAAAAAGGGCGTATGCGTTTTCTCCTGAATATATTCAGGAGAAAACGCATACGCCCTTTTTGGCCAAGCAAGCAAGCGGGCAATGCAAATCTGCACTACAAAGAAGTATCATTTCCCACCGGTCAAAAGGGATATCCACAAAATGTGTAAAAACCAGAAAGGCAAGACAGGCCCTGGAGAACAGGGAGGCTTGTTATGATGATGGGCGGGATGTAAATTGCCAACTGCCTCTCTGGAGGAGTGCATTGTGTTCCCTAAAACAAGTAAACAACAGAGCTACAGAGCCAAGGGCACTTCCAGTATAGGGAATATACCTTGGGAAAATTGAAAATCAATAAGACAGAGCCACCCCAAAATTTTGGGCTGCACTGCTTACAAGGACCTCAACTTGAGTACACCTTAAATATCCCAGGAAATACAAAAATGGTTCAAAAAATTGTGGTACCTACGTACGATGGAATATCCCTCAGCCATGAAATCAATGTCATAAGACCAGTAGCAGCAATACGGGCGGATTCAGGTACGATGATTCTAAGTGAAATAAGTCACACAGAAAAAGAAACTTATCATAAGATATCACTTATGAAGATCCTGTAAACATGGCTACACTTGAACTGAGTTAGGAAAGAGAACAGTGTCTCACATTTAGAAAACACACTTATGCCTGCTTAAGGGGGAAGGAGAGGTGGGGTGATGCATAAAACCAGAGTTTGATATAAGCACAGGTACTGTTCCAAAATCCAACTATGGTATAGACAAGACCTACACCTTCCTCAGTGAAAGGGACTCAAAACCCCATATTTCCCGCAGAGGAATATATCTGACTAGTAAGAAATTTAAAACCTATGTATTGATATGTCTCCATAAGGGAATCAAGTGTGTCTAGACTGGCATAAACAGGGGAACGAGAATCAGCTCAAACCCACTATAAAAAGGAATTTCAAAAACAAAACAAAAAAACTGGGAAATTCTTTAAAATTCCTTCAGGGTCTCTGATGAAACCTGGAATGACCCTATCTACAACGACAGCTGTATGTGGCATATGCTGGACACTTGGGACTGAGAGGATTGGTGAGATGGGTGATCAAATGCAGACCCTTTAAAGCACAAATGTCTGGCACCCATTCCATGGGTCCCAACTCTCCAGGTTGAAGGGAATATTAGTACAGCTATAACATGTACGGGAAAATTAGAGAATGGACACTCTGTGAATACGAAAGGTTTCTAAAACTCAACGAATAGTCCCTCTCCTGGTGCTCCGGTTTGGCTTTCCATCTGCTTTACTATCAACCTCCCAAGTTGGAGAGACAGCCCCTTTAACTTCCTGGTTCACACAGGTTGCCAATTTGGCACAGGATGAAAGTGAAAAGAGAGAACCAATGAGAGAGTAGCTGTTAGGCATTTGGAAGGGCACATATCACTGTAATTTCCCGGCAGGAAGAAGAATTAACCAAAGTCTCAGCCACCCACAGGGAACCAGTATAGGTCCTGAACCAAAATTTTGGACTTGCGGTCAGCTCACAAAAAACGAGATGAAAAATGGAGCTCAGGGGCACAGCAATTCACAAACTGGCCGAGTAATAAAGGACAACTATCGTCCAAAAATCTGTTGAGGGAAGGCAACGAGGCAGACTTCAAAGTGAGGCAGAATAGCAGGAAACAGATTTCAAGAGGTACGTTGGAAACGCCTTTAAAGCACAGGAAGAGGGGCACAACTTCGACAATGATGCACTTGGCCAAAAAGGGCGTATGCGTTTTCTCCTGAATATATTCAGGAGAAAATGCATACACCCTTTTTGGCCAAGCAAGCAAGTGGGCAATGCAAATCTGCACTACAAAGAAGTATCACTTCCCACCGGTCAAAAGGGACATCCACAAAATGTGTAAAAACCAGAAAGGCAAGACAGGCCCTGGAGAACAGGGAGCCTTGTTATGCTGATGGGCGGGATGTAAATTGCCAACTGCCTCTCTGGAGGAGTGCATTGTGTTCCCTAAAACAAGTAAACAACAGAGCTACAGAGCCAAGGGCACTTCCAGTCTAGGGAATATACCTTGGGAAAACTGAAAATCAATAAGACAGAGCCACCCTAAAATTTAGGGCTGCACTCCTTACAAGGACCTCAACTTGGGTACACCTTAAATATCCCAGGAAATATAAAAATGGTTCAAAAAATTGTGGTACCTACGTACGATGGAGTATCCCTCAGCCATGAAATCAATGTCATGAGACCAGTAGCAGCAATATGGGCGGATTCAGGTACGATGATTCTAAGTGAAATAAGTCACACAGAAAAAGAAACTTATCATAAGATATCACTTATGAAGATCCTGTAAACATGGCTACACTTGAACTGAGTTAGGAAAGAGAACAGTGTCTCACATTTAGAAAACACTCTTATGCCTGCTTAAGGGGGAAGGACAGGTGGGGTGATGCATAAAACCAGTGTTTGATATAAGCACAGGTGCCTTTCCAAAAACCAACTATGGAATAGACAAGACCTACACCTTCCTCAGTGAAAGGGACTCAAAACCCCATATTTCCCGCAGAGGAATATATCTGACTAGTAAGAATCTTAAAACCTATGTATTGATATGTCTCTGTAAGGGAATCAAGTGTGTCTAGACTGGCATAAACATGGCAGCGAGAATCAGCTCAAACCCACTACAAAAAGGAATTTCGAAAACAAAACAAAAAAACTCGGATATTCTTTACAATTACTTCAGGGTCTCTGATGAAACCTGGAATGACCCTATCTACAACGACAGCTGGAAGTGGCATAAGGCTGGACACTTGGGACAGAGAGGTTTGTTGAGATTGGGTGAGCAAATGCAGACCCTTTAATGCAATAATGCATGGCACCCATTCCATCGGTCCCAACTCTCCAGTTTAAAGGGAATATTACTACAGCTATAACATGTACGAGAATCCTAGAGAACGGACACACTGTGAATACGAAAGGTTTCTAAAACTCAACGAATAGTCCCTCTCCTGGTGCTCCGGTTTGACTTTCCATCTGCTTTACTATCAACCTCCAAACTTGGAGAGACAGCCCCTTTAACCTCCTGGTTCACACAGGTTGCCAATTTGGCAGAGGATGAAAGGGAAGAGGGAGAAACAATGAGAGAGTAGCTGTTAGGCATTTGGACGGGCACATATCACTCTAACTTCCCGGCAGGAAGAAGAATTAACCAAAGTCTCAGCCCCCCACCGGGAACCAGTATAGGTCCTGAACCAAAATTTTGGACTTGCGGTCAGCTCAACAAAAACGAGTTGAAAAATGGAGCTCAGGGGCACAGCAATTCACAAACTGTCCGAGTAATAAAGGACAACTATCGTCCAAAAATCTGTTGAGGGAAGGCAACGAGGCGGACTTGAAAGCGAGGCAGAATAGCAGGAAACAGATTTCAAGAGGTAGGTTGGAAGCGCCTTTAAAGCACAGGAAGAGGGGCACAACTTCGACAATGATGCACTTGGCCAAAAAGGGCGTATGCGTTTTCTCCTGAATATATTCAGGAGAAAACGCATACGCCCTTTTTGGCCAAGCAAGCAAGAGGGCAATGCAAATCTGCACTATAAAGAAGTATCACTTCCCACCGGTCAAAAGGGACATCCACAAAATGTGTAAAAATCAGAAAGGCAAGACAGGCCCTGAAGAACAGTGAGCCTTGTTATGATGATGGGCGGGATGTAAATTGCCAACTGCCTCTCTGGAGGAGTACATTGTGTTCCCTAAAACAAGTAAACAACAGAGCTACAGAGCCAAGGGCACTTCCAGTCTTGGGAATATACCTCGGGAAAACTGAAAATCAATAAGCCAGAGCCACCCCAAAATTTAGGGCTGCACTGCTTACAAGGACCTCAACTTGGGTACACCTTAAATATCCCAGGAAATATAAAAATGGTTCAAAAAATTGTGGTACTTACGTACGATGGAATATCCCTCAGCCATGAAATCAATGTCATAAGACCAGTAGCAGCAAAATGGGTGGATTCAGGTACAATGATTCTAAGTGAAATAAGTCACACAGAAAAAGAAACATATCATAAGATATCACTTATGAAGATCCTGTAAACATGGCTACACTTGAACTGAGTTAGGAAAGAGAACAGTGTCTCACATTTAGAAAACACTCTTATACCTGCTTAAGTGGTAAGGACAGGTGGGGTGATGCATAAAACCAGTGTTTGATATAAGCACAGGTGCCTTTCCAAAAACCAACTATGGAATAGACAAGACCTACACCTTCCTCAGTGAAAGGGACTCAAAACCCCATATTTCCCACAGTGGAATATATCTGACTAGTAAGAATCTTAAAACCTATGTATTGATATGTCTCCGTAAGGGAATCAAGTGTGTCTAGACTGGCATAAACATGGCATCGAGAATCAGCTCAATCCCACTACAAAAAGGAATTTTGAAAAGAAAACAAAAAAACTGGGATATTCTTTACAATTACTTCAGGGTCTCTGATGAAACCTGGAATGACCCTATCTACAACGACAGCTGGAAGTGGCATAAGGCTGGACAATTGGGACAGAGAGGTTTGTTGAGATTGGGTGAGCAAATGCAGACCCTTTAAAGCAATAATGCATGGCACCCATTCCATGGGTCCCAACTCTCCAGGTTGAAGGGAATATTACTACAGGTATAACATGTACGAGAATCCTAGAGAACGGACACACTGTGAATACGAAAGGTTTCTAAAACTCAACGAATAGTCCCTCTCCTGGTGCTCCGGTTTGACTTTCCATCTGCTTTACTATCAACCTCCAAACTTGGAGAGACAGCCCCTTTAACCTCCCGGATCACACAGGTTGCCAATTTGGCAGAGGATGAAAGGGAAGAGGGAGAAACAATGAGAGAGTAGCTGTTAGGCATTTCGACGGGCACATATCACTGTAATTTCCCGGGAGGAAGAAGAATTAACCAAAGTCTCAGCCCCCCACCGGGAACCAGTATAGGTCCTGAACCAAAATTTTGGACTTGCGGTCAGCTCAACAAAAACGAGTTGAAAAATGGAGCTCATGGGCACATCAATTCACAAACTGGCCGAGTAATAAAGGACAACTATCGTCCAAAATTCTGTTGAGGGAAGGAAACGAGGCGGACTTGAAAGCGAGGCAGAATAGCAGGAAACAGATTTCAAGAAGTATGTTGGAATCGCCTTTAAAGCACAGGAAGAGGGGCACAACTTCGACAATGATGCACTTGGCCAAAAAGGGCGTATGCGTTTTCTCCTGAATATATTCAGGAGAAAACGCATACGCCCTTTTTGGCCAAGCAAGCAAGCGGGCAATGCAAATCTGCACTACAAAGAAGTATCATTTCCCACCGGTCAAAAGGGATATCCACAAAATGTGTAAAAACCAGAAAGGCAAGACAGGCCCTGGAGAACAGGGAGGCTTGTTATGATGATGGGCGGGATGTAAATTGCCAACTGCCTCTCTGGAGGAGTGCATTGTGTTCCCTAAAACAAGTAAACAACAGAGCTACAGAGCCAAGGGCACTTCCAGTATAGGGAATATACCTTGGGAAAATTGAAAATCAATAAGACAGAGCCACCCCAAAATTTTGGGCTGCACTGCTTACAAGGACCTCAACTTGAGTACACCTTAAATATCCCAGGAAATACAAAAATGGTTCAAAAAATTGTGGTACCTACGTACGATGGAATATCCCTCAGCCATGAAATCAATGTCATAAGACCAGTAGCAGCAATACGGGCGGATTCAGGTACGATGATTCTAAGTGAAATAAGTCACACAGAAAAAGAAACTTATCATAAGATATCACTTATGAAGATCCTGTAAACATGGCTACACTTGAACTGAGTTAGGAAAGAGAACAGTGTCTAACATTTAGAAAACACTCTTATGCCTGCTTAAGGGGGAAGGAGAGGTGGGGTGATGCATAAAACAAGAGTTTGATATAAGCACAGGTACCGTTTCAAAAACCAACTATGGAATAGACAAGACCTACACCTTCCTCAGTGAAAGGAACTCAAAACCCCATATTTCCCGCAGAGGAATATATCTGACAAGTAAGAATCTTAAAACCTATGTATTGATATGTCTCCGTAAGGGAATCAAGTGTGTCTAGACTGGCATAAACATGGCAGCGAGAATCAGCTCAAACCCACTATAAAAAGGAATTTTAAAAACAAAACAAAAAAACTGGGAAATTCTTTACAATTCCTTCAGGGTCTCTGATGAAACATGGAATGACCCTATCTACAACGACAGCTGGATGTGGCATAAGGCTGGACACTTGGGACTGAGAGGATTGGTGAGATTGGGTGAGCAAATGCAGACCCTTTAAAGCAATAATGCATGGCACCCATTCCATGAGTCCCAACTCTCCAGGTTATAGGGAATATTACTACAGCTATAACATGTACGGGAATCCTAGAGAACGGACACACTGTGAATATGAAAGGTTTCTAAAACTCAACGAATAGTCCCTCTCCTGGTGCTCCGGTTTGACTTTCCATCTGCTTTACTATCAATCTCCCAACTTGGAGAGACAGCCCCTTTAACCTCCTGGTTCGCACAGGTTGCCAATTTGGCAGAGGATGAAAGGGAAGAGGGAGAACCAATGAGAGAGTAGCTGTTAGGCATTTGGACGGGCACATATCACTCTAAATTCCCGCTAGGAAGAAGAATTAATCAAAGTCTCAGCCCCCCACCGGGAACCAGCATAGGTCCTGAACCAAAATTTTGGACTTGCGGTCAGCTCACAAAAAAAGAGTTGAAAAATGGAGCTCAGGGGCACAGCAATTCACAACCTGGCTGAGTAATTAAGGACAAGTATCGTCCAAAAATCTGTTGAGGGAAGGCAACGAGGCGGACTTGAAAGCGAGGCAGAATAGCAGGAAACAGATTTCAAGAGGTACGTTGAAATCGCCTTTAAAGCACTGGAAGAGGGGCAAAACTTCGACAATGATGCACTTGGCCAAAAAGGGCGTATGCGTTTTCTCCTGAATATGTTTAGGAGAAAACGCATACGCCCTTTTTGGCCAAGCAAGCAAGAGGGCAATGCAAATCTGCACTACAAAGAAGTATCACTTCCCACCGGTCAAAAGGGACATCCACAAAATATGTAAAAACCAGAAAGGCAAGACAGGCCCTGGAGAACAGGGAGCCTTGTTATGCTGACGGGCGGGATGTAAATTGCCAACTGCCTCTCTGGAGGAGTGCATTGTGTTCCCTAAAACAATTAAAGAACAGAGCTACAGAGCCAAGGGCACTTCCAGTCTAGGGAATATACCTTGGGAAAACTGAAAATCAATAAGACACAGCAACCCCAAAATTTAAGGCTGCACTGCTTACAAGGACCTCAACTTGGGTACACCTTAAGTATGCCAGGAAATATAAAAATGGTTCAAAAAATTGTGGTACTTACGTACGATGGAGTATCCCTCAGCCTTGAAATCAAAGTTATAAGACCAGTAGCAGCAAAATGGGTGGATACAGGTACGATGATTCTAAGTGAAATAAGTCACACAGAAAAAGAAACTTATCATAATATATCACTTATGAAGATCCTGTAAACATGGCTACACTTGAACTGAGTTAGGAAAGAGAACAGTGTCTCACATTTAGAAAACACTCTTATGCCTGCTTACGGGGGAAGGACAGGTGGGGTGATGCATAAAACCAGAGTTTGATATAAGCACAGGTACCGTTCCAAAAACCAACTATGGAATAGACAAGACCTACACCTTCCTCAGTGAAAGGGACTCAAAACCCCATATTTCCCGCAGAGGAATATATCGGACTAGTAAGAATCTTAAAACCTATGTATTGATATGTCTCCGTAAGGGAATCAAGTGTGTCTAGACTGGCATAAACATGGCAGCGAGAATCAGCTCAAACCCACTATAAAAAGGAATTTCAAAAACAAAACAAAAAAACTGGGAAATTCTTTACAATTCCTTCAGAGTCTCTCATGAAACTAGGAATGACCCTATCTACAACGACAGCTGGATGTGGCATAAGGCTGGACACTTGGGACTGAGAGGATTGGTGAGATTGGGTGAGCAAATGCAGACCCTTTAAAGCAATAATGCATAGCACCCATTCCATGGGTCCCAACTCTCTAGGTTGAAGGGAATATTACTACAGTTATAACATGTACGGGAAACCTAGAGAACGGACACACTGTGAATACGAAAGGTTTCTAAAACTCAACGAATAGTCCCTGTCCTGGTGCTCGGGTTTGACTTTCCATCTGCTTTACTATCAACCTCCCAACTTGGAGAGACAGCCCCTTTAAACTCCTGGTTCGCACAGGTTGCCAATTTGGCAGAGGATGAAAGGGAAGAGGGAGAACCAATGAGAGAGTAGCTGTTAGGCATTTGGACGGGAACATATCACTGTAATATCCTGGCAGGAAGAGGAATTAACCAAAATCTCAGCCACCCAACGGGAACCAGTATAGGTCCTGAACCAAAATTTTGGACTTGCGGTCAGCTCACCAAAACGAGTTGAATAATAGACCTCAGGGGCACAGCAATTCACAAACTGGCTGAGTAATAATGGACAACTATCGTCCAAAAATCTGTTGAAGGAAGGCAACGAGGAGGACTTGAAAGCGAGGCAGAATAGCAGGAAACAGATTTCAAGAGGTATTTTGGAATCGCCTTTAAAGCACAGGAAGAGGGGCACAACTTCGACAATGATGCACTTGGTCAAAAAGGGCGTATGGGTTTTCTCCTGAATATATTCAGGAGAAAACGCATACACCCTTTTTGGCCAAGCAAGCAAGCGGGCAATGCAAATCTGCACTACAAAGAAGTATCACTTCCCACCGGTCAAAAGGGACATCCACAAAATGTGTAAAAACCAGAAAGGCAAGACAGGCCCTGGAGAACAGGGAGCCTTGTTATGCTGATGGGTGGGATGTAAATTGCCAACTGCCTCTCTGGAGGAGTTCACTGTGTTCCATAAAACAAGAAAAGAACAGAGCTACAGAGTCAAGGGCACTACCAGTCTAGGGAATATACCTTAGGAAAACTGAAAATCAATAAGACAGAGCCACCCCAATATTTAGGGCTGCACTGCTTACAAGGACCTCAACTTGGGTACACCTTAAATATCCCAGGAAATATAAAAATGTTTCAAAAATTGTAGTACTTACGTACGATGGAATATCCCTCAGCCATGAAATCAATGTCATAAACCAGTAGCAGCAAAATGGGTGGATTCAGGTACGATGATTCTAAGTGAAATAAGTCACAGAGAAACAGAAATTTAACATAAGATATCACTTATGAAGATCCTGTAAACATGGCTACACTTGAACTGAGTTAGGAAAGAGAACGGAGTCTGATATTTAGAAAACACACTTATGCCTGCTTAAGGGGGAAGGAGAGGTGGGGTGATGCATAAAACCAGAGTTTGATATAAGCACAGGTACCGTTCCAAAAACCAACTATGGAATAGACAAGACCTACACCTTCCTCAGTGAAAGGGACTCAAAACCCCATATTTCCCGCAGAGGAATATATCTGACTAGTAAGAATCTTAAAACCTATGTATTGATATGTCTCCATAAGGGAATCAAGTGTGTCTAGACTGGCATAAACATGGCAGCGAGAATCAGCTCAAACCCACTATAAACAGGAATTTCAAAAACAAAACAAAGATACTGGGAAATTCTTTACAATTCCTTCAGGGTCTCTGATGAACCCTGGAATGACCATATCTACAATGACAGCTGGATGTGGCATAAGGAGGGACACTTGGGACTGAGAGGATTGGTGAGATTGGGTGAGCAAATGCAGACCCTTTAAAACACAAATGCCTGGCACCCATTCCATGGGTCCCAACTCTCCAGGTTGAAGGGAATATTACTACAGCTATAACATGTACGGGAAACCTAGAGAACGGACACACTGTGAATACGAAAGGTTTCTAAAACTCAACGAATAGTCCCTCTCCTGGTGCTCCGGTTTCACTTTCCATCTGCTTTACTATCAACCTCCCAACTTGGAGAGACAGCCCATTTAACCTCCTGGTTCGCACAGGATGCCAAATTGGGAGATGATGAAAGGGAAGAGGGAGAACCAATGAGAGAGTAGCTGTTAGGCATTTGGACGGGCACATATCACTCTAATTTACCGGCAAAAAGAGGAATTAACCAAAGTCTCAGCCACCCACTGGGACCCACTATAGGTCCTGAACCAAAATTTTGGACTTGCGGTCAGCTCACCAAAAACGAGTTGAAAAATGGAGCTCAGGGGCACAGCAATTAACAAACTGGCCGAGTAATAAAGGACAACTATCGTCCAAAAATCTGTTGAGGGAAGGCAACGTGGTGGACTTGAAAGCGAGGCAGAATAGCAGGAAACAGATTTCAAGAGGTACGTTGGAATCGCCTTTAAAGCACAGGAAGAGGGGCACAACTTCGACAATGATGCACTTGGCCAAAAAGGGCGTATGGGTTTTCTCCTGAATATATTCAGGAGAAAACGCATACGCCCTTTTTGGCCAAGCAAGCAAGAGGGCAATGCAAATCTGCACTACAAAGAAGTATCACTTCCCACCGGTCAAAAGGGACATCCACAAAATGTGTAAAAACCAGAAAGGCAAGACAGGCCCTGAAAACAGGAAGCCTTGTTATGCTGATAGGCGGGATGTAAATTGCCAACTGCCTCTCTGGAGGAGTGCATTGTGTTCCCTAAAACATGTAAAGAACAGAGCTACAGAGCCAAGGGCACTTCCAGTCTAGGGAATATACCTTGGGAAAACTGAAAATCAATAAGACAGAGCCACCCCAAAATTTAGGGCTGCACTGCTTACAAGGACCTCAACATGGGTACACCTTAAATATCCCAGGAAATATAAAAATGGTTCAAAAATTGTGGTACTAACGTACAATGGAATATCCCTCAGCCATGAAATCAATGTCATAAGACCAGTAGCAGCAAAATTGGTAGATTCAGGTACGATGATTCTAAGTGAAATAATTCACTGAGAAAAAGAAACTTATCATAAGATATCACTTATGAAGATCCTGTAAACATGGCTACACTTGAACTGAGTTAGGAAAGAGAACAGTGTCTCACATTTAGAAAACACTCTTATGCCTGCTTAAGGGGGAAGGAGAGGTGGGGTGATGCATAAAACCAGAGTTTGATATAAGCACAGGTACCGTTCCAAAAACCAACTATGGAATAGACAAGACCTACACCTTCCTCAGTGAAAGGGACTCAAAACCCCATATTTCCCGCAGAGGAATATATCTGACTAGAAAGAATCTTAAAACCTATGTATTGATATGTCTCCGTAAGGGAATCAAGTGTGTCTAGACTGGCATAAACATGGCAGCGAGAATCAGCTCAAACCCACTATAAACAGGAATTTGAAAAACAAAACAAAAAAACTGGGAAATTCTTTACAATTCCTTCAGGGTCTCTGATGAAACCTGGAGTGACCCTATCTACAACGACAGCTGGATGTGGCATAAGGCTGGACACTTGGGACTGAGACGATTGGTGAGATTGAGTGAGCAAATGCAGACCCTTTAAAGCAATAATGCATGGCACCCATTCCATGGGTCCCAACTCTCCAGGTTGAAGGGAATATTACTACAGTTATAACATGTACGGGAAACCTAGAGAACGGACACAATGTGAATACGAAAGGTTTCTAAAACTCAACGAATAGTCCCTCTCCTGGTGTTCCGGTTTGACTTTCCATCTGCTTTACTATCAATCTCCCAACTTGGAGAGACAGACCCTTTAACCTCCTGGTTCGCACAGGTTTCCAATTTGGCAGAGGATGAAAGGGAAGAGGGAGAACCAATGAGAGAGTAGCTGTTAGGCATTTGGACGGGCACATATCAATCTAATTTCCCAGCAGGAAGAAGAATTAACCAAAGTCTCAGCCACCCACCGCTAACCAGTATAGGTTCTGAACCAAAATTTTGGACTTGCGGTCAGCTCACAAAAAACGAGTTGATAAATGGAGCTAAGGGGCACAGCAATTCACAAACTGGCCGAGTAATAAAGGACAACTATCGTCCAAAAATCTGTTGAGGGAAGACAACGAGGCGGACTTGAAAGCGAGGCAGAATAGCAGGAAACAGATTTCAAGAGGTACGTTGGAATCGCCTTTAAAGCACAGGAAGAGGGACACAACTACGAAAATGATGCACTTGGCCAAAAAGGGCGTATGCGTTTTCTCCTGAATATATTCAGGAGAAAACGCATACGCCCTTTTTGGCCAAGCAAGCAAGCGGGCAATGCAAATCTGCACTACAAAGAAGTATCACTTCCCACCGATCAAAAGGGACATCCACAAAATGTGTAAAAACCAGAAAGGCAAGACAGGCCCTGGAGAACAGGGAGCCTTGTTATGCTGATGGGCGGGATGTAAATTTCCAACTGCGTCTCTGGAGGAGTATATTGTGTTCCCTAAAACAAGTAAAGAACAGAGCTAAAGAGCCAAGAGCACTTCCAGTCTAGGGAATATACCTTGGGAATTCTGAAAATCAATAAGAAAGAGCCACCCCAAAATTTAGGGCTGCACTGCTTACAAGGACCTCAACTTGGGTACACCTTAAATATCCCAGGAAATATAAAAATGGTTCAAAAATTGTGGTACTTACGTACGATGGAATATCCCTCAGCCATGAAATCAATGTCATAAACCAGTAGCAGCAAAATGGGTGGATTCACGTATGATGATTCTAAGTGAAATAAGTTACAGAGAAAAAGAAACTTATCATAAGATATCACTTATGAAGATCCTGTAAACATGGCTACACTTGAACTGAGTTAGGAAAGAGAACAGAGTCTGACATTTAGAAAACACTCCTATGCCTGCTTAAGGGGGAAGGAGAGGTGGGGTGATGCATAAAACCAGAGTTTGATATAAGCACAGGTACCGTTCCAAAAACCAACTATGGAATAGACAAGACCTACACCTTCCTCAGTGAAAGGGACTCAAAACCCCATATTTCCCGCAGAGGAATATATCTGACTAGTAAGAATCTTAAAACCTATGTATTGATATGTCTCCGTAAGGGAATCAAGTGTGTCTAGACTGGCATAAACATGGCAGCGAGAATCAGCTCAAACCCACTCTAAACAGGAATTTCAAAAACAAAACAAAAATACTGGGAAATTCTTTACAATTCCTTCAGGGTCTCTGATGAACCCTGGAATGACCATATCTACAATGACAGCTGGATGTGGCATAAGGAGGGACACTTGGGACTGAGACGACTGGTGAGATTGGGTGAGCAAATGCAGACCCTTTAAAGCACAAATGCCTGGCACCCATTCCATGGGTCCCAACTCTCCAGGTTGAAGGGAATATTACTACAGCTATAACATGTACGGGAAACCTAGAGAATGGACACACTGTGAATACGAAAGGTTTCTAAAACTCAACGAATAGTCCCTCTCCTGGTGCTCCTGTTTGACTTTCCATCTGCTTTACTATCAACCTCCCAACTTGGAGAGACAGCCCCTTTAACCTCCTGGTTCGCACAGGTTGCCAAATTGGGAGAGGATGAAAGGGAAGAGGGAGAACCAATGAGAGAGTAGCTGTTAGGCATTTGGACGGGCACATATCACTCTAATTTTGCGGCAAGAAGAAGAATTAACCAAAGTCTCATGCACCCACTGGGAACCAGTATAGGTCCTGAACCAAAATTTTGGACTTGCGGTCAGCTCACAAAAAACGAGTTGAAAAATGGAGCTAAGGGGCACAGCAATTCACAAACTGGCCGAGTAATAAAGGACAACTATCGTCCAAAAATCTGTTGAGGGAAGGCAACGAGGCAGACTTGAAAGCGAGGCAGAATAGCAGGAAACAGATTTCAAGAGGTACGTTGGAATCGCCTTTAAAGCACAGGAAGAGGGGCACAACTTCGAAAATGATGCACTTGGCCAAAAAGGGCGTATGCGTTTTCTCCTGAATATATTCAGGAGAAAACGCATACGCCCTTTTTGGCCAAGCAAGCAAGCGGGCAATGCTAATCTGCACTACAAAGAAGTATCACTTCCCACCGGTCAAAAGGGACATCCACAAAATGTGTAAAAACCAGAAAGGTAAGACAGGCCCTGGAGAACAGGGAGCCTTGTTATGCTGATGGGCGGGATGTACATTGCCAACTGCCTCTCAGGAGGAGTGCATTGTGTTCCCTAAAACAAGTAAACAACAGAGCTACAGAGCCAAGGGCACTTCCAGTCTAGGGAATATACCTTGGGAAAACTGAAAATCAATAAGACAGAGCCACCCCAAAATTTAGGGCTGCACTTCTTACAAGGACCTCAACTTGGGTACACCTTAAATATCCCAGGAAATATAAAAATGGTTCAAAATATTGTGGTACTTACGTACGATGGAATATCCCTCAGCAATGAAATCAATGTCATAAGACCAGTAGCAGCAAAATGGGTGGATTCAGGTACGATGATTCTAAGTGAAATAAGTCACACAGAAAAAGAAACTTATCATAAGATATCACTTATGAAGATCCTGTAAACATGGCTACACTTGAACTGAGTTAGGAAAGAGAAGAATGTCTCACATTTAGAAAACTCTCTTATGCCTGCTTTAGGGGGAAGGAGAGGTGGGGTGATGCATAAAACCAGAGTTTGATATAAGCACAGGTACCGTTCCAAAAACCAACTATGGAATAGACAAGGCCTACACCTTCCTCAGTGAAATGGACTCAAAACCCCATATTTCCCGCAGAGGAATATATCTGACTAGTAAGAATCTTAAAACCTATGTATTGCTATGTCTCCGTATGGGAATCAAGTGTGTCTAGACTGGCATAAACATGGCAGCGAGAATCAGCTCAAACCCACTATAAACAGGAATTTCAAAAACAAAACAAATAATCTGGGAAATTCTTTACAATTACTTAGGGTCTCTGATGAACCCTGGAATGAACATATCTACAATGACCGCTGGATGTGGCATTAGGAGGGACACTTGGGACTGAGAGGATTGGTGAGATTGGGTGAGCAAATGCAGACCCTATAAAGCACAAATGCCTGGCACCCATTCCATGGGTCCCAACTCTCCAGGTTGAAGGGAATATTACTACAGCTATAACATGTACGGGAAACATAGAGAACGGACACACTGTGAATACGAAAGGTTTCTAAAACTCAACGAATAGTGCCTCTCCTGGTTTTCCTGTTTGACTTTCCATCTGCTTTACTATCAATCTCCCAAATTGGAGAGACAGCCCCTTTAACCTCCTGGTTCGCACAGGTTTCCAATTTGGCAGAGGATGAAAGGGAAGAGGGAGAACCAATGAGAGAGTAGCTGTTAGGCATTTGGACGGGCACATATCACTCTAACTTCCCGGCAGGAAGAAGTATTAACCAAAGTCTCAGCCCCCCACCGGGACCAAGCAAAGGTCCTGAACCAAAATTTTGGACTTGCGGTCAGCTCACAAAAAACGAGATGCAAAATGGGGCTAAGGGGCACAGCAATTCACAAACTGGCCGAGTAATAAAGGACAACTATCGTCCAAAAATCTGTTGAGGGAAGGCAACGAGGTGGAATTGAAAGCGAGGCAGAAGAGCAGGAAACAGATTTCAAGAGGTACGTTGGAATCACCTTTAAAGCACAGGAAGAGGGGCACAAGTTTGACAATGATGCACTTGGCCAAAAAGGGCGTATGCGTTTTCTCCTGAATATATTCAGGAGAAAACACATACCCCCTTTTTGGCCCAGCAAGCAAGCGGGCAATGCAAATCTGCCCTACAAAGAAGTATCACTTCCCACCGGTCAAAAGGGACATCCACAAAATGTGTAAAAACCAGAAAGGCAAGACAGGCCCTGGATAACAGGGAGCCTTGTTATGCTGATGGGCGGGATGTAAATTGCCAACTGCCTCTCTGGAAGATTATATTGTGTTCCCTAAAAGAAGTAAAGAACAGAGCTAAAGAGCCAAGGACACTTCCAGTCTAGGGAATATACCTTGGGAAAACTGAAAATCAATAAGACAGAGCCACCCCAATATTTAGGGCTGCACTGCTTACAAGGACCTCAACTTGGGTACACCTTAAATATCCCAGGAAATATAAAAATGTTTCAAAAATTGTGGTACTTACGTACGATGGAATATCCCTCAGCCATGAAATCAATGTCATAAACCAGTAGCAGCAAAATGGGTGGATTCAGGTACGATGATTCTAAGTGAAATAAGTCACAGAGAAAAAGAAACTTAACATAAGATATCACTTATGAAGATCCTGTAAACATGGCTACACTTGAACTGTGTTAGGAAAGAGAACAGAGTCTCACATTTAGAAAACACTCTTATGCCTGCTTAAGGGGGAAGGACAGGTGGGGTGATGCATAAAACCAGAGTTTGATATAAGCACAGGTACCGTTCCAAAAACCAACTATGGAATAGAGAAACCTACACCTTCCTCAGTGAAAGGGACTCAAAACCCCATATTTCCCGCAGAGGAATATATCAGACTAGTAAGAATCTTAAAACATATGTATTGATATGTCTCCGTAAGGGAATCAAGTGTGTCTAGACTGGCATAAACATGGCAGGGAGAATCAGCTCAAACCCACTATAAAAAGGAATTTCAAAAACAAAACAAAAAAACTGGGAAATTCTTTACTATTCCTTCAGGGTCTCTGATGAAACCTGGAATGACCCTATCTACAACGACAGCTGGATGTGGCATAAGTAGGGACACTTGGGACTGAGAGGATTGGTGAGATTGAGTGAGCAAATGCAGAACCTTTAAAGCAATAATGCCTGGCACCCATTCCATGGGTCCCAACTCTCCAGGTTGAAGGGAATATTACTACAGTTATAACATGTACGGGAAACCTAGAGAACGGACACACTGTGAATACGAAAGGTTTCTAAAACTCAACGAATAGTCCCTCTCCTGGTGCTCCGGTTTGACTTTCCATCTGCTTTACTGTCAATCTCCCAACTTGGAGAGACAGCCCCTTTAACCTCCTGGTTCGCACAGGTTTCCAATTTGGCAGAGGATGAAAGGGAAGAGGGAGAACCAATGAGAGAGTAGCTGTTAGGCATTTGGACGGGCACATATCATTCTAACTTCCCGGCAGGAAGAAGAATTAACCAAAGTCTCAGCCCCCCACCAGGAACCAGCATAGGTCCTGAACCAAAATTTTGGACTTGCGGTCAGCTCACAAAAAACGAGTTGATAAATGGAGCTAAGGGGCACAGCAATTCACAAACTGGCCGAGTAATAAAGGACAACTATCGTCCAAAAATCTGTTGAGGGAAGGCAACGAGGCGGAATTGAAAGCGAGGCAGAATAGCAGGAAACAGATTTCAAGAGGTACGTTAGAATCGCCTTTAAAGCACAGGAAGAGAGGCACAACTTTGACAATGATGCACTTGGCCAAAAAGGGCGTATGCGTTTTCTCCTGAATATATTCAGGAGAAAACGCATACGCCCTTTTTGGCCAAGCAAGCAAGCGCGCAATGCAAATCTGCACTACAAAGAAGTATCACTTCCCACCGGTCAAAAGGGACATCCACAAAATGTGTAAAAACCAGAAAGGCAAGACATCCCTGGAGAACAGGGAGCCTTGTTATGCTGATGGGCGGGATGTAAATTGCCAACTGCCTCTCTGGAGGAGTATATTGTGTTCCCTAAAAGAAGTAAAGAACAGAGCTAAAGAGCCAAGGGCACTTCCAGTCTAGGGAATATACCTTGGGAAAACTGAAAATCAATAAGACAGAGCCACCCCAAAATTTAGGGCTGCACTGCTTACAAGGACCTCAACTTGGGTACACCTTAAATATCCCAGGAAATATAAAAATGTTTCAAAAATTGTGGTACTTACGTACGATGGAATATCCCTCAGCCATGAAATCAATGTCATAAACCAGTAGCAGCAAAATGGGTGGATTTAGGTACGATGATTCTAAGTGAAATAAGTCACACAGAAAAAGAAACTTATCATAAGATATCACTTATGAAGATCCTGTAAACATGGCTACACTTGAACTGAGTTAGGAAAGAGAACAGAGTCTCACATTTAGAAAACACTCTTATGCCTGCTTAAGGGGGAAGGAGAGGTGGGGTGATGCATAAAACCAGAGTTTGATATAAGCACAGGTACCGTTCCAAAAACCAACTATGGAATAGAGAAACCTACACCTTCCTCAGTGAAAGGGACTCAAAACCCCATATTTCCCGCAGAGGAATATATCAGACTAGTAAGAATCTTAAAACCTATGTATTGATATGTCTCCGTAAGGGAATCAAGTGTGTCTAGACTGGCATAAACATGGCAGCGAGAATCAGCTCAAACCCACTATAAAAAGGAATTTCAAAAACAAAACAAAAAAACTGGGAAATTCTTTACAATTCCTTCAGGGTCTCTGATGAAACCTGAAATGACCCTATCTACAACGACAGCTGGATGTGGCATAAGGAGGGACATTTGGGACTGAGAGGATTGGTGAGATTGAGTGAGCAAATGCAGACCCTTTAAAGCAATAATGCCTGGCACCCATTCCATGGGTCCCAACTCTCCAGGTTGAAGGGAATATTACTACAGTTATAACATGTACGGGATACCTAGAGAACGGACACACTGTGAATACGAAAGGTTTCTAAAACTCAACGAATAGTCCCTCTCCTGGTGCTCCGGTTTGACTTTCCATCTGCTTTACTATCAATCTCCCAACTTGGAGAGACAGCCCCTTTAACCTCCTGGTTCGCACTGGTTTCCAATTTGGCAGAGGATGAAAGGGAAGAGGGAGAACCAATGAGAGAGTAGCTGTTAGGCATTTGGACGGGCACATATCACTCTAACTTCCCGGCAGGAAGAAGAATTAACCAAAGTCTCAGCCCCCCACCGGGAACCAGCATAGGTCCTGAACCAAAATTTTGGACTTGCGGTCAGCTCACAAAAAAGGAGTTGAAAAATGGAGCTCAGGGGCACAGCAATGCACAAACTGGCCGAGTAATAAAGGACAACTATCGTCCAAAAATCTGTTGAGGGAAGGCAACGAGGCGGACTGGAAAGCGAGGCAGAATAGCAGGAAACAGATTTCAAGAGGTACGTTGGAATCGCTTTTAAAGCACAGGAAGAGGGGCACAACTTCGACAATGATGCACTTGGCCAAAAAGGGCGTATGCATTTTCTCCTGAATATATTCAGGAGAAAACGCATACGCCCTTTTTGGCCAAGCAAGCAAGCGGGCAATGCAAATCTGCACTACAAAGAAGAATCACTTCGCACCGGTCAAAAGGGACATCCACAAAATGTGTAAAAACCAGAAAGGCAAGACAGGCCCTGGAGAACAGGGAGCCTTGTTATGCTGATGGGCGGGATGTAAATTGCCAACTGCCTCTCTGGAGGAGTGCATTGTGTTCCCTAAAACAAGTAAAGAACAGAGCTACAGAGCCAAGGGCACTTCCAGTCTAGGGAATATACCTTGGGAAAACTGAAAATCAATAAGACAGAGCCACCCTAAAATTTAGGGCTGCACTGCTTAAAAGGACCTCAACTTGGGTACACCTTAAATATCCCAGGAAATATAAAAATGGTTCAAAAAATTGTGGTACTTACGTACGATGGAATATCCCTCAGCCATGAAATCAATGTCATGAGACCAGTAGCAGCAAAATGGGTGGATTCAGGTACGATGATTCTAAGTGAAATAAGTCACAGAGAAACAGAAACTTATCATAAGATATCACTTATGAAGATCCTGTAAACATGGCTACACTTGAACTGACTTAGGAAAGAGAACAGAGTCTGACATTTAGAAAACACTCTTATGCCTGCTTAAGGGGGAAGGAGAGGTGGGGTGATGCATAAAACCAGAGTTTGATATAAGCACAGGTACCGTTCCAAAAACCAACTATGGAATAGACAAGACCTACACCTTCCTCAGTGAAAGGGACTCAAAACCCCATATTTCCCGCAGAGGAATATATCTGACTAGTAAGAATCTTAAAACCTATGTATTGATATGTCTCCGTAAGGGAATCAAGTGTGTCTAGACTGGCATAAACATGGCAGCGAGAATCAGCTCAAACCCACTATAAACAGGAATTTGAAAAACAAAACAAAAAAACTGGGAAATTCTTTACAATTCCTTCAGGGTCTCTGATGAACCCTGGAATGACCATATCTACAATGACAGCTGGATGTGGCATAAGGAGGGACACTTGGGACTGAGAGGATTGGTGAGATTGGGTGAGCAAATGCAGACCCTTTAAAGCACAAATGCCTGGCACCCATTCCATGGGTCCCAACTCTCCAGGTTGAAGGGAATATTACTACAGCTATAACATGTACGGGAAACCTAGAGAATGGACACACTGTGAATATGAAAGGTTTCTAAAACTCAACGAATAGTCCCTCTCCTGGTGCTCCGGTTTGACTTTCCATCTGCTTTACTATCAACCTCCCAACTTGGAGAGACAGCCCCTTTAACCTCCTGGTTCGCACAGGTTGCCAAATTGGGAGAGGATGAAAGGGAAGAGGGAGAACCAATGAGAGAGTAGCTGTTAGGCCTTCGGACGGGCACATATCACTCTAATTTCCCGGCAAGAAGAAGAATTAACCAAAGTCTCAGCCACCCACTGGGAACCACTATAGGCCCTGAACCAAAATTTTGGACTTGCGGTCAGCTCACCAAAAACGAGTTGAAAAATGGAGCTCAGGGGCACAGCAATTAACAAACTGGCCGAGTAATAAAGGACAACTATCGTCCAAAAATCTGTTGAGGGAAGGCAACGAGGTGGACTTGAAAGCGAGGCAGAATAGCAGGAAACAGATTTCAAGAGGTACGTTGGAATCGCCTTTAAAGCACAGGAAGAGGGGCACAACTTCGACAATGATGCACTTGACCAAAAAGGGCGTATGCGTTTTCTCCTGAATATATTCAGGAGAAAACGCATACGCCCTTTTTGGCCAAGCAAGCAAGCGGGCAATGCAAATCTGCACTACAAAGAAGTATCACTTCCCACCGGTCAAAAGGGACAATCACAAAATGTGTAAAAACCAGAAAGGCAAGACAGGCCCTGGAGAACAGGGAGCCTTGTTATGCTGATGGGCGGGATGTAAATCGCCAACTGCCTCTCTGGAGGAGTGCATTGTGTTCCCTGAAACAAGTAAAGAACAGAGCTACAGAGCCAAGGACACTTCCAGTCTAGGGAATATACCTTGGGAAAACTGAAAATCAATAAGAAAGAGCCACCCCAAAATTTAGGGCTGCACTGCTTACAAGGACCTCAACTTGAGTACACCTTAAATATCCCAGGAAATATAAAAATGGTGCAAAAATTGTGGTACTTACGTACGATGGAATATCCCTCAGCTATGAAATCAGTGTCATAAGACCAGTAGCAGCAAAATGCGTGGATTCAGGCACGATGATTCTAAGTGAAATAAGTCACTGAGAAAAAGAAACTTATCATAAGATATCACTTATGAAGATCCTGTAAACATGGCTACACTTGAACTGAGTTTGGAAAGAGAACAGTGTCTCACATTTAGAAAACACTCTTATGCCTGCTTAAGGGGGAAGGAGAGGTGGGGTGATGCATAAAACCAGAGTTTGATATAAGCACAGGTACCGTTCCAAAAACCAACTATGGAATAGACAAGACCTACACCTTCCTCAGTGAAAGGGACTCAAAACCCCATATTTCCCACAGAGGAATATATCAGACTAGTAAGAATCTTAAAACCTATGTATTGATATGTCTCCATAAGGGAATCAAGTGTGTCTAGACTGGCATAAACATGGCAGCGAGAATCAGCTCAAACCCACTATAAAAAGGAATTTCAAAAACAAAACAAAAAAACTGGGAAATTCTTTACAATTCCTTCAGGGTCTCTGATGAAAACTGGAATGACCCTATCTACAATGACAACTGGATGTGGCATAAGGAGGGACACTTGGGACTGAGACGATTGGTGAGATAGGGTGAGCAAATGCAGACCCTTTAAAGCAATAATGCATGGCACCTATTCCATGGGTCCCAACTCTCCAGGTTGAAGGGAATATTACTACAGCTATAACATGTACGGGAAACCAAGAGAATGGACACACTTTGAATACGAAAGGTTTGTAAAACTCAACGAATAGTCCCTCTCCTGGTGCTCCGGTTTGACTTTCCATCTGCTTTACTATCAACCTCCCAACTTGGAGAGACAGCCCCTTTAACCTCCTGGTTCACACAGGTTGCCAATTTGGCACAGGATGAAAGTGAAGAGAGAGATCCAATGAGAGAGCAGCTGTTAGGCATTTGGAAGGGCACATATCACTGTAATTTCCCGGCAGGAAGAAGAATTAACCAAAGTCTCAGCCACCCACAGGGAACCAGTATAGGTCCTGAACCAAAATTTTGGACTTGCGGTCAGCTCACAAAAAACGAGATGAAAAATGGAGCTCAGGGGCACAGCAATTCACAAACTGGCCGAGTAATAAAGGACAACTATCGTCCCAAAATCTGTTGAGGGAAGGCAACGAGGCAGACTTCAAAGTGAGGCAGAATAGCAGGAAACAGATTTCAAGAGGTACGTTGGAAACGCCTTTAAAGCACAGGAAGAGGGGCACAACTTCGACAATGATGCACTTGGCCAAAAAGGGCGTATGCGTTTTCTCCTGAATATATTCAGGAGAAAATGCATACACCCTTTTTGGCCAAGCAAGAAAGCGGGCAATGCAAATCTGCACTACAAAGAAGTATCACTTCCCACCGGTCAAAAGGGACATCCACAAAATGTGTAAAAACCAGAAAGGCAAGACAGGCCCTGGAGAACAGGGAGCCTTGTTATGCTAATGGGCGGGATGTAAATTGCCAACTGCCTCTCTGGAGGAGTGCATTGTGTTCCCTAAAACAAGTAAACAACAGAGCTACAGAGCCAAGGGCACTTCCAGTCTAGGGAATATACCTTGGGAAAACTGAAAATCAATAAGACAGAGCCACCCTAAAATTTAGGGCTGCACTTCTTACAAGGACCTCAACTTGGGTACACCTTAAATATCCCAGGAAATATAAAAATGGTTCAAAAAATTGTGGTACCTACATACGATGGAGTATCCCTCAGCCATGAAATCAATGTCATGAGACCAGTAGCAGCAATATGGGCGGATTCAGGTACGATGATTCTAAGTGAAATAAGTCACACAGAAAAAGAAACTTATCATAAGATATCACTTATGAAGATCCTGTAAACATGGCTACACTTGAACTGAGTTAGGAAAGAGAACAGTGTCTCACATTTAGAAAACACTCTTATGCCTGCTTAAGGGGGAAGGACAGGTGGGGTGATGCATAAAACCAGTGTTTGATATAAGCACAGGTGCCTTTCCAAAAACCAACTATGGAATAGACAAGACCTACACCTTCCTGAGTGAAAGGGACTCAAAACCCCATATTTCCCGCAGTGGAATATATCTGACTAGTAAGAATCTTAAAACCTATGTATTGATATGTCTCCGTAAGGGAATCAAGTGTGTCTAGACTGGCATAAACATGGCAGCGAGAATCAGCTCAAACCCACTACAAAAAGGAATTTCGAAAAGAAAACAAAAAAACTGGGATATTCTTTACAATTACTTCAGGGTCTCTGATGAAACCTGGAATGACCCTATCTACAACGACAGCTGGAAGTGGCATAAGGCTGGACAATTGGGACAGAGAGGTTTGTTGAGATTGGGTGAGCAAATGCAGACCCTTTAAAGCAATAATGCATGGCACCCATTCCATGGGTCCCAACTCTCCAGGTTGAAGGGAATATTACTACAGCTATAACATGTACGGGAATCCTAGAGAATGGACACACTGTGAATACGAAAGGTTTCTAAAACTCAACGAATAGTCCCTCTCCTGGTGCTCCGGTTTGACTTTCCATCTGCTTTACTATCAACCTCCAAACTTGGAGAGACAGCGCCTTTAACCTCCTGGTTCACACAGGTTGCCAATTTGGCAGAGGATGAAATGGAAGAGGGAGAAACAATGAGAGAGTAGCTGTTAGGCATTTCGACGGGCACATATCACTGTAATTTCCCGGCAGGAAGAAGAATTAACCAAAGTCTCAGCCCCCCACCGGGAACCAGTATAGGTCCTGAACCAAAATTTTGGTCTTGCGGTCAGCTCAACAAAAACGAGTTGAAAAATGGAGCTCAGGGGCACATCAATTCACAAACTGGCCGAGTAATAAAGGACAACTATCGTCCAAAATTCTGTTGAGGGAAGGCAACGAGGCGGACTTGAAAGCGAGGCAGAATAGCAGGAAACAGATTTCAAGAGGTATGTTGGAATCGCCTTTAAAGCACAGGAAGAGGGACACAACTTCGACAATGATGCACTTGGCCAAAAAGGGCGTATGCGTTTTCTCCTGAATATATTCAGGAGAAAACGGATACGCCCTTTTTGGCCAAGCAAGCAAGCGGGCAATGCAAATCTGCACTACAAAGAAGTATCATTTCCCACCGGTCAAAAGGGACATCCACAAAATGTGTAAAAACCAGAAAGGCAAGACAGGCCCTGGAGAACAGGGAGGCTTGTTATGATGATGGGCGGGATGTAAATTGCCAACTGCCTCTCTGGAGGAGTGCATTGTGTTCCCTAAAACAAGTAAACAACAGAGCTACAGAGCCAAGGGCACTTCCAGTATAGGGAATATACCTTGGGAAAATTGAAAATCAATAAGACAGAGCAACCCCAAAATTTAGGGCTGCACTGCTTACAAGGACCTCAACTTGAGTACACCTTAAATATCCCAGGAAATACAAAAATGGTTCAAAAAATTGTGGTACTTACGTACGATGGAATATCCCTCAGCCAAGAAATCAATGACATAAGACCAGTAGCAGCAAAATGGGTGGATTCAGGTACGGTGATTCTAAGTGAAATAAGTCACACAGGAAAAGAAACTTATCATAAGATATCCCTTATGAAGATCCTGTAAACATGGCTACACCTGAACTGAGTTAGGAAAGAGAACAGTGTCTCACATTTAGAAAACATTCTTATGCCTGCTTAAGGGGGAAAGAGAGGTGGGGTGATGCATAAAACCAGAGTTTGATATAAGAACAGGTACCGCTCCAAAAACCAACTATGGAATATACAAGACCTACACCTTCCTCAGTGAAAGGGACTCAAAACCCCATATTTCCCGCAGAGGAATATATCTGACTAGTAAGAATCTTAAAACCTATGTATTGATATGTCTCCATAAGGGAATCAAGTGTGTCTAGACTGGCATAAACATGGCAGCGAGAATCAGCTCAAACCCACTATAGAAAGGAATTTCAAAAACAAAACAAAAAAACTGGGAAATTCTTTACAATTCCTTCAGGGTCTCTGATGAAACCAGGAATGACCCTATCTACAACGACAGCTGGATGTGGCATAAGGCTGGACACTTGGGACTGAGAGGATTGGTGAGATTGGGTGAAAAAATGCAGACCCTGTAAAGCACAAATGCCTGGCACCCATTCCATGGGTTCCAACTCTCCAGGTTGAAGGGAATATTACTACAGTTATAACATGTACGGGAAACCTAGAGAACGGACACACTGTGAATACGAAAGGTTTCTAAAACTCAACGAATAGTCCCTCTCCTGGTGCTCCGGTTTGACTTTCCGTCTGCTTTACTATCAACCTCCCAACTTGGAGAGACAGCCCCTTTAACCTGCTGGTTCGCACAGGTTGCCAATTTGGCAGAGGATGAAAGGGAAGAGGGAGAACCAATGAGAGAGTAGCTGTTAGGCATTTGGACGGGCACATATCACGGTAATTTCCCGGCAGGAAGAAGAATTAACCAAAGTCTCAGCCCTCCAGCAGGAACCAGCATACGTCCTGAACCAAAATTTTGGACTTGCGGTCAGCTCACCAAAAACGAGTTGAAAAATGGAGTTCAGGGTCACAGCAATTCACAAACTGGCCGAGTAATAAAGGACAACTATCGTCCAAAAATCTGTTGAGGGAAGGCAACGAGGCGGACTTGAAAGCGAGGCAGAATAGCAGGAAACAGATTTCAAGAGGTATGTTGGAATCACCTTTAAAGCACAGGAAGAGGGGCACAACTTCGACTATGATGCACTTGGCCAAAAAGGGCGTATGTGTTTTCTCGTGAATATATTCAGGAGAAAACGCATACACCCTTTTTGGCCAAGCAAGCAAGCGGGCAATGCAAATCTGCACTACAAAGAAGTATCACTTCCCACCGGTCAATAGGGACATCCACAAAATGTGTAAAAACCAGAAAGGCAAGACAGGCCCTGGAGAACAGGGAGCCTTGTTATGCTGATGGGCGGGATGTAAATTGCCAACTGCCTCTCTGGAGGAGTACATTGTGTTCCCTAAAACAAGTAAAGAACAGAGCTACAGAGCCAAGGGCACTTCCAGTCTAGGGAATATACCTTGGGAAAACTGAAAATCAATAAGACAGAGCCACCCCAAAATTTAGGGCTGCACTGCTTACAAGGACCTCAACTTGGGTACACCTTAAATATCCCAGGAAATATAAAAATGGTTCAAAAAATTGTGGTACTTACGTACGATGGAATATCCCTCAGCCATGAAATCAATGTCATAAGACCAGTAGCAGCAAAATGGGTGGATTCAGGTACGATGATTCTAAGTGAAATAAGTCACACAGAAAAAGAAACTTATCATAAGATATCACTTATGAAGATCCTGTAAACATGGCTACACTTGAACTGAGTTAGGAAAGAGAACCGTGTCTCACATTTAGAAAACACTCTTATGCCTGCTTAAGAGGGAAGGAGAGGTGGGGTGATGCATAAAACCAGAGTTTGATATAAGCACATGTACCATTCCAAAAACCAACTATGGAATAGACAAGACCTACAACTTCCTCAGTGAAAGGGACTCAAAACCCCATATTTCCTGCAGAGGAATATATCTGACTAGTAAGAATCTTTTTTTTTTTTTTTCTGCCTTACGCGGGCCTCTCACTGTTGTGGCCTCTCCCGTTGCAGAGCACAGGCTCCGGACGCGCAGGCCAAGCGGCCATGGCTCATGGGCCCAGCCGCTCCGCGGCATGTGGGATCTTCCCGGACCGGAGCACGAACCCGTGTCCCCTGCATCGGCAGGCGGACTCTCAACCACTGCGCCACCAGGGAAGCCCTGACTAGTAAGAATCTTAAAACCTATGTATTGATATGTCTCCGTAAGGGAATCAAGTGTGTCTAGACTGGCATAAACATGGCAGCGAGAATCAGCTCAAACCCACTATAAAAAGGAATTCCAAAAACAAACCAGAAAAACTGGGAAATTCTTTACAATTCCTTCAGTGTCTCTGATGAAACCTGGAATGAACCTATCTACAACGACAGCTGGATGTGGCATAAGGCTGGACACTTGGGACTGAGAGGATTGGTGAGATTGGGTGAACAAATGCAGACCCTTTAAAGCAATAATGCATGGCACCCATTCCATGGGTCCCAAATCTCAAGGTTGAAGGGAATATTACTACAGTTATAACATGTACGGGAAACCTAGAGAACGGACACACTGTGAATACGAAAGGTTTCTAAAACTCAACGAATAGTCCCTCTCCTGGTGCTCCGGTTTGACTTTCCATCCGCTTAACTATCAATCTCCCAACTTGGAGAGACAGCCCCTTTAACCTCCTGGTTCGCACAAGTTGCCAATTTGGCAGAGGATGAAAGGGAAGAGGGAGAACCAATGAGAGAGTAGCTGTTAGACATTTGGACGGGCACATATCACTGTAATTTCCCGGCAGGAAGAAGAATTAAACAAAGTCTCAGCCCCCCACCGGGAACCAGTATAGGTCCTGAACCAAAATTTTGGACTTGCGGTCATCTCACCAAAAACGAGTTAAAAACTGGAGCTCAGGGGCACAGCAATTCACAAACTGGCCGAGTAATAAAGGACAACTATCGTCCAAAAATCTGTTGAGGGAAGGCAACGAGGCGGACTTGAAAGCGAGGCAGAATAGCAGCAAACAGATTTCAAGAGGTACGTTGGAATCGCCTTTAAAGCACAGGAAGAGGGGCACAACTTCGACAATGATGCACTTGGCCAAAAAGGGCGTATGCGTTTTCTCCTGAATATATTCAGGAGAAAACGCATACGCCCTTTTTGGCCAAGCAAGCAAGAGGGCAATGCAAATCTGCACTACAAAGAAGTATCACTTCCCACCGGTCAAAAGGGACATCCACAAAATGTGTAAAAACCAGAAAGGCAAGACAGGCCCTGGAGAACAGGGAGCCTTGTTATGCTGATGGGCAGGATGTAAATTGCCAACGGCCTCTCTGGAGGAGTACATTGTGTTCCCTAAAACAAATAAAGAACAGAGCTACAGAGCCAAGGGCACTTCCAGTCTAGGGAATATACCTTGGGAAAACTGAAAATCAATAAGACAGAGCCACCCCAAAATTTAGGTTTGCACTGCTTACAAGGACCTCAACTTGGGTACACCTTAAATATCCCAGGAAATATAAAAATGGTTCAAAAAATTGTGGTACTTACGTACGATGGAATATCCCTCAGCCATGAAATCAATGTCATAAGACCAGTAGCAGCAAAATGGGTGGATGCAGGTATGATGATTCTAAGAGAAATAAGTCACAGAGAAAAAGAAACTTATCATAAGATATCACTTATGAAGATCCTGTAAACATGGCTACACTTGAACTGAGTTAGGAAAGAGAACAGTGTCTCACATTTAGAAAACACTCTTATGCCTGCTTAAGAGGGAAGGAGAGGTGGGGTGATGCATAAAACCAGAGTTTGATATAATCACAGGTACCATTCCAAAAACCAACTATGGAATAGACAAGACCTACACCTTCCTCAGTGAAAGGGACTCAAAACCCCATATTTCCTGCAGAGGAATATATCTGACTAGTAAGAATCTTAAAACCTATGTATTGATATGTCTCCGTAAGGGAATCAAGTGTGTCTAGACTGGCATAAACATGGCAGCGAGAATCAGCTCAAACCCACTATAAAAAGGAATTTCAAAAACAAAACAAAAAAACTGGGAAATTCTTTACAATTCCTTCAGGGTCTCTGATGAAACCTGGAATGACCCTATATACAATGACAGCTGGATGTGGCATAAGGCTGTAGAGTTGGGACTGAGAGGATTGGTGAGATTGGGTGAACAAATGCAGACCCTTTAAAGCAATAATGCATGGCACCCATTCCTTGGGTCTCAACTCTCCGGGTTGAAGGGAATATTACTACAGTTATAACATGTACGGGAAACCTAGAGAACGGACACACTGTGAATACGAAAGGTTTCTAAAACTCAACGAATAGTACGTCTCCTGGTGCTCTGGTTTGACTTTCCATCTGCTTTACTATCAACCTCCCAACTTGGAGAGACAGCCCCTTTAACCTCCTGGTTCGCACAGGTTGCCAATTTGGCAGAGGATGAAAGGGAAGAGGGAGAACCAATGAGAGAGTAGTTGTTAGGCATTTGGACGGGCACATATCACTGTAATTTCCCGGCAGGAAGAAGAATTAAACAAAGTCTCAGCCACCCACCGGGAACCAGTATAGGTCCTGAACCAAAATTTTGGACTTGCGGTCATCTCACCAAAAACGAGTTGAAAACTGGAGCTCAGGGGCACAGCAATTCACAAACTGGCCGAGTAATAAAGGACAACTATCGTCCAAAAATCTGTTGAGGGAAGGCAACGAGGCGGACTTGAAAGCGAGGCAGAATAGCAGGAAACAGATTTCAAGAGGTACGTTGGAATCGCCTTTAAAGCACAGGAAGAGGGGCACAACTTCGACAATGATGCACTTGGCCAAAAAGGGCGTATGCGTTTTCTCCTGAATATATTCAGGAGAAAACGCATACGCCCTTTTTGGCCAAGCAAGCAAGCGGGCAATGCAAATCTGCACTACAAAGAAGTATCACTTCCCACCGGTCAAAAGGGACATCCACAAAATGTGTAAAAAACAGAAAGGCAAGACAGGCCCTGGAGAACAGGGAGCCTTGTTATGCTGATGGGCGGGATGTAAATTGCCAACTGCCTCTCTGGAGGAGTGCATTGTGTTCCCTAAAACAAGTAAAGAACAGAGCTACAGAGCCAAGGGCACTTCCAGTCTAGGGAATATACCTTGGGAAAACTGAAAATCAATAAGACAGAGCCACCCCAAAATTTAGGTTTGCACTGCTTACAAGGACCTCAACTTGGGTACACCTTAAATATCCCAGGAAATATAAAAATGGTTCAAAAAATTGTGGTACTTACGTACGATGGAATATCCCTCAGCCATGAAATCAATGTCATAAGACCAGTAGCAGCAAAATGGGTGGATGCAGGTATGATGATTCTAAGAGAAATAAGTCACAGAGAAAAAGAAACTTATCATAAGATATCACTTATGAAGATCCTGTAAACATGGCTACACTTGAACTGAGTTAGGAAAGAGAACAGTGTCTCACATTTAGAAAACACTCTTATGCCTGCTTAAGAGGGAAGGAGAGGTGGGGTGATGCATAAAACCAGAGTTTGATATAATCACAGGTACCATTCCAAAAACCAACTATGGAATAGACAAGACCTACACCTTCCTCAGTGAAAGGGACTCAAAACCCCATATTTCCTGCAGAGGAATATATCTGACTAGTAAGAATCTTAAAACCTATGTATTGATATGTCTCCGTAAGGGAATCAAGTGTGTCTAGACTGGCATAAACATGGCAGCGAGAATCAGCTCAAACCCACTATAAAAAGGAATTTCAAAAACAAAACAAAAAAACTGGGAAATTCTTTACAATTCCTTCAGGGTCTCTGATGAAACCTGGAATGACCCTATATACAATGACAGCTGGATGTGGCATAAGGCTGTAGAGTTGGGACTGAGAGGATTGGTGAGATTGGGTGAACAAATGCAGACCCTTTAAAGCAATAATGCATGGCACCCATTCCTTGGGTCCCAACTCTCCGGGTTGAAGGGAATATTACTACAGTTATAACATGTACGGGAAACCAGGAGAACGGACACACTGTGAATACGAAAGGTTTCTAAAACTCAACGAATAGTACGTCTCCTGGTGCTCTGGTTTGACTTTCCATCTGCTTTACTATCAACCTCCCAACTTGGAGAGACAGCCCCTTTAACCTCCTGGTTCGCACAAGTTGCCAATTTGGCAGAGGATGAAAGGGAAGAGGGAGAACCAATGAGAGAGTAGCTGTTAGACATTTGGACGGGCACATATCACTGTAATTTCCCGGCAGGAAGAAGAATTAAACAAAGTCTCAGCCCCCCACCGGGAACCAGTATAGGTCCTGAACCAAAATTTTGGACTTGCGGTCATCTCACCAAAAACGAGTTAAAAACTGGAGCTCAGGGGCACAGCAATTCACAAACTGGCCGAGTAATAAAGGACAACTATCGTCCAAAAATCTGTTGAGGGAAGGCAACGAGGCGGACTTGAAAGCGAGGCAGAATAGCAGCAAACAGATTTCAAGAGGTACGTTGGAATCGCCTTTAAAGCACAGGAAGAGGGGCACAACTTCGACAATGATGCACTTGGCCAAAAAGGGCGTATGCGTTTTCTCCTGAATATATTCAGGAGAAAACGCATACGCCCTTTTTGGCCAAGCAAGCAAGAGGGCAATGCAAATCTGCACTACAAAGAAGTATCACTTCCCACCGGTCAAAAGGGACATCCACAAAATGTGTAAAAACCAGAAAGGCAAGACAGGCCCTGGAGAACAGGGAGCCTTGTTATGCTGATGGGCAGGATGTAAATTGCCAACGGCCTCTCTGGAGGAGTACATTGTGTTCCCTAAAACAAATAAAGAACAGAGCTACAGAGCCAAGGGCACTTCCAGTCTAGGGAATATACCTTGGGAAAACTGAAAATCAATAAGACAGAGCCACCCCAAAATTTAGGTTTGCACTGCTTACAAGGACCTCAACTTGGGTACACCTTAAATATCCCAGGAAATATAAAAATGGTTCAAAAAATTGTGGTACTTACGTACGATGGAATATCCCTCAGCCATGAAATCAATGTCATAAGACCAGTAGCAGCAAAATGGGTGGATGCAGGTATGATGATTCTAAGAGAAATAAGTCACAGAGAAAAAGAAACTTATCATAAGATATCACTTATGAAGATCCTGTAAACATGGCTACACTTGAACTGAGTTAGGAAAGAGAACAGTGTCTCACATTTAGAAAACACTCTTATGCCTGCTTAAGAGGGAAGGAGAGGTGGGGTGATGCATAAAACCAGAGTTTGATATAATCACAGGTACCATTCCAAAAACCAACTATGGAATAGACAAGACCTACACCTTCCTCAGTGAAAGGGACTCAAAACCCCATATTTCCTGCAGAGGAATATATCTGACTAGTAAGAATCTTAAAACCTATGTATTGATATGTCTCCGTAAGGGAATCAAGTGTGTCTAGACTGGCATAAACATGGCAGCGAGAATCAGCTCAAACCCACTATAAAAAGGAATTTCAAAAACAAAACAAAAAAACTGGGAAATTCTTTACAATTCCTTCAGGGTCTCTGATGAAACCTGGAATGACCCTATATACAATGACAGCTGGATGTGGCATAAGGCTGTAGAGTTGGGACTGAGAGGATTGGTGAGATTGGGTGAACAAATGCAGACCCTTTAAAGCAATAATGCATGGCACCCATTCCTTGGGTCTCAACTCTCCGGGTTGAAGGGAATATTACTACAGTTATAACATGTACGGGAAACCTAGAGAACGGACACACTGTGAATACGAAAGGTTTCTAAAACTCAACGAATAGTACGTCTCCTGGTGCTCTGGTTTGACTTTCCATCTGCTTTACTATCAACCTCCCAACTTGGAGAGACAGCCCCTTTAACCTCCTGGTTCGCACAGGTTGCCAATTTGGCAGAGGATGAAAGGGAAGAGGGAGAACCAATGAGAGAGTAGTTGTTAGGCATTTGGACGGGCACATATCACTGTAATTTCCCGGCAGGAAGAAGAATTAAACAAAGTCTCAGCCACCCACCGGGAACCAGTATAGGTCCTGAACCAAAATTTTGGACTTGCGGTCATCTCACCAAAAACGAGTTAAAAACTGGAGCTCAGGGGCACAGCAATTCACAAACTGGCCGAGTAATAAAGGACAACTATCGTCCAAAAATCTGTTGAGGGAAGGCAACGAGGCGGACTTGAAAGCGAGGCAGAATAGCAGGAAACAGATTTCAAGAGGTACGTTGGAATCGCCTTTAAAGCACAGGAAGAGGGGCACAACTTCGACAATGATGCACTTGGCCAAAAAGGGCGTATGCGTTTTCTCCTGAATATATTCAGGAGAAAACGCATACGCCCTTTTTGGCCAAGCAAGCAAGCGGGCAATGCAAATCTGCACTACAAAGAAGTATCACTTCCCACCGGTCAAAAGGGACATCCACAAAATGTGTAAAAAACAGAAAGGCAAGACAGGCCCTGGAGAACAGGGAGCCTTGTTATGCTGATGGGCGGGATGTAAATTGCCAACTGCCTCTCTGGAGGAGTGCATTGTGTTCCCTAAAACAAGTAAAGAACAGAGCTACAGAGCCAAGGGCACTTCCAGTCTAGGGAATATACCTTGGGAAAACTGAAAATCAATAAGACAGAGCCACCCCAAAATTTAGGTTTGCACTGCTTACAAGGACCTCAACTTGGGTACACCTTAAATATCCCAGGAAATATAAAAATGGTTCAAAAAATTGTGGTACTTACGTACGATGGAATATCCCTCAGCCATGAAATCAATGTCATAAGACCAGTAGCAGCAAAATGGGTGGATGCAGGTATGATGATTCTAAGAGAAATAAGTCACAGAGAAAAAGAAACTTATCATAGGATATCACTTATGAAGATCCTGTAAACATGGCTACACTTGAACTGAGTTAGGAAAGAGAACAGTGTCTCACATTTAGAAAACACTCTTATGCCTGCTTAAGAGGGAAGGAGAGGTGGGGTGATGCATAAAACCAGAGTTTGATATAATCACAGGTACCATTCCAAAAACCAACTATGGAATAGACAAGACCTACACCTTCCTTAGTGAAAGGGACTCAAAACCCCATATTTCCTGCAGAGGAATATATCTGACTAGTAAGAATCTTAAAACCTATGTATTGATATGTCTCCGTAAGGGAATCAAGTGTGTCTAGACTGGCATAAACATGGCAGCGAGAATCAGCTCAAACCCACTATAAAAAGGAATTTCAAAAACAAAACAAAAAAACTGGGAAATTCTTTACAATTCCTTCAGGGTCTCTGATGAAACCTGGAATGACCCTATATACAATGACAGCTGGATGTGGCATAAGGCTGTAGAGTTGGGACTGAGAGGATTGGTGAGATTGGGTGAACAAATGCAGACCCTTTAAAGCAATAATGCATGGCACCCATTCCTTGGGTCCCAACTCTCCGGGTTGAAGGGAATATTACTACAGTTATAACATGTACGGGAAACCTAGAGAACGGACACACTGTGAATACGAAAGGTTTCTAAAACTCAACGAATAGTACGTCTCCTGGTGCTCTGGTTTGACTTTCCATCTGCTTTACTATCAACCTCCCAACTTGGAGAGACAGCCCCTTTAACCTCCTGGTTCGCACAGGTTGCCAATTTGGCAGAGGATGAAAGGGAAGAGGGAGAACCAATGAGAGAGTAGTTGTTAGGCATTTGGACGGGCACATATCACTGTAATTTCCCGGCAGGAAGAAGAATTAAACAAAGTCTCAGCCACCCACCGGGAACCAGTATAGGTCCTGAACCAAAATTTTGGACTTGCGGTCATCTCACCAAAAACGAGTTGAAAACTGGAGCTCAGGGGCACAGCAATTCACAAACTGGCCGAGTAATAAAGGACAACTATCGTCCAAAAATCTGTTGAGGGAAGGCAACGAGGCGGACTTGAAAGCGAGGCAGAATAGCAGGAAACAGATTTCAAGAGGTACGTTGGAATCGCCTTTAAAGCACAGGAAGAGGGGCACAACTTCGACAATGATGCACTTGGCCAAAAAGGGCGTATGTGTTTTCTCCTGAATATATTCAGGAGAAAACGCATACGCCCTTTTTGGCCAAGCAAGCAAGCGGGCAATGCAAATCTGCACTACAAAGAAGTATCACTTCCCACCGGTCAAAAGGGACATCCACAAAATGTGTAAAAAACAGAAAGGCAAGACAGGCCCTGGAGAACAGGGAGCCTTGTTATGCTGATGGGCGGCATGTAAATTGCCAACTGCCTCTCTGGAGGAGTGCATTGTGTTCCCTAAAACAAGTAAACAACAGAGCTACAGAGCCAAGGGCACTTCCAGTCTAGGGAATATACCTTGGGAAAACTGAAAATCAATAAGACAGAGCCACCCCAAAATTTAGGGCTGCACTGCTTACAAGGACCTCAACTTGGGTACACCTTAAATATCCCAGGAAATATAAAAATGGTTCAAAAAATTGTGGTACTTACGTACGATGGAATATCCCTCAGCCATGAAATCAATGTCATAAGACCAGTAGCAGCAAAATGGGTTGATTCAGGTACGATGATTCTAAGTGAAATAAGTCACAGAGAAAAAGAAACTTATCATAAGATATCACTTGTGAAGATCCTGTAAACATGGCTACACTTGAACTGAGTTAGGAAAGAGAACAGTGTCTCACATTTAGAAAACACTCTTATGCCTGCTTAAGGGGGAAGGAGAGGTGGGGTGATGCATAAAACCAGAGTTTGATATAAGCACAGGTACCGTTCCAAAAACCAACTATGGAATAGACAAGACCTACACCTTCCTCAGTGAAAGGGACTCAAAACCCCATATTTCCCGCAGAGGAATATATCTGACTAGTTAGAATCTTAAAACGTATGGATTGATATGTCTCCGTAAGGGAATCAAGTGTGTCTAGACTGGCATAAACATGGCAGCGAGAATCAGCTCAAACCCACTATAAAAAGGAATTTCAAAAAAAAAAAACAAAAAAACTGGGAAATTCTTTACAATTCTTTCAGGGTCTCTGATGAAACCTGGAATGACCCTATCTTCCACGACAGCTGGATGTGGCATAAGGCTGGACACTTGGGACTGAGAGGATTGGTGATATTCGGTGAGCAAATGCAGACCCTTTAAAGCCCAAATGCCTGGCACCCTTTCCATGGGTCCCAACTCTCCACGTTGAAGGGAATATTACTACAGCAATAACATGTACAGGAAACCTAGAGAACGGACACACTGTGAATACGAAAGTTTTCTAAAACTCAACGAATAGTCCCTCCTCTGGTGCTCCGGTTTGACTTTCCATCTGCTTTACTATCAATCTCCCAACTTGGAGAGACAGCCCCTTTAACCTCCTGGTTCGCACAGATTTCCAGTTTGGCAGAGGATGAAAGGGACGAGGGAGAACCAATGAGAGTGTAGCTGTTAGGCATTTGGACGGTCACATATCACTCTAACTTCCCAGCAGGAAGAAGAATTAACCAAAGTCTCAGCCCCCCACCGTGAACCAGCATAAGTCCTGAACCAAAATTTTGGGCTTGCGGTCAGCTCACAAAAAACTAGTTGAATAATGGAGCTCAAGGCCACAGAAATTCACAAACTGGCAGAGTAATAAAGGACAACTATCGTCCAAAAATCTGTTGAGGGAAGGCAACGAGGCGGTCTTGAAAGTGAGGCAGAATAGCAGGAAACAGATTTCAAGAGGTACGTTGGAATCGCCTTTAAAGCACAGGAAGAGGGGCACAACTTCGACAATGATGCAGTTGGCCAAAAAGGGCGTATGCGTTTTCTCCTGAATATATTCAGGAGAAAACGCATACGCCCTTTTTGGCCAAACAAGCAAGCGGGCAATGCAAATCTGCACTACAAAGAAGTATCACTTCCCACCAGTCAAAAGGGACATCCACAAAATGTGTAAAAACCAGAAAGGCAAGACAGGTCCTGGAGAACAGGGAGCCTTGTTATGCTGATGGTCGGGATGTAAATATCCAACTGCCTCTCTGGAGGAGTGCATTGTGTTCCCTAAAACAAGTAAACAACAGAGCTACAGAGCCAAGGGCACTTCCAGTCTAGGGAATATACCTTGGGAAAACTGAAAATCGATAAGACAGAGCCACCCCAAAATTTTGGGCTGCACTGCTTACAAGGACCTCAACTTGGGTACACCTTAAATATCCCAGGAAATATAAAAATGGTTCAAAAAATTGTGGTACTTACGTACGATGGAATATCCCTCAGCCATGAAATCAATGTCATAAGACCAGTAGCAGCAAAATGGGTGGATTCAGGTACGATGATTCTAAGTGAAATAAGTCACACAGAAAAAGAAACTTATCATAAGATATCACTTATGAAGATCCTGTAAACATGGCTACACTTGAACTGAGTTAGGAAAGAGAACAGTGTCTCACATTTAGAAAACACTCTTATGCCTGCTTAAGAGGGAAGGAGAGGTGGGGTGATGCATAAAACCAGAGTTTGATATAAGCACAGGTACCGTTCCAAAAACCAACTATGGAATAGACAAGACCTACACGTTCCTCAGTGAAAGGGACTCAAAACCCCATATTTCCCGCAGAGGAATATATCTGACTAGTAAGAATCTTAAAACCTATGTATTGATATGTCTCCGTAAGGGAATCAAGTGTGTCTAGACTGGCATAAACATGGCAGCGAGAATCAGCTCTAACCCACTGTAAAAAGGAATTTCAAAAACAAAACAAAAAAAAACTGGGAAATTCTTTACAATTCCTTCAGGGTCTCTGATGAAACCTGGAATGACCGTATGTACAACGACAGCTGGATGTGGCATAAGGCTGGATACTTGGGACTCAGAGGATTGGTGAGATTGGGTGAGCAAATGCAGTCCCGTTAAAGCACAAATGCCTGGCACCCATTCCATGGGTCCCAACTCTCCAGGTTAAAGGGAATATTACTACAGCTATAACATGTACGGGAAACCTAGAGAACGGACACACTGTGAATACGAAAGGTTTCTATAACTCAACGAATAGTCCCTCTCCCGGTGCTCGGGTTTGACTTTCCATCTGCTTTACTATCAACCTCCCAACTTGGAGAGACAGCCCCTTTAACCTCCTGGTTCGCACAGGTTGCCAATTTGGCAGAGGATGAAAGGGGAGAAGGAGAACCAATGAGAGAGTAGCTGTTAGGCCTTTGGACGGGCACATATCACTCTAACTTCCAGCAGGAAGAAGAATTAACCAAAGTCTCAAAAGCCCACCGGGAACCAGCATACGTCCTGTACCAAAATTTTGGACATGCGGTCAGCTCACCAAAAACAAGTTGAAAAATGGAACTCAGGGGCACAGCAATTCACAAACTGGCAGAGTATTAAAGGACAACTATCGTCCAAAAATCTGTTAAGGGAAGGCAACGAGGCGGACTTGAAAGCGAGGCAGAATACCAGGAAACAGATTTCAAGAAGTACGTTGGAATCGCCTTTAAAGCACAGGAAGAGGGGCACAACTTCGACAATGATGCACTTGGCCAAAAAGGGCGTATGCGTTTTCTCCTGAATATATTCAGTAGAAAACGCATATGCCCTTTTTGGCCAAGCAAGCAAGCGGGCAATGCAAATCTGCACTGGAAAGAAGTATCACTTCCCACGGGTCAAAAGGGACATCCACAAAATATGTAAAAACCAGAAAGGCAAGACAGGCCATGGAGAACAGGGAGCCTTGTTATGCTGATAGGCGGGATGTAAATTGCCAACAGCCTCTCCAGAGGAGTGCATTGTGTTCCCTAAAACAAGTAAAGAACAGAGCTACAGAGCCAAGGGCACTTCCAGTCTAGGGAATATACCTTGGGAAAACTGAAAATCAATAAGACAGAGCCACCCCAAAATTTAGGGCTGCACTGCTTACAAGGACATCAACTTGGGTACACCTTAAATATCCCAGGAAATATAAAAATGGTTCAAAAAATTGTGGTACTTACGTACGATGGAATATCCCTCAGCCATGAAATCAATGTCATAAGACCAGTAGCAGCAAAATGGGTGGATTCAGTTACGATGATTCTAAGTGAAATAAGTCACACAGAAAAAGAAACTTATCATAAGATATCACTTATGAAGATCCTGTAAACATGGCTACACTTGAACTGAGTTAGGAAAGAGAACAGTGTCTCACATTTAGAAAACACTCTTATGCCTGCTTAAGAGGGAAGGAGAGGTGGGGTGGTGCATAAAACCAGAGTTTGATATAAGCACAGGTACCGTTCCAAAAACCAACTATGGAATAGACAAGACCTACACCTTCCTCAGTGAAAGGGACTCAAAACCCCATATTTGCCGCAGAGGAATATATCTGACTATTAAGAATCTTAAAACCTATGTATTGATATGTCTCTGTAAGGGAATCAAGTGTGTCTAGACTGGCATAAACATGGCAGCGAGAATCAGCTCAAACCCACTATAAAAAGGAATTTCAAAAACGAAACAAAAAAACTGGGAAATTCTTTACAATTCCTTCAGGGTCTCTGATGAAACCTGGAATGACCCTATCTACAACGACAGCTGGATGTGGCATAAGGCTGGACACTTGGGACTGAGAGGATTGGTGAGATTGGGTGAGCAAATGCAGACCCTTTAAAGCAATAATGCATGGCACCCATTCCATGGGTCCCAACTCTCCAGGTTGAAGGGAATATCACTACAGTTATAACATGTACGGGAAACCTAGAGAACGGACACACTGTGAATACGAAAGGTTTCTAAAACTCAACGAATAGTCCCTCTCCTGGTGCTCTGGTTTGACTTTCCATCTGCTTTACTATCAACCTCCCAACTTGGAGAGACAGCCCCTTTAACCTCCTGGTTCGCACAGTTTGGCAGAGGATGAAAGGGAACAGGGAGATCCAATGAGAGAGTAGCTGCTGGCATTTGGACGGGCACATATCACTCTAACTTCCCGGCAGGAAGAAGAATTAACCAAAGTCTCAGCCCCCCACCGGGAACCAGCATAGGTCCTGAACCAAAATTTTGGACTTGCGGTCAGCTCACAAAAAACGAGTTGAAAAATGTAGCTCAGGGGCACAGCAATTCAAAAACTGGCCGAGTAATAATGGACAACTATCGTGCAAAAATCTCTTAAGGGAAGGCAACTAGGAGGACTTGAATGCGAGGCAGAATAGCAGGAAACAGATTTCAAGAGGTACGTTGGAATCACCTTTAAAGCACAGGAAGAGGGGCACAACTTCGACAATGATGCACTTGGCCAAAAAGGGCGTATGCGTTTTCTCCTGAATATATTCAGGAGAAAACGCATACGCCCTTTTTGGCCAAGCAAGCAAGCGGGCAATGCAAATCTGCACTACAAAGAAGTATCACATCCCACCGGTCAAAAGGGACATCCACAAAATGTGTAAAAACCAGAAAGGCAAGACAGGCCCTGGAGAACAGGGAGCCTTGTTATGCTGATGGGCGGGATGTAAATTGCCAACTGCCTCTCTGGAGGAGTGCATTGTGTTCCCTAAAACAAGTAAACAACAGAGCTACAGAGCCAAGGGCACTTCCAGTCTAGGGAATATACCTTGGGAAAACTGAAAATCAATAAGACAGAGCCACCCCAAAATTTAGGGCTGCACTGCTTACAAGGACCTCAACTTGGGTACACCTTAAATATCCCAGGAAATATAAAAATGGTTCAAAAAATTGTGGTACTTACGTACGATGGAATATCCCTCAGCCATGAAATCAATGTCATAAGACCAGTAGCAGCAAAATGGGTGGATTCAGTTACGATGATTCTAAGTGAAATAAGTCACACAGAAAAAGAAACTTATCATAAGATATCACTTATGAAGATCCTGTAAACATGGCTACACTTGAACTGAGTTAGGAAAGAGAACAGTGTCTCACATTTAGAAAACACTCTTATGCCTGCTTAAGAGGGAAGGAGAGGTGGGGTGATGCATAAAACCAGAGTTTGATATAAGCACAGGTACCGTTCCAAAAACCAACTATGGAATAGACAAGACCTACACCTTCCTCAGTGAAAGGGACTCAAAACCCCATATTTGCCGCAGAGGAATATATCTGACTATTAAGAATCTTAAAACCTATGTATTGATATGTCTCTGTAAGGGAATCAAGTGTGTCTAGACTGGCATAAACATGGCAGCGAGAATCATCTCAAACCCACTATAAAAAGGAATTTCAAAAACGAAACAAAAAAACTGGGAAATTCTTTACAATTCCTTCAGGGTCTCTGATGAAACCTGGAATGACCCTATCTACAACGACAGCTGGATGTGGCATAAGGCTGGACACTTGGGACTGAGAGGATTGGTGAGATTGGGTGAGCAAATGCAGACCCTTTAAAGCAATAATGCATGGCACCCATTCCATGGGTCCCAACTCTCCAGGTTGAAGGGAATATCACTACAGTTATAACATGTACGGGAAACCTAGAGAACGGACACACTGTGAATACGAAAGGTTTCTAAAACTCAACGAATAGTCCCTCTCCTGGTGCTCTGGTTTGACTTTCCATCTGCTTTACTATCAACCTCCCAACTTGGAGAGACAGCCCCTTTAACCTCCTGGTTCGCACAGTTTGGCAGAGGATGAAAGGGAACAGGGAGATCCAATGAGAGAGTAGCTGCTGGCATTTGGACGGGCACATATCACTCTAACTTCCCGGCAGGAAGAAGAATTAACCAAAGTCTCAGCCCCCCACCGGGAACCAGCATAGGTCCTGAACCAAAATTTTGGACTTGCGGTCAGCTCACAAAAAACGAGTTGAAAAATGTAGCTCAGGGGCACAGCAATTCAAAAACTGGCCGAGTAATAATGGACAACTATCGTGCAAAAATCTCTTAAGGGAAGGCAACTAGGAGGACTTGAATGCGAGGCAGAATAGCAGGAAACAGATTTCAAGAGGTACGTTGGAATCACCTTTAAAGCACAGGAAGAGGGGCACAACTTCGACAATGATGCACTTGGCCAAAAAGGGCGTATGCGTTTTCTCCTGAATATATTCAGGAGAAAACGCATACGCCCTTTTTGGCCAAGCAAGCAAGCGGGCAATGCAAATCTGCACTACAAAGAAGTATCACATCCCACCGGTCAAAAGGGACATCCACAAAATGTGTAAAAACCAGAAAGGCAAGACAGGCCCTGGAGAACAGAGAGCCTTGTTATGCTGATGGGCGGGATGTAAATTGCCAACTGCCTCTCTGGAGGAGTGCATTGTGTTCCCTAAAACAAGTAAACAACAGAGCTACAGAGCCAAGGGCACTTCCAGTCTAGGGAATATACCTTGGGAAAACTGAAAATCAATAAGACAGAGCCACCCCAATATTTAGGGCTGCACTGCTTACAAGGACCTCAACTTGGGTACACCTTAAATATCCCAGGAAATATAAAAATGGTTCAAAAAATTGTGGTACTTACGTACGATGGAATATCCCTCAGCCATGAAATCAATGTCATAAGACCAGTAGCAGCAAAATGGGTGGATTCAGGTACGATGATTCTAAGTGAAATAAGTCACAGAGAAAAAGAAACTTATCATAAGATATCACTTATGAAGATCCTGTAAACATGGCTACACTTGAACTGAGTTAGGAAAGCGAACAGTGTCTCACATTTAGGAAACACTCTTATGCCTGCTTAAGGGGGAAGGAGAGGTGGGGTGATGCATAAAACCAGAGTTTGATATAAGCACAGGTACCGTTCCAAAAACCAACTATGGAATAGACAAGACCTACACCTTCCTCAGTGAAAGGGACTCAAAACCTCATATTTCCTGCAGAGGAATATATCTGACTAGTAAGAATCTTAAAACCTCTGTATTGATATGTCTCCATAAGGGAATCAAGTGTGTCTAGACTGGCATAAACATGGCAGCGAGAATCAGCTCAAACCCACTATAAAAAGGAATTTCAAAAACAAAACAAAAAAACTGGGAAATTTTTACAATTCCTTCAGGGTCTCTGATGAAACCTGGAATGACCCTATCTACAACGACAGCTGGATGTGGCATAAGGCTGGACACTTGGGACTGAGAGGATTGGTGAGATTGGGTGAGCAAATGCAGACCCTTTAAAGCCCAAATGCCTGGCACCCATTCCATGGGTCCCAACTCTCCACGTTGAAGGGAATATTAATACAGCAATAATATGTACAGGAAACCTAGAGAACGGACACACTGTGAATACGAAAGTTCTCTAAAACTCAACGAATTGTCCCTCCTCTGGTGCTCCGGTTTGACTTTCCATCTGCTTTACTATCAATCTCCCAACTTGGAGAGACAGCCCCTTTAACCACCTGGTTCGCACAGATTTCCAATTTGGCAGAGGATGAAAGGGAAGTGGGAGAACCAATGAGAGAGTAGCTGTTAGGCATTTGGACGGGCACATATCACTGTAATTTCCCGGCAGTAAGAAGAATTAACCAAAGTCTCAGCCACCCACCGGGAACCAGTATAGGTCCTGAACCAAAATTTTGGACTTGCGGTCAGCTCACCATAAACGAGTTGAAAAATGGAGCTCAGGGGCACAGCAATTCACAAACCGGCCGAGTAATAAAGGACAACTATCGTCCAAAAATCTGTTGAGGGAAGGCAACGAGGCGGACTTGAAAGCGAGGCAGAATAGCAGGAAACAGATTTCAAGAGGTACGTTGGAATTGCCTTTAAAGCACAGGAAGAGGGTCACAACTTCGACAATGATGCACTTGGCCAAAAAGGGCGTATGCGTTTTCCCCTGAATATATTCAGGAGAAAACGCATACACCCTTTTTGGCCAAGCAAGCAAGTGGGTAATGCAAATCTGCACTACAAAGAAGTATCACTTCCCACCGGTCAAAAGGGACATCCACAAAATGTGTAAAAACCAGAAAGGCAAGACAGGCCCTGGAGAACATGGAGCCTTGTTATGCTGATGGGTGGGATGTAAATTGCCAGCTGCCTCTCTGGAGGAGTGCATTGTTTTCCCTAAAACAAGTAAAGAACAGAGCTACAGAGCCAAGGGCACTTCCAGTCTAGGGAATATACCTTGGGAAAACTGAAAATCAATAAGACAGAGCCACCCCAAAATTTAGGGCTGCACTGCTTACAAGGACCTCAACTTGCGTACACCTTAAATATCCCAGGAAATATAAAAATGGTTCAAAAAATTGTGGTACTTACGTACGATAGAATATCCCTCAGCCATGAAATCAATGTCATAAGACCAGTAGCAGCAAAATGGGTGGATTCAGGTACGATGATTCTAAGTGAAATAAGTCACACAGAAAAAGAAACTTATCATAAGATATCACTTATGAAGATCATGTAAACATGGCTACACTTGAACTGAGTTAGGAAAGAGAACAGTGTCTCACATTTAGAAAACACTCTTATGCCTGCTTAAGGGGGAAGGAGAGGTGGGGTGATGCATAAAACCAGAGTTTGATATAAGCACAGGTACCGTTCCAAAAACCAACTATGGAATAGACAAGACCTACACCGTCCTCAGTGAAAGGGACTCAAAACCCCATATTTCCCGCAGAGGAAAATACCTGACTAGTAAGAATCTTAAAACCTATGTATTGATATGTCTCCGTAAGGGAATCAAGTGTGTCTAGACTGGCATAAACATGGCAGCGAGAATCATCTCAAACCCACTATAAAAAGGAATTTCAAAAACGAAACAAAAAAACTGGGAAATTCTTTACAATTCCTTCAGGGTCTCTGATGAAACCTGGAATGACCCTATCTACAACGACAGCTGGATGTGGCATAAGGCTGGACACTTGGGACAGACAGGATTGGTGAGATTGGGTGAGCAAATGCAGACCCTTTAAAGCACAAATGCCTGGCACCCATTCCATGGGTCCCAACTCTCCAGGTTGAAGGGAATATTACTACAGCTATAACATGTATGGGAAACCTAGAGAACGGACACACTGTGAATACGAATGGTTTCTAAAACTCAACGAATAGTCCCTCTCCTGGTGCTCCGGTTTTACTTTCCACCTGCTTTACTATCATCCTCCCACCTTTGAGAGACAGCCCCTTTAACCTCCTGGTTCGCACAGGTTGCCAATTTGGCAGAGGATGAAAGGGAAGAGGGAGAACCAATGAGAGAGTAGCTGTTAGGCATTTGAACGGGCACATATCACTGTAATTTCCCAGCAGGAAGAAAAATTAACCAAAGACTCAACCCCCACCAGGAACCAGCATAGGTCCTGAACCAAAATTTTGGACTTGCGGTCAGCTCACCAAAAACGAGTTGAAAAATGGAGCTCAGGGAAACAGCAATTCACAAACTGGCCGAGTAATAAAGGACAACTATCGTCCAAAAATCTGTTGAGGGAAGGCACCGAGGCGGACTTGAAAGCGAGGCAGAATAGCAGGAAACAGATTTCAAGAGTTACGTTGGAATCGCCTTTAAAGCACAGGAAGAGGGGCACAACTTCGATAATGATGCAGTTGGCCAAAAAGGGCGTATGCGTTTTCTCCTGAATATATTCAGGAGAAAACGCATACGCCCATTTTGGCCAAGCAAGCAAGCGGGCAATGCAAATCTGCACTACAAAGAAGTATCACTTCCCACCAGTCAAAAGGGACATCCACAAAATGTGTAAAAACCAGAAAGGCAAGACAGGCCCTGGAGAACAGGGAGCCTTGTTATGCTGATGGGTGGGATGTAAATTGCCAACTGCCTCTCTGGAGGAGTGCATTGTGTTCCCTAAAACAAGTAAACAACAGAGCTACAGAGCCAAGGGCACTTCCAGTCTAGGGAATATACCTTGGGAAAACTGAAAATCAATAAGACAGAGCCACCCCAAAATTTAGGGCTGCACTGCTTACAAGGACCTCAACTTGGGTACAGCTTAAATATCCCAAGAAATATAAAAATGGTTCAAAAAATTGTGGTACTTACGTACGATGGAATATCCCTCAGCCATGAAATCAATGTCATAAGACCAGTAGCAGCAAAATGGGTGGATTCAGGCACGATGATTCTAAGTGAAATAAGTCACACAGAAAAAGAAACTTATCATAAGATATCACTTATGAAGATCCTGTAAACATGGCTACACTTGAACTGAGTTAGGAAAGAGAACAGTGTCTCACATTTAGAAAACACTCTTATGCCTGCTTAAGGGGGAAGGAGAGGTGGGGTGATGCATAAAACCAGAGTTTGATATAAGAACAGGTACCGTTCCAAAAACCAACTATGGAATAGACAAGACCTACACCTTCCTCAGTGAAAGGGACTCAAAACCCCATATTTCCCGCAGAGGAATATATCTGACTAGTAAGAATCTTAAAACCTATGTATTGATATGTCTCCGTAAGGGAATCAAGTGTGTCTAGACTGGCATAAACATGGCAGCGAGAATCAGCTCAAACCCACTATAAAAAGGAATTTCAAAAATAAAACAAAAAAACTGGGAAATTCTTTACAATTCCTTCAGGGTCTCTGATGAAATCTGGAAGGACCCTATCTACAACGACAGCTGGATGTGGCATAAGGCTGGACACTTGGGACTGAGAGGATTGGTGAGATTGGGTGAGCAAATGCAGACCCTTCAAAGCAATAATGCATGGCACCCATTCCATGGGTCCCAACTCTCCAGGTTGAAGGGAATATTACTACAGTTATAACATGTACGGGAAACCTAGAGAACGGACACACTGTGAATACGAAAGGTTTCTAAAACTCAACGAATAGTCCCTCTCCTGGTGCTCCGGTTTGACTTTCCATCAGCTTTACTATCAACCTCCCAACTTGGAGAGACAGCCCCTTTAACCTCCTGGTTCGCACAGGTTGCCAATTTGGCAGAGGATGAAAGGGAAGAGGGAGAACCAATAAGAGAGTAACTGTTAGGAATTTGGACGGGCACATATCACACTAACTTTCCGGCAGGAAGAAGAATTAACCAAAGTCTCAGCCCGCCACCGGGAACCAGCATAGGTCCTGAACCAAAATTTTGGACTTGCGGTCAGCCCACCAAAAACGAGTTGAAAAAGGAGCTCAGGGGCACAGCAATTCACAAATTGGCCGAGTAATAAAGGACAACTATCGTCCAAAAATCTGATGAGGGAAGGCAACGAGGCGGACTTGAAAGCGAGGCAGAATAGCAGGAAACAGATTTCAAGAGGTACGTTGGAATCGCCTTTAAAGCACAGGAAGAGGGGCACAACTTCGACAATGATGCACTTGGCCAAAAAGGGCGTATGCGTTTTCTCCTGAATATATTCAGGAGAAAACGCATACGCCCTTTTTGGCCAAGCAAGCAAGCGGGCAATGCAAATCTGCACTACAAAGAAGTATCACGTCCCACCGGTGAAATGGGACATCCACAAAATGTGTAAAAAGCAGAAAGTCAAGACAGGCCCTGGAGCACAGGGAGCCTTGTTATGCTGATGGGCGGGATATAAATTGCCAACTGCTTCTCTGGAGGAGTGCATTGTGTTCCCTAAAACAAGTAAAGAACAGAGCTACAGAGCCAAGGGCACTTCCAGTCTAGGGAATATATCTTGGGAAAACTGAAAATCAATAAGACAGAGCCACCCCAAAATTTAGGGCTGCACTGCTTACAAGGACCTCAACTTGGGTACACCTTAAATATCCCAGGAAATATAAAAATGGTTCAAAAAATTGTGGTACTTACATACGATGGAATATCCCTCAGCCATGAAATCAATTTCATAAGACCAGTAGCAGCAAAATGGGTGGATTCAGGTACGATGATTCTAAGTGAAATAAGTCACACAGAAAAAGAAACTTATCATAAGATATCACTTATGAAGATCCTGTAAACATGGCTACACTTGAACTGAGTTAGTAAAGAGAGCTGTGTCTCACATTTAGAAAAAACTCTTATGCCTGCTTAAGGGGGAAGGAGAGGTGGGGTGATGCATAAAACCAGAGTTTGATATAAGCACAGGTACCGTTCCAAAAACCAACTATGGAATAGACAAGACCTACACCTTCCTCATTGAAATGGACTCAAAACCCCATAGTTCCCGCAGAGGAATATATCTGACTAGTAAGAATCTTAAAACCTATGTATTGATATGTCTCCGTAAGGGAATCAAGTGTGTCTAGACTGGCATAAACATGGCAGCGAGAATCAGCTCAAACCCACTATAAAAAGGAATTTCAAAAACAAAACAAAAAAACTGGGAAATTCTTTACAATTCCTTCAGGGTCTCTGATGAAACCTGGAATGACCCTATGTACAATGACAGCTGAATGTGGCATAAGGCTGGACACTTGGGACTGAGAGGATTGGTGAGATTGGGAGAGCAAATGCAGACCCTTTAAAGCACAAATGCCTGGCACCCATTCCATGGGTAACAACTCTCCAGATTAAAGGGAATATTACTACAGCTATAACATGTACGGGAAACCTAGAGAACGGAGACACTGTGAATACGAAATGTTTCTAAAACTCAACGAATAGTCCCTCTCCTGGTGTTCGGGTTTGACTATCCATCTGCTTTCCTATCAACCTCCCAACTTGGAGAGACAGCCCCTTTAACCTCCTGGTTCACACAGGTTGCCAATTTGGCAGAGGATGAAAGGGAAGAGGGAGAACCAATGAGAGAGTAGCTGTTAGGCATTTGGACGGGCACATATCACTCTAATTTCCCGGCAGGAAGAAGAATTAACCAAAGTCTCAGCCACCCACCGGGAACCAGTATAGGTCCTGAACCAAAATTTTGGACTTGCGGTTAGCTCACCAAAAACGAGTTGAATAATGGAGCTCAGGGGCACAGCAATTCACAAACTGGCCGAGTAATAAAGGACAACTATCGTCCAAAAATCTGTTGAGGGAAGGCAACGAGGCGGACTTGAAAGCGAGGCAGAATAGCAGGAAACAGATTTCAAGAGGTACGTTGGAATCACCTTTAAAGCACAGGAAGAGGGGCACAACTTCGACAATGATGCACTTGGCCAAAAAGGGCGTATGCGTTTTCCCTGAATATATTCAGGAGAAAACACATACGCCCTTTTTGGCCAAGCAAGCAAGTGGGCAATGCAAATCTGCACTACAAAGAAGTATCACTTCCCACCGGTCAAAAGGGACATCCACAAAATGTGTAAAAAGCAGAAAGGCAAGACAGGCCCTGGAGAACAGGGAGCCTTGTTATGCTGATGGGTGGGATATAAATTGCCAACTGCTTCCCTGGAGGAGTGCATTGTGTTCCCTAAAACAATAAACAACAGAGCTACACAGCCAAGGGCACTTCCAGTCTAGGGAATATACCTTGGGAAAACTGAAAATCAATAAGACAGAGCCACCCCAAAATTTAGGGCTGCACTGCTTACAAGGACCTCAACTTGGGTACACCTTAAATATCCCCGGAAATATAAAAATGGTTCACAAAATTGTGGTACTTACATACGATGGAATATCCCTCAGCCATGAAATCAATGTCATAATACCAGTAGCAGCAAAATGGGTGGATTCAGGTACGATGATTCTAAGTGAAATAAGTCACACAGAAAAAGAATCTTATCATAAGATATCACTTATGAAGATCCTTTAAACATGGCTACATTTGAACTGAGTTAGGAAAGAGAGCAGAGTCTCACCTTTGGAAAACACTCTTATGCCTGCTTAAGGGGGAAGGAGAGGTGGGGTGATGCATAAAACCAGAGTTTGATATAAGCACAGGTACAGTTCCAAAAACAAACTATGGAATAGACAAGACCTACACCTTCCTCAGTGAAAGGGGCTTGAGGCATCTGTGAGTAACTGTGAGCTGAGCCCCAGGCCAGCTGCTGCTGAACTTTTCCCACCCTTCCCAGGTAAAACACCTGAATATGTACAAGGGCTTGAAAGCTTAGAGGAAGGGCCGTGGAGCCACACCAGCGACAGTACGCCGGCCAACTTGTTGCCTGCAGGCCAGCCAGGATGGTCCTGTCCCTGGGCGCTCTTCTGGAAGCTTTCCATTGCCCTGCCTGAGATACCACTCCTGTCCCGGCACCCACTGCTTTTTTCCTTCCTCACCTCTGTTCGGAGAGAAATTCCAAAGGAATGTGTGGGTGATACATCCTCTTGTTTACACGTGGCATCCTGGCAACTCCTGCAGAAAGTCCAGCAGAGACCCACTCACACCGGGCCACCTACAAAGCCGTGGCCCCACACTCCCTCCCACCACCACAGCCCCGAGACTGCTGACGAGTCAGAGAACATGGAGTCAGGCACAGCTTCAGGGGCTATTGCTGCCTGCAGCGCTGTTTATATTGACCTCAACCCAGGCACACCTGGGGAGGGCCGGCCGGCAGGGTCAGGCTACCCAGGTCAGCTAATCCTCAGCCCTCAGGGAATCACATTGTTGAAAATGGACCTCGCTAAGGCAGAATAGAAGCCAAGGAATAAAAGGACACAATGCCATTTGCAGCACCGTAGGTGTGTCTAGAGGTAATCACGTGACTTGTAGTAAGTCAGAAAATGAAAGACACATATCATATCATATCTCTTATAGGTGTGACCAAAAAATGGATACCAGGGCAGATATTTCCACGGAGAAGGGCAATCACAGATTCATTAAACAAACATATGGTTCACCAATGGAAAGGTGTGAGGATTGGTTTCATTATGATGTTGGGGTTAACAGACATATACAAACACAGGTGACATATATAATCACCAAAGACCTACAGAATACCAAGAGAAGACTACTCAACATTCTGTCATAAGGTACATGGGAAAAGGATCCCAGGAACAACAGACATATGTATATGTGTAAAAGAACCACATCTTCCACACCTACAAAAAGCCAAACATTGTAATCAAATTTGTTGTAATAAAAAATAAAAAAATTAAATTAAAAACAGGAACAAGAAGTAGTGAGACAAACTTGAGGGGCTTTCTCCTGGCACATTCCATTCTAAATTCCAATCTAGAACAGGACTTCCATTGAGGCTCTGTTGCCCCAGTAACCAGATTTGTTAAGGGAGAACTGCTGCCACCTTGTGGCCGTTTCTCACAACAGCAGCTTTAATCCCAGCGCTAATGGTCAGTTGATATTCAAAATCATTGCAGGCCTGTAAATGACACCTGCCCTGAAAACAAATCCTGGATTCATATATTGACCAAAAATTTCAAAGGACGTCCATATTTCAAAACGACAGTTTCAAAAGGCATATTTTACACACATTAGTGTTCTGCTTCTTTTTCTTTCTTTCTTTTTTTGTTAAAAAAACGGGAATGGCAAAAAGCATCCCTCAGAATGGGCGAAAATATTTGCAAACGAATCAATGGACAAAGGTTTAATCTCCAATATATACAAAGAGCTCATGCAGCGTAATATTAAAAAAACAAACAACCCAATACAAAAATGGGCAGAAGATCTAAAGAGACGTTTCTTCAAAGAAGACACAGAGATGGCCAAGACGCACATGAAAAGCTGCTCAACATCACTAATTATTAGAGAAATGCAAATCGAAACTACAATGAGGTGTCCCCTCACACCTGTTAGAATCGGCATCATCAGAAAATATACAAACAACGAATTCTGGGGAGGGTGTGGACAAAAGGATGCCTCTTCCACTAGTGGTGGAAATGTAAATTGATACAGTCACGATGGAGAACAGTATGGAGTTTCCTTTAAAAAAACTAGAAATAGAATTACCATATGATCCAGCAATCCCACTTCTGGGCATAAACCCAGAGAAAACCATAAATCAAAAAGGCACATTCACCACAATGCTCATTTCAACACTATTTACAATAGCCAGGTAATGGAAGCAACCTAAATACCCACAGAGAGACGAATGGATAAAGATATGGTACATATATAAAATGGAATATTACTCAGCCATAAGAAGGAATGAAACTGGGTCATTTGTAGAGACGTCGATGGGTCTAGAGACTGTCATACAGAATGAAGTAAGTCAGAAAGAGAAAAACAAATATTGTATATTAATGCACATATGTGGAACCTAGAAAAATGGTACAGATGAACTGCTTTGCAGGGAAGAAATAGAGACACAGAGGTAGAGAACACACGTATGGACACCAAGTGTGGGAAGCCATGGGTAGGTGGTGTTGGGATGAGTTGGGAGACTGGGATTGTCCTGTATACATGTATATGCATAAAATACATAACTAATAATAACCTGCTGTATAAAAAAATAAATAAAATTAAATTTCAAAATTTTAAAAAATAAAATTTAAAAATAAAACAGAAAAAAGTTCTTCCCTTCACACAGATGTATTTATATGAATGAATTATTTCCATGCTTCTATCTATAAATACATAAAAGAGGAATAAAATCTAACTTGAACCAAAAAAGAAAAAAAAAAACCCTGAACCCACGAGTTAGACAGAGGAAAATCCTATCAGGGCACTTGCTCCAGCGGTAAACAATGCTGAAATTGGTCAGAGGTGGGGAATCATCTCCCATAGAGCCAGCAGCCCACTCCTACGCAAGGAGCGTCCTCATTTCAAAGCTGGGGGCCATGCTGAGGCATCTGTGAGTAACGGTGAGCTGAGCCCCAGGCCAGCTGCTGTTGAACTTTTCCCACCCTTCCCAGGTAAAACACCTGAATATGTACAAGGGCTTGAAAGCCTAGAGGAAGGGCCGTGGAGCCACACCAGCGACAGAACGCAGGCCAACTTGTTGCCTGCAGGCCAGCCAGGATGGTCCTGGCCCTGGGCGCCCTTCTGGAAGCTTTCCATTGCCCTGCCTGAGATACCCCTCCTGTCCCGGCACCCACTGCTTTTTTCCTTCCTCAGCTATTTCCGGAGAGATATTCCAGCGGAAGGTATGGGTGACACATCCTCTTCTTTACAGGTGGCAGCCTGACAACTCCTGCAGAAAGTCCAGCAGAGACCCACTCACACCGGGCCACCCACAAAGCCGTGGCCCCTCACTCCCTCCCACCAGCACAGCCCCGAGACTGCTGACGGGGCAGAGAATATGGAGTCAGGCACAGCTTCAGGGGCTATTGCTGCCTGCAGCGCTGTTTATATTGACCTCAACCCAGGCACACCTGGGGAGGGCCGGCCGGCAGGGTCAGGCTACCGAGGTCAGCTAATCCTCAGCCCTCAGGGAATCACATTGTTGAAAATGGACCTCGCTAAGGCAGAATAGAAGCCAAGGAATAAAAGAACACAATGCCATTTGCAGCACCGTAGGTGTGTCTAGAGGTAATCACGTGACTTGTAGCAAGTCAGAAAGTGAAAGACACATATCATATCATATCTCTTATAGGTGTGACCGAAAAATGGATACCAGGGCAGATATTTCCACGCAGAAGGGCAATCACAGATTCATTAAACAAACTAATGGTTCACCAATGGAAAGGTTTGAGGATTGGTTTCATTTTGATATTGGGGTTAACAGACATATACAAACACAGGTGACATATATAATCACCAAAGACCTACAGAATACCAAGAGAAGACTACTCAACATTCTGTCATAAGGTACATGGGAAAAGGATCCCAGGAAGAACAGACATATGTATATGTGTAAAAGAACCACATCTTCCACACCTACAACAAGCCAAACATTGTAATCAAATTTGCTGTAATAAAAAATAAATAATTAAACTAAAAACACGAACAAGAAGTAGTGAGAGAAACTTGAGGGGCTTTCTCCTGGTACATTCCATTCTACATTCCAATCTAGAACACGACTTCCATTGAGGCTCTGTTGCCCCAGTAACCAGATATGGTAAGGGAGAACTGCTGCCACATTGTGGCCTTTTCACAAAACAGCAGCATTAATCCCAGCGCTAATGGTCAGTTGATATTCAAAATCATTGCAGGCCTGTAAATGACACCTGCCCTGAAAACAAATCCTGGGTTCATATATCGACCAAAAATTTCAAAGGACGTCCATATTTCAAAACGAGAGTTTCAAAAGGCATATTTTACACACATTAGTGTTCTGCTTCTTTTTCTTTCTTTCTTTTTTTGTTAAAAAAACGGGAATGGCAAAAAGCATCCCTCAGAATGGGCGAAAATATTTGCAAACGAATCAATGGACAAAGGTTTAATCTCCAATATATATAAAGAGCTCATGCAGCTTAATATTAAAAAAACAAACAACACAATACAAAATTGTGCAGAAGATCTAAAGAGACGTTTCTTCAAAGAAGACACCGAGATGGCCAAGACCAACATGAAAAGCTGCTCAACATCACTAATTATTAGAGAAATGCAAATCAAAACTACAATGAGGTATCACCTCACACCTGTTAGAATCGGCATCATCAGAAAATATACAGACAACGAATTCTGGGGAGGGTGTGGACAAAAGGATCCCTCTTCCACTAGTGGTGGAAATGTAAATTGATACAGTCACGATGGAGAACAGTATGGAGTTTCCTTAAAAAAACTAGAAATAGAATTACCATATGATCCAGCAATCCCACTTCTGGGCATATACCCAGAGAAAACCATAAATCAAAAAGGCACATTCACCACAATGCTCATTACAGCACTATTTACAATAGCCAGGTAATGGAAGCCACCTAAATACCCACAGACAGACGAATGGATAAAGATGTGGTACATATATAAAATGGAATATTACTCAGCCATAAGAAGGAATGAAACTGGGTCATTTGTAGAGACGTCGATGGATCTAGAGACTGTCATACAGAATGAAGTAAGTCAGAAAGAGAAAAACAAATATTGTATATTAATGCATATATGTGGAACCTAGAAATATGGTATAGATGAACTGGTTTGCAGGGAAGAAATAGAGACACAGAGGTAGAGAACACACGTATGGACACCAAGTGTGGGAAGCCATGGGGTGGTGTTGGTGGCATATGTTGGGAGATTGGGATTGACCTGTATACATGTATATGCATAAAATACATAACTAATAATAACCTGCTGTATAAAAATATAAATAAAATTAAACTTTAAAATTTAAAAAAATAAAATTTAAAAATAAAAGAGAAAAAAGTTCTTCCCATCACACAGATGTATTTATATGAATGAATTATTTCCATGCTTATATAAATAAACACATAAAAGAGGAATAAAATCTAACTTGAACCAAAAAAGGAAAAAAAACCTGAACCCACCAGTTATACAGAGGAAAACCCTATCAGGGCACTTGCTCCAGCGGTAAACAATTCTGAAATTGGTCAGAGGTGGGGAATCATCTCCCATACAGCCAGCAGCCCACCCCCCAAGCAAGGAGCGTCCTCATTGCAAAGCTGGGGGACCGTTCCAAGGCATCTGTGAGTAAACGTGAGCTGAGCCCCAGTCCTGCTGCAGCTGAACTCTTCCCACCCTTTCCAGGTAAAACACCTGAATATGTACAAGAACTTGCAAGCTTAGAGGAAGGGCTGTGGAGCCACACCAGCGACAGCACACAGGCCTACTTGGTGCCTGCAGGCCAGTCAGGATGGTCCTGGCCCCAGATGCTCTTCTGGAATCTTTCCATTTCCCTGCCTGAGATACCCCTCCTGCCATGGCCCCCACTGCTTTTTTACTTCCTCACCTCTGCCTGGGGAGAAATTCCAGCGGCAGGTATCGGTGACACATCCTCTTCTTTAGCAGGTCGCAGCCTGGCAACTCCTGCAGAAAGTCCAGCAGAGCCCCACTCACACTGGGCCACGCACAAAGCCACGGCCCCTCACTCCCTCCCACCAGCACAGCCCCGGCACTGCCTACGGGGCAGAGAATATGGCGTCAGTCACAGCTACAAGGGCTGTCGCTCACTGGAGAGCTGTTTATATTGCCCTCAACCCAGGCACACCTGTGGAGGGCTGGCAGGCAGTTTCAGGCTACCAAAATCAGCCAATCCTCACCCCTCAGGGGCTCACAGTTGCAGAAAATGAAACTTGCTAAACGGGCCAGGCCCTAGGAACAGGTGTGGGCTCTTGAGAGTCAGGATAGACAAGGGGCTGCAGCTGCGGCTTGTTTTCTTATCATTTTATCTGGTCCATGAGTGGAAAACAACTTCAAGAAGACACTCTCCTAATGAGAGGAACCCAGGAGTCAGGGAGAGGAGTGATGGTGGGTGGAGACAGAGGCCTGGTGCCCTGGCTGCAGTGGAAGTGTCTGGAAGACCAGGCAGAAAGAGCCTGCAGAGAGTGATAGCCATGGTCACAGACCTGTCAGAGCTGCTGTTTGTTAGTTCAAGTCCTGCTCTGAGGTATTCTGTGTCAGCTGTGAGCGACAGGTGATCTGGGGGTTCTCTGCAAGGTGGGCTATGTGCACAGTTCCTGTATGTCCAGCCCTGCTGGGGTACCTGCACAGGGGAGCTCCGTATCCTGGGAAGGGCCTGAGTAGGAGAGCCCCATGGGCTGCTGGGTAGCTGCAGAGGTGAGCTCCATACCCTGGGAGGGACTTGACCACGAGAGCCCCGTGGGCTGTGGGGTAGGGGTGCAGCCCAGGTGAGCTCCATATCCTGGGATTGGCCTGACCACGAGAGCCCCATGGGCTGCTGGAGACCTGGTAAAGTATATCAGGACAGTCAGTGAAGCCACCGAGGATATACATCCAGTAGCTCCTATTTCCTACACCCTACTGGTCATTCTACCTTCCACCAGGCCATGGCATTCTGTATTAGACTTCAATGATGCCTTCTTCTGTATTCCATTCATCTCAGAGTCACAAGAATTTTTGGCTTGTGAGTGGCAGGACACAACATGCAACAAAAGCAATAATGCTGGGCCGTCCTGCCCCAATGGTTCAAAAATCCCCACACCATCATTGGGGAAATGTCCTCTAAAGACCTAAAAGTTCAACCTCTGTAAAAGGGAACCCTCCTTCAATATGCAGATGACATTCTGATCGCCAGGCCTACTAAAGACGCCTCTGAACTACCTAGCCAAGAAAGGATAGAAGGTGTCCAAGAAAAACGCTCAAATATCCCAGGCTAAGGTGACATGCCTGGGCTTCATTCTCACAGATATTCGGAGAAACGCATCCCAGGATAGGGAAGAAGCCATTTGCAGCCTTACCTCTTCTAAAACTAGAAGATAGCTTAGGGGTTCCTGGGGAGGCCAAGGTTTTCTGCATCTGGATCCCTAACTACAGTGTAATAGCTGGGCCTCTACATGAAACACTGACACGAAAAGATGATGATCCTTTTGAATAGAATCCAGAAGCAGCCTTTCAAGAATGGAAAGAGCAGTCAATACAGACCCTTGCCCAGGAACTCCCTAATTTAGCTAAACCCTTTGACCTTTACATACCCGGTCAAAGGTTAATCGCCCTTGGAGCCTTAGTGCAAAAACTGGGACCACTTGAAATGGAGCAACACAAGAATGCCCTTCAGGTATGATAAACTATGGTCACCAAGGGCTTTGCCCACCGACTCATCAGGCCAGGATACTGGGGTATCTAAAAAGCTGGAAATCAGCAGCTCGCAAGGCCAGCTCCCTCCTAAGGGAAAAGGACCCCACGTGGTGATCCTAACCACCCATCATGCCCTGAAGTTGCAGGGGTCGCTCTGTGGACACACTGACCTCGAGTGAGGAGGCCATCCAACTCCAACCTCCAGAGAGATAAACGGGGGCAACGGGCCCCCAAGATGACTCGTGTGACCATCACTTGACCTGGAGTTTCTCTCAGAAAACGACAAGACTGTGCCCCGAAAGAGCAGACTACTGCTTGCAGGACTTACTGCACCCAGAGGGGAGCTAATAAGCTTGGCGGGGGAAACGTATATCACGCTTTCACCATAGAAAACCCTACAGACACCGCGGTGATGGTGGCCAATATGACCGGCTGGACTGCTGGCTACTTCTAAAGGCCATTGACTCAGTGGACGTCATGGTCCTGGATCACCACTGACCCTGGACTGTCTGGGAGTTGCGCGGGCAGGGCTCTGACACATGGTGCTGTTTGTACATTAATTCAGGGACCTAATTAAAGAAAGCACAGACTACTGGTGAGAGCATCTAGTCTGGCAAAAACTGTCAGCCTAAGGTCGCCGAACATATATGGGGTGGGGTGAAACCTGCCACCGCAGCATCTCTGTGCCTCTCTTTCCTGGACCCTTAAAGGTCATTAGAATCTGTAACACTTCCAAAGCTGGTGCTCAGGCGGACGAGAAGTGAGGCAGGAGGCCTTGGGACAATCAACCTCACCAGGAGGCTGGTGGGGAGACGTTTTGCCCCTCCTCCCATGTATCACGGCTCCCACCACAGCATGAAGCGGTTACAAAAGAGGGGTCTGCACCCTCAACACCCAAAGAATAAGGAACGGAACAAAAAGCAGAGGAGGTGTTCGTCTCCGGCAACGTTCATTAAAAATTCCTGGGAGATAAAAAGAGAATCTGGGCAATAAAATAAAGTCTAACCTGTTTTTCCTTTGTGCTTTGTCTAATTTCACGTGCTCCTAGGTTTCCGCATGCAGAGGTCCCACACCCGGCACTTCAGACCCGATTTCCTAGTGCAGAATGGCTGGGTCGACACCTCAGCTAGCGGGGTCCCATGCAGACTCCGCGGCATAGAGCCTGAGCTGCAGCCAACGCAGCCCTCGAGAGCTCCATCCCCTCCCTCCCACTGACGCTGCCGTGGACCCTACACAGCAGCCCAGCCCACAGCCCATGGGGGAGTGCACGCTCTCACCTCTCCATTCTGTTTTCAAAATAATGTTTCCTTTGCTTCTGAACCAAACTCAGTCTTGATCTGTTGGCTCCAATGACACTGGGCACGGGGACTCCTGTTGGGGTCCACTCTGGAGGATCAGTAACAGAAATTGAGAACATTGTAACTTCAATGAACAGATGTGTGAGCCAAACTGTAGTTAACATAGAGCAGTGTATAATGCTCGGGTAAAATAAGATGTTTCTAAGACTTACATTTGATATTTCCATCACTTTCCTATAAGCAAGTTCAGTGAAAACGTCTGTCTTATTTGTCAGGTCAATATTAGAGAAATGAAGTGCTTTTTTTCCATGGATGTACATCGAATACTCTTGGCTGAAGCTTCAATCTTGTTTTGAATGCTTTTCCATTGAAAATGATACCTCTCTTTCAGCTCCCCCATTTCTGAGAAGTATAAAATCTTATAATTTATTATTACCAAAGGGGAAAGGTAGGAGAAGGGATAAATTAACAGTTTGGGATTAACACATACACACTGCTATGTATAAAATAGATCATCAACAAGGAACTACTGTATAGCACAGGGAACTACACTGAATATTTTGCAATAACCTATAAGGGGAAATAATCTGAAAAACAATAGATATTTTTATTGACATCATCTATCAATGACAGATAAAATGTAACCTAAGCAAGGCCGATGGTGAGCGCTTCTGACCCTGAAGATTTCAGTCATCCAAAGTTTGGGCTCTGCCTATTTCCCAAGGCCCTTAAAGGACATACGTGTAGCCGTAGCTTAAAAATTCCCCAGTTTGGGGTTCGGGGAGGCACTGATTTGGAAAAATCCCTGGTGTTCTCCTTACGTGCACGGGACCATTCCTACAGCTAAAACACGCCTGTCACACCTAGAGGATGGTACACCGTTTGATCGGAAAGAGTTTGGAAAAGGCACCTCATCTCCTCATCGCCTGGTGCTCGGGTTCAACCCTCCAGCATCTTTCCTAACAATCTCCTCACTTGGGGATATCAGCACCGTCAACATCCTGTTGCACACAGTTTGGAATTTGTCCAGAGGATGAAGCGGAAGGATGAGAAAAATTTAGAGACAAGTCATAGGTGTTCGGACAGGCACATGCCACTCTAATTTCCAATCCAGAAGACAAATTCATCAAAGGCTAGAATTGCCCACGGAAACAGAATAGGGCTAGAGGAAATCCCGCTGTTTTGTGTCCAGTTTCCAAAAACACAAGTTGAAAAATGGAACTCAGGGGCACTAAAATTCATGAAACTGCAGAGTTGAAAATATCTATCGTCGAAAAATGTCTTGAGGTAAGTCACAGAAAAGGACTTGTAAGCAAGGGAGAGTGGCAGGAAACAGATTTGAAGAGGTAGAAAGGACTCCCCATTAAAGCACAAGAAAAGGGGCTGAACATCGCCAATGATGCAGTTGGCCAAAAAGGTTGTATGCATTTTTTCTGAATATATTCAAGTAAAGGCCATACACACTTTTTATCCAACCAAACAGGTGGGCACTGGAAATCAATATCACAAAATGTATCACTTCACATCAGTCAGAAGGGCCATCCACATAAAGTGTAAACACCAGAAATGCAGGACAGGGCGAGGAGAAAAGGGAGCCCTGTGAGGCTGATAGTGGAAATGTAATTTGCCAACGGCCACTCTGGAGAAGTGTATTGTGTTTGCTAAAACATCTAAAAAATGAGCTACAGAGCATAGGGCACTTGCACTCATGGGCGTGTACCTTGGGAAAAACAAAAATCGACAGAAAACAGGCACCCGAACGTTTACCACCTCTCTGTTAAAAAGGGCCTCAAGTTGGATATAACCTAAATGTCCCTGGAAGGATAAAATGGATAAAAGAGATGGGGTACTTATGTAGAGTGGAATATTACTCATCCAGAAATCAATGAAATAAGGCCAGTTGTAACAACTCTGGAGGAGTTACATACGATCATTCTGAGTGACATATGTCAGAAAGAAAAAGACACATATCATAAGATGTCACTTAAAGGTGGAATCAAAAATGGCTACACATGAAATAAATTACAAAACAGAAACATAGTCAAATATGTAGAAAATAGACATAAGGCTGCTAAATGGGAAAGGTGGGGAATGGTGAGGTATTATCCAGGAGGTTGAAATTAGCAAAGATACCATTCCAAGTACCAAATTGAATAACTGACAAGGCCTACACGGTACCTCAAAGAACTGCACTCAGCCCACTCAAGTCACTGGAAAATAATACATATGACTGGTAAGCATCTGAAAAAGAATTTATTATTGTCTCACAGTATAATGAATCAAGTGGATGTACAGCAGCAAAAAACAGAGCTTTGAAAATCAGCTGTAATCAATATAAAAATAAATTTAAAACTATTTATAAAAACAGTGAGACAGACAAAAATTCTTACAACATTTGTTGAAGGGCTGCGATGTAACATGGATTGAACACATGTAGACCCACAGCAGGATGATTATATAAGGCTGGAAGCTATGCACGCTAAGAGATGTTAGAGAGGCTGGGTGAGGAAATGCAGACCTTTTAAAGTAATACTGCCTGGTACCCATTCCATGGGTCCCAAATCTGCAGGTTCAAGGGAATCTTCTGACAGCGAAATCATGCTGGGAAACCGAGATGAATGTACACCGTGTGCTCAGGAAAGGTGTCTAAAATGCACCTCATTTTTGATCTCCTGGTGCTGGGGTTCGCCATTCCAGCCACATTACTAACAATCTCCCCACTTGGAGAATCAGCACCTTTAACCTCCTGTTTCACACAGTTTGGCAATTTGTGCAGAGGGTAAATGGGAAGAGGGGGAACCATGCAGAGATTAGCTGTAGGACTTTTGACAGGCACATGTCACTCTAATTTCCCATTAGGAAGAAGAATTAACCAAAGGCTCAGCCTGCCTCCCCAGAACCAGAATAGGGCCAGAAGTAATCCAATGGTTTGGCGGCCAGCTCACAAAAAAAAGCGAGTTGCAAAATGGAGCTCAGGAGCAGACAATTCAAAGACCTGCAAAGATATAAATGATAACCAACGTCCAAAAATATATTCAGGTAAGGTAACGAAGAGGATCTGAATGAGAGGCAGAATTTGCAGGAAACAGATTTCAAAAGGTAGATTGTACTCACATTTAAAGCATATGAAAAGCAGCAGAATTTCTAAAATGATGTGGTTGGGCAAAAGGGTGTATGCGTTTTTTTCGTGAATATCTTCAGGAAAAAAAACACATGCAGAGTTTTTGCCCAACAAAGCAAGAGGGAAATGCAAATCCGCACAACAAAGAAGTCTCAATTTCCACTGCTCAGAAAGGCCATCCAAAAAATGTGTACAAACCAGAAATGCAGGAGAGGCCATGGAAAACAGGGAGCCTAGTCACGCTGATGGTGGGGTATAAATATCCAAGAGCCACTCTGAAGAAGTGTAAGTTTTTAAAACATCTAAAATACAAAGCCCCGGAGCAAGGGGACTTCAACTAATGGACATATAACTTGGGAAGACTAAATGTCAATAAGACACAGGCACCCCAAAGTTTAGGGCTGCTCTGCATACAAGAACCTCAACTTTGGTACACCTAAAATATCCCAGGAAAAAGAGAAATGCATAAAGAACTTGTGGTAATTTTGTACAACGGAATATCACTCAGACGTGAAATCAATGTATATAAGGCCAGTAGCAGCATAAAGAGTGGATTTCGGTATGATGATTTTAAGGGAAATTAGTCACACAGAAAAAGAATCTTATCATAAGATATCACTTATAGAGGGAATGTCAATATCACAACACATGAACTGAATTAGGAAAGAGAACAGGGTCTCACATTTAGCAAAAATCTCTTATGCCTGCTTCAGGGGAAAGGAGAGGTGGGGTGATGCATAAAACCAGAGTTTGATATTAGCACAGGTACCATTCCATAAACCAAATACAGAATAGACAAGACCTACACCTTCCTCAGTGAACGGGACTCAACACCCCTATGCCCCACAGAGGAATATATCTGACTACTAAGAATCTTAAAACCTATGTATTGATATGTCTCCATAAGGGAATCAATTGTGTCTAGACTGGCATAAACACGTCAGTGAAAATCAGCTCTACCCCATTATAAAAATGAATTTCAAAAAACACCCAAAAAACAGCGAAATTCTTACACAATTCCTTCAGGGTTTTGATGAAACCTGGAATGACCCTATCTGCAAAGACAGCTGGATGAGACATAAGGCTGGACACTTGGGACTGAGAGGACTGGTGAGATTGGGAGAGAAAATGCAGACCTTTTAAAGTAGTAATGCATGCCACCATTCCATGTGTCCCAAATCTCCAGGTAGAAGGCTATATCACTACAATTATAACATGTATGGGAAACCTAGAAAATGGACACCCTGTGATGGCGAAAGGTTTCTAAAACTCTCCTAATTTTTCCTCTCCTTGTGCTCCACTTTGGCATTCCAACTGCTTTACTATCAATCTCCCAACTTAGGAGAGTCAGCCCCTATAACCTCCTGGTTCGCTCAGTTTGCTAATTGTGCAGAGGATGAAAGGGAAGAGGGAGAACCAATCAGAGAGTAGATGTAGGCATTTGGACGGGCACATGTCACTCTAAGTTCCCGGCAGGAAGAAGAATTAACCAAAGCCTCAACCACCCACAGGGAACCAATATAGCGACCCCTGGAACCAGTATAGGTCCTGAAGCAAAATTGTGGATTTGCGGCCAGCTCACAAAGATGGGATTTGAAAATTGGATCTCAGGGGCACAGCAATTCACAAACCTGTAGACTTATAAAGGACTACTCTCTTCCAAAAATCTGTTGAGGGAAGGCAATGAAGCGGACTTGAAAATGATGCAGAATTGCACAAAACATATTTCAAGAGGTAAATTGGAATCGCCTTTAAAGCACAGGAAAAGCATCCCAACTTGGACAGAGATGCACTTGGCCAAAAAGTGCGTATGCCTTTTCTCCTGAATATATTCAGAAGAAAACGCATACGCCCTTTTTGGCCAATCAAGCAAGCGCGCAATACAAATCCAAACTACAAAGAATTGTCACTTACCACCGGTCAAAAGGGACATCCGAATATCTGTAAAAACCAGAAAGGCGAGAGAGAGATGGCAAGGGCATGAAGCAATGTGATTCCAATGGTCATGGAGGATTGTGATGACAAGTGCATGGAGAATTGTGATGACAAGATTATGTACCATTTTGTTGACAAAGGCAAGGAGCATTATGATGACAAGGTTCATGGAGCACTGTGATGACAAGCATCACGGAGCATTGTGATTACAAGGGTCATGGAGCATTGGGATGACAAGCGCATGGATCATTGTGATGACAATGGTCATGGAGCATTTTAATGACAAGAGTCCCGGATCATTGTGTTGTCAGGGTTCATGGAGCGTTGTGATGACAGTGGTCATGGAGCATTGTGATGACAGGGGTCATGGCGCATTGTGATGAGAAGGTCATGGAGCATTGGGCTGAAAATGTCCATGGAGTACTGTGATGACAGGGTTCATGGAGCATTGTGATGACAAGGTACTGGAGCACTGTGATGAAAAGGGCATGGATCATTGTGATGAAAAAGGCATGGAGCCTTGTCATGACAGGACTCAAGAAGCAAACTGACAACAAGTGTCAGGGAGCATTGTGATGACAAGGGTATTGAGTATTGTGATGACAAAGGTCATGGAGCATTGTGATGAGAAGACCATGGATAATTGTGATGACGAACGTCATGGGGCGTTTTGATGATAAGTGTTATGGAACATATTGATCTCAAGGATTTGGAGCATTGTGATGACAGAGGTCATGGAGCATTTTGGTTTCATTGTGATGACAATAGCCTGAAGCATTATGATGATGGGCATGGTGCATTGTGATGACAGGGTTCATGGAGCATTGAGATGAAAAGGGGCATGGAGCATTGCAATTACAGGAGTCTTGGAGCATTGTGATGACAAAGGCATGGAACATCGTGAATGAGAAGGCCATGGAGCATTCTGTTGACATGCGTCATGGAGCTTTGTGATGACAAGGGCATGGAGCATTGTGATTACAGGGGTCTTGGAGCATTGTGATGACAAGGGTCATGGAGCCTTGTGATGACAAGGCTGTGGAACATTGTGATGGCAGGGGTCATGGAGCATTGTTATGACAGGGGTGATGGAGCATTGTGATGACAACGGCATGGAGCATTGGTCTGAAAAGTTTCATGGATTATTGTGATGAGAGGGGGCAAGGACCATTGTGATGACAAGGGCATGGAACACTGTGATACATCGGTCATGGAGGATTGTAATGACAAGCGCATGGAGCATTGTGATAAGAATGGCATCGAGCATTGTGATGAAAAGCATCATGGAGCCTGTGATGACAAGGGCATGGAACAATGTGATGAGAGGGTTCATGGAGCATTGTGATGAAAATGGCATGGGGCATTGTGATGAAAAAGACATGGAGCCTTTTCATGACAGTTTTCAGGGTGCATTCTGACGACAAGTGTCAGGGAGCATTGTGATGACAAACGTCATGGAGAATTGTGACGACAAGGGCATGGAGTATTGTGATGACAAGCACATGGAGCTTGCTATGACGGGGTCATGGAGCATTGCGATGACAAGTGCATAGAGAATTGTGATGACAAAGCATGTAACACTGTGATGAGAAGCGTCATGGAGCATAGTGATGCCAAGATCGTGGACAATTGTGATGACAGGGGACATGGAGCATTGTGATGACCAGGGCATGGAGCATTGCGATGGCAAGATCGTGGAGCATTGTGATGAGAAGACCATGGATAATTGTGATGACGAGGGTCATGGAGCACTGTAATGACAAGGGGTATAGAGCATTGTGATGACAGTGGTCATGGAGCATTGTGATGACCGGGGACATGGAGCATTGTGATGCCCAAGGCATGGAGCACTATGATGGCAAGACCGTGGAGCATTGTGATGAGAAGACCATGGATAATTGTGATGAGGAGCATCATGGAACACTATAATGACAAGCGGTATGGAGCCTTGTGATGACAGGGGTCATGGAGCATTGTTATGACAGTGGTCATGGAGCATTGTGATGACAAGTGTCATGGAGCATTTTGATGACAAGGTCGTGGAGCATTGTGATGAGAAGACCATGGACAATTGTGATTACGAGTGTCATGGAGCACTGTAATGACAAGCAGTATGGAGCATTGTGATGACAGGGGTCATGGAGCATTGTGATGACTGGGGACATGGAGCATTGTGATGATCAGGGCATGGAGCATTGTGATGGCAAGACCGTGGAGCACTGTGATGAGAAGACCATGGATAATTGTGATGACGAACATCATGGAGCACTGTAATGACAAGGGGCATGGAGCATTGTGATGACAGGTGTCATGGAGCATTGTGATGACAGGGGTCATGGATCATTGAGATGACAAGGGTCACGGAGGATTCTGATGACAAGCTTGTGGAGTATTGTGATGACAATGGCATGAAGCATTGTGATGAAAAGGGCATGGATCATTGTGATGAAAAAGGCATGGAGACTTGTCATGACAGGGTTCAATGAGCATACTGATGACAAGTGTCAGGGAGCATTGTGATGACAAGTGTATTGAGAATTGTGATGACAAAGGACATGGAGCATTGTGATGAGAAGTCCACGGATAATTGTGATGACCAGCGTCATGGGGCGTTGTGATGACAAGTGTTATGGAACATTGTGATAACAAGGGTTTGGAGCATTGTGATGAGAGAGGTCATGGAGAATTTTGATTTCATTGTGATGACAATAGCATGAAGCATTATGTTGATGGGCATGGTGCATTGTGATGACAGGGTTCATGGAGCATTGAGATGAAAAGAGGCATGGATCATTGTAATAACAAGGCTCTTGGAGCATTGTGATGACAAGGGCATGGAGTATTGTGATGAGTAGGCCATGGAGCATTCTGATGACATGCATCAGGGAGCTTTGTGATGACATGGGCATGGAGCATTGTGATTACAGGGGTCTTGGAGCATTGTGATGACAAGGGTCATGGAGTCTTGTGATGACAAGGCCGTAGAACATTGTGATGGCAGGGGTCATGGAGCATTGTTATGACAGGTGTAATGGAGCATTGTGATGACAAGGGCATGGAGCATTGGTCTGAAAAGTTTCATGGATTATTGTGATGAGAGTGAGCATGGAGCATTGTGATGACAAGGGCACGGAACACAGTGATACATGTGTCATGGAGGATTGCAATGACAAGGGCATGGAACATTGTGATGACAAGCGTCATCGAGCTTTGTGATGACAACGGCATGGAGCAATGTGATGAGAGGTTTCATGGAGCTTTGTGATGACAATGGCATGGAGCATTGTGATTCCAAGGGTCATGGAGCTTTGTGATGACATAGGCCATGGAGCATTTTGATGACAAGGGCGTGGTGCATTGTGATGAGAAGGGCAGGGAGAATTGTGATGACAGGGTCATGGAGCAATTGGATGAAAAGGGTCATGGAACATTTTGATGACAGTGTTTATGGAACATTGTGATGTTAGGGGTCATGGAGCATTGTGATGAAAAGGGTCATGGAGCATTGTGATGACAGGGATTATGGAACATTGTGATGTCAGGGGTCATGGAGCATTGTGATGATAAGAGCATGTAGCATTGTTGTGACAAGGGTCATGGAACATTGGGATGACAGGGTGGAGGGAGTATTGTGTTGACTAGTGATGGAACATTGTGATATCAGTGGTGAGAGAGCATTTTGATGAGAGGTGCATGGAGCATTGTGATGACAAGGCTGTGGAGCATTGTGATGAGAAACTCAGGGCACATTGTGATGACATGGGTCATGGATCATTGTGCTGACAAACGCATGGAGCATTGTGATGACAAGGTTTGTGGAGCATTGTGATGACAACGATGTGGAGCATTGTGATGACAAGCGCATGGAACATTTGTTGCCATGTGTCATGGAGTAATGTGCTGACAAAGGCATGGAGCATTGTGATGACAAGGGTCACCGAGCATTGTGATTAAATGTTCATGGAGTGTTGTGGTCACAAAGGTCACAGAGCCTTGTGATGACGAGGTCATGGACTATTGTGATGACAAAGGTCATGAAGCATTGTGATAACTGGAGTCACGGAGCATTGTGATGACAGGGGTCATAGAGCATTGTGATGAAAGGGCATGGAGCCTTGTGATGACAGGGTCATGGAGCATTTTTCTGACAAGTTTCATGGATTATTGTGATGACAGTGGGCATGGTGCATTGTGATGACAAGGGCATGGAGCATTGTGATGAGAAGGTCATGGAGTATTGTGAAGAAGGGTGTCAGGGAGCATTGTGATGACATATGTCATGGTCTATTGCAATGACAATGGAATGTAGCATTGTGATGCCAAGTGTCATGGAGGATTGTGATGACAAAGGTAATGGAGCATTTTGATGACAAGGGCTTGGAGCATTGTGATGACAAGGGTCATTGAGAATTTTGATGACATGTTCATGAAGCATTGTGATGACAATCACATGGAGCTTGCTATGACAGGGGTCATGGAGCATTCCGATGACAAGTGCATAGAGAATTGTGATGACAAAACATGTAACACTGTGATGAGAAGTATCATGGAGCATAGTGATGCCAAGAACGTGGAGAATTGTGATGACAGGGGACATGGAGCATTGTGATGACCAGGGCATGGAGCATTGTGATGGCAAGACCGTGGAGCACTGTGATGAGAAGACCATGGATAATTGTGATGACGAGCGTCATGGAGCACTGTAATGACAAGGGGTATAGAGCATTGTGATGACAGTGGTCATGGAGCATTGTGATGACCGGGGACATGGAGCATTGTGATGCCCAAGGCATGGAGCACTGTGATGGCAAGACCGTGGAGCATTGTGATGAGAAGACCATGGATAATTGTGATGAGGAGTGTCATGGAACACTGTAATGACAAGTGGTATGGAGCCTTGTGATGACAGGGGTCATGGAGCATTGTTATGACAGTGGTCATGGAGCATTGTGATGACAAGTGTCATGGAGCATTTTGATGACAAGGTCGTGGAGCATTGTGATGAGAAGACCATGGACAATTGTGATTACGAGTGTCATGGAGCACTGTAATGACAAGCGGTATGGAGCATTGTGACGACAGCGGTCATGGAGCATTGTGGTGACTGGGGACATGGAGCATTGTGAAGACCAGGGCATGGAGCATTGTGATGGCAAGACCGTGGAGCACTGTGATGAGAAGACCATGGATAATTGTGATGACGAACATCATGGAGCACTGTAATGACAAGGGGCATGGAGCATTGTGATGACAGGTGTCATGGAGCATTGTGATGACAGGGGTCATGGATCATTGAGATGAAAAGTGTCACGGAGCATTCTGATGACAAGCTTGTGGAGTATTGTGATGACAATGGCATGGAGCATTGTGATGAAAAGGGAATGGATCATTGTGATGAAAAAGGCATGGAGACTTGTCATGACAGGGTTCAATGAGCATACTGATGACAAGTATCAGGGAGCATTGTGATGACAAGTGTATTGAGAGTTGTGATGACAAAGGTCATGGAGCATTGTGATGAGAAGTCCATGGATAATTGTGATGACCAGCGTCATGGGGCGTTGTGATGACAAGTGTTATGGAACATTGTGATCACAAGGGTTTGGAGCATTGTGATGAGAGAGGTCATGGAGAATTTTGATTTCATTGTGATGACAATAGCATGAAGCATTATGATGATGGGCATGGTGCATTGTGATGACAGGGTTCATGGAGCATTGAGATGAAAAGAGGCATGGATCATTGTAATAACAAGGGTCTTGGAGCATTGTGATGACAAGGGCATGGAGTATTGTGATGAGAAGGCCATGGAGCATTCTGATGACATGCGTCAGGGAGCTTTGTGATGACATGGGCATGGAGCATTGTGATTACATGGGTCTTGGAGCATTGTGATGACAAGGGCCATGGAGTCTTGTGATGATAAGGCCGTAGAACATTGTGATGGCAGGGGTCATGGAGCATTGTTATGACAGGTGTAATGGAGCATTGTGATGACAAGGGCATGGAGCATTGGTCTGAAAAGTTTCATGGATTATTGTGATGAGAGTGAGCATGGAGCATTGTGATGACAAGGGCACGGAACACAGTGATACCTGTGTTATGGAGGATTGCAATGACAAGGGCATGGAGCATTGTGATGACAAGCGTCATCGAGCTTTGTGATGACAACGGCATGGAGCAATGTGATGAGAGGTTTCATGGAGCTTTGTGATGACAATGGCATGGAGCATTGTGATTCCAAGGGTCATGGAGCTTTGTGATGACATAGGCCATGGAGCATTTTGATGACAAGAGCGTGGTGCATTGTGATGAGAAGTGCAGGGAGAATTGAGATGACAGGGTCATGGAGCAATTGGATGAAAAGGGTCATGGAACATTTTGATGACAGTGTTTATGGAACATTGTGATGTTAGGGGTCATGGAGCATTGTGATGAAAAGGGTCATGGAGCATTGTGATGACAGGGGTTATGGAACATTGTGATGTCAGGGGTCATGGAGCAATGTGATGATAAGAGCATGTAGCATTGTTGTGACAAGGGTCATGGAACATTGGGATGACAGGGTGGAGGGAGTATTGTGTTGACTAGTGATGGAATATTGTGATATCAGTGGTGAGAGAGCATTTTGATGAGAGGTGCATGGAGCATTGTGATGACAAGGCTGTGGAGCATTGTGATGAGAAACGCAGGGCACATTGTGATGACATGGGTCATGGATCATTGTGCTGACAAACGCATGGAGCATTGTGATGACAAGGTTTGTGGAGCATTGTGATGACAACGATGTGGAGCATTGTGATTACAAGAGCATGGCACATTTGATGCCATGTGTCATGGAGTAATGTGCTGACAAAGGCATGGAGCATTGTGATGACAAGGGTCACCGAGCATTGTGATGAAATGTTCATGGAGTGTTGTGGTCACAAAGGTCACAGAGCCTTGTGATGACGAGGTCATGGACCATTGTGATGACAAAGGTCATGAAGCATTGTGATAACTGGAGTCACGGAGCATTGTGATGACAGGGGTCATAGAGCATTGTGATGAAAGGGCATGGAGCCTTGTGATGACAGGGTCATGGAGCATTTTTCTGACAAGTTTCATGGATTATTGTGATGACAGTGGGCATGGCGCATTGTGATGACAAGGGCATGGAGCATTGTGATGAGAAGGTCATGGAGTATTGTGAAGAAGGGTGTCAGGGAGCATTGTGATGACATATGTCATGGTCTATTGCAATGACAATGGAATGTAGTATTGTGATGCCAAGTGTCATGGAGGATTGTGATGACAAAGGTAATGGAGCATTTTGATGACCAGGGCTTGGAGCATTGTGATGACAAGGGTCATGGAGCATTGTGATAACAAGGGCCATTGAGAATTTTGATGACATGTTCATGAAGCATTGTGATGACAATCACATGGAGCTTGCTATGACAGGGGTCATGGAGCATTGCGATGACAAGTGCATAGAGAATTGTGATGACAAAACATGTAACACTGTGATGAGAAGTATCATGGAGCATAGTGATGCCAAGAACGTGGAGAATTGTGATGACAGGGGACATGGAGCATTGTGATGACCAGGGCATGGAGCATTGTGATGGCAAGACCGTGGAGCATTGTGATGAGAAGACCATGGATAATTGTGATGACGAGCGTCATGGAGCACTGTAATGACAAGGGGTATGGAGCATTGTGATGACAGGGGTCATGGAGCATTGTGATGACTGGGGACTTGGAGCATCGTGACGACCAAGGCATGGAGCATTGTGATGGCAAGACCGTGGAGCATTGTGATGAGAAGACCATGGATAATTGTGATGACTAGCGTCATGGAACACTGTAATGACAAGGGGTATGGAGCATTGTGATGACAGGGGTCATGGAGCATTCTGAAGACAATGATCATGGAGCATTCTGATGACAAGCTTGTGGAGTATTGTGATGACAATGACCTGGAGCGTTGTGATGAAAAGGGTATGGAGCATTCTGATGAAAAAGGCATGGAGCCTTTTCATGACAGTGTTCATGGAATATTCTGACGACAAGTGTCAGGGAGCATTGTGATGACAAGTGTATTGAGAATTGTGATGACAAAGGTCATGGAGCATTGTGACGACAAGTGCATGGAGTATTGTCATGACAGTCATCATGGAGTGTTTTGATGACAAGTGTTATGGAACATTGTTATCACAATGGGTTGGAGCATTGTGATGACAGAAGTCATGGACCATTTTGATTTCAAGGAGCATGGAGCATTGTGATGACAAGGGCATGGAGCAATGTGATCCCAAGGTTCATGGAGTATTGTGATGAAAATGGTAATGGAGTATTGTGATGACAAGCTCATGGAGCATTGTGATGACAAGGTCATGTAGGATTTTGATGACACAGGCATGGAGAATTGTGATGATAAGGGTCATGGAGCACTGTGATGATAAGCGTCACAGAGCATTGTGATTACAGGGGTCATGGAGCATTGGGATGACAAGGGCATGGATCATTGTGATGACAAGTGTCATGGAGCATAGGGCTGAAAATGTTAATGGAGCATTGTGATGACAAAGGAATGGAGCATTGTGATGACAAGAGTCCCGGATCATTGTGTTGTCAGGGGTCATGGAGTGTTGTGATGACAGTGGTCATGGAGGACTGTGATGATATGGGTCATGGAGCATTGTGATGAGAAGGTCATGAAGCATTGGGCTGAAAATGTTCATGGAGTATTGTGATGACAGGGGTCATGGAGCATTGTAATGAGAAGGGAATTGAGCACTGTGATGACAAGGTCCTGGAGCATTGTGATGGGAAGTCCATGGAGCCTTGTGATGACAATTCTCATGGAACATTCTGATGAAAAGGGGCATGGAGCATTGCGATTACAGGGGTCTTGGAGCATTGTGATGACAAGGGCATGGAGCATTGTGATGAGAAGGCCATGGAGCATTCAGATGACATGCGTCATGGAGCTTTGTGCTGACAAGGGCATGGAGCATTGTGATGAAAATGGCATGGATCATTGTTATGAAAAAGGCATGGAGCCTTGTCATGACAGGGTTCAAGGAGCATACTGACGACAAGTGTCACGGAGCATTGTGATGACAAGTGTATTGAGCATTGTGATGACAAAGTTCATGGAGCATTGTGATGAGAAGACCATGGATAATTTTGATGATGAGCGTCATGGGGTGTTGTGATGATAAGTTTTATGGAACATTGTGATCACAAGGGTTTGGAGCATTGTGATGACAGAGGTCATGGAGCATTTTGATTTCATTGTGATGACAATAGCCTGAAGCATTATGGTGATGGGCATGGTGCATTGTGATGACAGCGTTCATGGAGCATTGAGATGAAAAGGGGCATGGAGCATTGTGATTACAGGGGTCTTGGAGCATTGTGATGACAAGGGCAAGGAGCATTGTGATGAGAAGGCCATGGAGCATTCTGCTGACATGCGTCATTGAGCTTTGTGATGACAAGGGCATGGAGCATTGTGATTACAGGGGTTTTGGAGCATTGTGATGACAAGGGTCATGGAGCCTTGTGATGACAATGGTGTGGAACATTGTGATGGCAGGGGTCATGGAGCATTGTTATGACAGGGGTAATGGAGCATTGTGATGAGAAGGGCATGGAGCATTGGTCTGAAAAGTTTCATGGATTATTGTGATGAGAGTGGGCATGGAGCATTGTGATGACAAGGTCACGGAACACTGTGATCCATGGGTCATGGAGGATTGTAATGACAAGGGCATGGAGCATTGTGATGAGAAGGGCATCGAACATTGTTTTGACAAGCGTCATGGAGCTTTGTGATGACAAGGGCATGGAACAATGTGATGAGAGGGTTCATGGAACATTGTGATTCCAAGGGTTATGGAGCTTTGTGATGACAAAAGTCATGGAGCATTTTGATGTCAAGGGCGTGGTGCATTGTGATGAGAAGGGCAGGGAGCATTTTGATGACAGGGTCATGCAGCAATTTGATGAAAAGTGTAATGGAACATTTTGATGACAGGGGTTATAGAACATTGTGATGTCAGGGGTCATGGAGCTTTGGGATGAAAAGGGTCATGGAGCATTTTGATGACAGGGGTTATGGAACATTGTGATGTCAGGGGTCATGGAACATTGTGATGATAGGGGGATGTAGCATTGTGATGACAGGGGTCATGGAACATTGTGATTACAGGGGTGAGGGAGTATTGTGATGACTAGTGATGGAACATTGTGATATCTCTGTTGAGAGAGCATTTTGATGAGAAGTGCATGGAGCATTGTGATTACAAGGGTTATGGAGCATTACGTTGACAAGTTTGTGGACCGTTGTGATGAAAATCACGTGGCACATTGTGATGACAAGGGTCATGGAACATTGTTCTGACAAAGGCATGGAGCATTGTGATGACAAGGGTCACGGAGCATTGTGATGAAAAGTTCATGGAGTATTGTGGTTACAAAGGTCACAGAGCCTTGTGATGATGTGGGCATGGACCACTGTGATGACAAATGTTACGAAGCTTTGTGATGACTGGAGTCACAGAGCATTGTGATGACAGGGTTCATAGAGCATTGTGATGACAAGGGCATGTTGCATTGTGATGACATGGGCATGGAGCTTTGGTCTGACAAGTTTAATAGATTATTGTGATGACAGTGGGCATGGGGCATTGTGATGACAAGGGCATGGGGCATTGTGATGAGAAGGTCATGGAGTATTGTGAAGACAGGTGTCAGGGAGCATTGTGATGACATATGTCATGGTCCATTGCGATGACAATGGCATGGAGCATTGTGATGCCAAATGTAATGGAGGATTGTGATGACAAATATAATGGAGCATTGTGATGACTAGGGCTTGGCGCATTATGATGACAAGGGCCATTGAAAATTTTCATGACAAGGTCGTGAAGCATTGTGATGACAAGGTGCTGGAGCATTGTGATGAGAAAACCATGGAGCCTTGTGAGACAAGTCTCATGGAGCATACTGATGAAAAGGGGCATGGAGCATTGTGATTAGAGTGTCTTGGAAAATTGTGATGACAAGGGCATGGAGCATTGTGATGAGAAGGCCAAGGAGCAGTCTGATGACATGCGTCATTGAGCTTTGTGATGACAAGGGCATGGAGCATTGTAATTACAGGTGTTTTGGAGCATTGTGATGAAAAAGGCATGGATCATTGTGATGAAAAAGGCATGGAGCCTTGTCATGACAGGGTTCAAGGAGCATACAGAGAACAAGTGTCTGGGAGCATTTTGATGACAAGTGTATTGAGCATTGTGATGACAAAGGTCATGGAGCATTGAGATGAGAAGACCATAGATAATTGTGATGACGAGCGTCATGGGGCATTGTGATGACAAGTGTTATGGAATATTGTGACCACAAGTGTTTGGAGCAGTGTTATGACAGAGGTCATGGAGAATTTTGATTTCATTGTGATGACAATAGCCTGAAGCATTATGATGATGGGCATGGTGCATTGTGATGACAGGGTTCATGGATCATTGAGATAAAAAGGGACATGGAGCATTGTGATTACAGGGGTCTTGGAGCATTGTGATGAGAAGGGTCATGGAGCCTTGTGATGACAAGGCCATGGAACATCGTGTTGGCAGGGGTCATGGAGCATTGTTATCACGGGGTAATGGAGCATTGTGATGGCAAGGGCATGGAGCATTCTGATGACATGCATCATGGAGCTTTGTGATGACAAGGGCATGTAGCACTGTGATTACAGGGGTCTTGGAGCATTGTGATGACAAGGGTCATGGAGCCTTGTGATGACAAGCCCGTGGAATGTTGTGATGGCTGGGGTCATGGAGCATTGTTATGACAGGGGTAATGGAGCATTGTGATGACAAGGGAATAGAATATTTGTCTGAAAAGTTTCATGGATTATTGTGATGAGAGTGGGCATGGAGCATTGTGATGACAAGGGCACGGAACACAGTGATACATGGGTCATGGAGGATTGTAATGACAAGGGCATGGAGCATTGTGATGAGAAGGGCATCGAGCAGTGTGATGACAAGCACCATGGAGCTTTTTGATGACAATTGCATGGAACAATGTGATGAGAGGTTTCATGGAGTATTGTGATGACAATGGCATGGAGCATTGTGATGCCAAGGGTCATTGAGCTTTGTGATGACAAAGGTCATGGAGCATTTTGATGACAAGGGCGTGGTGCATTGTGATGAGAAGGGCAGGGAGCATTGTGATGACATTGTCATGGACCAATTTGATGAAAAGTGTCATGGAACATTTTGATGAGAGGCGTTATGTAACATTGTGATGTCAGGGGTCATGGAGCATTTTGATGAAAAGGGTCATGGAGCATTTTGATGACAGGGGTTATGGAACATTGTGATGTCAGGGATCATCGAACATTGTGATGATAAGTGCATGTAGCATTGTGATGACAGGAGTCATGGAACATTGTGATGACAGGGTTGAGGGAGTATTGTGATGAATAGTGATGTAACATTGTGATATCAGTGGTGAGAGAGCATTTTGATTTGAAGTGCATGGAGCATTGTGATGACAAGGTTTATGGAGCATTGTGATGACAAGATTGTGGAGCACTGTGACGACAAGCGCATGGTGCATTGTGATGAAAAGCGCATGGAGCATTGTGATGACAAGGGTCATGGAGCATTGTGCTGAGAAAGGCATAGAACATTGTGATGACAAGGGTCAAAGGGCATTGTGATGAAAAGTTCATGAAGCATTGTGGTTAAAAAGGTCACAGAGACTGTTGATGACAAGGGCATGGACCATTGTGATGACAAAGGTCATGAAGCCTTGTGATGACTGGAGTCACGGAGCATTGTGATGACAGGGGTCATGGAGCATTGTGATAACAAGGGCATGGGGCATTGTGATGACAAGGGCATGGAGCATTGGTCTAATAAGTTTCATGGCTTATTGCGATGACAGTTGAAATGGCGCATTGTGATGACAAGGGCATGGAGCATTGTGATGACCAGGTCATTCATTATTGTGAAGACAGGTGTCAGGGAGCATTGTGATGACATATGTAATGGCCCATTGTGATGACAATGCCATGGAGCATTGTGATGCCAAGTGTCATGGAGGATTCTGATGACAAAGGTAATGGAGCATTGTGATGACAATGGCTTGGAGCATTGTGATGACAAGGGTCAGGGAGCATTGTGCTGACAAGTGCATGGAAAATTGTGATGACAAGGGACATGGAGCATTCTGATGACAAGCTTGTGGAGTATTTTGATGGCAATGGCATGGAGCATTGGGATGAAAACGGCATGGTGCATTTTGATGAAAAAGGCATGGAGCCTTTTTGTGACAGGGTTCAAGGAGCATTCTGATGACAAGTGTCAGGGAGCATTGTGATGACAAGTGTATCGAGAATTGTGATGACAAAGGTCATGGAGCATTGTGATGAAAAGGGCATGGAGTATTGTGATGACAGGCATCATGGAGCATTGTGATGACAAGTGTTATGGAACATTGTGATCACAAGGGTTTGGAGCATTGTGATGACAGAGGTCATGGATCATTTTGATTTCAAGGAGCATGGAGCATTGTGATGACAAGGGCATGGAGCAATGTGATCCCAAGGTTCATGGAGGATTGTGATGGCAATGGTAATGGAGTATTGTGATGACAAGTGCATAGAACATTGTAATGACAAGGTCATGTAGCATTTTGCTGACAAAGGCATGGAGAATTGTGATGACAGGTGTCATGGAGCACTGTGATGACAAGCGTCACGGAGCATTGTGATTACAGGGGTCATGGAGCATTGGGATGACAAGGGCATGCATCATTGTGATGACAAGTGTCATGGAGCATTGGGCTGAAAATGTTCATGGAGTATTGTGATGACAGGCGTCATGGAGCATTGTGATGACTAGGGAATGGAGCATTGTGATGACAAGAGTCCCGGATCATTGTGTTGTCAGGTGATATTGAGCGTTGTGATGACTGTGGTCATGGAGAATTGTGATGATATTGGTCATGGAGCATTGTGATGAGAAGGTCATGGAGCATTGGGCTGAAAATGTTCATGGAGTATTGTGATGACAGGGGTCATGGAGCATTGTGATGATAAGGGAATGGAGCATTTTGATGACAATGTCCTGGAGCATTGTGATGAGAGGACCATGGAGCCTTGTGATGACAAGTCTCATGGAGCATTCTGATGAAAAGGGGCATGGACCATTGTGATTACAGGGGTCTTGGAGCATTGTGATGACAAGGGCATGGAGCATTGTGATGAAAAAGGCATGGAGCCTTGTCATGAAAGGGTTCAGGGAGCATACTGATGGCAAGAGTCAGGGAGCATTGTGATGACATGTGTATTGCGCATTGTGATGACAAATGTCATGGGGCATTGTGATGAGAAGTCCATGGATAATTGTGATGACTAGCGTCATGGGGTATTGTGATGACAAGTGTTATGGGACATTGTGATCACAAGGGTTTGGAGCATTGTGATGACAGAGGTCATAGAGCATTTTGATTTCATTGTGATGACAAGAGCATGAAGCATTATGATGATGGGCATGGTGCATTGTGATGACAGGGTTCATGGAGCATTGTGATGAAAGGTGGCATGGAGCTTTGGTCTGACAAGTTTCATGGATTATTTTGATGACAGTGGGCATGGCACATTGTGATGACAAGGGCATGGAGCATTGTGATGACAAGGTCATGGAGTATTGTGAAGACAGGTGTCAGGGAGCATTGTGATGACATATGTCATGTTCCATTGTGATGACAATAGCACGGAGCATTGTGATGCCAAGTGTCATGGAGGATTTTTGTGACAAAGGTAAAGGAGCATTGTGATGATAAGCGCATGGAGCATTGAGATGTCAAGGGCCATTGATAATTTTAATGTCCATGTCCTGAAACATTGTGATGACAAGCGCATGGAACTTCCTATGACAGGGGTCATGGAGCATTGTGATGACAAGTGCATGGAGTATTGTTATGACAAGAGCATATAACATTGTGATGAGAAGTGCCATGGAGCATTGTGATGACAAGGACGTGGAGAATTGTGAGGACAAGGGACATTGAGCTTTGAGATGACCAGGGCATGGAGCATTGTGATGGCAAAACCGTGGAGCATTGTGATGAGAAGACCATGGGTAATTGTGATGACAGGTGTCAGGGAGCATTGTGATGACAGGTGTCATGGAGCATTGTGATGACAAGGGCATGGAGCATTGTTATGACAAGGGTACGGAACATTGTGATGAAAAGTGCCATTGAGAATTTTGATGATAAAGTCGTGAAGCATTGTGATGACAAACACTTGGAGCTTGCTATGACAGGGGTCATGGAACATTGCAATGACAAGTGCATGGAGAATTGTGATGAAACGAGCATGTAACTTTGTGATGAGAAGTGTCATGTAGCATTGTGATGACAATTACGTGGAGAATTGTTATGACAAGGGACATGGAGCTTTGTGATAACCAGGGAATGGAGCATTGTGATGACAGGGGTCATGGAGCATTATTATGACAAGGGCCATGGTGCATTCTGATATAAGATATCACTTATGAAGGAAATGTAAACCTGGCTAAATATGAACTGAATTAAGAAAGAGAACAGAGTCTCAGATTTAGAAAACACTCTTATGCTTGCTTAAGGGGGAAGGAGAGGTGGGGAGACACACAAAACCAGAGTTTGATATTAACACAGGTACCGTTCCATAATCCAAATACAGAAGAGACAAGCCCGACTCCTTCCTCAGTGAATGGGACTCAACACTCCTATTCCCCACAGAGAAATATATCTGACTAGTAAGGATCTTAAAACCTATGTATTGATATGTCTCCATAAGGGAACCAAGTGTGTCTAGAATGACATAAACACGGCAGTGAGAATCAGCTCAAACCCACTATAAAAAGGAATTTCAAAACAAAACAAAGAAACAGTGAAATTCTTACACAACACCTTCAGGGGTTCTGATGAAACTTAGAATGACCCTATCTACAACAACAGTTGGATGTGGCATAAGGCTGTTCACCTGGGACTGAGAGGATTGGTGAGATAGGGTGAGAAAATGCAGACGCTTTAAAGCAATAATGCCTGCCACTGATTCCATGGTTCCCAACTCTCCAGGTAGAAGGGAATATCACTACAGTTATAACATGTATGGGAAACCTAGAGAATGGACACCCTCTGATGGTGAAAGGTTTCTAAAACTCTACTAATTTTTTTCTCTCCATGTGCTGCAGCTTGACATTCCAACTGCTTTAATATCAATCTCCCAAATTGGAGAGTCAGCCCCTATAACCTCCTGGTTCGCACAGTTGGCACATTGTGCAGAGGATATAAGGGAAGAGGGAGAACCAATGAGAGAGTAGCTGTAGGCATTTGGACGGCCACATGTCACTCTAATTTCCCGTCATGAAGAAGAATTAACCAAACTCTCAGCCTGCCCCACCCCCATAACTAGTATAGGTCCTGAAGCAAAATTGTGGGTTTAAGGTCAGCTCACAAAAACACAAGTTGAAAAATGGAGCTCGGGGGCACAGCAATTCACTAACTTGCAGAGTTATACAGGACTACTCTCTTCCAAAAATCTGTTGAGGAAAAGCCATGAGGCGGACTTGAAAATGAGGGAGATTTGCACGAAACAGATTTCCAGAAGTACATTGGAATCGCCTTTAAACACAGGAAAAGCATCACAACTTCGACAATTATGGAATTGTCCATAAAGGGCGCATGCGTTTTCTCCTGAATATATTCAGGAGAAAACGCATACACCCATTTTGGCCAACCAAGCAACCGCACAATGCAAATCTGCACTACAAAGAAGTATCACTTCCCACCAGTCAAAAGGCATATCCGTAAAATGTGTAAAAACCAGAAAGGCAAGAGGGGCTCTAGAGAACAGGGAGCCTTGTTATGCTGATGGGTGGGATGCAGATTGCCAGCAGCCACTCTGGAGGAGTGCATTGTGTTCCCTAAAAGAATTAAACAACAGAGCTTCACAACCTAAGGCACTTCCAGTCATGGGAATATACCTTGGGGAAATTGAAAATCAATAAGACACAGCCAACCCACAATATAGGGCAGCACTGCTTACAAGAACCTCGACTTCGGGACACCTTAAATATCCCAGGAAAGACAAAAATAGTAAAGAAATTGTGGTACATACGTACGATGGAATATCCCTCAGCCATGAAATCAATGTCATAAGGCCAGTAGCAGCATAATGAGTGGATTCATGTACGATAATTCTAACTGAAATAAGTCACACAGAAAAAGAAACTTATCATAAGATATCACTTATGAAGGTCTTGTAAACATGGCTACACATGAACTGAATTAGGAAAGAGAAGAGTCTCACATTTAGAAAACAGTCTTATGCCTGCTCAAGAGGAAAGGAGAGGTGGGGTGATGCATAAAACCAGAGTTTGATATTAGCACAGGTATGGTTGCATAATCCAAATACAAAATAGACAAGACCTACTCCTTCCTCACTGAACGGGGCTCAACACCCCTATTCCCCACAGAGTAGTATATCTGACTAGTAAGAATCTTAAAACCTATGTATTGATATGTCTCCATAAGTTAACCAAGTGTGTCTAGAATGACATAAACACGGCAGAGAGAATCAGCTCAAACCCACTATAAAAATGAATTTGAAAACAAAACAAATAAACAGTGAAATTCTTACACAATACCTTCAGGGGTTCTGATGAAACTTAGAATGACCCTATCTACAAAGACAGCTGGATGTGGCATAAGGCTGGTCACTTGGGACTGAGAGGATTGGTGAGATTGGGTGAGAAAATGCAGACCGTTTAAAGCAATAATACCTGGCACCCATTCCATGGGTCCCAACTCTCCAGGTAGAAGGGAATATCACTACAGTTATAACATGTATGGGAAACCTAGAGAATGGACACCATCTGATGGTGAAAGGTTTCTAAAACTCTACTAATTTTTTTCTCTCCTTGTGCACCAGTTTGACATTCCAACTGCTTTAGTATCAATCTCCCAAATTGGAGAGTCAGCACCTATAACCTCCTGGTTCGCACAGTTGGCACGTTGTGTAGAGGATATAAGGGAAGAGGGAGAAACAATTAGAGAGTAGCTGTAGGCATTTGGATGGCCACATGTCACTCTAAATTCCCGTCACGAAGAAGAATTAACAAACTCTGAGCCAGCCCACGCAATGGAACCAGTATAGGTCCTGAAGCAAAATTGTGGATTGGCAGTCAGCTCACAAAAATGCGAGTTGAAAAATGGAGCTCAGGGGCACAGCAATTCACTAACTTGCAGAGTTATAAAGGACTACTCTCTTCCAAAAATCTGTTGAGAGAAAGCAATGACGCGGACTTGAAAATGAGGCAGAAGTGCACGAAACAGATTTCCAGAAGTACATTGGAATCGCCTTTAAACACAGGAAAAGCATCACAACTTCGACAATTATGGAATTGTCCATAAAGGGCGCATGCGTTTTCTCCTGAATATATTCAGGAGAAAACGCATACGCCCATTTTGGCCAACCAAGCAACCGCACAATGCAAATCTGCACTACAAAGAAGTATCACTTCCAACCGGTCAAAAGGGACATCCGTAAAATGTGTAAAAACAAGAAAGGCAAGACAGGATCTGGAGAACAGGGAGCATTGTTATGCGGATGTGTGGGATGTAAATTGCCAACAGCCACTCTGGAGGAGTGCATTGTGTTCCCAAAAAGAAGTAAACAACAGTGCTTCACAACCTAAGGCACTTCCAGTCACGGGAATATACCTTGGGAAAATTGAAAATCAATAAGACACAGCCACCCCAAAATTTATGGCAGCACTGCTTACAAGAACCTCGACTTCGGGACACCTTATAAATACGAGGAAAGAAAAAAATGGTAAAGAAATTGTGGTACATACGTATGATGGAATATCCCTAAGCCATGAAGTCAATGTCATAAGGCCAGTAGCAGCATAATGACGGGATTCATGTACGATGATTCTAACTGAAAAAATCACACAGAAAAATAAACTTATCATAAGATATCACTTATGAAGGGTATATAAACAGGGCTACACATGGAAGGAATTAGGAAAGGGAACAGTCTCATATTTAGAAAACACTCTTATGCATGCTTAAGGGGAAAGCAGAGGTGGGGTGATGAATAAAACCAGAGTTTGATATTAGCACAGGTACGGTTCCATAATCCAAATAAAGAATAGACAAGACCTACTACTTCCTCTGTGAATGGGACTCAAAACCCCATATTTCCCGCAGAGGAATATATCATACTAGTAAGAATCTTAAAACCTATGTATTGATATGTCTCCGTAAGGGAATCAAGTGTGTCTAGACTGGCATAAACATGGCAGCGAGAATCAGGTCAAACCCACTAGAAAAGGAAATTCAAAAACAAAACAAAAAACAGGGAAATTCTTTACAATTCCTTCAGGGTCTCTGATGAAACCTGGAATGACCCTATCTACAACAACAGCTGGATGTGGCATAAGGCTGGACACTTGGGGCTCAGAGGGTTGGTGAGAGTGGGTGAGCAAATGCAGACCCTTTAAAACAATAATATGTGGCACCCATTCCATGGGTCTCAACTCTCCAGGTTGAAGGAACTATTACTACAGCTATAAAATGTACGGAAAACCTAGAGAACGGACACACTGTGAATATGAAACATTTCTAAAACTCAAAGAATAGTCCCTCTCCTGCTGCTCCGGTTTGACTTTCCAACTGCTTTATTATCAGTCTCCCAACTTGAAGAGACAGCTACTTTAACCTGCTGGTTCGCACAGGTTGCCAATTTGGCAGAGGATGAAAGGGAAGAGGGAGAACCATTGAGAGAGTAGCTGTTAGGTATTTGGACGGGCACATGTCACTCTAATTTCCCGGTAGGAAGAAGAATTAACAAAAGTCTCAGCCACCCACCGGGAACCAGTATAGGTCCTGAACCAAAATTTTGGACTTGCGTTCAGCTCACCAAAAATGAGTTGAAAAATGGAGCTCAGGGGCACAGCAATTCAAAAACTGGCAGAGTAAGAAATGACAACGACCGTCCCAAAATCTGTTGAGGGAAGGAAACGAGGCTGATTTAAAAGGCAGGCAGAATAGCAGGAAACAGATTTCAAGAGGTACGTTGGAATCACCTTTAAAGCACAGGAACAGGGGCACAACTTCGACAATAATGCCCTTGGCCAAAAAGAGCGTATGCGTTTTCTCCTGTATATATTCAGGAGGAAACGCATACGCCCTTTTTGGCCAAGCAAGAAAGCGGGCAATGCAAATCTGCACTACAAAGAAGTATCACTTCCCACTGTCAAAAGGGACAGCCACAAAATGTGTAAAATCCAGAAAGGCAAGACAGGCCCTGGAGAACAGGGAGCCTTGTTATGGTGTTGGGCGACATGAAAATTGTCAACTGCCTCTCTGGAGGAATGCATTGTGTGGCCTAAAACAAGTAAAGAACAGAGCTACAGAGCCAAGGGCACTTCCAGTCTAGGGAATATACCTTGGGAAAACTGAAAATCAATAAGAAAGAGCCACCCCAAAATTTAGGGCTGCACTGATTACAAGAACCTGAACTTGGGTACACATTAAATATTCCAGGAAATATAAAAATGGTTCAAAATATTGTGGTAATTACGTACGATGGAATATCCCTCAACCATGAAATAAAAGTCATAAGACCAGTAGCAGGAAAATGAGTGGATTCAGGTACGATGATTCTAATTGAAATAAGTCACACAGAAAAAGAAACTTATCATAAGATGTCACTTATGAAGATCCTGTAAACATGGCTACACTTGAACTGAGTTAGGAAAGAGAACAGAGTCTCACATTTAGAAAACACTCTTATGCCTGCTTAAGGGTGAAGGAGAGGTGGGGTGATGCATAAACCTAGAGTTTGATATAACACACGTACCGTTCCAAAAACCAACTATGGAATAGACAAGACCTACACCTTCCTCAGAGAAAGGGACTCAAAACCCCATATTTCCCGCAGAGGAATATATCTGACTAGTAAGAATCTTAAAACCTATGTATTCATGTGTCTCCGTAAGGGAAACAAGTGTGTGTAGACTGGCATAAACCTGGCAGGAGAATCAGCTCAAACCCACTATAAAAAGGAATTTCAAAAACAAAACAAAAAAACTGGGAAATTCTTTACAATTCCTTCAGGGTTTCTGATGAAACATGGAATGACCCTATCTACAACGACAGCTGGATGTGGCATAAGGAGGGACACTTGGGACTGAGACGATTGGTGAGATTGGGTGAGCAAATGCAGACCCTTTAAAGCACAAATGCCTGGCACCCATTCCATGGGTCCCAACTCTACAGGTTGAAGGGAATATTACTTCAGCTATAACATGTACGGGAAACCTAGAGAACGGACACACTGTGAATACAAAAGGTTTCTAAAACTCAACGAATAGTCCCTCTCCTGGTCTCCGATTTGAATTTCCATCTGCTTTACTATCAACCTCCCAACATGGAGAGACAGCCCCTTTAACCTCCTGGTTCGCACAGGTTGCCAATTTGGCAGAGGATGAAAGGGAAGAGGGAGAACCAATGAGAGAGTAGCTGTTAGGCATTTGGACGGGCACATATCACTGTAATTTCCCGCAGGAAGAAGAATTAACCAAAGTATCAGCCCCCAACCGGGAAACAGTATAGGTCCTGAACCAAAATTTTGGACTTGCGGTCAGCTCACCAAAAACGAGTTGAAAAATGGAGCTCAGGGGCACAGCAATTCACAAACTGGCCGAGTAATAAAGGACAACTATCGTCCAAAAATCTGTTGAGGGAAGGCAACGAGGCGGACTTGAATGCAAGGCAGAATAGCAGGAAACAGATTTCAAGAGGTACGTTGGAATCGCCTTTAAAGCACAGGAAGAGGGGCACAACTTCGACAATGATGCACTTGGCCAAAAAGGGTGTATGCGTTTTCTCCTGAATATATTCAGGAGAAAACGCATACGCCCTTTTTGGCCAAGCAAGCAAGCGGGCAATGCAAATCTGCAGTACAAAGAAGTATCACTTCCCACCGGTCAAAAGGGACATCCACAAAATGTGTAAAAATCAGAAAGGCAAGACAGGCCCTGGAGAACAGGGAGCATTGTTATGCTGATGGGCGGGATGTAAATTGCCAACTGCCTCTCTGGAGGAGTGCATTGTGTTCCCTAAAACAAGTAAACAACAGAGCTACAGAGCCAAGGGCACTTCCAGTCTGGGAATATACCTTGGGAAAACTGAAAATCAATAAGACAGAGCCACCCCAAAATTTAGGGCTGCACTGCTTACAAGGACCTCAACTTGGGTACACCTTAAATATCCCAGGAAATATAAAAATGGTTCAAAAAATTGTGGTACTTACGTACGATGGAATATCCCTCAGCCATGAAATCAATGTCATAAGACCAGTAGCAGCAAAATGGGTGGATTCAGGTACGGTGATTCTAAGTGAAATAAGTCACACAGAAAAAGAAACTTATCATAAGATATCACTTATGAAGATCCTGTAAACATGGCTACACTTGAACTGAGTTAGGAAAGAGAACAGTGTCTCACATTTAGAAAACACTCTTATGCCTGCTTAAGGGGGAAGGAGAGGTGGGGTGATGCATAAAACCAGAGTTTGATATAAGCACAGGTACCGTTCCAAAAACCAACTATGGAATAGACAAGACCTACACCTTCCTCAGAGAAAGGGACTCAAAACCCCATATTTCCCGCAGAGGAATATATCTGACTAGTAAGAATCTTAAAACCTATGTATTGATATGTCTCTGTAAGGGAATCAAGAGTGTCTAGAATGGCATAAACATGGCAGCGAGAATCAGCTCAAACCCACTATAAAAAGGAATTTCAAAAACAAAACAAAAAAACTGGGAAATTCTTTACAATTCCTTCAGGGTCTCTGATGAAACCTGGAATGACCCTATCTACAACGACAGCTGGATGTGGCATAAGGATGGACACTTGGGACTGAGAGGATTGGAGAGATTGGGTGAGCAAATGCAGACCCTTTAAAGCAATAATGCATGGCACCCATTCCATGGGTCCCAACTCTCCAGGTTGAAGGGAATATTAGTACAGTTATAACATGTACGGGAAACCTAGAGAATGGACACACTGTGAATACGAGAGGTTTCTAAATCTCAACAAATAGTCCCTGTCCTGGTGCTCCGGTTTGACTTTCCATCTGCTTTACTATCAATCTCCCAACTTGGAGAGACAGCCCCTTTTACCTTCTGGTTCGCACACGTTTCCAATTTGGCAGAGGATGAAAGGGAAGAGGGAGAACCAATGAGAGAGTAGCTGTTAGGCATTTGGACGGGCACATATCATTCTAACTTCCCAGCAGGAAGAAGAATTAACCAAAGTCTCAGCACCCCACCGGGAACCTGAATAGTTCCTTAACCAAAATTTTGGGCTTGCGGTCAGCTCACCAAAAACGAGTTGAAAAATGGAGCTCAGGGGCACAGCATTCTCATACTGGCCGAGTAATAAAGGACACCTATCGTCCAAAATTCTGTTGAGGGAAGGCAACGAGGCGGACTTGAAAGCGAGTCAGAATAGCAGGAAACAGATTTCAAGAGGTACGTTGGAATCGCCTTTAAAGCACAGGAAGAGGGGCACAACTTCGACAATGATGCACTTGGCCAAAAAGGGCGTATGCGTTTTCTCCTGAATATATTCAGGAGAAAACGCATACGCCCTTTTTCGCCAAGCAAGCAAGCGGGCAATGCAAATCTGCACTACAAAGAAGTATCACTTCCCACCGGTCAAAAGGGACATCCACAAAATGTGTAAGAACAAGAAAGGCAACACAGGCCCTGGAGAACAGGGAGCCTTGTTATGTGGATGGGCGGGATGTAAATTGCCAACTGCCTCTCTGGAGGAGTACATTGTGTTCCCTAAAACAAGTAAAGAACAGAGCTACAGAGCCAAGGGCACTTCCAGTCTAGGGAATATACCTTGGGAAAACTGAAAATCAATAAGATAGAGCTACCCCAAAATTTAGGTCTGCACTGCTTACAAGGACCTCAACTTGGGTACATATTAAATATCCCAGGAAATATAAAAATGGTTCAAAAAATTGTGGTACTTACGTACGATGGAATATCCCTCAGCGATGAAATCAATGTCATAAGTCCAGTAGCAGCAAAATGGGTGGATTCAGGTACGATGATTCTAAGTGAAATAAGTCACAGAGAAAAAGAAACTTATCATAAGATATCACTTATGAAGATCCTGTAAACATGGCTACACTTGAACTGAGTTAGGAAAGAGAACAGTGTCTCACATTTAGAAAACACTCTTATGCTGCTTAAGGGAGAAGGAGAGATGGGGTGATGCATAAAAGCAGAGTTTGATATAAGCACAGGTACCATTCCAAAAACCAACTATGGAATAGACAAGACCTACACCTTCCTCAGTGAAAGGGACTCAAAACCCCATATTTCCCGCAGAGGAATATATCTGACTAGTAAGAATCTTAAAACCTATGTATTGATATGTCTCCGTAAGGGAATCAAGTGTGTCTAGACTGGCATAAACATGGCAGCGAGAATCAGCTTAAACCCACTATAAAAAGGAATTTCAAAAACAAAACAAAAAAACTGGGAAATTCTTTACAATTCCTTCAGGGTCTCTGATGAAACCTGGAATGACCCTATCTACAATGACAGCTGGATGTGGCATAAGGAGGGACACTTGGGCCTGAGAGGATTGGTGAGATTGGGTGAGCAAATGCAGACCCTTTAAAGCACAAATGCCTGGCACCCATTCCATGGGTCCCAACTCTCCAGGTTGAAGGGAATATTACTACACCTATAACATGTACGGGAAACTTAGAGAACGGACACACTGTGAATACGAAAGGTTTCTAAAACTCAACGAATAGTCCCTCTCCTGGTGCTCCGGTTTGGCTTTCCATCTGCTTTACTATCAACCTCCCAACTTGGAGAGACAGCCCCTTTAACCTCCTGGTTCGCACAGGTTGCCAAATTGGCAGAGGATAAAAGGGATGAGGGAGAACCAATGAGAGAGTAGCTGTTAGGCATTTGGACGGGCACATATCACTCTAACTTCCCAGCAGGAAGAAGAATTAACCAAAGTCTCAGCCCCCCACCGGGAACCAGCATAGGTCCTGAACCATAATTTTGGACTTGCGGTCAGCTCACCAAAAACGAGTTGACAAATGGAGCTCAGGGGCACAGCAATTCACAAACTGGTCGAGTAATAAAGGACAACTATCGTCCAAAAATCTGTTGAGGGAAGGCAACGAGGCGGACTTGAAAGTGAGGCAGAATAGCAGGAAGCAGATTTCAAGAGGTACGTTGGAATCACCTTTAAACCACAGGAAGAGGGGCACAACTTTGACAATGATGCACTTGGCCAAAAAGGGCGTAAGCGTTTTCTCCTGAATATATTCAGGAGAAAACGCATAATCCCTTTTTGGCCACACAAGCAAGCGGGCAATGCAAATCTGCACTACAAAGAAGTATCACTTCCCACCGGTCAAAATGGACATCCGCAATATGTGTAAAAACCAGAAAGGCAAGACAGGCCCTGGAGAACAGGGAGCCTTGTTATGCTGATGGGCGGTATGTAAATTGCCAACTGCCTCTCTGGAGGAGTACATTGTGTTCCCTAAAACAAGTAAAGAACAGAGCTACAGAGCCAAGGTCACTTCCAGTTTAGGGAATATACCTTGGGAAAACTGAAAATCAATAAGAAAGAGCCACCCCAAAACTTAGGGTTGTACTGCTTACAAGGATCTCAACATGGGTACACCTTAAATATCCCAGGAAATATAAAAATGTTTCAAAAAATTGTGGAACTTATGTATGATGGAATATCCCTCAGCCATGAAATCAATGTCATAAGACCAGTAGCAGCAAAATGGGTGGATTCAGGTACGATGTTTCTAAGTGAAATAAGTCACACAGAAAAAGAAATTTATCGTAAGATATGACTTATGAAGATCTTGTAAACATGGCTACCCTTAAACTGAGTCAGGAAAGAGAAGAATGTCTCACATTTAGAAAACACTCTTATGCCTGCTTAAGGGGGTAGGAGAGGTGGGGTGATGCATAAAACCAGAGTATGTTATAAGCACACGGATCGTTCCAAAAACCAACTATGAAATAGACAAGACCTACAACTTCCTCAGTGAAAGGGACTCAAAACCCCATATTTCCCGCAGAGGAATATATCTCACCAGTAAGAATCTTAAAACCTATATATTGATATGTCTCCGTAAGGGAATCAAGTGTGTCTAGACTGGCATAAAAATGGCAGCGAGAATCAGCTCAAACCCACTATAAAAAGGAATTTCAAAAACAAAACAAAAAAACTGGGAAATTCTTTACAATTCCTTCAGGGTCTCTGATGAAACCTGGAATGACCCTATCTACAATGACAGCTGGATGTGGCCTAAGGAGGGACACTTGGGACTGAGACGATTGGTGAGATTGGGTAAGCAAATGCAGACCCTTTAAAGCACAAATGCCTGGCACCCATTCCATGGATCCCAACTCTCCAGGTTGAAGGGAATATTACTACAGCTATAACATGTACGGGAAACCTAGAGAACGGAAACACTGTGAATACGAAAGGTTTCTAAAACTCAACGAATAGTCCCTCTCCTCGTGCTCCGGTTTGACTTTCCATCTGCTTTACTATCAACCTCCCAACTTGGAGAGACAGCCCCTTTAACCTCCTGGTTCGCACAGGTTGCCAATTTGGCAGAGGATGAAAGGGAAGAGGGAGAACCAATGAGAGAGTAGCTGTTTGGCATTTGGACGGGCACATATCACTGTAAATTCCCGGCAGGAAGAAGAATTAAGCAAAGTCTCAGCCTCCCACCGGGAACCAGTATAGGTCCTGAACCAAAGTTTTGGACTTGCGGTCAGCTCACCAAAAACGAGTTGAAAAACGGAGCTCAGGGGCACAGCAATTCACAAACTGGCCGAGTAATAAAGGACAACTATCGTCCAAAAATCTGTTGAGGGAAGGCAACGAGGTGGACTTGAATGCGAGGCAGAATAGCAGGAAACAGATTTCAAGAGGTACGTTGGAATCGCCTTTAAACACAGGAAAAGCATCACAACTTCGACAATTATGGAATTGTCCATAAAGGGCGCATGAGTTTTCTCCTGAATATATTCAGGAGAAAACGCATACACCCATTTTGGCCAACCATGCAACCGCACAATGCAAATCTGCACTACAAAGAAGTATCACTTCCCACCAGTCAAAAGGCATATCCGTAAAATGGGTAAAAACCAGAAAGTCAAGAGGGGCTCTGGAGAACAGGGAGACTTGTTATGCTGATGGGTGGGATGTAGATTGCCAACAGCCACTCAGGAGGAGTGCACTGTGTTCCCTAAAATAATTAAACAACAGAGCTTCACAACCTAAGGCACTTCCAGTCATGGGAATATACCTTGCGAAAATTGAAAATCAATAAGACACAGCCAACCCAAAATATAGGGCAGCACTGCTTAAAAGAACCTCGACTTCGGGACACCTTAAATATCCCAGGAAAGACAAAAATAGTAAAGAAATTATGGTACATACGTACGATGGAATATCCCTCAGCCATGAAATCAATGTCATAAGGCCAGTAGCAGCATAATGAGTGGATTCATGTACGATGATTCTAACTGAAATAAGTCACACAGAAAAAGAAACTTATCATAAGATATCACTTATGAAGTTCTTGTAAACATGGCTACACATGAACTGAATTAGGAAAGAGAAGAGTCTCACATTTAGAAAACACTCTTATGCCTGCTCAAGAGGAAAGGAGAGGTGGGGTGATGCATAAAACCAGAGTTTGATATTAGCACAGGTACGGTTGCATAATCCAAATACAGCATAGACAAGACCTACTCTTTCCTCACTGAATGGGGCTCAACACCCCTATTCCCCGCAGAGTAGTGTATCTGACTAGTAAGAATCTTAAAACCTATGTATTGATATGTCTCCATAAGGTAACCAAGTGTGTCTAGAACGACATAAACACGGCAGTGAGAATCAGCTCAAACCCACTATAAAAATGAATTTCAAAACAAAACAAATAAACAGTGAAATTCTTACACAATACCTTCAGGGGTTCTGATGAAACTTAAAATGACCCTATCTACAATGACAGCTGGATGTGGCATAAGGCTGGTCACTTGGGACTGAGAGGATTGGTGAGATTGGGTGAGAAAATGCAGACCGTTTAAAGCAATAATACCTGGCACCCATTCCATGGTTCCCAACTCTCCAGGTAGAAGGGAATATCACTACAGTTATAACATGTATGGGAAACCTAGAGAATGGACACCATCTATTGGTGAAAGGTTTCTAAAACTCTACTAATTTTTTTCTCTCCTTGTGCACCAGTTTGACATTCCAACTGCTTTAGTATCAATCTCCCAAATTGGAGAGTCAGCACCTTTAACCTCCTGGTTCGCACAGTTGGCACGTTGTGCAGAAGATATAAAGGGAAGAGGGAGAAACAATTAGAGAGTAGCTGTAGGCATTTGGATGGCCACATGTCACTCTAAATTCCCGTCACGAAGAAGAATTAACAAACTCTGAGCCAGCCCCCCCAATGGAACTAGTATAGGTCCTGAAGCAAAATTGTGGATTGGCAGTCAGCTCACAAAAACGCGAGTTGAAAAATGGAGCTCAGGGGCACAGAAATTCACTAACTTGCAGAGTTATAAAGGACTACTCTCTTCCAAAAATCTGTTGAGAGAAAGCCATGAGGCGGACTTGAAAATGAGGCAGAAGTGCACGAAACAGATTTCCAGAAGTACATTGGAATCGCCTTTAAACACAGGAAAAGCATCACAACTTCGACAATTATGGAATTGTCCATAAAGAGCACATGCGTTTTCTCCTGAATATATTCAGGAGAAAACGCATACTCCCATTTTGGCCAACCAAGCAACCGCACAATGCAAATCTGCACTACAAAGAAGTATCACTTCCAACCGGTCAAAAGGGACATCCGTAAAATGTGTAAAAACAAGAAAGGCAAGACAGGATCTGGAGAACAGGGAGCCTTGTTATGGGGATGGGTGGGATGTAAATTGCCAACAGCCACTCTGGTGGAGTGCATTGTGTTCCCAAAAAGAAGTAAACAACAGTGCTTCACAACCTAAGGCACTTCCAGTCACGGGAATATACCTTGGGAAAACTTAAAATCAATAAGACACAGCCACCCCAAAATTTATGGCAGCACTGCTTACAAGAACCTCGACTTCGGGACACCTTATATATCCCAGGAAAGACAAAAATGGTAAAGAAATTTTGGTACATACGTATGATGGAATATCCCTCAGCCATGAAGTCAATGTCATAAGGCTAGTAGCAGAATAATTACGGGATTCATGTACGATGATTCTAACTGAAAAAATCACACAGAAAAAGAAACTTATCATAAGATATCACTTATGAAGGGTATATAAACATTGCTACACATGGAATGAATTAGGAAAGGGAACAGAGTCTCATATTTAGAAAACACTCTTATGCATGCTTAAGGGGAAAGCAGAGGTGGGGTGATGAATAAAACCAGAGTTTGATATTAGCACAGGTACGGTTCCATAATCCAAATACAGAATAGACAAGACCTACACCTTCCTCAGTGAAAGGGACTCAAAACCCCATATTTCCCGCAGAGGAATATATCTGACTAGTAAGAATCTTAAAACCTATGTATTGATATGTCTCCGTAAGGGAATCAAGTGTGTCTAGACTGGCATAAACATGGCAGCGAGAATCAGCTCAAACACACTATAAAAAGGAATTTCAAAAACAAAACAAAAAAACAGGGAAATTCTTTACAATTCCTTCAGGGTCTCTGATGAAACCTGGAATGACCCTATCTACAAGGACAGCTGGATGTGGCATAAGGCTGGACACTTGGGACTGAGAGGATTGGTGAGATTGGGTGAGCAAATGCAGACCCTTTAAAGCAATAATGCATGGCACCCATTCCATGGGTCCCAACTCTCCAGGTTGAAGGGAATATTACTACAGTTATAACATGTACGGGGAACCTAGAGAACGGACACACAGTGAATACGAAAGGTTTCTAAAACTCAACGAATAATCCCTCTCCTGGTGCTCCAGTTTGACTTTCCATCTGCTTTACTATCAATCTCCCAACTTGGAGAGACAGCCCCTTTAACCTTCTGGTTCGCACAGGTTTCCAATTTGGCAGAGGATGAAAGGGAAGAGGGAGAACCAATGAGAGAGTAGCTGTTAGGCATTTGGACGGGCACATTTCACTCTAATTTACTGGCAGGAGGAAGAATTTACCAAATTCTCAGCCACCCCTCGGCAACCAGTATAGGTCCTGAACCAAAATTTAGGACTTGCGGTCAGCTCACAAAAAACGAGTTGAAAAATGGAGCTCAGGGGCACTGCAATTCACAAACTGGCAGAGTAATAAAGGACAACTATCGTCCAAAAATCTGTTGAGGGAAGGCAGCGAGGCGGACTTGAAAACGAGGCAGAATAGCAGGAAACAGATTTCAAGAGGTACGTTGGAATCGCCTTTAAAGCACAGGACGAGGGGCACAACTTCGACAATGATGCACTTGGCCAAAAAGGGCATATGCGTTTTCTCCGGAATATATTCAGGAGAAAACGCATACGCCCTTTTTGGCCAAGAAAGCAAGCGGGCAATGCAAATCTGCACTACAGAGAAGTATCACTCCCACACTGGTCAAAAGGGACATCCACAAAATGTGTAAAAACCAGAAAGGCAAGACAGGCCCTGGAGAACAGGGAGCCTTGTTATGCTGATGTGCGGGATGTAAATTGCCAACTGCCTCTCTGGAGGAGTGCATTGTGTTCCCTAAAACAAGTAAACAACAGATCTACAGAGCCAAGGGCACTTCCAGTCTAGGGAATATACCATGGGAAAACTGAAACTCAATAAGACAGAGCCAGCCCAAAATTTAGGGCTGCAATGCTTACAAGAACCTCAACTTGGGGACTTCCGGGTAAGATGGCGGAAGAGTAAGACGCGGAGATCACCTTCCTCCTCACGGATACACCAGAAATACAGCTACACGTGGAACAACTCCTACAGAACACCTACTGAACGCTGGCAGAAGACCCCAGACCTCCCAAAAGGCAAGAAACTCCCCACATACCTGGGTAGGGCAAAGCGGAGAGATTCCCGCACAGAGGATCGGTGCCGAGCGGCACTCACCAGCCCGAGAGGCTTGTCTGCTCGCCCGCCGGGGCGGGCGGCGCTGGAAGCTGAGGCTCGGGCTTCGGTCAGAGCGCAGGGAGAGGACTGGGGCTGGCGGCGAGAACTCAGCCTGAAGGGGGCTAGTGTGCCACAGCTGGCCGGGAGGGAGTCCGGGAGAACTCTGGAGCTGCCGAAGAGGCAAGAGACTTGTTCTTCCCTCTTGGTTTCCTGCTGCGCGAGGAGAGGGGATTAAGAGCGCTGCTTAAAGGGGCTCCACAGACGGGCGCGAGTCGCGACTGAAAGCGCGGAGCCCAGTGACGGGCGTGGGACGCTGGGGCTGCTGCTGCCGCCGCCAAGAAGCCCGTGTGCGAGCGCAGGTCACTGTCCACACCGCCCTTCCGGGAGCCTGAGCAGCCCGCCACTGCCGGGGTCCCGGGATCCAGGGGCGGCTTCCCTGGGAGAACGCACGGCGCGCCTCGGGCTGGTGCAACGTCACGCCGACCTCTGCCGCTGCAGGCTCGCCCCGCACTCCGTGCCCCTCCCTCCCGCCCGGCCTGAGTGAGCCAGAGTTCCCGAAGAGGCTGCTCCTTTAACCCTTTCCTGTCTGAGCGAAGAACAGACGCCCTCCGGCGACCTACACGCAGAGGCGGGGCCAAATCCAAAGCTGAGACCCGGGAGCTGTGAGAACAAAGAAGAGAAAGGGAAACCTCTCCCAGCAGCCTCAGAAGCAGCGGATTAAAGCTCCACAATCAACTTGATGTACCCTGCATCTGTGGAATACATGAATAGACAACAAATCATCCCAAATTGAGGAGCCAGGAGTCAGTACTGTGCCTCTGAGGTGGGAGAGCCAACTTCAGGACACTGGTCCACAAGAGACCTCCCAGCTCCACATAATATCAAACGGCGAAAATCTTCCAGAGATCTCCATCTCAACACCAGCACCCAGCTTCACTCAACGACCAGCAAGCTACAGTGCTGGACACCCTATGCCAAACAACTAGCAAGACAGGAACACAACGCCACCCATTAGCAGAGAGGTGGCCTAAAATCATAAAAAGTCTGCAGACACCCCAAAACACACCACCAGACGTGGACCTGCCCACCAGAAAGACAAGATCCAGCCTCATCCACCAGAACACAGGCACTAGTCCCCTCGACCAGGAAACCTACACAACCCACTAAACCAACCTTAGCCACTGGGGACAGACACCAAAAACAACAGGAACTACGAACCTGCAGCCGGCAAAAAGGAGACCCCAAACACAGTAACATAAGCAAAATGAGAAGACAGAAAAACACACAGCAGGAGAAGGAGCAAGATAAAAACCCACCAGACCTAACAAATGAAGAGGTAATAGGCAGTCTATCTGAAAAAGAATTCAGAATAATGATAGTAAAGATGATCCAAAATCTTGGAAATAGAATAGACAAAATGCAAGAAACAGTTAACAAGGACCTAGTAGAACTAAAGATGAATCAAGCATCGATTAAAAACACAATAAATGAAATGAAAAATACTCTAGATGGGATCAATAGCAGAATAACTGAGGCAGAAGAACGGATAAGTGAGGTGGAAGATAAAATAGTGGAAATAACTAATGCAGAGCAAAATAAAGAGAAAAGAATGAAAAGAACAGAGGACAATATCAGAGACCTCTGGGACAACATTAAACGCACCAACATTCGAATTATAGGGGTTCCAGAAGAAGAAGAGAAAAAGAAAGGGACTGAGAAAATATTTGAAGAGATTATAGTTGAAAACTTCCCTAATATGGGAAAGGAAATAGTTAATCAAGTCCAAGAAGCACAGAGAGTCCCATACAGAATAAATCCAAGGAGAAATACGCCAAGACACATATTAATCAAACTGTCAAAAATTAAACACAAAGAAATCATATTAAAAGCAGCAAGGCAAAAACAACAAATAACACACAAGGGAATCCCCATCAGGATAACAGCTGATCTCTCAGCAGAAACTCTACAAGCCAGAAGGGAGTGGCAGGACATAATTAAAGTGATGAAGGAGAGAAACCTGCAACCAAGATTACTCTACCCAGCAAGGATCTCATTCAGATTTGATGGAGAAATTAAAACCTTTACAGACAAGCAAAAGCTGAGAGAGTTCAGCACCACCAAACCAGCTTTACAACAAATGCTAAAGGAACTTCTCTAGGCAAGAAACACAACAGAAGGAAAAGACCTACAATAACGAACCCAAAACAATTAAGAAAATGGGAATAGGAACATACATATCGATAATTACCTTAAATGTAAATGGACTAAACGCTCCCACCAAAAGACACAGATTGGCTGAATGGATACAAAAACAAGACCCATATATATGCTGTCTACAAGAGACCCACTTCAGACCTAGAGACACATACAGACTGAAAGTAAGGGGATGGAAAAAGATATTCCATGCAAATGGAAACCAAAAGAAAGCTGGAGTAGCAATTCTCATATCAGACAAAATAGACTTTAAAATAAAGACTACTAGAAGAGACAAAGAAGGACACTACATAATGATCAAGGGATCGATCCAAGAAGAAGATATAACAATTGTAAATATTTATGCACCCAACATAGGAGCACCTCAATACATAAGGCAAACACTAACAGCCATAAAAGGAGAAATCGACAGTAACACAATCATAGTAGGGGACTTTAACACCCCACTTTCACCAATGGACAGATCATCCAAAATGAAAATAAATAAGGAAACACAAGCTTTAAATGATACATTAAACAAGATGGACTTAATTGATATTTATAGGACATTCCATCCAAAAACAACAGAATACACATTTTTCTCAAGTGCTCATGGAACATTCTCCAGGATAGATCATATCTTGGGTCACAAATCAAGCCTTGGTAAATTTAAGAAAATTGAAATTGTATCAAGTATCTTTTCCGACCACAATGCTATGAGACTAGATATCAATTACAGGAAAAGAGCTATAAAAAATACAAACACATGGAGGCTAAACAATACATTACTTAATAACGAAGTGATCACTGAAGAAATCAAAGAGGAAATAAAAAAATACCTAGAAACAAATGACAATGGAGACACGACGACCCAAAACCTATGGGATGCAGCAAAAGCAGTTCTAAGAGGGAAGTTTATAGCAATACAATCCCACCTTAAGAAACAGGAAATATCTCGACTAAACAACCTAACCTTGCACCTAAAGCAATTAGAGAAAGAAGAACAAAAACATCCCAAAGTTAGCAGAAGGAAAGAAATCATAAAAATCAGATCAGAAATAAATGAAAAAGAAATGAAGGAAACAATAGCAAAGATCAATAAAACTAAAAGCTGGTTCTTTGAGAAGATAAACAAAATTGATAAACCATTAGCCAGACTCATCAAGAAAAAAAGGGAGAAGACTCAAATCAATAGAATTAGAAATGAAAAAGGAGAAGTAACAACTGACACTGCAGAAATACAAAAGATCGTGAGAGATTACTATAAGCAACTCTATGCCAATAAAATGGACAACCTGGAAGAAATGGACAAATTCTTAGAAATGCACAACCTGCCAAGACTGAATCAGGAAGAAATAGAACATATGAACAGACCAATCACAAGCACTGAAATTGAAACTGTGATAAAAAATCTTCCAACAAACAAAAGCCCAGGACCAGATGGCTTCACAGGCGAATTCTATCAAGCATTTAGAGAAGAGCTAACGCCTATCCTTCTCAAACTCTTCCAAAATATAGCAGAGGGAGGAACACTCCCAAACTCATTCTACGAGGCCACCATCACCTTGATACCAAAACCAGACAAGGATGTCACAAAGAAAGAAAACTACAGGCCAATATCACTGATGAACATAGATGCAAAAATCCTCAACAAAATACTAGCAAACAGAATCCAACAGCACATTAAAAGGATCATACACCATGATCAAGTGGGGTTTATCCCAGGAATGCAAGGATTCTTCAATATACGCAAATCAATCAACGTGATACACCATATTAACAAATTGAAGGAGAAAAACCATATGATCATCTCAATAGATGCAGAGAAAGCTTTCGACAAAATTCAACACCCATTCATGATAAAAACCCTGCAGAAAGTAGGCATAGAGGGAACTTTCCTCAACATAATAAAGGCCATATATGACAAACCCACAGCCAGCATCGTCCTCAATGGTGAAAAACTGAAACCATTTCCACTAAGATCAGGAACAAGACAAGGTTGCCCACTCTCACCACTCTTATTCAACATAGTTTTGGAAGTTTTAGCCACAGCAATCAGAGAAGAAAAGCAAATAAAAGGAATCCAAATTGGAAAAGAAGAAGTAAAGCTGTCACTGTTTGCAGATGACATGATACTATACATAGAGAATCCTAAAGATGCTACCAGAAAACTACTAGAGCTAATCAATGAATTTGGTAAAGTTGCAGGATACAAAATTAATGCACAGAAATCTCTGGCATTCCTATATACTAATGATGAAAAATCTGAAAGTGAAATCAAGGAAACACTCCCATTTACCATTGCAACAAAAAGAATAAAATATCTAGGAATAAACCTACCTAAGGAGACAAAAGACCTGTATGCAGAAAATTATAAGACACTGATGAAAGAAATTAAAGATGATACAAATAGATGGAGAGATGTACCATGTTCTTGGATTGGAAGAATCAACATTGTGAAAATGACTCTACTACCCAAAGCAATCTACAGATTCAATGCAATCCCTATCAAAATACCACTGGCATTTTTCACAGAACTAGAACAAAAAATTTCACAATTTGTATGGAAACACAAAAGACCCCGAATAGCCAAAGCAATCTTGAGAACGAAAAATGGAGCTGGAGGAATCAGGCTCCCTGACTTCAGACTATACTACAAAGCTGCAGTAATCAAGACAGTATGGTACTGGCACAGAAACAGAAAGATAGATCAATGGAACAGGATAGAAAGCCCAGAGATAAACCCACGGACATATGGTCACCTTATCTTTGATAAAGGAGGCAGGAATGTACAGTGGAGAAAGGACAGTCTCTTCAATAAGTGGTGTTGGGAAAACTGGACAGGGACATGTAAAAGTATGAGATTCGATCACTCCCTAACACCATACACAAAAATAAGCTCAAAATGGATTAAAGACCTAAATGTAAGGCCAGACACTATCAAACTCTTAGAGGACAACATAGGCAGAACACTCTATGACATAAATCACAGCAAGATCCTTTTTGACCCACCTCCTAGAGAAATGGAAATAAAGACAAAAATAAACACATGGGACCTAATGAAACTTAAAAGCTTTTGCACAGCAAAGGAAACCATAAACAAGACCAAAAGACAACCCTCAGAATGGGAGAAAATATTTGCAAATGAAGCAACTGACAAAGGATTAATCTCCAAAATTTATAAGCAGCTCATGCAGCTCAATAACAAAAAAACAAACAACCCAATCCAAAAATGGGCAGAAGACCTAAATAGACATTTCTCCACAGAAGATATACAGACTGCCAACAAACACATGAAAGGATGCTCAACATCTTTACTAATTAGAGAAATGCAAATCAAAACTACAATGAGATATCATCTCACACCAGTCAGAATGGCCATCATCAAAAAATCTAGAAACAATAAATGCTGGAGAGGGTGTGGAAAAAAGGGAACACTCTTGCACTGCTGGTGGGAATGTGAATTGGTACAGCCACTATGGAGAACGGTATGGAGGTTCCTTAAAAAACTACAAATAGAACTACCATATGACCCTGCAATCCCACTACTGGGCATATACCCTGAGAAAACCATAATTCAAAAAGAGACATGTACCAAAATGTTCATAGCAGCCCTATTTACAATAGCCCGGAGATGGAAACAACCTAAGTGTCCATCATTGGATGAATGGGTAAAGAAGATGTGGCACATACATACAATGGAATATTACTCAGCCATAAAAAGAAATGAAATTGAACTATTTGTAATGAGGTGGATGGACCTAGAGTCTGTCATACAGAGTGAAGTAAGTCAGAAAGAGAAAGACAAATACTGTATGCTGACACATATATATGGAATTTAAGAAAAAAAAAGGTCATGAAGAACATAGGGGTAAGACAGGAATAAAGACACAGACCTACTAGAGAATGGACTTGAGGATATGGGGAGGGGGAAGGGTAAGCTGTGACAAAGTGAAAGAGCGGCATGGACATATATACACTACCAAACGTAAGGTAGATAGCTAGTGGGAAGCAGCCGCATAGCACAGGGAGATCAGCTCGGTGCTTTGTGACCGCCTGGAGGGGTGGGATAGGGAGGGTGGGAGGGAGACGCAAAAGGGAGGGGATATGGGAACATATGTATACATATAACCGATTAAATTTGTGATAAAGCAAAAAATAAAAAAAAAAAAAAAAAAAAAAAAAAAAAGAACCTCAACTTGGGTACATCTTAAATATCCCAGGAAATATAAAAATGGTTCAAAAAATTGTGGTCCTTATGTACGGTGGAATATCCCTGAGCCATTAAATAAATGTCATAAGACAAGTAGCAGCAAAATGAGTGGATTCAGGTACGATGATTCTAAGTGAAATAAGTCACACAGAAAAAGAAACTTATCATAAGATATCACTCATGAAGATCCTGTAAACATGGCTACACTTGAACTGAGTTAGGAAAGAGAAGAGAGTCTCACATTTAGAAAACACTCTTATGCCTGCTTAAGGGGGAAGGAGAGGTGGGGTGATGCATAAACCCAGAGTTTGATATAAGCACAGGTACCACTCCAAAAACCAACTATGGAATAGACAAGACCTACACTTTCTTCAGTGAAAGGATCTCAAAATCCCTTATTTCCTGCAGAGGAATATATCTGACTAGTAAGAATCTTAAAACCTATGTATTGATATGTCTCCGTAAGGGAATCAAGTGTGTCTAGACTGGCATAAACATGGCAGCGAGAATCAGCTCAAAACCAGTATAAAAAGGAGTTGCAAAAACAAAACAAAAAAACTGGGAAATTCTTTACAATTCCTTCTGGGTCTCTGATGAATCCTGAAATGACCCTATCTACAACGACAGCTGGATGTGGCTTAAGGCTGGACACTTGGGACTGAGAGGATTGGTGAGATTGGGTGAGCAAATGCAGACCCTTTAAAGCAATAATGCATGGCACCCATTCCATGGGTCCCAACTCTCCAGGTTGAAGGGAATATTACTACAGTTATAACATGTACGGGAAACCTAGAGAACGGACACACTGTGAATACGAAAGGTTACTAAAACTCAACGAATAGACCCTCCCTTGGTGCTCCAGTTTGACTTTCCATCTGCTTTACTATCAATCTCCCAGCTTGGAGAGACAGCCCCTTTAACCTCCTGGTTCGAACAGGTTTCCAATTTGGCAGAGGATGAAAGGGAAGAGGGAGAACCAATGAGAGAGTAGCTGTTAGGCATTTGGACGGGCACATATAACTCTAACTTCCCGGCAGGAAGAAGAATTATCCAAAGTCTCAGCCCCCCACCGGGAAACAGCATAGGTCCTGAACCAAAATTTTGGACTTGCGGTCAGCTCACCAAAAACGAGTTGAAAAATGGAGCTCAGGGGCACAGCAATTCACAAACTGGCCGAGTAATAAAGGACAACTATCGTCCAAAAATCTGTTGAGGGAAGGCAATGAGGTGGACTTGAAAGCTATGCAGAATAGCAGGAAACAGATTTCAAGAGGTACGTTGGAATCGCCTTTAAAGCACAGGAAGAGGGGCACAACTTCGACAATGATGCACTTGGCCAAAAAGGGCGTATGCGTTTTCTCCTGAATATATTCAGGAGAAAACGCATACGCCCTTTTTCGCCAAGCAAGCAAGCGGGCAATGCAAATCTGCACTACAAAGAAGTATCACTTCCCACCGGTCAAAAGGGACATCCACAAAATGTGTAAAAACCAGAAAGGCATGATAGGCCCTGGAGAACAGGGAGCCTTGTTATGCTGATGGGCGGGATGTAAATTGCCAACAGCCTCTCTGGAGGAGTGCATTGTGTTCCCTAAAACAAGTAAACAACAGAGCTACAGAGCCAAGGGCACTTCCATTCTAGGGAATATACCTTGGGAAATCTGAAAATCAATATGACACAGCCACCCCAAAATTTAGGGCTGCACTGCTTACAAGGACCTCAACTTGGGTACACCTTAAATATCCCAGGAAATATAAAAATGGTTCAAAAATTTTGGTACTTACGTACGATGGAATATGCCTCAGCCATGAAATCAATGTCATAAGACCAGTAGCAGCAAAATGGGTGGATTCAGGTACGATGATTCTAAGTGAAATAAGTCACACAGAAAAAGAAACTTATCATAAGATATCACTTATGAAGATCCTGTAAACATGGTTACACTTGAACTGAGTTAGGAAAGAGAAGAATATCTCACATTTAGAAAACACTCTTATGCCTGCTTTAGGGGGAAGGAGAGGTGGGGTGATGCATAAAACCAGAGTTTGATATAAGCACAGGTACCGTTCCAAAAACCAACTATGGAATAGACAAGACCTACACCTTCCTCAGTGAAAGGGACTCAAAACTCCATGTTTCCCGAAGAGGAATATATCTGACTAGTAAGAATCTTAAAAACTATGTACTGATGTGTCTCCGTAAGGCAATCAAGTGTGTCTAGACTGGCATAAACATGGCAGCGAGAATCAGCTCAAACCCACTATAAAAAGGAATTTCAAAAACAAAACAAAAAAACTGGGAAATTCTTTACAATTCCTTCAGGGTCTCTGATGAAACCTGGAATGACCCTATCTACAATGACAGCTGGATGTGGCATAAGGAGGGACACTTGGGACTGAGACGATTGGTGAGATTGGGTGAGCAAATGCAGACTCTTTAAAGCACAAATGCCTGCCACCCATTCCATGGCTCCCAACTCTCCAGGTTGAAGGGAATATTACTACAGCTATAACATGTACGGGAAACCTAGAGAACAGACACACTGTGAATACGAAAACTTTCCAAAACTCAACGAATAGTCCCTCTCCTGGTGCTCCGCTTTGACGTTCCATCTGCTTTACTATCAACCTCCCAACTTGGAGAGACAGCCCCTTTAACCTCCTGGTTCGCACAGGTTGCCAATTTGGCAGAGGATGAAAGGGAAGAGGGAGAACCAATGAGAGAGTAGCTGTTAGGCATTTTAACGGGCACATATCACTGTAATTTCACGGCAGGAAGAAGAATTACCCAAAGTCTCAGCCACCCAATGGGAAGCAGCATAGGTCCTGAACCTAAATTTTGGACTTCTGGTCAGCTCACCAAAAACGAGTTGAAAAATGGAGCTCAGGGGCACAGCAATTCACAAACTGGCCGAGTAATAAAGGACAACTATCGTCCAAAAATCTGTTGAGGGAAGGCAACGAGGCGGACTTGAAAGCGAGGCAGAATAGCAGGAAACAGATTTCAAGAGGTACGTTGGAATCGCCTTTAAAGCACAGGAAGAGGGGCACAACTTCGACAATGATGCACTTGGCCAAAAAGGGCGTATGCGTTTTCCCCTAAATATATTCAGGGGAAAACGCATACGCCCTTTTTGGCCAAGCAAGCAAGCGGGGAATGCAAATCTGCACTACAGAGAAGTATCACTTTCCACGTGTCAAAAGGGACATCCAAAAAATGTGTAAAAACCAGAAAGGCAAGACAGGCCCTGGAGAACAGGGAGCCTTGTTATGCTGATGGGCGGGATGTAAAATGCCAACTGCCTCTCTGGAGGAGTGCATTGTGTTCCCTAAAACAATTAAAGAACAGAGCTACAGAGCCAAGAGCACTTCCAGTCTAGGGAATATACCTTGGGAAAACTGAAAATCAATAAGACAGGGCCTCCCCGAAATTTAGTGCTGCACTGCTTACAAGGACCTCAACTTGGGTACACCTTAAATATCCCAGGAAATATAAAAATGGTTCAAAAAATTGTGGTACTTACGTATGATGGTATATCCCACAGCCATGAAATCAATGTCATAAGACCAGTAGCAGCAAAATGGGTGGATTCAGGTATGATGATTCTAAGTGAAATAAGTCACAGAGAAAAAGAAACTTATCATAAGATATCACTTATGAAGATCCTGTAAACATGGCTACAGTTGAACTGAGTTAGGAAATAGAACAGTGTCTCACATTTAGAAAACACTCTTATGCCTGCTTAAGGGGGAAGGAGAGGTGGGGTGATGCATAAAACCAGAGTTTGATATAAGCACAGGTACCGTTCCAAAAACCAACTATGGAATAGACAAGACCTACTCTTTCTTCAGTGAAAGGGTCTCAAAACCCCTTATTTCCTACAGAGGAATATATCTGACTAGTAAGAATCTTAAAACCTATGTATTGATATGTCTCCATAAGGGAATCAAGTGTGTCTAGACTGGCATAAACATGGCAGCGAGAATCAGCTCAAAACCAGTATAAAAAGGAATTTCAAAAACAAAACAAAAAACTGGGAAATTCTTTACAATTCCTTCTGGGTCTCTGATGAAAGCTGGAATGACCCTATCTACAACGACAGCTGGATGTGGCTTAAGGTTGGACACTTGTGACTGAGAGGATTGGTGAGATTGGGTGAGCAATTGCAGACCCTTTAAAGCAATAATTCATGGCACCCATTCCATGGGTCCCAACTCTCCAGATTGAAGGAAATATTACTACAGTTATAATATGTATGGGAAACCTAGAGAACGGAAACACTGTGAATACGAAAGGTTACTAAAACTCAACGAATAGACCCTCTCTTGGTGCTCCGGTTTGACTTTCCATCTGCTTTACTATCAATCTCCCAACTTGGAGAGACAGCCCCTTTAACCTCCTGGTTCGAACAGGTTTCCAATTTGGCAGAGGATGAAAAGGAAGAGGGAGAACCAATGAGAGAGTAGCTGTTAGGCATTTGGACGGGCACATATCACCGTAATTTCCCGGCAGGAAGAAGAATTAACCAAAGTCTCAGCCACCCACCGGGAACCAGTATAAGTCCTGAACCAAAATTTTGTACTTGTGGTCAGCTCACCAAAAACGAGTTGAAAAATGGAGTTCAGGGGCACAGCAATTCACAAACTGGCCGAGTAATAAAGGACAACTATTGTCCAAAAATCAGTTGAGGGAAGGCAACGAGGCGGACTTGAAAGCGAGGCAGAATAGCAGGAAACAGATTTCAAGAGGAACGTTGGAATCGCCTTTAAAGCACAGGAAGAGGGGCACAACTTCGACAATGATGCACTTGGCCAAAAAGGGCGTATGCGTTTTCTCCTGAATATATTCAGGAGAAAACGCATACGCCCTTTTTGGCCAAGCAAGCAAACGGGCAATGCAAATCTGCACTACAAAGAAGTATCACTTCCCACCGGTCAAAAGGGACATCCACAAAATGTGTAAAAACCAGAAAGGCAAGACAGACCCTGGAGAACAGGGAGCCTTGTTATGCTGATGGGTGGGATGTAAATTGCCAACTTCCTCTCTGGAGGAGAGCATTGTGTTCCCTAAAACAAGAAAACAACAGAGCTACAGAGCCAATGGCACTTCCAGTCTAGGGAATATACCTTGGGAAAAGTGAAAATCAATAAGACAGAGCCACCCCAAAATTTAGGGCTGCACTGCTTACAAGGACCTCAACTTGGGTACACCTTAAATATCCCAGGAAATATAAAAATGGTTCAAAAAATTGTGGTACTTACGTACGATGGAATATCCCTCAGCCATGAAATCAATGTCATAAGACCAGTAGCAAAAAATGGGTGGATTCAGGTACGATGTTTCTAAGTGAAATAAGTCACACAGAAAAAGAAACTTATCATAAGATATCACTTATGAAGATCCTGTAAACATGGCTACACTTGAACTGAGTTAGGAAAGAGAACAGTGTCTCACATTTAGAAAACACTCTTATGCCTGCTTAAGGGGGAAGGAGAGGTGGGGTGATGCATAACACCAGAGTTTGATATAAGCACAGGTACCGTTCCAAAAACCAACTATGGAATAGTCAAGACCTACACCTTCCTCAGTGAAAGGGACTCAAAACACCATATTACCCGCAGAGGAATGTATCTGACTAGTAAGAATCTTAAAACCTATGTATTGATATGTCTCCGTAAGGGAATCAAGTGTGTCTAGACTGGCATAAACATGGCAGCGAGAATCAGCTCAAACCCACTATAAAAAGGAATTTCAAAAACAAAACAAAAAAACTGGGAAATTCTTTACAATTCCTTCAGGGTCTCTGATGAAACCTGGAATAACACTATCTACAACTACAGCTGGATGTGGCATAAGGCTGGACACTTCAGACTGAGAGGATTGGTGAGATTGGGTGAGCAAATGCAGACCCTTTAAAGCAATAATGCATGGCACCCATTCCATGGGTCCGAACTCTCCAGGTTGAAGGGAATATTACTACAGCTATAACATGTGCGGGAAACCTAGAGAACGGACACACTGTGAATACGAAAGGTTTCTAAAACTCAACGCATAGTCCCTCTCCTGGTGCTCCGGTTTGACTTTCCGTCTGCTTTACTATCAACCTCCCAACTTGGAGAGACAGCCCCTTTAACCTCTTGGTTCGCACAGGTTTCCAATTTGGCAGAGGATGAAAGGGAAGAGGGAGAACCAATGAGAGAGTAGCTGTTAGGCATTTGGACGGGCACATATCACTGTAATTTCCCGGCAGGAAGAAGAATTAACCAAATTCTCAGCCACCCACCGGGAACCAGTATAGGTCCTGAACCAAAATTTTGGACTTGCGGTCAGCTCACCAAAAACGAGTTGAAAAATGGAGCTCAGGGGCACAGCAATTCACAAACTGGCCGAGTAATAAAGGACAACTATCGTCCAAAAATCTGTTGAGGGAAGGCAACGACGCGGACTTGAAAGCGAGGCAGAATAGCAGCAAACAGATTTCAAGAGGTACGTTGGAATCGCCTTTAAAGCACAGGAAGAGGGGCACAACTTCGACAATGATGCACTTGGCCAATAAGGGCGTATGCGTTTTCTCCTGAATATATTCAGGAGAAAACGCATACGCCCTTTTTGGCCACGCAAGCAAGCGGGCAATGCAAATCTGCACTACAAAGAAGTATCACTTCCCACCGATCAAAAGGGACATCCACAAAATGTGTAAGAACAAGAAAGGCAAGACAGGCCCTGGAGAACAGGGAGCCTTGTTATGCTGATGGGCGGGATGTAAATTGCCAACTGCCTCTCTGGAGGAGTGCATTCTGTTCCCTAAAACAAGTAAAGAACAGAGCTACAGAGCCAAGGGCACTACCAGTCTAGGGAATATACCTTGGGAAAACTGAAAATCAATAAGACAGAGCCACCCCAAAATTTAGGGCTGCACTGCATACAAGGACCTCAACTTGGATACACCTTAAATATCCCAGAAAATATAAACATGGTTCAAAAAATTGTGGTACTTACGTATGATGGAATATCCCTCAGCCATGAAATCAATGTCATAAGACCAGTAGCAGCAAAATGGGTGGATTCAGGTACGATGATTCTAAGTGAAATAAGTCACACAGAAAAAGAAACTTATCATAAGATATCACTTATGAAGATCCTGTAAACATGGCTACACTTGAACTGAGTTAGGAAAGAGAACAGTGTCTCACATTTAGAAAACACTCTTATACCTGCTTAAGGGGGAAGGAGAGGTGGGGTGATGCATAAAACCAGAGTTTGATATAAGCACAGGTACCGTTCCAAAAACCAACTATGGAATAGACAAGACCTACACCGTCCTCAGCGAAAGGGACTCAAAACCCCATATTTCCCGCAGAGGAAAATATCTGACTAGTAAGAATCTTAAAACCTATGTATTGATATGTCTCCGTAAGGGAATCAAGTGTGTCTAGACTGGCATAAACATGGCAGCGAGAATCAGCTCAAACCCACTATAAAAAGGAATTTCAAAAACAAAACAAAAAAACTGGGAAATTCTTTACAATTCCTTCGGGGTGTCTGATGAAAGCTGGAATGACCCTATCTACAACGACAGCTGGATGTGGCATAAGGAGGGACACTTGGGACTGAGACGATTGGTGAGATTGGGTGAGCAAATGCAGACCCTTTAAAGCAATAATGCATGGCACCCATTCCATGGGTCCGAACTCTCCAGGTTGAAGGGAATATTACTACAGCTATAACATGTGCGGGAAACCTAGAGAACGGACACACTGTGAATATGAAAGGTTTCTAAAACTCAACGAATAGTCCCTCTCCTGGTGCTCCGGTTTGACTTTCCGTCTGCTTTACTATCAACCTCCCAACTTGGAGAGACAGCCCCTTTAACCTCTTGGTTCGCACAGGTTGCCAATTTGGCAGAGGATGAAAGGGAAGAGGGAGAACCAATGAGAGAGTAGCTGTTAGGCATTGGGACGGGCACATATCACTGTAATTTCCCGGCAGGAAGAAGAATTAACCAAATTCTCAGCCACCCACCGGGAACCAGTATAGGTCCTGAACCAAAATTTTGGACTTGCGGTCAGCTCACCAAAAACGAGTTGAAAAATGGAGCTCAGGGGCACAGCAATTCACAAACTGGCCGAGTAATAAAGGACAACTATCGTCCAAAAATCTGTTGAGGGAAGGCAACGAGGCAGACTTGAAAGCGAGGCAGAATAGCAGGAAACAGATTTCAAGAGGTACGTTGGAATCGCCTTTAAAGCACAGGAAGTGGGGCACAACTTCGACAATGATGCACTTGGCCATAAAGGGCGTATGCGTTTTCTCCTGAATATATTCAGGAGAAAACGCATACGCCCTTTTTGGCCAAGCAAGCAAGCGGGCAATGCAAATCTGCACTACAAAGAAGTATCACTTCCCACCAGTCAAAAGGGACATCCACAAAATGTGTAAGAACAAGAAAGGCAAGACAGGCCCTGGAGAACAGGGAGCCTTGTTATGCTGATGGGCGGGATGTAAATTGCCAACTGCCTCTCTGGAGGAGTGCATTCTGTTCCCTAAAACAAGTAAAGAACAGAGCTACAGAGCCAAGGGCCCTACCAGTCTAGGGAATATACCTTGGGAAAACTGAAAATCAATAAGACAGAGCCACCCCAAAATTTAGGGCTGCACTGCATACAAGGACCTGAACTTGGATACACCTTAAGTATCCCAGAAAATATAGACATGGTTCAAAAAATTGTGGTACTTACGTACGATGGAATATCCCTCAGCCATGAAATCAATGTCATAAGACCAGTAGCAGCAAAATGGGTGGATTCAGGTACGATGATTCTAAGTGAAATAAGTCACACAGAAAAAGAAACTTATCATAAGATATCACTTATGAAGATCCTGTAAACATGGCTACACTTGAACTGAGTTAGGAAAGAGAACAGTGTCTCACATTTAGAAAACACTCTTATACCTGCTTAAGGGGGAAGGAGAGGTGGGGTGATGCATAAAACCAGAGTTAGATATAAGCACAGGTACCGTTCCAAAAACCAACTATGGAATAGACAAGACCTACACCGTCCTCAGTGAAAGGGACTCAAAACCCCATATTTCCTGCAGAGGAAAATATCTGACTAGTAAGAATCTTAAAACCTATGTATTGTTATGTCTCCATAAGGGAATCAAGTGTGTCTAGACTGGCATAAACATGGCAGCGAGAATCAGCTCAAACCCACTATAAAAAGGAATTTCAAAAACAAAACAAAAAAACTGGGAAACTCTTTACAATTCCTTCAGGGTCTCTGATGAAGGCTGGAATGACCCTATCTACAACGACAGCTGGATGTGGCATAAGGAGGGACACTTGGGACTGAGACGATTGGTGAGATTGGGTGAGCAAATGCAGACCCTTTAAAGCAATAATGCATGGCACCCATTCCATGGGTCCGAACTCTCCAGGTTGAAGGGAATATTACTACAGATATAACATGTGCGGGAAACCTAGAGAACGGACACACTGTGAATACGAAAGGTTTCTAAAACTCAACGAATAGTCCCTCTCCTGGTGCTCCGGGTTGACTTTCCGTCTGCTTTACTATCAACCTCCCAACTTGGAGAGACAGCCCCTTTAACCTCTTGGTTCGCCCAGGTTGCCAATTTGGCAGAGGATGAAAGGGAAGAGGGAGAACCAATGAGAGAGTAGCTGTTAGGCATTTGGACGGGCACATATCACTGTAATTTCCCGGCAGGAAGAAGAATTAACCAAATTCTCAGCCACCCACCGGGAACCAGTATAGGTCCTGAACCAAAATTTTGGACTTGCGGTCAGCTCACCAAAAACGAGTTGAAAAATGGAGCTCAGGGGCACAGCAATTCACAAACTGGCCGAGTAATAAAGGACAACTATCGTCCAAAAATCTGTTGAGGGAAGGCAACGAGTTAGACTTGAAAGCGAGACAGAATAGCAGGAAACAGATTTCAAGAGGTACGTTGGAATCGCCTTTAAAGCACAGGAAGTGGGGCACAACTTCGACAATGATGCACTTGGCCAAAAAGGGCGTATGCGTTTTCTCCTGAATATATTCAGGAGAAAACGCATACGCCCTTTTTGGCCAAGCAAGCAAGCGGGCAATGCAAATCTGCACTACAAAGAAGTATCACTTCCCACCAGTCAAAAGGGACATCCACAAAATGTGTAAGAACAAGAAAGGCAAGACAGGCCCTGGAGAACAGGGAGCCTTGTTATGCTGATGGGCGGGATGTAAATTGCCAACTGCCTCTCTGGAGGAGTGCATTCTGTTCCCTAAAACAAGTAAAGAACAGAGCTACAGAGCCAAGGGCACTACCAGTCTAGGGAATATACCTTGGGAAAACTGAAAATCAATAAGACAGAGCCACCCCAAAATTTAGGGCTGCACTGCATACAAGGACCTCAACTTGGATACACCTTAAGTATCCCAGAAAATATAAACATGGTTCAAAAAATTGTGGTACTTACGTACGATGGAATATCCCTCAGCCATGAAATCAAAGTCATAAGACCAGTAGCAGCAAAATGGGTGGATTCAGGTACGATGATTCTAAGTGAAATAAGTCACACAGAAAAAGAAACTTATCATAAGATATCACTTATGAAGATCCTGTAAACATGGCTACACTTGAACTGAGTTAGGAAAGAGAACAGTGTCTCACATTTAGAAAACACTCTTATACCTGCTTAAGGGGGAAGGAGAGGTGGGGTGATGCATAAAACCAGAGTTTGATATAAGCACAGGTACCGTTCCAAAAACCAACTATGGAATAGACAAGACCTACACCGTCCTCAGCGAAAGGGACTCAAAACCACATATTTCCCGCAGAGGAAAATATCTGACTAGTAAGAATCTTAAAACCTATGTATTGATATGTCTCCGTAAGGGAATCAAGTGTGTCTAGACTGGCATAAACATGGCAGCGAGAATCAGCTCAAACCCACTATAAAAAGGAATTTCAAAAACAAAACAAAAAAACTGGGAAATTCTTTACAATTCCTTCAGGGTCTCTGATGAAGGCTGGAATGACCCTATCTACAACGACAGCTGGATGTGGCATAAGGAGGGACACTTGGGACTGAGACGATTGGTGAGATTGGGTGAGCAAATGCAGACCCTTTAAAGCAATAATGCATGGCACCCATTCCATGGGTCCGAACTCTCCAGGTTGAAGGGAATATTACTACAGCTATAACATGTGCGGGAAACCTAGAGAACGGACACACTGTGAATACGAAAGGTTTCTAAAACTCAACGCATAGTCCCTCTCCTGGTGCTCCGGTTTGACTTTCCATCTGCTTTACTATCAACCTCCCAACTTGGAGAGACAGCCCCTTTAACCTCTTGGTTCGCACAGGTTGCCAATTTGGCAAAGGATGAAAGGGAAGAGGGAGAACCAATGAGAGAGTAGCTGTTAGGCATTTGGACGGGCACATATCACTGTAATTTCCCGGCAGGAAGAAGAATTAACCAAATTCTCAGCCACCCACCGGGAACCAGTATAGGTCCTGAACCAAAATTTTGGACTTGCGGTCAGCTCACCAAAAACGAGTTGAAAAATGGAGCTCAGGGGCACAGCAATTCACAAACTGGCCGAGTAATAAAGGACAACTATCGTCCAAAAATCTGTTGAGGGAAGGCAACGAGGCGGACTTGAAAGCGAGGCAGAATAGCAGCAAACAGATTTCAAGACGTACGTTGGAATCGCCTTTAAAGCACAGGAAGAGGGGCACAACTTCGACAATGATGCACTTGGCCAAAAAGGGCGTATGCGTTTTCTCCTGAATATATTCAGGAGAAAACGCATACGCCCTTTTTGGCCAAGCAAGCAAGCGGGCAATGCAAATCTGCACTACAAAGAAGTATCACTTCCCACCGATCAAAAGGGACATCCACAAAATGTGTAAGAACAAGAAAGGCAAGACAGGCCCTGGAGAACAGGGAGCCTTGTTATGCTGATGGGCGGGATGTAAATTGCCAACTGCCTCTCTGGAGGAGTGCATTCTGTTCCCTAAAACAAGTAAAGAACAGAGCTACAGAGCCAAGGGCACTACCAGTCTAGGGAATATACCTTGGGAAAACTGAAAATCAATAAGACAGAGCCACCCCAAAATTTAGGGCTGCACTGCATACAAGGACCTCAACTTGGATACACCTTAAGTATCCCAGAAAATATAAACATGGTTCAAAAAATTGTGGTACTTACGTACGATGGAATATCCCTCAGCCATGAAATCAAAGTCATAAGACCAGTAGCAGCAAAATGGGTGGATTCAGGTACGATGATTCTAAGTGAAATAAGTCACACAGAAAAAGAAACTTATCATAAGATATCACTTATGAAGATCCTGTAAACATGGCTACACTTGAACTGAGTTAGGAAAGAGAACAGTGTCTCACATTTAGAAAACACTCTTATACCTGCTTAAGGGGGAAGGAGAGGTGGGGTGATGCATAAAACCAGAGTTTGATATAAGCACAGGTACCGTTCCAAAAACCAACTATGGAATAGACAAGACCTACACCATCCTCAGCGAAAGGGACTCAAAACCCCATATTTCCCGCAGAGGAAAATATCTGACTAGTAAGAATCTTAAAACCTATGTATTGATATGTCTCCGTAAGGGAATCAAGTGTGTCTAGACTGGCATAAACATGGCAGCGAGAATCAGCTCAAACCCACTATAAAAAGGAATTTCAAAAACAAAACAAAAAAACTGGGAAATTCTTTACAATTCCTTCAGGGTCTCCGATGAAGGCTGGAATGACCCTATCTACAACGACAGCTGGATGTGGCATAAGGAGGGACACTTGGGACTGAGACGATTGGTGAGATTGGGTGAGTAAATGCAGACCCTTTAAAGCAATAATGCATGGCACCCATTCCATGGGTCCGAACTCTCCAGGTTGAAGGGAATATTACTACGGCTATAACATGTGCGGGAAACCTAGAGAACGGACACACTGTGAATACGAAAGGTTTCTAAAACTCAACGCATAGTCCCTCTCCTGGTGCTCCGGTTTGACTTTCCGTCTGCTTTACTATCAACCTCCCAACTTGGAGAGACAGCCCCTTTAACCTCTTGGTTCGCACAGGTTGCCAATTTGGCAGAGGATGAAAGGGAAGAGGGAGAACCAATGAGAGAGTAGCTGTTAGGCATTTGGACGGGCACATATCACTGTAATTTCCCGGCAGGAAGAAGAATTAACCAAATTCTCAGCCACCCACCGGGAACCAGTATAGGTCCTGAACCAAAATTTTGGACTTGCGGTCAGCTCACCAAAAACGAGTTGAAAAATGGAGCTCAGGGGCACAGCAATTCACAAACTGGCCGAGTAATAAAGGACAACTATCGTCCAAAAATCTGTTGAGGGAAGGGAACGAGACGGACTTGAATGCGAGGCAGAATAGCAGGAAACAGATTTCAAGAGGTACGTTGGAATCGCCTTTAAAGCACAGGAAGAGGGGCACAACTTCGACAATGATGCACTTGGCCAAAAAGGGCGTATGCGTTTTCTCCTGAATATATTCAGGAGAAAACGCATACGCCCTTTTTGGCCAAGCAAGCAAGCGGGCAATGCAAATCTGCACTACAAAGAAGTATCACTTCCCACCGGTCAAAAGGGACATCCACAAAATGTGTAAGAACAAGAAAGGCAAGACAGGCCCTGGAGAACAGGGAGCCTTGTTATGCTGATGGGCGGGATGTAAATTGCCAACTGCCTCTCTGGAGGAGTGCATTCTGTTCCCTAAAACAAGTAAAGAACAGAGCTACAGAGCCAAGGGCACTACCAGTCTAGGGAATATACCTTGGGAAAACTGAAAATCAATAAGACAGAGCCACCCCAAAATTTAGGGCTACACTGCATACAAGGACCTCAACTTGGATACACCTTAATTATCCCAGAAAATATAAACATGGTTCAAAAAATTGTGGTACTTACGTACGATGGAATATCCCTCAGCCATGAAATCAATGTCATAAGACCAGTAGCAGCAAAATGGGTGGATTCAGGTACGATGATTCTAAGTGAAATAAGTCACACAGAAAAAGAAACTTATCATAAGATATCACTTATGAAGATCCTGTAAACATGGCTACACTTGAACTGAGTTAGGAAAGAGAACAGTGTCTCACAGTTAGAAAACACTCTTATACCTGCTTAAGGGGGAAGGAGAGGTGGGGTGATGCATAAAACCAGAGTTTGATATAAGCACAGGTACCGTTCCAAAAACCAACTATGGAATAGACAAGACCTACACCGTCCTCAGCGAAAGGGACTCAAAACCCCATATTTCCCGCAGAGGAAAATATCTGACTAGTAAGAATCTTAAAACCTATGTATTGATATGTCTCCGTAAGGGAATCAAGTGTGTCTAGACTGGCATAAACATGGCAGCGAGAATCAGCTCAAACCCACTATAAAAAGGAATTTCAAAAACAAAACAAAAAAACTGGGAAATTCTTTACAATTCCTTCAGGGTCTCTGATGAAGGCTGGAATGACCCTATCTACAACGACAGCTGGATGTGGCATAAGGAGGGACACTTGGGACTGAGACGATTGGTGAGATTGGGTGAGCAAATGCAGACCCTTTAAAGCAATAATGCATGGCACCCATTCCATGGGTCCGAACTCTCCAGGTTGAAGGGAATATTACTACAGCTATAACATGTGCGGGAAACCTAGAGAACGGACACACTGTGAATACGAAAGGTTTCTAAAACTCAACGAATAGTCCCTCTCCTGGTGCTCCGGTTTGACTTTCCGTCTGCTTTACTATCAACCTCCCAACTTGGAGAGACAGCCCCTTTAACCTCTTGGTTCGCACAGGTTGCCAATTTGGCAAAGGATGAAAGGGAAGAGGGAGAACCAATGAGAGAGTAGCTGTTAGGCATTTGGACGGGCACATATCACTGTAATTTCCCGTCAGGAAGAAGAATTAACCAAATTCTCAGCCACCCACCGGGAACCAGTATAGGTCCTGAACCAAAATTTTGGACTTGCGGTCAGCTCACCAAAAACGAGTTGAAAAATGGAGCTCAGGAGCACAGCAATTCACTAACTGGCCGAGTAATAAAGGACAACTATCGTCCAAAAATCTGTTGAGGGAAGGCAACGAGGCGGACTTGAAAGCGAGGCAGAATAGCAGGAAACAGATTTCAAGAGGTACGTTGGAATCGTCTTTAAAGCACAGGAAGAGGGGCACAACTTCGACAATGATGCACTTGGCCAAAAAGGGCGTATGCGTTTTCTCCTGAATATATTCAGGAGAAAACGCATACGCCCTTTTTGGCCAAGCAAGCAAGCGGGCAATGCAAATCTGCACTACAAAGAAGTATCACTTCCCACCGGTCAAAAGGGACATCCACAAAATGTGTAAGAACAAGAAAGGCAAGACCGGCCCTGGAGAACAGGGAGCCTTGTTATGCTGATGGGCGGGATGTAAATTGCCAACTGCCTCTCTGGAGGAGTGCATTGTGTTCCCTAAAACAAGTAAAGAACAGAGCTACAGAGCCAAGGGCACTACCAGTCTAGGGAATATACCTTGGGAAAACTGAAAATCAATAAGGCAGAGCCACCCCAAAATTTAGGGCTGCACTGCATACAAGGACCTCAACTTGGATACACCTTAAGTATCCCAGAAAATATAAACATGGTTCAAAAAATTGTGGTACTTACGTACGATGGAATATCCCTCAGCCATGAAATCAATGTCATAAGACCAGTAGCAGCAAAATGGGTGGATTCTGGTACGATGATTCTAAGTGAAATAAGTCACACAGAAAAAGAAACTTATCATAAGATATCACTTATGAAGATCCTGTAAACATGGCTACACTTGAACTGAGTTAGGAAAGAGAACAGTGTCTCACATTTAGAAAACACTCTTATACCTGCTTAAGGGGGAAGGAGAGGTGGGGTGATGCATAAAACCAGAGTTTGATATAAGCACAGGTACCGTTCCAAAAACCAACTATGGAATAGACAAGACCTACACCGTCCTCAGCGAAAGGGACTCAAAACCCCATATTTCCCGCAGAGGAAAATATCTGACTAGTAAGAATCTTAAAACCTATGTATTGATATGTCTCCGTAAGGGAATCAAGTGTGTCTAGACTGGCATAAACATGGCAGCGAGAATCAGCTCAAACCCACTATAAAAAGGAATTTCAAAAACAAAACAAAAAACTGGGAAATTCTTTACAATTCCTTCAGGGTCTCTGATGAAGGCTGGAATGACCCTATCTACAATGACAGCTGGATGTGGCATAAGGAGGGACACTTGGGACTGAGACGATTGGTGAGATTGGGTGAGCAAATGCAGACCCTTTAAAGCAATAATGCATGGCACCCATTCCATGGGTCCGAACTCTCCAGGTTGAAGGGAATATTACTACAGCTATAACATGTGCGGGAAACCTAGAGAACGGACACACTGTGAATACGAAAGGTTTCTAAAACTCAACGCATAGTCCCTCTCCTGGTGCTCCGGTTTGACTTTCCGTCTGCTTTACTATCAACCTCCCAACTTGGAGAGACAGCCCCTTTAACCTCTTGGTTCGCACAGGTTGCCAATTTGGCAGAGGATGAAAGGGAAGAGGGAGAACCAATGAGAGAGTAGCTGTTAGGCATTTGGACGGGCACATATCACTGTAATTTCCCGGCAGGAAAAAGAATTAACCGAATTCTCAGCCACCCACCGGGAACCAGTATAGGTCCTGAACCAAAATTTTGGACTTGCGGTCAGCTCACCAAAAACGAGTTGAAAAATGGAGCTCAGGGGCACAGCAATTCACAAACTGGCCGAGTAATAAAGGACAACTATCGTCCAAAAATCTGTTGAGGGAAGGCAACGAGGCGGACTTGAAAGCGAGGCAGAATAGCAGGAAACAGATTTCAAGAGGTACGTTGGAATCGTCTTTAAAGCACAGGAAGAGGGGCACAACTTCGACAATGATGCACTTGGCCAAAAAGGACGTATGCGTTTTCTCCTGAATATATTCAGGAGAAAACGCATACGCCCTTTTTGGCCAAGCAAGCAAGCGGGCAATGCAAATCTGCACTACAAAGAAGTATCACTTCCCACCGGTCAAAAGGGACATCCACAAAATGTGTAAGAACAAGAAAGGCAAGACCGGCCCTGGAGAACAGGGAGCCTTGTTATGCTGATGGGCGGGATGTAAATTGCCAACTGCCTCTCTGGAGGAGTGCATTGTGTTCCCTAAAACAAGTAAAGAACAGAGCTACAGAGCCAAGGGCACTACCAGTCTAGGGAATATACCTTGGGAAAACTGAAAATCAATAAGACAGAGCCACCCCAAAATTTAGGGCTGCACTGCATACAAGGACCTCAACTTGGATACACCTTAAGTATCCCAGAAAATATAAACATGGTTCAAAAAATTGTGGTACTTACGTACGATGGAATATCCCTCAGCCATGAAATCAATGTCATAAGACCAGTAGCAGCAAAATGGGTGGATTCTGGTACGATGATTCTAAGTGAAATAAGTCACACAGAAAAAGAAACTTATCATAAGATATCACTTATGAAGATCCTGTAAACATGGCTACACTTGAACTGAGTTAGGAAAGAGAACAGTGTCTCACATTTAGAAAACACTCTTATACCTGCTTAAGGGGGAAGGAGAGGTGGGGTGATGCATAAAACCAGAGTTTGATATAAGCACAGGTACCGTTCCAAAAACCAACTATGGAATAGACAAGACCTACACCGTCCTCAGCAAAAGGGACTCAAAACCCCATATTTCCCGCAGAGGAAAATATCTGACTAGTAAGAATCTTAAAACCTATGTATTGATATGTCTCCGTAAGGGAATCAAGTGTGTCAAGACTGGCATAAACATGGCAGCGAGAATCAGCTCAAACCCACTATAAAAAGGAATTTCAAAAACAAAACAAAAAAACTGGGAAATTCTTTACAATTCCTTCAGGGTCTCTGATGAAGGCTGGAATGACCCTATCTACAATGACAGCTGGATGTGGCATAAGGAGGGACACTTGGGACTGAGACGATTGGTGAGATTGGGTGAGCAAATGCAGACCCTTTAAAGCAATAATGCATGGCACCCATTCCATGGGTCCGAACTCTCCAGGTTGAAGGGAATATTACTACAGCTATAACATGTGCGGGAAACCTAGAGAACGGACACAGTGTGAATACGAAAGGTTTCTAAAACTCAACGCATAGTCCCTCTCCTGGTGCTCCGGTTTGACTTTCCGTCTGCTTTACTATCAACCTCCCAACTTGGAGAGACAGCCCCTTTAACCTCTTGGTTCGCACAGGTTGCCAATTTGGCAGAGGATGAAAGGGAAGAGGGAGAACCAATGAGAGAGTAGCTGTTAGGCATTTGGACGGGCACATATCACTGTAATTTCCCGGCAGGAAAAAGAATTAACCGAATTCTCAGCCACCCACCGGGAACCAGTATAGGTCCTGAACCAAAATTTTGGACTTGCGGTCAGCTCACCAAAAACGAGTTGAAAAATGGAGCTCAGGGGCACAGCAATTCACAAACTGGCCGAGTAATAAAGGACAACTATCCTCCAAAAATCTGTTGAGGGAAGGCAACGAGGCAGACTTGAAAGCGAGGCAGAATAGCAGGAAACAGATTTCAAGAGGTACGTTGGAATCGCCTTTAAAGCACAGGAAGAGGGGCACAACTTCGACAATGATGCACTTGGCCAAAAAGGGCGTATGCGTTTTCTCCTGAATATATTCAGGAGAAAACGCATACGCCCTTTTTGGCCAAGCAAGCAAGCGGGCAATGCAAATCTGCACTACAAAGAAGTATCACTTCCCACCGGTCAAAAGGGACATCCACAAAATGTGTAAGAACAAGAAAGGCAAGACAGGCCCTGGAGAACAGGGAGCCTTGTTATGCTGATGGGCGGGATGTAAATTGCCAACTGCCTCTCTGGAGGAGTGCATTCTGTTCCCTAAAACAAGTAAAGAACAGAGCTACAGAGCCAAGGGCCCTACCAGTCTAGGGAATATACCTTGGGAAAACTGAAAATCAATAAGACAGAACCACCCAAAAATTTAGGGCTGCACTGCATACAAGGACCTCAACTTGGATACACCTTAAGTATCCCAGAAAATATAAACATGGTTCAAAAAATTGTGGTACTTACGTACGATGGAATATCCCTCAGCCATGAAATCAATGTCATAAGACCAGTAGCAGCAAAATGGGTGGATTCAGGTACGATGATTCTAAGTGAAATAAGTCACACAGAAAAAGAAACTTATCATAAGATATCACTTATGAAGATCCTGTAAACATGGCTACACTTGAACTGAGTTAGGAAAGAGAACAGTGTCTCACATTTAGAAAACACTCTTATACCTGCTTAAGGGGGAAGGAGAGGTGGGGTGATGCATAAAACCAGAGTTTGATATAAGCACAGGTACCGTTCCAAAAACCAACTATGGAATAGACAAGACCTACACCGTCCTCAGCGAAAGGGACTCAAAACCCCATATTTCCCGCAGAGGAAAATATCTGACTAGTAAGAATCTTAAAACCTATGTATTGATATGTCTCCGTAAGGGAATCAAGTGTGTCTAGACTGGCATAAACATGGCAGCGAGAATCAGCTCAAACCCACTATAAAAAGGAATTTCAAAAACAAAACAAAAAAACTGGGAAATTCTTTACAATTCCTTCAGGGTCTCTGATGAAGGCTGGAATGACCCTATCTACAACGACAGCTGGATGTGGCATAAGGAGGGACACTTGGGACTGAGACGATTGGTGAGATTGGGTGAGCAAATGCAGACCCTTTAAAGCAATAATGCATGGCACCCATTCCATGGGTCCGAACTCTCCAGGTTGAAGGGAATATTACTACAGCTATAACATGTGCGGGAAACCTAGAGAACGGACACACTGTGAATACGAAAGGTTTCTAAAACTCAACGCATAGTCCCTCTCCTGGTGCTCCGGTTTGACTTTCCGTCTGCTTTACTATCAACCTCCCAACTTGGAGAGACAGCCCCTTTAACCTCTTGGTTCGCACAGGTTGCCAATTTGGCAGAGGATGAAAGGGAAGAGGGAGAACCAATGAGAGAGTAGCTGTTAGGCATTTGGACGGGCACATATCACTGTAATTTCCCGGCAGGAAGAAGAATTAACCAAATTCTCAGCCACCCACCGGGAACCAGTATAGGTCCTGAACCAAAATTTTGGACTTGCGGTCAGCTCACCAAAAACGAGTTGAAAAATGGAGCTCAGGGGCACAGCAATTCACAAACTGGCCGAGTAATAAAGGACAACTATCGTCCAAAAATCTGTTCAGGGAAGGCAACGAGGCGGACTTGAAAGCGAGGCAGAATAGCAGGAAACAGATTTCAAGAGGTACGTTGGAATCACCTTTAAAGCACAGGAAGAGGGGCACAACTTCGACAATGATGCACTTGGACAAAAAGGGCGTATGCGTTTTCTCCTGAATATATTCAGGAGAAAACGCATACGCCCTTTTTGGCCAAGCAAGCAAGCGGGCAATGCAAATCTGCACTACAAAGAAGTATCACTTCCCACCGGTCAAAAGGGACATCCACAAAATGTGTAAGAACAAGAAAGGCAAGACAGGCCCTGGAGAACAGGGAGCCTTGTTATGCTGATGGGCGGGATGTAAATTGCCAACTGCCTCTCTGGAGGAGTGCATTCTGTTCCCTAAAACAAGTAAAGAACAGAGCTACAGAGCCAAGGGCACTACCAGTCTAGGGAATATACCTTGGGAAAACTGAAAATCAATAAGACAGAGCCACCCCAAAATTTAGGGCTGCACTGCTTACAAGGACCTCAACTTGGATACACCTTAAGTATCCCAGAAAATATAAACATGGTTCAAAAAATTGTGGTACTTACGTACGATGGAATATCCCTCAGCCATGAAATCAATGTCATAAGACCAGTAGCAGCAAAATGGGTGGATTCAGGTACGATGATTCTAAGTGAAATAAGTCACACAGAAAAAGAAACTTATCATAAGATATCACTTATGAAGATCCTGTAAACATGGCTACACTTGAACAGAGTTAGGAAAGAGAACAGTGTCTCACATTTAGAAAACACTCTTATACCTGCTTAAGGGGGAAGGAGAGGTGGGGTGATGCATAAAACCAGAGTTTGATATAAGCACAGGTACCGTTCCAAAAACCAACTATGGAATAGACAAGACCTACACCGTCCTCAGCGAAAGGGACTCAAAACCCCATATTTCCCGCAGAGGAAAATATCTGACTAGTAAGAATCTTAAAACCTATGTATTGATATGTCTCCGTAAGGGAATCAAATGTGTCTAGACTGGCATAAACATGGCAGCGAGAATCAGCTCAAACCCACTATAAAAAGGAATTTCAAAAACAAAACAAAAAAACTGGGAAATTCTTTACAATTCCTTCAGGGTCTCTGATGAAGGCTGGAATGACCCTATCTACAACGACAGCTGGATGTGGCATAAGGAGGGACACTTGGGACTGAGACGATTGGTGAGATTGGGTGAGCAAATGCAGACCCTTTAAAGCAATAATGCATGGCACCCATTCCATGGGTCCGAACTCTCCAGGTTGAAGGGAATATTACTACAGCTATAACATGTGCGGGAAACCTAGAGAACGGACACACTGTGAATACGAAAGGTTTCTAAAACTCAACGCATAGTCCCTCTCCTGGTGCTCCGGTTTGACTTTCCGTCTGCTTTACTATCAACCTCCCAACTTGGAGAGACAGCCCCTTTAACCTCTTGGTTCGCACTGTTTGCCAATTTGGCAGAGGATGAAAGGGAAGAGGGAGAACCAATGAGAGAGTAGCTGTTAGGCATTTGGACGGGCACATATCACTGTAATTTCCCGGCAGGAAGAAGAATTAACCAAATTCTCAGCCACCCACCGGGAACCAGTATAGGTCCTGAACCAAAATTTTGGACTTGCGGTCAGCTCACCAAAAACGAGTTGAAAAATGGAGCTCAGGGGCACAGCAATTCACAAACTGGCCGAGTAATAAAGGACAACTATCGTCCAAAAATCTGTTGAGGGAAGCCAACGAGGCGGACTTGAAAGCGAGGCAGAATAGCAGGAAACAGATTTCAAGAGGTACGTTGGAATCGCCTTTAAAGCACAGGAAGAGGGGCACAACTTCGACAATGATGCACTTGGCCAAAAAGGGCGTATGCGTTTTCTCCTGAATATATTCAGGAGAAAACGCATACGCCCTTTTTGGCCAAGCAAGCAAGCGGGCAATGCAAATCTGCACTACAAAGAAGTATCACTTCCCACCGGTCAAAAGGGACATCCACAAAATGTGTAAGAACAAGAAAGGCAAGACAGGCCCTGGAGAACAGGGAGCCTTGTTATGCTGATGGGCGGGATGTAAATTGCCAACTGCCTCTCTGGAGGAGTGCATTCTGTTCCCTAAAACAAGTAAAGAACAGAGCTACAGAGCCAAGGGCACTACCAGTCTAGGGAATATACCTTGGGAAAACTGAAAATCAATAAGACAGAGCCACCCCAAAATTTAGGGCTGCACTGCATACAAGGACCTCAACTTGGATACACCTTAAGTATCCCAGAAAATATAAACATGGTTCAAAAAATTGTGGTACTTACGTACGATGGAATATCCCTCAGCCATGAAATCAATGTCATAAGACCAGTAGCAGCAAAATGGGTGGATTCAGGTACGTTGATTCTAAGTGAAATAAGTCACACAGAAAAAGAAACTTATCATAAGATATCACTTATGAAGATCCTGTAGACATGGCTACACTTGAACTGAGTTAGGAAAGAGAACAGTGTCTCACATTTAGAAAACACTCTTATACCTGCTTAAGGGGGAAGGAGAGGTGGGGTGATGCATAAAACCAGAGTTTGATATAAGCACAGGTACCGTTCCAAAAACCAACTATGGAATAGACAAGACCTACACCGTCCTCAGCGAAAGGGACTCAAAACCCCATATTTCCCGCAGAGGAAAATATCTGACTAGTAAGAATCTTAAGACCTATGTATTGATATGTCTCCGTAAGGGAATCAAGTGTGTCTAGACTGGCATAAACATGGCAGCGAGAATCAGCTCAAACCCACTATAAAAAGGAATTTCAAAAACAAAACAAAAAAACTGGGAAATTCTTTACAATTCCTTCAAGGTCTCTGATGAAAGCTGGAATGACCCTATCTACAACGACAGCTGGATGTGGCATAAGGAGCGACACTTGGGACTGAGACGATTGGTGAGATTGGGTGAGCAAATGCAGACCCTTTAAAGCAATAATGCATGGCACCCATTCCATGGGTCCGAACTCTCCAGGTTGAAGGGAATATTACTACAGCTATAACATGTGCGGGAAACCTAGAGAACGGACACACTGTGAATACGAAAGGTTTCTAAAACTCAACGAATAGTCCCTCTCCTGGTGCTCCGGTTCGACTTTCTGTCTGCTTTACTATCAACCTCCCAACTTGGAGAGACAGCCCCTTTAACCTCTTGGTTCGCACAGGTTGCCAATTTGGCAGAGGATGAAAGGGAAGAGGGAGAACCAATGAGAGAGTAGCTGTTAGGCATTTGGACGGGCACATATCACTGTAATTTCCCGGCAGGAAGAAGAATTAACCAAATTCTCAGCCACCCACCGGGAACCAGTATAGGTCCTGAACCAAAATTTTGGACTTGCGGTCAGCTCACCAAAAACGAGTTGAAAAATGGAGCTCAGGGGCACAGCAATTCACAAACTGGCCGAGTAATAAAGGACAACTATCGTCCAAAAATCTGTTGAGGGAAGGCAACGAGGCGGACTTGAAAGCGAGGCAGAATAGCAGGAAACAGATTTCAAGAGGTACGTTGGAATCGCCTTTAAAGCACAGGAAGTGGGGCACAACTTCGAGAATGATGCACTTGGCCAAAAAGGGCGTATGCGTTTTCTCCTGAATATATTCAGGAGAAAACGCATACGCCCTTTTTGGCCAAGCAAGCAAGCGGGCAATGCAAATCTGCACTGCAAAGAAGTATCACTTCCCACCAGTCAAAAGGGACATCCACAAAATGTGTAAGAAGAAGAAAGGCAAGACAGGCCCTGGAGAACAGGGAGCCTTGTTATGCTGATGGGCGGGATGTAAATTGCCAACTGCCTCTCTGGAGGAGTGCATTCTGTTCCCTAAAACAAGTAAAGAACAGAGCTACAGAGCCAAGGGCACTACCAGTCTAGGGAATATACCTTGGGAAAACTGAAAATCAATAAGACAGAGCCACCCCAAAATTTAGGGCTGCACTGCATACAAGGGCCTCAACTTGGATACACCTTAAGTATCCCAGAAAATATAAACATGGTTCAAAAAATTGTGGTACTTACGTACGATGGAATATCCCTCAGCCATGAAATCAATGTCATAAGACCAGTAGCAGCAAAATGGGTGGATTCAGGTACGATGATTCTAAGTGAAATAAGTCACACAGAAAAAGAAACTTATCATAAGATATCACTTATGAAGATCCTGTAAACATGGCTACACTTGAACTGAGTTAGGAAAGAGAACAGTGTCTCACATTTAGAAAACACTCTTATACCTGCTTAAGGGGGAAGGAGAGGTGGGGTGATGCATAAAACCAGAGTTTGATATAAGCACAGGTACCGTTCCAAAAACCAACTATGGAATAGACAAGACCTACACCATCCTCAGCGAAAGGGACTCAAAACCCCATATTTCCCGCAGAGGAAAATATCTGACTAGTAAGAATCTTAAAACCTATGTATTGATATGTCTCCGTAAGGGAATCAAGTGTGTCTAGACTGGCATAAACATGGCAGCGAGAATCAGCTCAAACCCACTATAAAAAGGAATTTCAAAAACAAAACAAAAAAACTGGGAAATTCTTTACAATTCCTTCAGGGTCTCTGATGAAGGCTGGAATGACCCTATCTACAACGACAGCTGGATGTGGCATAAGGAGGGACACTTGGGACTGAGACGATTGGTGAGATTGGGTGAGCAAATGCAGACCCTTTAAAGCAATAATGCATGGCACCCATTCCATGGGTCCGAACTCTCCAGGTTGAAGGGAATATTACTACAGCTATAACATGTGCGGGAAACCTAGAGAACGGACACACTGTGAATACGAAAGGTTTCTAAAACTCAACGCATAGTCCCTCTCCTGGTGCTCCGGTTTGACTTTCCGTCTGCTTTACTATCAACCTCCCAACTTGGAGAGACAGCCCCTTTAACCTCTTGGTTCGCACAGGTTGCCAATTTGGCAGAGGATGAAAGGGAAGAGGGAGAACCAATGAGAGAGTAGCTGTTAGGCATTTGGACGGGCACATATCACTGTAATTTCCCGGCAGGAAGAAGAATTAACCGAATTCTCAGCCACCCACCGGGAACCAGTATAGGTCCTGAACCAAAATTTTGGACTTGCGGTCAGCTCACCAAAAACGAGTTGAAAAATGGAGCTCAGGGGCACAGCAATTCACAAACTGGCCGAGTAATAAAGGACAACTATCGTCCAAAAATCTGTTGAGGGAAGGCAACGAGGCGGACTTGAAAGCGAGGCAGAATAGCAGGAAACAGATTTCAAGAGGTACGTTGGAATCGCCTTTAAAGCACAGGAAGAGGGGCACAACTTCGACAATGATGCACTTGGCCAAAAAGGGCGTATGCGTTTTCTCCTGAATATATTCAGGAGAAAACGCATACGCCCTTTTTGGCCAAGCAAGCAAGCGGGCAATGCAAATCTGCACTACAAAGAAGTATCACTTCCCACCGCTCAAAAGGGACATCCACAAAATGTGTAAGAACAAGAAAGGCAAGACAGGCCCTGGAGAACAGGGAGCCTTGTTATGCTGATGGGCGGGATGTAAATTGCCAACTGCCTCTCTGGAGGAGTGCATTGTGTTCCCTAAAACAAGTAAAGAACAGAGCTACAGAGCCAAGGGCACTACCAGTCTAGGGAATATACCTTGGGAAAACTGAAAATCAATAAGACAGAGCCACCGCAAAATTTAGGGCTGCACTGCATACAAGGACCTCAACTTGGATACACCTTAAGTATCCCAGAAAATATAAACATGGTTCAAAAAATTGTGGTACTTACGTACGATGGAATATCCCTCAGCCATGAAATCAATGTCATAAGACCAGTAGCAGCAAAATGGGTGGATTCAGGTACGATGATTCTAAGTGAAATAAGTCACACAGAAAAAGAAACTTATCATAAGATATCACTTATGAAGATCCTGTAAACATGGCTACACTTGAACTGGGTTAGGAAAGAGAACAGTGTCTCACATTTAGAAAACACTCTTATACCTGCTTAAGGGGGAAGGAGAGGTGGGGTGATGCATAAAACCAGAGTTTGATATAAGAACAGGTACCGTTCCAAAAACCAACTATGGAATAGACAAGACCTACACCGTCCTCAGCGAAAGGGACTCAAAACCCCATATTTCCCGCAGAGGAAAATATCTGACTAGTAAGAATCTTAAAACCTATGTATTGATATGTCTCCGTAAGGGAATCAAGTGTGTCTAGACTGGCATAAACATGGCAGTGAGAATCAGCTCAAACCCACTATAAAAAGGAATTTCGAAAACAAAACAAAAAAACTGGGAAATTCTTTACAATTCCTTCAGGGTCTCTGATGAAGGCTGGAATGACCCTATCTACAACGACAGCTGGATGTGGCATAAGGAGGGACACTTGGGACTGAGACGATTGGTGAGATTGGGTGAGCAAATGCAGACCCTTTAAAGCAATAATGCATGGCACCCATTCCATGGGTCCGAACTCTCCAGGTTGAAGGGAATATTACTACATCTATAACATGTGCGGGAAACCTAGAGAACGGACACACTGTGAATACGAAAGGTTTCTAAAACTCAACGCATAGTCCCTCTCCTGGTGCTCCGGTTTGACTTTCCGTCTGCTTTACTATCAACCTCCCAACTTGGAGAGACAGCCCCTTTAACCTCTTGGTTCGCACAGGTTGCCAATTTGGCAGAGGATGAAAGGGAAGAGGGAGAACCAATGAGAGAGTAGCTGTTAGGCATTTGGACGGGCACATATCACTGTAATTTCCCGGCAGGAAGAAGAATTAACCAAATTCTCAGCCACCCACCGGGAACCAGTATAGGTCCTGAACCAAAATTTTGGACTTGCGGTCAGCTCACCAAAAACGAGTTGAAAAATGGAGCTCAGGGGCACAGCAATTCACAAACTGGCCGAGTAATAAAGGACAACTATCGTCCAAAAATCTGCTGAGGGAAGGCAACGAGGCGCACTTGAAAGCGAGGCAGAATAGCAGGAAACAGATTTCAAGAGGTACGTTGGAATTGCCTTTAAAGCACAGGAAGAAGGGCACAACTTCGACAATGATGCACTTGGCCAAAAAGGGCGTATGCGTTTTCTCCTGAATATATTCAGGAGAAAACACATACGCCCTTTTTGGCCAAGCAAGCAAGCGGGCAATGCAAATCTGCACTACAAAGAAGTATCACTTCCCACCGGTCAAAAAGGACATCCACAAAATGTGTAAGAACAAGAAAGGCAAGACAGGCCCTGGAGAACAGGGAGCCTTGTTATGCTGATGGGCGGGATGTAAATTGCCAACTGCCTCTCTGGAGGAGTGCATTGTGTTCCCTAAAACAAGTAAAGAACAGAGCTACAGAGCCAAGGGCACTACCAGTCTAGGGAATATACCTTGGGAAAACTGAAAATCAATAAGACAGAGCCACCCCAAAATTTAGGGCTGCACTGCATACAAGGACCTCAACTTGGATACACCTTAAGTATCCCAGAAAATATAAACATGGTTCAAAAAATTGTGGTACTTACGTACGATGGAATATCCCTCAGCCATGAAATCAATGTCATAAGACCAGTAGCAGCAAAATGGGTGGATTCAGGTACGATGATTCTAAGTGAAATAAGTCACACAGAAAAAGAAACTTATCATAAGATATCACTTATGAAGATCCTGTAAACATGGCTACACTTGAACTGAGTTAGGAAAGAGAACAGTGTCTCACATTTAGAAAACACTCTTATACCTGCTTAAGGGGGAAGGAGAGGTGGGGTGATGCATAAAACCAGAGTTTGATATAAGCACAGGTACCGTTCCAAAAACCAACTATGGAATAGACAAGACCTACACCGTCCTCAGCGAAAGGGACTCAAAACCCCATATTTCCCGCAGAGGAAAATATCTGACTAGTAAGAATCTTAAAACCTATGTATTGATATGTCTCCGTAAGGGAATCAAGTGTGTCTAGACTGGCATAAACATGGCAGCGAGAATCAGCTCAAACCCACTATAAAAAGGAATTTCAAAAACAAAACAAAAAAACTGGGAAATTCTTTACAATTCCTTCAGGGTCTCTGATGAAGGCTGGAATGACCCTATCTACAACGACAGCTGGATGTGGCATAAGGAGGGACACTTGGGACTGAGACGATTGGTGAGATTGGGTGAGCAAATGCAGACCCTTTAAAGCAATAATGCATGGCACCCATTCCATGGGTCCGAACTCTCCAGGTTGAAGGGAATATTACTACAGCTATAACATGTGCGGGAAACCTAGAGAACGGACACACTGTGAATACGAAAGGTTTCTAAAACTCAACGCATAGTCCCTCTCCTGGTGCTCCGGTTTGACTTTCCGTCTGCTTTACTATCAACCTCCCAACTTGGAGAGACAGCCCCTTTAACCTCTTGGTTCGCACAGGTTGCCAATTTGGCAGAGGATGAAAGGGAAGAGGGAGAACCAATGAGAGAGTAGCTGTTAGGCATTTGGACGGGCACATATCACTGTAATTTCCCGGCAGGAAGAAGAATTAACCAAATTCTCAGCCACCCACCGGGAACCAGTATAGGTCCTGAACCAAAATTTTGGACTTGCGGTCAGCTCACCAAAAACGAGTTGAAAAATGGAGCTCAGGGGCACAGCAATTCACAAACTGGCCGAGTAATAAAGGACAACTATCGTCCAAAAATCTGTTCAGGGAAGGCAACGAGGCGGACTTGAAAGCGAGGCAGAATAGCAGGAAACAGATTTCAAGAGGTACGTTGGAATCACCTTTAAAGCACAGGAAGAGGGGCACAACTTCGACAATGATGCACTTGGCCAAAAAGGGCGTATGCGTTTTCTCCTGAATATATTCAGGAGAAAACGCATACGCCCTTTTTGGCCAAGCAAGCAAGCGGGCAATGCAAATCTGCACTACAAAGAAGTATCACTTCCCACCGGTCAAAAGGGACATCCACAAAATGTGTAAGAACAAGAAAGGCAAGACAGGCCCTGGAGAACAGGGAGCCTTGTTATGCTGATGGGCGGGATGTAAATTGCCAACTGCCTCTCTGGAGGAGTGCATTCTGTTCCCTAAAACAAGTAAAGAACAGAGCTACAGAGCCAAGGGCACTACCAGTCTAGGGAATATACCTTGGGAAAACTGAAAATCAATAAGACAGAGCCACCCCAAAATTTAGGGCTGCACTGCTTACAAGGACCTCAACTTGGATACACCTTAAGTATCCCAGAAAATATAAACATGGTTCAAAAAATTGTGGTACTTACGTACGATGGAATATCCCTCAGCCATGAAATCAATGTCATAAGACCAGTAGCAGCAAAATGGGTGGATTCAGGTACGATGATTCTAAGTGAAATAAGTCACACAGAAAAAGAAACTTATCATAAGATATCACTTATGAAGATCCTGTAAACATGGCTACACTTGAACTGAGTTAGGAAAGAGAACAGTGTCTCACATTTAGAAAACACTCTTATACCTGCTTAAGGGGGAAGGAGAGGTGGGGTGATGCATAAAACCAGAGTTTGATATAAGCACAGGTACCGTTCCAAAAACCAACTATGGAATAGACAAGACCTACACCGTCCTCAGCGAAAGGGACTCAAAACCCCATATTTCCCGCAGAGGAAAATATCTGACTAGTAAGAATCTTAAAACCTATGTATTGATATGTCTCCGTAAGGGAATCAAATGTGTCTAGACTGGCATAAACATGGCAGCGAGAATCAGCTCAAACCCACTATAAAAAGGAATTTCAAAAACAAAACAAAAAAACTGGGAAATTCTTTACAATTCCTTCAGGGTCTCTGATGAAGGCTGGAATGACCCTATCTACAACGACAGCTGGATGTGGCATAAGGAGGGACACTTGGGACTGAGACGATTGGTGAGATTGGGTGAGCAAATGCAGACCCTTTAAAGCAATAATGCATGGCACCCATTCCATGGGTCCGAACTCTCCAGGTTGAAGGGAATATTACTACAGCTATAACATGTGCGGGAAACCTAGAGAACGGACACACTGTGAATACGAAAGGTTTCTAAAACTCAACGCATAGTCCCTCTCCTGGTGCTCCGGTTTGACTTTCCGTCTGCTTTACTATCAACCTCCCAACTTGGAGAGACAGCCCCTTTAACCTCTTGGTTCGCACTGTTTGCCAATTTGGCAGAGGATGAAAGGGAAGAGGGAGAACCAATGAGAGAGTAGCTGTTAGGCATTTGGACGGGCACATATCACTGTAATTTCCCGGCAGGAAGAAGAATTAACCAAATTCTCAGCCACCCACCGGGAACCAGTATAGGTCCTGAACCAAAATTTTGGACTTGCGGTCAGCTCACCAAAAACGAGTTGAAAAATGGAGCTCAGGGGCACAGCAATTCACAAACTGGCCGAGTAATAAAGGACAACTATCGTCCAAAAATCTGTTGAGGGAAGCCAACGAGGCGGACTTGAAAGCGAGGCAGAATAGCAGGAAACAGATTTCAAGAGGTACGTTGGAATCGCCTTTAAAGCACAGGAAGAGGGGCACAACTTCGACAATGATGCACTTGGCCAAAAAGGGCGTATGCGTTTTCTCCTGAATATATTCAGGAGAAAACGCATACGCCCTTTTTGGCCAAGCAAGCAAGCGGGCAATGCAAATCTGCACTACAAAGAAGTATCACTTCCCACCGGTCAAAAGGGACATCCACAAAATGTGTAAGAACAAGAAAGGCAAGACAGGCCCTGGAGAACAGGGAGCCTTGTTATGCTGATGGGCGGGATGTAAATTGCCAACTGCCTCTCTGGAGGAGTGCATTCTGTTCCCTAAAACAAGTAAAGAACAGAGCTACAGAGCCAAGGGCACTACCAGTCTAGGGAATATACCTTGGGAAAACTGAAAATCAATAAGACAGAGCCACCCCAAAATTTAGGGCTGCACTGCATACAAGGACCTCAACTTGGATACACCTTAAGTATCCCAGAAAATATAAACATGGTTCAAAAAATTGTGGTACTTACGTACGATGGAATATCCCTCAGCCATGAAATCAATGTCATAAGACCAGTAGCAGCAAAATGGGTGGATTCAGGTACGTTGATTCTAAGTGAAATAAGTCACACAGAAAAAGAAACTTATCATAAGATATCACTTATGAAGATCCTGTAGACATGGCTACACTTGAACTGAGTTAGGAAAGAGAACAGTGTCTCACATTTAGAAAACACTCTTATACCTGCTTAAGGGGGAAGGAGAGGTGGGGTGATGCATAAAACCAGAGTTTGATATAAGCACAGGTACCGTTCCAAAAACCAACTATGGAATAGACAAGACCTACACCGTCCTCAGCGAAAGGGACTCAAAACCCCATATTTCCCGCAGAGGAAAATATCTGACTAGTAAGAATCTTAAGACCTATGTATTGATATGTCTCCGTAAGGGAATCAAGTGTGTCTAGACTGGCATAAACATGGCAGCGAGAATCAGCTCAAACCCACTATAAAAAGGAATTTCAAAAACAAAACAAAAAAACTGGGAAATTCTTTACAATTCCTTCAAGGTCTCTGATGAAAGCTGGAATGACCCTATCTACAACGACAGCTGGATGTGGCATAAGGAGCGACACTTGGGACTGAGACGATTGGTGAGATTGGGTGAGCAAATGCAGACCCTTTAAAGCAATAATGCATGGCACCCATTCCATGGGTCCGAACTCTCCAGGTTGAAGGGAATATTACTACAGCTATAACATGTGCGGGAAACCTAGAGAACGGACACACTGTGAATACGAAAGGTTTCTAAAACTCAACGAATAGTCCCTCTCCTGGTGCTCCGGTTCGACTTTCTGTCTGCTTTACTATCAACCTCCCAACTTGGAGAGACAGCCCCTTTAACCTCTTGGTTCGCACAGGTTGCCAATTTGGCAGAGGATGAAAGGGAAGAGGGAGAACCAATGAGAGAGTAGCTGTTAGGCATTTGGACGGGCACATATCACTGTAATTTCCCGGCAGGAAGAAGAATTAACCAAATTCTCAGCCACCCACCGGGAACCAGTATAGGTCCTGAACCAAAATTTTGGACTTGCGGTCAGCTCACCAAAAACGAGTTGAAAAATGGAGCTCAGGGGCACAGCAATTCACAAACTGGCCGAGTAATAAAGGACAACTATCGTCCAAAAATCTGTTGAGGGAAGGCAACGAGGCGGACTTGAAAGCGAGGCAGAATAGCAGGAAACAGATTTCAAGAGGTACGTTGGAATCGCCTTTAAAGCACAGGAAGTGGGGCACAACTTCGAGAATGATGCACTTGGCCAAAAAGGGCGTATGCGTTTTCTCCTGAATATATTCAGGAGAAAACGCATACGCCCTTTTTGGCCAAGCAAGCAAGCGGGCAATGCAAATCTGCACTGCAAAGAAGTATCACTTCCCACCAGTCAAAAGGGACATCCACAAAATGTGTAAGAAGAAGAAAGGCAAGACAGGCCCTGGAGAACAGGGAGCCTTGTTATGCTGATGGGCGGGATGTAAATTGCCAACTGCCTCTCTGGAGGAGTGCATTCTGTTCCCTAAAACAAGTAAAGAACAGAGCTACAGAGCCAAGGGCACTACCAGTCTAGGGAATATACCTTGGGAAAACTGAAAATCAATAAGACAGAGCCACCCCAAAATTTAGGGCTGCACTGCATACAAGGGCCTCAACTTGGATACACCTTAAGTATCCCAGAAAATATAAACATGGTTCAAAAAATTGTGGTACTTACGTACGATGGAATATCCCTCAGCCATGAAATCAATGTCATAAGACCAGTAGCAGCAAAATGGGTGGATTCAGGTACGATGATTCTAAGTGAAATAAGTCACACAGAAAAAGAAACTTATCATAAGATATCACTTATGAAGATCCTGTAAACATGGCTACACTTGAACTGAGTTAGGAAAGAGAACAGTGTCTCACATTTAGAAAACACTCTTATACCTGCTTAAGGGGGAAGGAGAGGTGGGGTGATGCATAAAACCAGAGTTTGATATAAGCACAGGTACCGTTCCAAAAACCAACTATGGAATAGACAAGACCTACACCATCCTCAGCGAAAGGGACTCAAAACCCCATATTTCCCGCAGAGGAAAATATCTGACTAGTAAGAATCTTAAAACCTATGTATTGATATGTCTCCGTAAGGGAATCAAGTGTGTCTAGACTGGCATAAACATGGCAGCGAGAATCAGCTCAAACCCACTATAAAAAGGAATTTCAAAAACAAAACAAAAAAACTGGGAAATTCTTTACAATTCCTTCAGGGTCTCTGATGAAGGCTGGAATGACCCTATCTACAACGACAGCTGGATGTGGCATAAGGAGGGACACTTGGGACTGAGACGATTGGTGAGATTGGGTGAGCAAATGCAGACCCTTTAAAGCAATAATGCATGGCACCCATTCCATGGGTCCGAACTCTCCAGGTTGAAGGGAATATTACTACAGCTATAACATGTGCGGGAAACCTAGAGAACGGACACACTGTGAATACGAAAGGTTTCTAAAACTCAACGCATAGTCCCTCTCCTGGTGCTCCGGTTTGACTTTCCGTCTGCTTTACTATCAACCTCCCAACTTGGAGAGACAGCCCCTTTAACCTCTTGGTTCGCACAGGTTGCCAATTTGGCAGAGGATGAAAGGGAAGAGGGAGAACCAATGAGAGAGTAGCTGTTAGGCATTTGGACGGGCACATATCACTGTAATTTCCCGGCAGGAAGAAGAATTAACCGAATTCTCAGCCACCCACCGGGAACCAGTATAGGTCCTGAACCAAAATTTTGGACTTGCGGTCAGCTCACCAAAAACGAGTTGAAAAATGGAGCTCAGGGGCACAGCAATTCACAAACTGGCCGAGTAATAAAGGACAACTATCGTCCAAAAATCTGTTGAGGGAAGGCAACGAGGCGGACTTGAAAGCGAGGCAGAATAGCAGGAAACAGATTTCAAGAGGTACGTTGGAATCGCCTTTAAAGCACAGGAAGAGGGGCACAACTTCGACAATGATGCACTTGGCCAAAAAGGGCGTATGCGTTTTCTCCTGAATATATTCAGGAGAAAACGCATACGCCCTTTTTGGCCAAGCAAGCAAGCGGGCAATGCAAATCTGCACTACAAAGAAGTATCACTTCCCACCGCTCAAAAGGGACATCCACAAAATGTGTAAGAACAAGAAAGGCAAGACAGGCCCTGGAGAACAGGGAGCCTTGTTATGCTGATGGGCGGGATGTAAATTGCCAACTGCCTCTCTGGAGGAGTGCATTGTGTTCCCTAAAACAAGTAAAGAACAGAGCTACAGAGCCAAGGGCACTACCAGTCTAGGGAATATACCTTGGGAAAACTGAAAATCAATAAGACAGAGCCACCGCAAAATTTAGGGCTGCACTGCATACAAGGACCTCAACTTGGATACACCTTAAGTATCCCAGAAAATATAAACATGGTTCAAAAAATTGTGGTACTTACGTACGATGGAATATCCCTCAGCCATGAAATCAATGTCATAAGACCAGTAGCAGCAAAATGGGTGGATTCAGGTACGATGATTCTAAGTGAAATAAGTCACACAGAAAAAGAAACTTATCATAAGATATCACTTATGAAGATCCTGTAAACATGGCTACACTTGAACTGGGTTAGGAAAGAGAACAGTGTCTCACATTTAGAAAACACTCTTATACCTGCTTAAGGGGGAAGGAGAGGTGGGGTGATGCATAAAACCAGAGTTTGATATAAGAACAGGTACCGTTCCAAAAACCAACTATGGAATAGACAAGACCTACACCGTCCTCAACGAAAGGGACTCAAAACCCCATATTTCCCGCAGAGGAAAATATCTGACTAGTAAGAATCTTAAAACCTATGTATTGATATGTCTCCGTAAGGGAATCAAGTGTGTCTAGACTGGCATAAACATGGCAGTGAGAATCAGCTCAAACCCACTATAAAAAGGAATTTCGAAAACAAAACAAAAAAACTGGGAAATTCTTTACAATTCCTTCAGGGTCTCTGATGAAGGCTGGAATGACCCTATCTACAACGACAGCTGGATGTGGCATAAGGAGGGACACTTGGGACTGAGACGATTGGTGAGATTGGGTGAGCAAATGCAGACCCTTTAAAGCAATAATGCATGGCACCCATTCCATGGGTCCGAACTCTCCAGGTTGAAGGGAATATTACTACATCTATAACATGTGCGGGAAACCTAGAGAACGGACACACTGTGAATACGAAAGGTTTCTAAAACTCAACGCATAGTCCCTCTCCTGGTGCTCCGGTTTGACTTTCCGTCTGCTTTACTATCAACCTCCCAACTTGGAGAGACAGCCCCTTTAACCTCTTGGTTCGCACAGGTTGCCAATTTGGCAGAGGATGAAAGGGAAGAGGGAGAACCAATGAGAGAGTAGCTGTTAGGCATTTGGACGGGCACATATCACTGTAATTTCCCGGCAGGAAGAAGAATTAACCAAATTCTCAGCCACCCACCGGGAACCAGTATAGGTCCTGAACCAAAATTTTGGACTTGCGGTCAGCTCACCAAAAACGAGTTGAAAAATGGAGCTCAGGGGCACAGCAATTCACAAACTGGCCGAGTAATAAAGGACAACTATCGTCCAAAAATCTGCTGAGGGAAGGCAACGAGGCGCACTTGAAAGCGAGGCAGAATAGCAGGAAACAGATTTCAAGAGGTACGTTGGAATTGCCTTTAAAGCACAGGAAGAAGGGCACAACTTCGACAATGATGCACTTGGCCAAAAAGGGCGTATGCGTTTTCTCCTGAATATATTCAGGAGAAAACACATACGCCCTTTTTGGCCAAGCAAGCAAGCGGGCAATGCAAATCTGCACTACAAAGAAGTATCACTTCCCACCGGTCAAAAAGGACATCCACAAAATGTGTAAGAACAAGAAAGGCAAGACAGGCCCTGGAGAACAGGGAGCCTTGTTATGCTGATGGGCGGGATGTAAATTGCCAACTGCCTCTCTGGAGGAGTGCATTGTGTTCCCTAAAACAAGTAAAGAACAGAGCTACAGAGCCAAGGGCACTACCAGTCTAGGGAATATACCTTGGGAAAACTGAAAATCAATAAGACAGAGCCACCCCAAAATTTAGGGCTGCACTGCATACAAGGACCTCAACTTGGATACACCTTAAGTATCCCAGAAAATATAAACATGGTTCAAAAAATTGTGGTACTTACGTACGATGGAATATCCCTCAGCCATGAAATCAATGTCATAAGACCAGTAGCAGCAAAATGGGTGGATTCAGGTACGATGATTCTAAGTGAAATAAGTCACACAGAAAAAGAAACTTATCATAAGATATCACTTATGAAGATCCTGTAAACATGGCTACACTTGAACTGAGTTAGGAAAGAGAACAGTGTCTCACATTTAGAAAACACTCTTATACCTGCTTAAGGGGGAAGGAGAGGTGGGGTGATGCATAAAACCAGAGTTTGATATAAGCACAGGTACCGTTCCAAAAACCAACTATGGAATAGACAAGACCTACACCGTCCTCAGCGAAAGGGACTCAAAACCCCATATTTCCCGCAGAGGAAAATATCTGACTAGTAAGAATCTTAAAACCTATGTATTGATATGTCTCCGTAAGGGAATCAAGTGTGTCTAGACTGGCATAAACATGGCAGCGAGAATCAGCTCAAACCCACTATAAAAAGGAATTTCAAAAACAAAACAAAAAAACTGGGAAATTCTTTACAATTCCTTCAGGGTCTCTGATGAAGGCTGGAATGACCCTATCTACAACGACAGCTGGATGTGGCATAAGGAGGGACACTTGGGACTGAGACGATTGGTGAGATTGGGTGAGCAAATGCAGACCCTTTAAAGCAATAATGCATGGCACCCATTCCATGGGTCCGAACTCTCCAGGTTGAAGGGAATATTACTACAGCTATAACATGTGCGGGAAACCTAGAGAACGGACTCACTGTGAATACGAAAGGTTTCTAAAACTCAACGCATAGTCCCTCTCCTGGTGCTCCGGTTTGACTTTCCGTCTGCTTTACTATCAACCTCCCAACTTGGAGAGACAGCCCCTTTAACCTCTTGGTTCGCACAGGTTGCCAATTTGGCAGAGGATAAAAGGGAAGAGGGAGAACCAATGAGAGAGTAGCTGTTAGGCATTTGGACGGGCACATATCACTGTAATTTCCCGGCAGGAAGAAGAATTAACCAAATTCTCAGCCACCCACCGGGAACCAGTATAGGTCCTGAACCAAAATTTTGGACTTGCGGTCAGCTCACCAAAAACGAGTTGAAAAATGGAGCTCAGGGGCACAGCAATTCACAAACTGGCCGAGTAATAAAGGACAACTATCGTCCAAAAATCTGTTGAGGGAAGGCAACGAGGCGGACTTGAAAGCGAGGCAGAATAGCAGGAAACAGATTTCAAGAGGTACGTTGGAATCGCCTTTAAAGCACAGGAAATGGGGCACAACTTCGACAATGATGCACTTGGCCAAAAAGTGCGTATGCGTTTTCTCCTGAATATATTCAGGAGAAAACGCATACGCCCTTTTTGGCCAAGCAAGCAAGCGGGCAATGCAAATCTGCACTACAAAGAAGTATCACTTCCCACCAGTCAAAAGGGACATCCACAAAATGTGTAAGAACAAGAAAGGCAAGACAGGCCCTGGAGAAGAGGGAGCCTTGTTATGCTGATGGGCGGGATGTAAATTGCCAACTGCCTCTCTGGAGGAGTGCATTCTGTTCCCTAAAACAAGTAAAGAACAGAGCTACAGAGCCAAGGGCACTACCAGTCTAGGGAATATACCTTGGGAAAACTGAAAATCAATAAGACAGAGCCACCCCAAAATTTAGGGCTGCACTGCATACAAGGACCTCAACTTGGATACACCTTAAGTATCCCAGAAAATATAAACATGGTTCAAAAAATTGTGGTACTTACGTACGATGGAATATCCCTCAGCCATGAAATCAATGTCATAAGACCAGTAGCAGCAAAATGGGTGGATTCAGGTACGATGATTCTAAGTGAAATAAGTCACACAGAAAAAGAAACTTATCATAAGATATCACTTATGAAGATCCTGTAAACATGGCTACACTTGAACTGAGTTAGGAAAGAGAACAGTGTCTCACATTTAGAAAACACTCTTATACCTGCTTAAGGGGGAAGGAGAGGTGGGGTGATGCATAAAACCAGAGTTTGATATAAGCACAGGTACCGTTCCAAAAACCAACTATGGAATAGAAAAGACCTACACCGTCCTCAGTGAAAGGGACTCAAAACCCCATATTTCCCGCAGAGGAAAATATCTGACTAGTAAGAATCTTAAAACCTATGTATTGATATGTCTCCGTAAGGGAATCAAGTGTGTCTAGACTGGCATAAACATGGCAGCGAGAATCAGCTCAAACCCACTATAAAAAGGAATTTCAAAAACAAAACAAAAAAACTGGGAAATTCTTTACAATTCCTTCAGGGTCTCTGATGAAGGCTGGAATGACCCTATCTACAACGACAGCTGGATGTGGCATAAGGAGGGACACTTGGGACTGAGACGATTGGTGAGATTGGGTGAGCAAATGCAGACCCTTTAAAGCAATATTGCATGGCACCCATTCCATGGGTCCGAACTCTCCAGGTTGAAGGGAATATTACTACAGCTATAACATGTGCGGGAAACCTAGAGAACGGACACACTGTGAATACGAAAGGTTTCTAAAACTCAACGCATAGTCCCTCTCCTGGTGCTCCGGTTTGACTTTCCGTCTGCTTTACTATCAACCTCCCAACTTGGAGAGACAGCCCCTTTAACCTCTTGGTTCGCACAGGTTGCCAATTTGGCAGAGGATGAAAGGGAAGAGGGAGAACCAATGAGAGAGTAGCTGTTAGGCATTTGGACGGGCACATATCACTGTAATTTCCCGGCAGGAAGAAGAATTAACCAAATTCTCAGCCACCCACCGGGAACCAGTATAGGTCCTGAACCAAAATTTTGGACTTGCGGTCAGCTCACCAAAAACGAGTTGAAAAATGGAGCTCAGGGGCACAGCAATTCACAAACTGGCCGAGTAATAAAGGACAACTATCGTCCAAAAATCTGTTGAGGGAAGGCAACGAGGCGGACTTGAAAGCGAGGCAGAATAGCAGGAAACAGATTTCAAGAGGTACGTTGGAATTTCCCTTAAAGCACAGGAAGAAGGGCACAACTTCGACAATGATGCACTTGGCCAAAAAGGGCGTATGCGTTTTCTCCTGAATATATTCAGGAGAAAACACATACGCCCTTTTTGGCCAAGCAAGCAAGCGGGCAATGCAAATCTGCACTACAAAGAAGTATCACTTCCCACCGGTCAAAAGGGACATCCACAAAATGTGTAAGAACAAGAAAGGCAAGACAGGCCCTGGAGAACAGGGAGCCTTGTTATGCTGATGGGTGGGATGTAAATTGCCAACTGCCTCTCTGGAGGAGTGCATTGTGTTCCCTAAAACAAGTAAAGAACAGAGCTACAGAGCCAAGGGCACTACCAGTCTAGGGAATATACCTTGGGAAAACTGAAAATCAATAAGACAGAGCCACCCCAAAATTTAGGGCTGCACTGCATACAAGGACCTCAACTTGGATACACCTTAAGTATCCCAGAAAATATAAACATGGTTCAAAAAATTGTGGTACTTACGTACGATGGAATATCCCTCAGCCATGAAATCAATGTCATAAGACCAGTAGCAGCAAAATGGGTGGATTCAGGTACGATGATTCTAAGTGAAATAAGTCACACAGAAAAAGAAACTTATCATAAGATATCACTTATGAAGATCCTGTAAACATGGCTACACTTGAACTGAGTTAGGAAAGAGAACAGTGTCTCACATTTAGAAAACACTCTTATACCTGCTTAAGGGGGAAGGAGAGGTGGGGTGATGCATAAAACCAGAGTTTGATATAAGCACAGGTACCGTTCCAAAAACCAGCTATGGAATAGACAAGACCTACACCGTCCTCAGCGAAAGGGACTCAAAACCCCATATTTCCCGCAGAGGAAAATATCTGACTAGTAAGAATCTTAAAACCTATGTATTGATATGTCTCCGTAAGGGAATCAAGTGTGTCTAGACTGGCATAAACATGGCAGCGAGAATCAGCTCAAACCCACTATAAAAAGGAATTTCAAAAACAAAACAAAAAAACTGGGAAATTCTTTACAATTCCTTCAGGGTCTCTGATGAAGGCTGGAATGACCCTATCTACAACGACAGCTGGATGTGGCATAAGGAGGGACACTTGGGACTGAGACGATTGGTGAGATTGGGTGAGCAAATGCAGACCCTTTAAAGCAATAATGCATGGCACCCATTCCATGGGTCCGAACTCTCCAGGTTGAAGGGAATATTACTACAGCTATAACATGTGCGGGAAACCTAGAGAACGGACACACTGTGAATACGAAAGGTTTCTAAAACTCAACGCATAGTCCCTCTCCTGGTGCTCCGGTTTGACTTTCCGTCTGCTTTACTATCAACCTCCCAACTTGGAGAGACAGCCCCTTTAACCTCTTGGTTCGCACAGGTTGCCAATTTGGCAGAGGATGAAAGGGAAGAGGGAGAACCAATGAGAGAGTAGCTGTTAGGCATTTGGACGGGCACATATCACTGTAATTTCCCGGGAGGAAGAAGATTTAACCAAATTCTCAGCCACCCACCGGGAACCAGTATAGGTCCTGAACCAAAATTTTGGACTTGCGGTCAGCTCACCAAAAACGAGTTGAAAAATGGTGCTCAGGGGCACAGCAATTCACAAACTGGCCGAGTAATAAAGGACAACTATCGTCCAAAAATCTGTTCAGGGAAGGCAACGAGGCGGACTTGAAAGCGAGGCAGAATAGCAGGAAACAGATTTCAAGAGGTACGTTGGAATCGCCTTTAAAGCACAGGAAGAGGGGCACAACTTCGACAATGATGCACTTGGCCAAAAAGTGCGTATGCGTTTTCTCCTGAATATATTCAGGAGAAAACGCATACGCCCTTTTTGGCCAAGCAAGCAAGCGGGCAATGCAAATCTGCACTACAAAGAAGTATCACTTCCCACCAGTCAAAAGGGACATCCACAAAATGTGTAAGAACAAGAAAGGCAAGACAGGCCCTGGAGAAGAGGGAGCCTTGTTATGCTGATGGGCGGGATGTAAATTGCCAACTGCCTCTCTGGAGGAGTGCATTCTGTTCCCTAAAACAAGTAAAGAACAGAGCTACAGAGCCAAGGGCACTACCAGTCTAGGGAATATACCTTGGGAAAACTGAAAATCAATAAGACAGAGCCACCCCAAAATTTAGGGCTGCACTGCATACAAGGACCTCAACTTGGATACACCTTAAGTATCCCAGAAAATATAAACATGGTTCAAAAAATTGTGGTACTTACGTACGATGGAATATCCCTCAGCCATGAAATCAATGTCATAAGACCAGTAGCAGCAAAATGGGTGGATTCAGGTACGATGATTCTAAGTGAAATAAGTCACACAGAAAAAGAAACTTATCATAAGATATCACTTATGAAGATCCTGTAAACATGGCTACACTTGAACTGAGTTAGGAAAGAGAACAGTGTCTCACATTTAGAAAACACTCTTATACCTGCTTAAGGGGGAAGGAGAGGTGGGGTGATGCATAAAACCAGAGTTTGATATAAGCACAGGTACCGTTCCAAAAACCAACTATGGAATAGAAAAGACCTACACCGTCCTCAGTGAAAGGGACTCAAAACCCCATATTTCCCGCAGAGGAAAATATCTGACTAGTAAGAATCTTAAAACCTATGTATTGATATGTCTCCGTAAGGGAATCAAGTGTGTCTAGACTGGCATAAACATGGCAGCGAGAATCAGCTCAAACCCACTATAAAAAGGAATTTCAAAAACAAAACAAAAAAACTGGGAAATTCTTTACAATTCCTTCAGGGTCTCTGATGAAGGCTGGAATGACCCTATCTACAACGACAGCTGGATGTGGCATAAGGAGGGACACTTGGGACTGAGACGATTGGTGAGATTGGGTGAGCAAATGCAGACCCTTTAAAGCAATATTGCATGGCACCCATTCCATGGGTCCGAACTCTCCAGGTTGAAGGGAATATTACTACAGCTATAACATGTGCGGGAAACCTAGAGAACGGACACACTGTGAATACGAAAGGTTTCTAAAACTCAACGAATAGTCCCTCTCCTGGTGCTCCGGTTTGACTTTCCGTTTGCTTTACTATCAACCTCCCAACTTGGAGAGACAGCCCCTTTAACCTCTTGGTTCGCACACGTTGCCAATTTGGCAGAGGATGAAAGGGAAGAGGGAGAACCAATGAGAGAGTAGCTGTTAGGCATTTGGACGGGCACATATCACTGTAATTTCCCGGCAGGAAGAAGAATTAACCAAATTCTCAGCCACCCACCGGGAACCAGTATAGGTCCTGAACCAAAATTTTGGACTTGCGGTCAGCTCACCAAAAACGAGTTGAAAAATGGAGCTCAGGGGCACAGCAATTCACAAACTGGCCGAGTAATAAAGGACAACTATCGTCCAAAAATCTGTTGAGGGAAGGCAACGAGGCGGACTTGAAAGCGAGGCAGAATAGCAGGAAACAGATTTCAAGAGGTACGTTGGAATTGCCTTTAAAGCACAGGAAGAAGGGCACAACTTCGACAATGATGCACTTGGCCAAAAAGGGCGTATGCGTTTTCTCCTGAATATATTCAGGAGAAAACACATACGCCCTTTTTGGCCAAGCAAGCAAGCGGGCAATGCAAATCTGCACTACAAAGAAGTATCACTTCCCACCGGTCAAAAGGGACATCCACAAAATGTGTAAGAACAAGAAAGGCAAGACAGGCCCTGGAGAACAGGGAGCCTTGTTATGCTGATGGGCGGGATGTAAATTGCCAACTGCCTCTCTGGAGGAGTGCATTGTGTTCCCTAAAACAAGTAAAGAACAGAGCTACAGAGCCAAGGGCACTACCAGTCTAGGGAATATACCTTGGGAAAACTGAAAATCAATAAGACAGAGCCACCCCAAAATTTAGGGCTGCACTGCATACAAGGACCTCAACTTGGATACACCTTAAGTATCCCAGAAAATATAAACATGGTTCAAAAAATTGTGGTACTTACGTACGATGGAATATCCCTCAGCCATGAAATCAAAGTCATAAGACCAGTAGCAGCAAAATGGGTGGATTCAGGTATGATGATTCTAAGTGAAATAAGTCACACAGAAAAAGAAACTTATCATAAGATATCACTTATGAAGATCCTGTAAACATGGCTACACTTGAACTGAGTTAGGAAAGAGAACAGTGTCTCACATTTAGAAAACACTCTTATACCTGCTTAAGGGGGAAGGAGAGGTGGGGTGATGCATAAAACCAGAGTTTGATATAAGCACAGGTACCGTTCCAAAAACCAACTATGGAATAGACAAGACCTACACCGTCCTCAGCGAAAGGGACTCAAAACCCCATATTTCCCGCAGAGGAAAATATCTGACTAGTAAGAATCTTAAAACCTATGTATTGATATGTCTCCGTAAGGGAATCAAGTGTGTCTAGACTGGCATAAACATGGCAGCGAGAATCAGCTCAAACCCACTATAAAAAGGAATTTCAAAAATAAAACAAAAAAACTGGGAAATTCTTTACAATTCCTTCAGGGTCTCTGATGAATGCTGGAATGACCCTATCTACAATGACAGCTGGATGTGGCATAAGGAGGGACACTTGGGACTGAGACGATTGGTGAGATTGGGTGAGCAAATGCAGACCCTTTAAAGCAATAATGCATGGCACCCATTCCATGGGTCCGAACTCTCCAGGTTGAAGGGAATATTACTACAGCTATAACATGTGCGGGAAACCTAGAGAACGGACACACTGTGAATACGAAAGGTTTCTAAAACTCAACGCATAGTCCCTCTCCTGGTGCTCCGGTTTGACTTTCCGTCTGCTTTACTATCAACCTCCCAACTTGGAGAGACAGCCCCTTTAACCTCTTGGTTCGCACAGGTTGCCAATTTGGCAGAGGATGAAAGGGAAGAGGGAGAACCAATGAGAGAGTAGCTGTTAGGCATTTGGACGGGCACATATCACTGTAATTTTCCGGCAGGAAGAAGAATTAACCGAATTCTCAGCCACCCACCGGGAACCAGTATAGGTCCTGAACCAAAATTTTGGACTTGCGGTCAGCTCACCAAAAACGAGTTGAAAAATGGAGCTCAGGGGCACAGCAATTCACAAACTGGCCGAGTAATAAAGGACAACTATCGTCCAAAAATCTGTTGAGGGAAGGCAACGAGGCGGACTTGAAAGCGAGGCAGAATAGCAGGAAACAGATTTCAAGAGGTACGTTGGAATCGCCTTTAAAGCACAGGAAGAGGGGCACAACTTCGACAATGATGCACTTGGCCAAAAAGGGCGTATGCGTTTTCTCCTGAATATATTCAGGAGAAAACGCATACGCCCTTTTTGGCCAAGCAAGCAAGCGGGCAATGCAAATCTGCACTACAAAGAAGTATCACTTCCCACCGGTCAAAAGGGACATCCACAAAATGTGTAAGAACAAGAAAGGCAAGACAGGCCCTGGAGAACAGGGAGCCTTGTTATGCTGATGGGCGGGATGTAAATTGCCAACTGCCTCTCTGGAGGAGTGCATTGTGTTCCCTAAAACAAGTAAAGAACAGAGCTACAGAGCCAAGGGCACTACCAGTCTAGGGAATATACCTTGGGAAAACTGAAAATCAATAAGACAGAGCCACCCCAAAATTTAAGGCTGCACTGCATACAAGGACCTCAACTTGGATACACCTTAAGTATCCCAGAAAATATAAACATGGTTCAAAAAATTGTGGTACTTACGTACGATGGAATATCCCTCAGCCATGAAATCAATGTCATAAGACCAGTAGCAGCAAAATGGGTGGATTCAGGTACGATGATTCTAAGTGAAATAAGTCAAACAGAAAAAGAAACTTATCATAAGATATCACTTATGAAGATCCTGTAAACATGGCTACACTTGAACTGAGTTAGGAAAGAGAACAGTGTCTCACATTTAGAAAACACTCTTATGCCTGCTTAAGGGGGAAGGAGAGGTGGGCTGATCCATAAAACCAGAGTTTGATATAAACACAGGTACCGTTCCAAAAACCAACTATGGAATAGACAAGACCTACACCATCCTCAGCGAAAGGGACTCAAAACCCCATATTTCCCGCAGAGGAAAATATCTGACTAGTAAGAATCTTAAAACCTATGTATTGATATGTCTCCGTAAGGGAATCAAGTGTGTCTAGACTGGCATAAACATGGCAGCGAGAATCAGCTCAAACCCACTATAAAAAGGAATTTCAAAAACAAAACAAAAAAACTGGGAAATTCTTTACAATTCCTTCAGGGTCTCTGATGAAGGCTGGAATGACCCTATCTACAACAACAGCTGGATGTGGCATAAGGAGGGACACTTGGGACTGAGACGGTTGGTGAGATTGGGTGAGCAAATGCAGACCCTTTAAAGCAATAATGCATGGCACCCATTCCATGGGTCCGAACTCTCCAGGTTGAAGGGAATATTACTACAGCTATAACATGTGCGGGAAACCTAGAGAACGGACACACTGTGAATACGAAAGGTTTCTAAAACTCAACGCATAGTCCCTCTCCTGGTGCTCCGGTTTGACTTTCCGTCTGCTTTACTATCAACCTCCCAACTTGGAGAGACAGCCCCTTTAACCTCTTGGTTCGCACAGGTTGCCAATTTGGCAAAGGATGAAAGGGAAGAGGGAGAACCAATGAGAGAGTAGCTGTTAGGCATTTGGACGGGCACATATCACTGTAATTTCCCGGCAGGAAGAAGAATTAACCAAATTCTCAGCCACCCACCGGGAACCAGTATAGGTCCTGAACCAAAATTTTGGACTTGCGGTCAGCTCACCAAAAACGAGTTGAAAAATGGAGCTCAGGGGCACAGCAATTCACAAACTGGCCGAGTAATAAAGGACAACTATCGTCCAAAAATCTGTTGAGGGAAGGCAACGAGGCGCACTTGAAAGCGAGGCAGAATAGCAGGAAACAGATTTCAAGAGGTACGTTGGAATCGCCTTTAAAGCACAGGAAGAGGGGCACAACTTCGACAATGATGCACTTGGCCAAAAAGGGCGTATGCGTTTTCTCCTGAATATATTCAGGAGAAAACGCATACGCCCTTTTTGGCCAAGCAAGCAAGCGGGCAATGCAAATCTGCACTACAAAGAAGTATCACTTCCCACCGGTCAAAAGGGACATCCACAAAATGTGTAAGAACAAGAAAGGCAAGACCGGCCCTGGAGAACAGGGAGCCTTGTTATGCTGATGGGCGGGATGTAAATTGCCAACTGCCTCTCTGGAGGAGTGCATTGTGTTCCCTAAAACAAGTAAAGAACAGAGCTACGGAGCCAAGGGCACTACCAGTCTAGGGAATATACCTTGGGAAAACTGAAAATCAATAAGACAGAGCCACCCCAAAATTTAGGGCTGCACTGCATACAAGGACCTCAACTTGGATACACCTTAAGTATCCCAGAAAATATAAACATGGTTCAAAAAATTGTGGTACTTACGTACGATGGAATATCCCTCAGCCATGAAATCAAAGTCATAAGACCAGTAGCAGCAAAATGGGTGGATTCAGGTACGATGATTCTAAGTGAAATAAGTCACACAGAAAAAGAAACTTATCATAAGATATCACTTATGAAGATCCTGTAAACATGGCTACACTTGAACTGAGTTAGGAAAGAGAACAGTGTCTCACATTTAGAAAACACTCTTATACCTGCTTAAGGGGGAAGGAGAGGTGGGGTGATGCATAAAACCAGAGTTTGATATAAGCACAGGTACCGTTCCAAAAACCAACTATGGAATAGACAAGACCTACACCGTCCTCAGCGAAAGGGACTCAAAACCCCATATTTCCCGCAGAGGAAAATATCTGACTAGTAAGAATCTTAAAACCTATGTATTGATATGTCTCCGTAAGGGAATCAAGTGTGTCTAGACTGGCATAAACATGGCAGCGAGAATCAGCTCAAACCCACTATAAAAAGGAATTTCAAAAATAAAACAAAAAAACTGGGAAATTCTTTACAATTCCTTCAGGGTCTCTGATGAATGCTGGAATGACCCTATCTACAATGACAGCTGGATGTGGCATAAGGAGGGACACTTGGGACTGAGACGATTGGTGAGATTGGGTGAGCAAATGCAGACCCTTTAAAGCAATAATGCATGGCACCCATTCCATGGGTCCGAACTCTCCAGGTTGAAGGGAATATTACTACAGCTATAACATGTGCGGGAAACCTAGAGAACGGACACACTGTGAATACGAAAGGTTTCTAAAACTCAACGCATAGTCCCTCTCCTGGTGCTCCGGTTTGACTTTCCGTCTGCTTTACTATCAACCTCCTAACTTGGAGAGACAGCCCCTTTAACCTCTTGGTTCGCACAGGTTGCCAATTTGGCAGAGGATGAAAGGGAAGAGGGAGAACCAATGAGAGAGTAGCTGTTAGGCATTGGGACGGGCACATATCACTGTAATTTCCCGGCAGGAAGAAGAATTAACCGAATTCTCAGCCACCCACCGGGAACCAGTATAGGTCCTGAACCAAAATTTTGGACTTGCGGTCAGCTCACCAAAAACGAGTTGAAAAATGGAGCTCAGGGGCACAGCAATTCACAAACTGGCCGAGTAATAAAGGACAACTATCGTCCAAATATCTGTTGAGGGAATGCAACGAGGCAGACTTGAAAGCGAGGCAGAATAGCAGGAAACAGATTTCAAGAGGTACATTGGAATCGCCTTTAAAGCACAGGAAGAGGGGCACAACTTCGACAATGATGCACTTGGCCAAAAAGGGCGTATGCGTTTTCTCCTGAATATATTCAGGAGAAAACGCATACGCCCTTTTTGGCCAAGCAAGCAAGCGGGCAATGCAAATCTGCACTACAAAGAAGTATCACTTCCCACCGGTCAAAAGGGACATCCACAAAATGTGTAAGAACAAGAAAGGCAAGACAGGCCCTGGAGAACAGGGAGCCTTGTTATGCTGATGGGCGGGATGTAAATTGCCAACTGCCTCTCTGGAGGAGTGCATTGTGTTCCCTAAAACAAGTAAAGAACAGAGCTACAGAGCCAAGGGCACTACCAGTCTAGGGAATATACCTTGGGAAAACTGAAAATCAATAAGACAGAACCACCCCAAAATTTAGGGCTGCACTGCATACAAGGACCTCAACTTGGATACACCTTAAGTATCCCAGAAAATATAAACATGGTTCAAAAAATTGTGGTACTTACGTACGATGGAATATCCCTCAGCCATGAAATCAATGTCATAAGACCAGTAGCAGCAAAATGGGTCGATTCAGGTACGATGATTCTAAGTGAAATAAGTCACACAGAAAAAGAATCTTATCATAAGATATCACTTATGAAGATCCTGTAAACATGGCTACACTTGAACTGAGTTAGGAAAGAGAACAGTGTCTCACATTTAGAAAACACTCTTATACCTGCTTAAGGGGGAAGGAGAGGTGGGGTGATGCATAAAACCAGAGTTTGATATAAGCACAGGTACCGTTCCAAAAACCAACTATGGAATAGACAAGACCTACACCGTCCTCAGCGAAAGGGACTCAAAACCCCATATTTCCCGCAGAGGAAAATATCTGACTAGTAAGAATCTTAAAACCTATGTATTGATATGTCTCCGTAAGGGAATCAAGTGTGTCTAGACTGGCATAAACATGGCAGTGAGAATCAGCTCAAACCCACTATAAAAAGGAATTTCGAAAACAAAACAAAAAAACTGGGAAATTCTTTACAATTCCTTCAGGGTCTCTGATGAAGGCTGGAATGACCCTATCTACAACGACAGCTGGATGTGGCATAAGGAGGGACACTTGGGACTGAGACGATTGGTGAGATTGGGTGAGCAAATGCAGACCCTTTAAAGCAATAATGCATGGCACCCATTCCATGGGTCCGAACTCTCCAGGTTGAAGGGAATATTACTACAGCTATAACATGTGCGGGAAACCTAGAGAACGGACACACTGTGAATACGAAAGGTTTCTAAAACTCAACGCATAGTCCCTCTCCTGGTGCTCCGGTTTGACTTTCCGTCTGCTTTACTATCAACCTCCCAACTTGGAGAGACAGCCCCTTTAACCTCTTGGTTCGCACAGGTTGCCAATTTGGCAGAGGATGAAAGGGAAGAGGGAGAACCAATGAGAGAGTAGCTGTTAGGCATTTGGACGGGCACATATCACTGTAATTTCCCGGCAGGAAGAAGAATTAACCAAATTCTCAGCCACCCACCGGGAACCAGTATAGGTCCTGAACCAAAATTTTGGACTTGCGGTCAGCTCACCAAAAACGAGTTGAAAAATGGAGCTCAGGGGCACAGCAATTCACAAACTGGCCGAGTAATAAAGGACAACTATCGTCAAAAAATCTGTTGAGGGAAGGCAACGAGGCACACTTGAAAGCGAGGCAGAATAGCAGGAAACAGATTTCAAGAGGTACGTTGGAATTGCTTTTAAAGCACAGGAAGAAGGGCACAACTTCGACAATGATGCACTTGGCCAAAAAGGGCGTATGCGTTTTCTCCTGAATATATTCAGGAGAAAACACATACGCCCTTTTTGGCCAAGCAAGCAAGCGGGCAATGCAAATCTGCACTACAAAGAAGTATCACTTCCCACCGGTCAAAAGGGACATCCACAAAATGTGTAAGAACAAGAAAGGCAAGACAGGCCCTGGAGAACAGGGAGCCTTGTTATGCTGATGGGCGGGATGTAAATTGCCAACTGCCTCTCTGGAGGAGTGCATTCTGTTCCCTACAACAAGTAAAGAACAGAGCTACAGAGCCAAGGGCACTACCAGTCTAGGGAATATACCTTGGGAAAACTGAAAATCAATAAGACAGAGCCACCCCAAAATTTAGGGCTGCACTGCATACAAGGACCTCAACTTGGATACACCTTAAGTATCCCAGAAAATATAAACATGGTTCAAAAAATTGTGGTACTTACGTACGATGGAATATCCCTCAGCCATGAAATCAATGTCATAAGACCAGTAGCAGCAAAATGGGTGGATTCAGGTACGATGATTCTAAGTGAAATAAGTCACACAGAAAAAGAAACTTATCATAAGATATCACTTATGAAGATCCTGTAAACATGGCTACACTTGAACTGAGTTAGGAAAGAGAACAGTGTCTCACATTTAGAAAACACTCTTATACCTGCTTAAGGGGGAAGGAGAGGTGGGGTGATGCATAAAACCAGAGTTTGATATAAGCACAGGTACCGTTCCAAAAACCAACTATGGAATAGACAAGACCTACACCATCCTCAGCGAAAGGGACTCAAAACCCCATATTTCCCGCAGAGGAAAATATCTGACTAGTAAGAATCTTAAAACCTATGTATTGATATGTCTCCGTAAGGGAATCAAGTGTGTCTAGACTGGCATAAACATGGCAGCGAGAATCAGCTCAAACCCACTATAAAAAGGAATTTCAAAAACAAAACAAAAAAACTGGGAAATTCTTTACAATTCCTTCAGGGTCTCTGATGAAGGCTGGAATGACCCTATCTACAACGACAGCTGGATGTGGCATAAGGAGGGACACTTGGGACTGAGACGATTGGTGAGATTGGGTGAGCAAATGCAGACCCTTTAAAGCAATAATGCATGGCACCCATTCCATGGGTCCGAACTCTCCAGGTTGAAGGGAATATTACTACAGCTATAACATGTGCGGGAAACCTAGAGAACGGACACACTGTGAATACGAAAGGTTTCTAAAACTCAACGCATAGTCCCTCTCCTGGTGCTCCGGTTTGACTTTCCGTCTGCTTTACTATCAACCTCCCAACTTGGAGAGACAGCCCCTTTAACCTCTTGGTTCGCACAGGTTGCCAATTTGGCAGAGGATGAAAGGGAAGAGGGAGAACCAATGAGAGAGTAGCTGTTAGGCATTTGGACGGGCACATATCACTGTAATTTCCCGGCAGGAAGAAGAATTAACCAAATTCTCAGCCACCCACCGGGAACCAGTATAGGTCCTGAACCAAAATTTTGGACTTGCGGTCAGCTCACCAAAAACGAGTTGAAAAATGGAGCTCAGGGGCACAGCAATTCACAAACTGGCCGAGTAATAAAGGACAACTATCGTCCAAAAATCTGTTGAGGGAAGGCAACGAGGCGGACTTGAAAGCGAGGCAGAATAGCAGGAAACAGATTTCAAGAGGTACGTTGGAATTGCCTTTAAAGCACAGGAAGAAGGGCACAACTTCGACAATGATGCACTTGGCCAAAAAGGGCGTATGCGTTTTCTCCTGAATATATTCAGGAGAAAACACATACGCCCTTTTTGGCCAAGCAAGCAAGCGGGCAATGCAAATCTGCACTACAAAGAAGTATCACTTCCCACCGGTCAAAAGGGACATCCACAAAATGTGTAAGAACAAGAAAGGCAAGACAGGCCCTGGAGAACAGGGAGCCTTGTTATGCTGATGGGTGGGATGTAAATTGCCAACTGCCTCTCTGGAGGAGTGCATTGTGTTCCATAAAACAAGTAAAGAACAGAGCTACAGAGCCAAGGGCACTACCAGTCTAGGGAATATACCTTGGGAAAACTGAAAATCAATAAGACAGAGCCACCCCAAAATTTAGGGCTGCACTGCATACAAGGACCTCAACTTGGATACACCTTAAGTATCCCAGAAAATATAAACATGGTTCAAAAAATTGAGGTACTTACGTACGATGGAATATCCCTCAGCCATGAAATCAAAGTCATAAGACCAGTAGCAGCAAAATGGGTGGATTCAGGTACGATGATTCTAAGTGAAATAAGTCACACAGAAAAAGAAACTTATCATAAGATATCACTTATGAAGATCCTGTAAACATGGCTACACTTGAACTGAGTTAGGAAAGAGAACAGTGTCTCACATTTAGAAAACACTCTTATACCTGCTTAAGGGGGAAGGAGAGGTGGGGTGATGCATAAAACCAGAGTTTGATATAAGCACAAGTACCGTTCCAAAAACCAACTATGGAATAGACAAGACCTACACCATCCTCAGCGAAAGGGACTCAAAACCCCATATTTCCCGCAGAGGAAAATATCTGACTAGTAAGAATCTTAAAACCTATGTATTGATATGTCTCCGTAAGGGAATCAAGTGTGTCTAGACTGGCATAAACATGGCAGCGAGAATCAGCTCAAACCCACTATAAAAAGGAATTTCAAAAACAAAACAAAAAAACTGGGAAATTCTTTACAATTCCTTCAGGGTCTCTGATGAAGGCTGGAATGACCCTATCTACAATGACAGCTGGATGTGGCATAAGGAGGGACACTTGGGACTGAGACGATTGGTGAGATTGGGTGAGCAAATGCAGACCCTTTAAAGCAATAATGCATGGCACCCATTCCATGGGTCCGAACTCTCCAGGTTGAAGGGAATATTACTACAGCTATAACATGTGCGGGAAACCTAGAGAACGGACACACTGTGAATACAAAAGGTTTCTAAAACTCAACGCATAGTCCCTCTCCTGGTGCTCCGGGTTGACTTTCCGTCTGCTTTACTATCAACCTCCCAACTTGGAGAGACAGCCCCTTTAACCTCTTGGTTCGCACAGGTTGCCAATTTGGCAGAGGATGAAAGGGAAGAGGGAGAACCAATGAGAGAGTAGCTGTTAGGCATTTGGACGGGCACATATCACTGTAATTTCCCAGCAGGAAGAAGAATTAACCAAATTCTCAGCCACCCACTGGGAACCAGTATAGGTCCTGAACCAAAATTTTGGACTTGCGGTCAGCTCACCAAAAACGAGTTGAAAAATGGAGCTCAGGGGCACAGCAATTCACAAACTGGCCGAGTAATAAAGGACAACTATCGTCCAAAAATCTGTTGAGGGAAGGCAACGAGGCGGACTTGAAAGCGAGGCAGAATAGCAGGAAACAGATTTCAAGAGGTACGTTGGAATCGCCTTTAAAGCACAGGAAGAGGGGCACAACTTCGACAATGATGCACTTGGCCAAAAAGGGCGTATGCGTTTTCTCCTGAATATATTCAGGAGAAAACGCATACGCCCTTTTTGGCCAAGGAAGCAAGCGGGCAATGCAAATCTGCACTACAAAGAAGTATCACTTCCCACCGGTCAAAAGGGACATCCACAAAATGTGTAAGAACAAGAAAGGCAAGACAGGCCCTGGAGAACAGGGAGCCTTGTTATGCTGATGGGCGGGATGTAAATTGCCAACTGCCTCTCTGGAGGAGTGCATTCTGTTCCCTACAACAAGTAAAGAACAGAGCTACAGAGCCAAGGGCACTACCAGTCTAGGGAATATACCTTGGGAAAACTGAAAATCAATAAGACAGAGCCACCCCAAAATTTAGGGCTGCACTGCATACAAGGACCTCAACTTGGATACACCTTAAGTATCCCAGAAAATATAAACATGGTTCAAAAAATTGTGGTACTTACGTACGATGGAATATCCCTCAGCCATGAAATCAATGTCATAAGACCAGTAGCAGCAAAATGGGTGGATTCAGGTACGATGATTCTAAGTGAAATAAGTCACACAGAAAAAGAAACTTATCATAAGATATCACTTATGAAGATCCTGTAAACATGGCTACACTTGAACTGAGTTAGGAAAGAGAACAGTGTCTCACATTTAGAAAACACTCTTATACCTGCTTAAGGGGGAAGGAGAGGTGGGGTGATGCATAAAACCAGAGTTTGATATAAGCACAGGTACCGTTCCAAAAACCAACTATGGAATAGACAAGACCTACACCGTCCTCAGTGAAAGGGACTCAAAACCCCATATTTCCCGCAGAGGAAAATATCTGACTAGTAAGAATCTTAAAACCTATGTATTGATATGTCTCCGTAAGGGAATCAAGTGTGTCTAGACTGGCATAAACATGGCAGCGAGAATCAGCTCAAACCCACTATAAAAAGGAATTTCAAAAACAAAACAAAAAAACTGGGAAATTCTTTACAATTCCTTCAGGGTCTCTGATGAAGGCTGGAATGACCCTATCTACAACGACAGCTGGATGTGGCATAAGGAGGGACACTTGGGACTGAGACGATTGGTGAGATTGGGTGAGCAAATGCAGACCCTTTAAAGCAATAATGCATGGCACCCATTCCATGGGTCCGAACTCTCCAGGTTGAAGGGAATATTACTACAGCTATAACATGTGCGGGAAACCTAGAGAACGGACACAGTGTGAATACGAAAGGTTTCTAAAACTCAACACATAGTCCCTCTCCTGGTGCTCCGGTTTGACTTTCCGTCTGCTTTACTATCAACCTCCCAACTTGGAGAGACAGCCCCTTTAACCTCTTGGTTCGCACAGATTGCCAATTTGGCAGAGGATGAAAGGGAAGAGGGAGAACCAATGAGAGAGTAGCTGTTAGGCATTTGGACGGGCACATATCACTGTAATTTCCCGGCAGGAAGAAGAATTAACCAAATTCTCAGCCACCCACCGGGAACCAGTATAGGTCCTGAACCAAAATTTTGGACTTGCGGTCAGCTCACCAAAAACGAGTTGAAAAATGGAGCTCAGGGGCACAGCAATTCACAAACTGGCCGAGTAATAAAGGACAACTATCGTCCAAAAATCTGTTGAGGGAAGGCAACGAGGCGGACTTGAAAGCGAGGCAGAATAGCAGGAAACAGATTTCAAGAGGTACGTTGGAATCGCCTTTAAAGCACAGGAAATGGGGCACAACTTCGACAATGATGCACTTGGCCAAAAAGGGCGTATGCGTTTTCTCCTGAATATATTCAGGAGAAAACGCATACGCCCTTTTTGGCCAAGCAAGCAAGCGGGCAATGCAAATCTGCACTACAAAGAAGTATCACTTCCCACCAGTCAAAAGGGACATCCACAAAACGTGTAAGAACAAGAAAGGCAAGACAGGCCCTGGAGAACAGGGAGCCTTGTTATGCTGATGGGCGGGATGTAAATTGCCAACTGCCTCTCTGGAGGAGTGCATTCTGTTCCCTAAAACAAGTAAAGAACAGAGCTACAGAGCCAAGGGCACTACCAGTCTAGGGAATATACCTTGGGAAAACTGAAAATCAATAAGACAGAGCCACCCCAAAATTTAGGGCTGCACTGCATACAAGGACCTCAACTTGGATACACCTTAAGTATCCCAGAAAATATAAACATGGTTCAAAAAATTGTGGTACTTACGTACGATGGAATATCCCTCAGCCATGAAATCAATGTCATAAGACCAGTAGCAGCAAAATGGGTGGATTCAGGTACGATGATTCTAAGTGAAATAAGTCACACAGAAAAAGAAACTTATCATAAGATATCACTTATGAAGATCCTGTAAACATGGCTACACTTGAACTGAGTTAGGAAAGAGAACAGTGTCTCACATTTAGAAAACACTCTTATACCTGCTTAAGGGGGAAGGAGAGGTGGGGTGATGCATAAAACCAGAGTTTGATATAAGCACAGGTACCGTTCCAAAAACCAACTATGGAATAGACAAGACCTACACCGTCCTCAGTGAAAGGGACTCAAAACCCCATATTTCCCGCAGAGGAAAATATCTGACTAGTAAGAATCTTAAAACCTATGTATTGATATGTCTCCGTAAGGGAATCAAGTGTGTCTAGACTGGCATAAACATGGCAGCGAGAATCAGCTCAAACCCACTATAAAAAGGAATTTCAAAAACAAAACAAAAAAACTGGGAAATTCTTTACAATTCCTTCAGGGTCTCTGATGAAGGCTGGAATGACCCTATCTACAACGACAGCTGGATGTGGCATAAGGAGGGACACTTGGGACTGAGACGATTGGTGAGATTGGGTGAGCAAATGCAGACCCTTTAAAGCAATAATGCATGGCACCCATTCCATGGGTCCGAACTCTCCAGGTTGAAGGGAATATTACTACAGCTATAACATGTGCGGGAAACCTAGAGAACGGACACACTGTGAATACGAAAGGTTTCTAAAACTCAACGCATAGTCCCTCTCCTGGTGCTCCGGTTTGACTTTCCGTCTGCTTTACTATCAACCTCCCAACTTGGAGAGACAGCCCCTTTAACCTCTTGGTTCGCACAGGTTGCCAATTTGGCAGAGGATGAAAGGGAAGAGGGAGAACCAATGAGAGAGTAGCTGTTAGGCATTTGGACGGGCACATATCACTGTAATTTCCCGGCAGGAAGAAGAATTAACCAAATTCTCAGCCACCCACCGGGAACCAGTATAGGTCCTGAACCAAAATTTTGGACTTGCGGTCAGCTCACCAAAAACGAGTTGAAAAATGGAGCTCAGGGGCACAGCAATTCACAAACTGGCCGAGTAATAAAGGACAACTATCGTCCAAAAATCTGTTGAGGGAAGGCAACGAGGTGGACTTGAAAGCGAGGCAGAATAGCAGGAAACAGATTTCAAGAGGTACGTTGGAATTGCCTTTAAAGCACAGGAAGAAGGGCACAACTTCGACAATGATGCACTTGGCCAAAAAGGGCGTATGCGTTTTCTCCTGAATATATTCAGGAGAAAACACATACGCCCTTTTTGGCCAAGCAAGCAAGCGGGCAATGCAAATCTGCACTACAAAGAAGTATCACTTCCCACCGGTCAAAAGGGACATCCACAAAATGTGTAAGAACAAGAAAGGCAAGACAGGCCCTGGAGAACAGGGAGCCTTGTTATGCTGATGGGTGGGATGTAAATTGCCAACTGCCTCTCTGGAGGAGTGCATTGTGTTCCATAAAACAAGTAAAGAACAGAGCTACAGAGCCAAGGGCACTACCAGTCTAGGGAATATACCTTGGGAAAACTGAAAATCAATAAGACAGAGCCACCCCAAAATTTAGGGCTGCACTGCATACAAGGACCTCAACTTGGATACACCTTAAGTATCCCAGAAAATATAAACATGGTTCAAAAAATTGTGGTACTTACGTACGATGGAATATCCCTCAGCCATGAAATCAAAGTCATAAGACCAGTAGCAGCAAAATGGGTGGATTCAGGTACGATGATTCTAAGTGAAATAAGTCACACAGAAAAAGAAACTTATCATAAGATATCACTTATGAAGATCCTGTAAACATGGCTACACTTGAACTGAGTTAGGAAAGAGAACAGTGTCTCACATTTAGAAAACACTCTTATACCTGCTTAAGGGGGAAGGAGAGGTGGGGTGATGCATAAAACCAGAGTTTGATATAAGCACAAGTACCGTTCCAAAAACCAACTATGGAATAGACAAGACCTACACCATCCTCAGCGAAAGGGACTCAAAACCCCATATTTCCCGCAGAGGAAAATATCTGACTAGTAAGAATCTTAAAACCTATGTATTGATATGTCTCCGTAAGGGAATCAAGTGTGTCTAGACTGGCATAAACATGGCAGCGAGAATCAGCTCAAACCCACTATAAAAAGGAATTTCAAAAACAAAACAAAAAAACTGGGAAATTCTTTACAATTCCTTCAGGGTCTCTGATGAAGGCTGGAATGACCCTATCTACAATGACAGCTGGATGTGGCATAAGGAGGGACACTTGGGACTGAGACGATTGGTGAGATTGGGTGAGCAAATGCAGACCCTTTAAAGCAATAATGCATGGCACCCATTCCATGGGTCCGAACTCTCCAGGTTGAAGGGAATATTACTACAGCTATAACATGTGCGGGAAACCTAGAGAACGGACACACTGTGAATACAAAAGGTTTCTAAAACTCAACGCATAGTCCCTCTCCTGGTGCTCCGGGTTGACTTTCCGTCTGCTTTACTATCAACCTCCCAACTTGGAGAGACAGCCCCTTTAACCTCTTGGTTCGCACAGGTTGCCAATTTGGCAGAGGATGAAAGGGAAGAGGGAGAACCAATGAGAGAGCAGCTGTTAGGCATTTGGACGGGCACATATCACTGTAATTTCCCAGCAGGAAGAAGAATTAACCAAATTCTCAGCCACCCACTGGGAACCAGTATAGGTCCTGAACCAAAATTTTGGACTTGCGGTCAGCTCACCAAAAACGAGTTGAAAAATGGAGCTCAGGGGCACAGCAATTCACAAACTGGCCGAGTAATAAAGGACAACTATCGTCCAAAAATCTGTTGAGGGAAGGCAACGAGGCGGACTTGAAAGCGAGGCAGAATAGCAGGAAACAGATTTCAAGAGGTACGTTGGAATCGCCTTTAAAGCACAGGAAGAGGGGCACAACTTCGACAATGATGCACTTGGCCAAAAAGGGCGTATGCGTTTTCTCCTGAATATATTCAGGAGAAAACGCATACGCCCTTTTTGGCCAAGCAAGCAAGCGGGCAATGCAAATCTGCACTACAAAGAAGTATCACTTCCCACCGGTCAAAAGGGACATCCACAAAATGTGTAAGAACAAGAAAGGCAAGACAGGCCCTGGAGAACAGGGAGCCTTGTTATGCTGATGGGCGGGATGTAAATTGCCAACTGCCTCTCTGGAGGAGTGCATTCTGTTCCCTACAACAAGTAAAGAACAGAGCTACAGAGCCAAGGGCACTACCAGTCTAGGGAATATACCTTGGGAAAACTGAAAATCAATAAGACAGAGCCACCCCAAAATTTAGGGCTGCACTGCATACAAGGACCTCAACTTGGATACACCTTAAGTATCCCAGAAAATATAAACATGGTTCAAAAAATTGTGGTACTTACGTACGATGGAATATCCCTCAGCCATGAAATCAATGTCATAAGACCAGTAGCAGCAAAATGGGTGGATTCAGGTACGATGATTCTAAGTGAAATAAGTCACACAGAAAAAGAAACTTATCATAAGATATCACTTATGAAGATCCTGTAAACATGGCTACACTTGAACTGAGTTAGGAAAGAGAACAGTGTCTCACATTTAGAAAACACTCTTATACCTGCTTAAGGGGGAAGGAGAGGTGGGGTGATGCATAAAACCAGAGTTTGATATAAGCACAGGTACCGTTCCAAAAACCAACTATGGAATAGACAAGACCTACACCGTCCTCAGTGAAAGGGACTCAAAACCCCATATTTCCCGCAGAGGAAAATATCTGACTAGTAAGAATCTTAAAACCTATGTATGGATATGTCTCCGTAAGGGAATCAAGTGTGTCTAGACTGGCATAAACATGGCAGCGAGAATCAGCTCAAACCCACTATAAAAAGGAATTTCAAAAACAAAACAAAAAAACTGGGAAATTCTTTACAATTCCTTCAGGGTCTCTGATGAAGGCTGGAATGACCCTATCTACAACGACAGCTGGATGTGGCATAAGGAGGGACACTTGGGACTGAGACGATTGGTGAGATTGGGTGAGCAAATGCAGACCCTTTAAAGCAATAATGCATGGCACCCATTCCATGGGTCCGAACTCTCCAGGTTGAAGGGAATATTACTACAGTTATAACATGTGCGGGAAACCTAGAGAACGGACACACTGTGAATACGAAAGGTTTCTAAAACTCAACGCATAGTCCCTCTCCTGGTGCTCCGGTTTGACTTTCCGTCTGCTTTACTATCAACCTCCCAACTTGGAGAGACAGCCCCTTTAACCTCTTGGTTCGCACAGGTTGCCAATTTGGCAGAGGATGAAAGGGAAGAGGGAGAACCAATGAGAGAGTAGCTGTTAGGCATTTGGACGGGCACATATCACTGTAATTTCCCGGCAGGAAGAAGAATTAACCAAATTCTCAGCCACCCACCGGGAACCAGTATAGGTCCTGAACCAAAATTTTGGACTTGCGGTCAGCTCACCAAAAACGAGTTGAAAAATGGAGCTCAGGGGCACAGCAATTCACAAACTGGCCGAGTAATAAAGGACAACTATCGTCCAAAAATCTGTTGAGGGAAGGCAACGAGGCGGACTTGAAAGCGAGGCAGAATAGCAGGAAACAGATTTCAAGAGGTACGTTGGAATCGCCTTTAAAGCACAGGAAGAGGGGCACAACTTCGACAATGATGCACTTGGCCAAAAAGGGCGTATGCGTTTTCTCCTGAATATATTCAGGAGAAAACGCATACGCCCTTTTTGGCCAAGCAAGCAAGCGGGCAATGCAAATCTGCACTACAAAGAAGTATCACTTCCCACCGGTCAAAAGGGACATCCACAAAATGTGTAAGAACAAGAAAGGCAAGACAGGCCCTGGAGAACAGGGAGCCTTGTTATGCTGATGGGCGGGATGTAAATTGCCAACTGCCTCTCTGGAGGAGTGCATTGTGTTCCCTAAAACAAGTAAAGAACAGAGCTACAGAGCCAAGGGCACTACCAGTCTAGGGAATATACCTTGGGAAAACTGAAAATCAATAAGACAGAGCCACCCCAAAATTTAGGGCTGCACTGCATACAAGGACCTCAACTTGGATACACCTTAAGTATCCCAGAAAATATAAACATGGTTCAAAAAATTGTGGTACTTACGTACGATGGAATATCCCTCAGCCATGAAATCAATGTCATAAGACCAGTAGCAGCAAAATGGGTGGATTCAGGTACGATGATTCTAAGTGAAATAAGTCACACAGAAAAAGAAACTAATCATAAGATATCACTTATGAAGATCCTGTAAACATGGCTACACTTGAACTGAGTTAGGAAAGAGAACAGTGTCTCACATTTAGAAAACACTCTTATACCTGCTTAAGGGGGAAGGAGAGGTGGGGTGATGCATAAAACCAGAGTTTGATATAAGCACAGGTACCGTTCCAAAAACCAACTATGGAATAGACAAGACCTACACCGTCCTCAGTGAAAGGGACTCAAAACCCCATATTTCCCGCAGAGGAAAGTATCTGACTAGTAAGAATCTTAAAACCTATGTATTGATATGTCTCCGTAAGGGAATCAAGTGTGTCTAGACTGGCATAAACATGGCAGCGAGAATCAGCTCAAACCCACTATAAAAAGGAATTTCAAAAACAAAACAAAAAAACTGGGAAATTCTTTACAATTCCTACAGGGTCTCTGATGAAAGCTGGAATGACCCTATCTACAATGACAGCTGGATGTGGCATAAGGAGGGACACTTGGGACTGAGACGATTGGTGAGATTGGGTGAGCAAATGCAGATCCTTTAAAGCAATAATGCATGGCACCCATTCCATGGGTCCGAACTCTCCAGGTTGAAGGGAATATTACTACAGCTATAACATGTGCGGGAAACCTAGAGAACGGACACACTGTGAATACGAAAGGTTTCTAAAACTCAACGAATAGTCCCTCTCCTGGTGCTCCGGTTTGACTTTCCGTCTGCTTTACTATCAACCTCCCAACTTGGAGAGACAGCCCCTTTAACCTCTTGGTTCGCCCAGGTTGCCAATTTGGCAGAGGATGAAAGGGAAGAGGGAGAACCAATGAGAGAGTAGCTGTTAGGCATTTGGACGGGCACATATCACTGTAATTTCCCGGCAGGAAGAAGAATTAACCAAATTCTCAGCCACCCACCGGGAACCAGTATAGGTCCTGAACCAAAATTTTGGACTTGCGGTCAGCTCACCAAAAACGAGTTGAAAAATGGAGCTCAGTGGCACAGCAATTCACAAACTGGCCGAGTAATAAAGGACAACTATCGTCCAAAAATCTGTTGAGGGAAGGCAACGAGGCGGACTTGAAAGTGAGGCAGAATAGCAGGAAACAGATTTCAAGAGGTACGTTGGAATCGCCTTTAAAGCACAGGAAGAGGGGCACAACTTCCACAATGACGCACTTGGCCAAAAAGGGCGTATGCGTTTTCTCCTGAATATATTCAGGAGAAAACGCATACGCCCTTTTTGGCCAAGCAAACAAGCGGGCAATGCAAATCTGCACTACAAAGAAGTATCACTTCCCACCGGTCAAAAGGGACATCCACAAAATGTGTAAGAACAAGAAACGCAAGACAGGCCCTGGAGAACAGGGAGCCTTGTTATGCTGATGGGCGGGATGTAAATTGCCAACTGCCTCTCTGGAGGAGTGCATTCTGTTCCCTAAAACAAGTAAAGAACAGAGCTACAGAGCCAAGGGCACTACCAGTCTAGGGAATATACCTTGGGAAAACTGAAAATCAATAAGACAGAGCCACCCCAAAATTTAGGGCTGCACTGCATACAAGGACCTCAACTTGGATACACCTTAAGTATCCCAGAAAATATAAACATGGTTCAAAAAATTGTGGTACTTACGTACGATGGAATATCCCTCAGCCATGAAATCAATGTCATAAGACCAGTAGCAGCAAAATGGGTGGATTCAGGTACGATGATTCTAAGTGAAATAAGTCACACAGAAAAAGAAACTTATCATAAGATATCACTTATGAAGATCCTGTAAACATGGCTACACTTGAACTGAGTTAGGAAAGAGAACAGTGTCTCACATTTAGAAAACACTCTTATACCTGCTTAAGGGGGAAGGAGAGGTGGGGTGATGCATAAAACCAGAGTTTGATATAAGCACAGGTACCGTTCCAAAAACCAACTATGGAATAGACAAGACCTACACCGTCCTCAGTGAAAGGGACTCAAAACCCCATATTTCCCGCAGAGGAAAGTATCTGACTAGTAAGAATCTTAAAACCTATGTATTGATATGTCTCCGTAAGGGAATCAAGTGTGTCTAGACTGGCATAAACATGGCAGCGAGAATCAGCTCAAACCCACTATAAAAAGGAATTTCAAAAACAAAACAAAAAAACTGGGAAATTCTTTACAATTCCTTCAGGGTCTCTGATGAAAGCTGGAATGACCCTATCTACAATGACAGCTGGATGTGGCATAAGGAGGGACACTTGGGACTGAGACGATTGGTGAGATTGGGTGAGCAAATGCAGACCCTTTAAAGCAATAATGCATGGCACCCATTCCATGGGTCTGAACTCTCCAGGTTGAAGGGAATATTACTACAGCTATAACATGTGCGGGAAACCTAGAGAACGGACACACTGTGAATACGAAAGGTTTCTAAAACTCAACGAATAGTCCCTCTCCTGGTGCTCCGGTTTGACTTTCCGTCTGCTTTACTATCAACCTCCCAACTTGGAGAGACAGCCCCTTTAACCTCTTGGTTCGCACAGGTTGCCAATTTGGCAGAGGATGAAAGGGAAGAGGGAGAACCAATGAGAGAGTAGCTGTTAGGCATTTGGACGGGCACATATCACTGTAATTTCCCGGCAGGAAGAAGAATTAACCAAATTCTCAGCCACCCACCGGGAACCAGTATAGGTCCTGAACCAAAATTTTGGACTTGTGGTCAGCTCATAAAAAACGAGTTGAAAAATGGAGCTCAGGGGCACAGCAATTCACAAACTGGCCGAGTAATAAAGGACAACTATCCTCCAAAAATCTGTTGAGGGAAGGCAACGAGGCGGACTTGAAAGTGAGGCAGAATAGCAGGAAACAGATTTCAAGAGGTACGTTGGAATCGCCTTTAAAGCACAGGAAGAGGGGCACAACTTCGACAATGACGCACTTGGCCAAAAAGGGCGTATGCGTTTTCTCCTGAATATATTCAGGAGAAAACGCATACGCCCTTTTTGGCCAAGCAAGCAAGCGGGCAATGCAAATCTGCACTACAAAGAAGTATCACTTCCCACCGGTCAAAAGGGACATCCACAAAATGTGTAAGAACAAGAAAGGCAAGACAGGCCCTGGAGAACAGGGAGCCTTGTTATGCTGATGGGCGGGATGTAAATTGCCAACTGCCTCTCTGGAGGAGTGCATTCTGTTCCCTAAAACAAGTAAAGAACAGAGCTACAGAGCCAAGGGCACTACCAGTCTAGGGAATATACCTTGGGAAAACTGAAAATCAATAAGACAGAGCCACCCCAAAATTTAGGGCTGCACTGCATACAAGGACCTCAACTTGGATACACCTTAAGTATCCCAGAAAATATAAACATGGTTCAAAAAATTGTGGTACTTACGTACGATGGAATATCCCTCAGCCATGAAATCAATGTCATAAGACCAGTAGCAGCAAAATGGGTGGATTCAGGTACGATGATTCTAAGTGAAATAAGTCACACAGAAAAAGAAACTTATCATAAGATATCACTTATGAAGATCCTGTAAACATGGCTACACTTGAACTGAGTTAGGAAAGAGAACAGTGTCTCACATTTAGAAAACACTCTTATACCTGCTTAAGGGGGAAGGAGAGGTGGGGTGATGCATAAAACCAGAGTTTGATATAAGCACAGGTACCGTTCCAAAAACCAACTATGGAATAGACAAGACCTACACCGTCCTCAGCGAAAGGGACTCAAAACCCCATATTTCCCGCAGAGGAAAATATCTGACTAGTAAGAATCTTAAAACCTATGTATTGATATGTCTCCGTAAGGGAATCAAGTGTGTCTAGACTGGCATAAACATGGCAGCGAGAATCAGCTCAAACCCACTATAAAAAGGAATGTCAAAAACAAAACAAAAAAACTGGGAAATTCTTTACAATTCCTTCGGGGTGTCTGATGAAAGCTGGAATGACCCTATCTACAACGACAGCTGGATGTGGCATAAGGAGGGACACTTGGGACTGAGACGATTGGTGAGATTGGGTGAGCAAATGCAGACCCTTTAAAGCAATAATGCATGGCACCCATTCCATGGGTCCGAACTCTCCAGGTTGAAGGGAATATTACTACAGCTATAACATGTGCGGGAAACCTAGAGAACGGACACACTGTGAATACGAAAGGTTTCTAAAACTCAACGAATAGTCCCTCTCCTGGTGCTCCGGTTTGACTTTCCGTCTGCTTTACTATCAACCTCCCAACTTGGAGAGACAGCCCCTTTAACCTCTTGGTTCGCACAGGTTGCCAATTTGGCAGAGGATGAAAGGGAAGAGGGAGAACCAATGAGAGAGTAGCTGTTAGGCATTTGGACGGGCACATATCACTGTAATTTCCCGGCAGGAAGAAGAATTAACCAAATTCTCAGCCACCCACCGGGAACCAGTATAGGTCCTGAACCAAAATTTTGGACTTGTGGTCAGCTCATAAAAAACGAGTTGAAAAATGGAGCTCAGGGGCACAGCAATTCACAAACTGGCCGAGTAATAAAGGACAACTATCGTCCAAAAATCTGTTGAGGGAAGGCAACGAGGCGGACTTGAAAGTGAGGCAGAATAGCAGGAAACAGATTTCAAGAGGTATGTTGGAATCGCCTTTAAAGCACAGGAAGAGGGGCACAACTTCGACAATGACGCACTTGGCCAAAAAGGGCGTATGCGTTTTCTCCTGAATATATTCAGGAGAAAACGCATACGCCCTTTTTGGCCAAGCAAGCAAGTGGGCAATGCAAATCTGCACTACAAAGAAGTATCACTTCCCACCGGTCAAAAGGGACATCCACAAAATGTGTAAGAACAAGAAAGGCAAGACAGGCCCTGGAGAACAGGGAGCCTTGTTATGCTGATGGGCGGGATGTAAATTGCCAACTGCCTCTCTGGAGGAGTGCATTGTGTTCCCTACAACAAGTAAAGAACAGAGCTACAGAGCCAAGGGCACTACCAGTCTAGGGAATATACCTTGGGAAAACTGAAAATCAATAAGACAGAGCCACCCCAAAATTTAGGGCTGCACTGCATACAAGGACCTCAACTTGGATACACCTTAAGTATCCCAGAAAATATAAACATGGTTCAAAAAATTGTGGTACTTACGTACGATGGAATATCCCTCAGCCATGAAATCAATGTCATAAGACCAGTAGCAGCAAAATGGGTGGATTCAGGTACGATGATTCTAAGTGAAATAAGTCACACAGAAAAAGAAACTTATCATAAGATATCACTTATGAAGATCCTGTAAACATGGCTACACTTGAACTGAGTTAGGAAAGAGAACAGTGTCTCACATTTAGAAAACACTCTTATACCTGCTTAAGGGGGAAGGAGAGGTGGGGTGATGCATAAAACCAGAGTTTGATATAAGCACAGGTACCGTTCCAAAAACCAACTATGGAATAGACAAGACCTACACCGTCCTCAGTGAAAGGGACTCAAAACCCCATATTTCCCGCAGAGGAAAATATCTGACTAGTAAGAATCTTAAAACCTATGTATTGATATGTCTCCGTAAGGGAATCAAGTGTGTCTAGACTGGCATAAACATGGCAGCGAGAATCAGCTCAAACCCACTATAAAAAGGAATTTCAAAAACAAAACAAAAAAACTGGGAAATTCTTTACAATTCCTTCGGGGTGTCTGATGAAAGCTGGAATGACCCTATCTACAACGACAGCTGGATGTGGCATAAGGAGGGACACTTGGGACTGAGACGATTTGGTGAGATTGGGTGAGCAAATGAAGACCCTTTAAAGCAATAATGCATGGCACCCATTCCATGGGTCCGAACTCTCCAGGTTGAAGGGAATATTACTACAGCTATAACATGTGCGGGAAACCTAGAGAACGGACACACTGTGAATACGAAAGGTTTCTAAAACTCAAAGAATAAACCCTCTCCTGGTGCTCCGGTTTGACTTTCCGGCTGCTTTACTATCAACCTCCCAACTTGGAGAGACAGCCCCTTTAACCTCTTGGTTCGCACAGGTTGCCAATTTGGCAGAGGATGAAAGGGAAGAGGGAGAACCAATGAGAGAGTACCTGTTAGGCATTTGGATGGGCACATATCACTGTTATTTCCCGGCAGGAAGAAGAATTAACCAAATTCTCAGCCACCCACCGGGAACCAGTATAGGTCCTGAACCAAAATTTTGGACTTGCGGTCAGCTCTCCAAAAACGAGTTGAAAAATGGAGCTCAGGGACACAGCAATTCACAAACTGGCCGAGTAATAAAGGACAACTATCGTCCAAAAATCTGTTGATGGAAGGCAACGAGGCGGACTTGAAAGCGAGGCAGAATAGCAGGAAACAGATTTCAAGAGGTACGTTGGAATCGCCTTTAAAGCACAGGAAGAGGGGCACAACTTCGACAATGACGCACTTGGCCAAAAAGGGCGTATGCGTTTTCTCCTGAATATATTCAGGAGAAAATGCATACGCCCTTTTTGGCCAAGCAAGCAAGCGGGCAATGCAAATCTGCACTACAAAGAAGTATCACTTCCCACCGGTCAAAAGGGACATCCACAAAATGTGTAAGAACAAGAAAAGCAAGACAGGCCCTGGAGAACAGGGAGCCTTGTTATGCTGATGGGCGGGATGTAAATTGCCAACTGCCTCTCTGGAGGAGTGCATTCTGTTCCCTAAAACAAGTAAAGAACAGAGCTACAGAGCCAAGGGCACTACCAGTCTAGGGAATATACCTTGGGAAAACTGAAAATCAATAAGACAGAGCCACCCCAAAATTTAGGGCTGCACTGCATACAAGGACCTCAACTTGGATACACCTTAAGTATCCCAGAAAATATAAACATGGTTCAAAAAATTGTGGTACTTACGTACGATGGAATATCCCTCAGCCATGAAATCAATGTCATAAGACCAGTAGCAGCAAAATGGGTGGATTCAGGTACGATGATTCTAAGTGAAATAAGTCACACAGAAAAAGAAACTTATCATAAGATATCACTTATGAAGATCCTGTAAACATGGCTACACTTGAACTGAGTTAGGAAAGAGAACAGTGTCTCACATTTAGAAAACACTCTTATACCTGCTTAAGGGGGAAGGAGAGGTGGGGTGATGCATAAAACCAGAGTTTGATATAAGCACAGGTACCGTTCCAAAAACCAACTATGGAATAGACAAGACCTACACCGTCCTCAGTGAAAGGGACTCAAAACCCCATATTTCCCGCAGAGGAAAATATCTGACTAGTAAGAATCTTAAAACCTATGTATTGATATGTCTCCGTAAGGGAATCAAGTGTGTCTAGACTGGCATAAACATGGCAGCGAGAATCAGCTCAAACCCACTATAAAAAGGAATGTCAAAAACAAAACAAAAAAACTGGGAAATTCTTTACAATTCCTTCGGGGTGTCTGATGAAAGCTGGAATGACCCTATCTACAACGACAGCTGGATGTGGCATAAGGAGGGACACTTGGGACTGAGACGATTGGTGAGATTGGGTGAGCAAATGCAGACCCTTTAAAGCAATAATGCATGGCACCCATTCCATGGGTCCGAACTCTCCAGGTTGAAGGGAATATTACTACAGCTATAACATGTGCGGGAAACCTAGAGAACGGACACACTGTGAATACGAAAGGATTCTAAAACTCAACGAATAGTCCCTCTCCTGGTGCTCCGGTTTGACTTTCCGTCTGCTTTACTATCAACCTCCCAACTTGGAGAGACAGCCCCTTTAACCTCTTGGTTCGCACAGGTTGCCAATTTGGCAGAGGATGAAAGGGAAGAGGGAGAACCAATGAGAGAGTAGCTGTTAGGCATTTGGACGGGCACATATCACTGTAATTTCCCAGCAGGAAGAAGAATTAACCAAATTCTCAGCCACCCACCGGGAACCAGTATAGGTCCTGAACCAAAATTTTGGACTTGTGGTCAGCTCATAAAAAACGAGTTGAAAAATGGAGCTCAGGGGCACAGCAATTCACAAACTGGCCGAGTAATAAAGGACAACTATCGTCCAAAAATCTGTTGAGGGAAGGCAACGAGGCGGACTTGAAAGTGAGGCAGAATAGCAGGAAACAGATTTCAAGAGGTACGTTGGAATCGCCTTTAAAGCACAGGAAGAGGGGCACAACTTCGACAATGACGCACTTGGCCAAAAAGGGCGTATGCGTTTTCTCCTGAATATATTCAGGAGAAAACGCATACGCCCTTTTTGGCCAAGCAAGCAAGCGGGCAATGCAAATCTGCACTACAAAGAAGTATCACTTCCCACCGGTCAAAAGGGACATCCACAAAATGTGTAAGAACAAGAAAGGCAAGACAGGCCCTGGAGAACAGGGAGCCTTGTTATGCTGATGGGCGGGATGTAAATTGCCAACTGCCTCTCTGGAGGAGTGCATTCTGTTCCCTAAAACAAGTAAAGAACAGAGCTACAGAGCCAAGGGCACTACCAGTCTAGGGAATATACCTTGGGAAAACTGAAAATCAATAAGACAGAGCCACCCCAAAATTTAGGGCTGCACTGCATACAAGGACCTCAACTTGGATACACCTTAAGTATCCCAGAAAATATAAACATGGTTCAAAAAATTGTGGTACTTACGTACGATGGAATATCCCTCAGCCATGAAATCAATGTCATAAGACCAGTAGCAGCAAAATGGGTGGATTCAGGTACGATGATTCTAAGTGAAATAAGTCACACAGAAAAAGAAACTTATCATAAGATATCACTTATGAAGATCCTGTAAACATGGCTACACTTGAACTGAGTTAGGAAAGAGAACAGTGTCTCACATTTAGAAAACACTCTTATACCTGCTTAAGGGGGAAGGAGAGGTGGGGTGATGCATAAAACCAGAGTTTGATATAAGCACAGGTACCGTTCCAAAAACCAACTATGGAATAGACAAGACCTACACCGTCCTCAGTGAAAGGGACTCAAAACCCCATATTTCCCGCAGAGGAAAATATCTGACTAGTAAGAATCTTAAAACCTATGTATTGATATGTCTCCGTAAGGGAATCAAGTGTGTCTAGACTGGCATAAACATGGCAGCGAGAATCAGCTCAAACCCACTATAAAAAGGAATGTCAAAAACAAAACAAAAAAACTGGGAAATTCTTTACAATTCCTTCGGGGTGTCTGATGAAAGCTGGAATGACCCTATCTACAACGACAGCTGGATGTGGCATAAGGAGGGACACTTGGGACTGAGACGATTGGTGAGATTGGGTGAGCAAATGCAGACCCTTTAAAGCAATAATGCATGGCACCCATTCCATGGGTCCGAACTCTCCAGGTTGAAGGGAATATTACTACAGCTATAACATGTGCGGGAAACCTAGAGAACGGACACACTGTGAATACGAAAGGTTTCTAAAACTCAACGAATAGTCCCTCTCCTGGTGCTCCGGTTTGACTTTCCGTCTGCTTTACTATCAACATCCCAACTTGGAGAGACAGCCCCTTTAACCTCTTGGTTCGCACAGGTTGCCAATTTGGCAGAGGATGAAAGGGAAGAGGGAGAACCAATGAGAGAGTAGCTGTTAGGCATTTGGACGGGCACATATCACTGTAATTTCCCGGCAGGAAGAAGAATTAACCAAATTCTCAGCCACCTACCGGGAACCAGTATAGGTCCTGAACCAAAATTTTGGACTTGTGGTCAGCTCATAAAAAACGAGTTGAAAAATGGAGCTCAGGGGCACAGCAATTCACAAACTGGCCGAGTAATAAAGGACAACTATCGTCCAAAAATCTGTTGAGGGAAGGCAACGAGGCGGACTTGAAAGTGAGGCAGAATAGCAGGAAACAGATTTCAAGAGGTACGTTGGAATCGCCTTTAAAGCACAGGAAGAGGGGCACAACTTCGACAATGACGCACTTGGCCAAAAAGGGCGTATGCGTTTTCTCCTGAATATATTCAGGAGAAAACGCATACGCCCTTTTTGGCCAAGCAAGCAAGCGGGCAATGCAAATCTGCACTACAAAGAAGTATCACTTCCCACCGGTCAAAAGGGACATCCACAAAATGTGTAAGAACAAGAAAGGCAAGACAGGCCCTGGAGAACAGGGAGCCTTGTTATGCTGATGGGCGGGATGTAAATTGCCAACTGCCTCTCTGGAGGAGTGCATTCTGTTCCCTAAAACAAGTAAAGAACAGAGCTACAGAGCCAAGGGCACTACCAGTCTAGGGAATATACCTTGGGAAAACTGAAAATCAATAAGACAGAGCCACCCCAAAATTTAGGGCTGCACTGCATACAAGGACCTCAACTTGGATACACCTTAAGTATCCCAGAAAATATAAACATGGTTCAAAAAATTGTGGTACTTACGTACGATGGAATATCCCTCAGCCATGAAATCAATGTCATAAGACCAGTAGCAGCAAAATGGGTGGATTCAGGTACGATGATTCTAAGTGAAATAAGTCACACAGAAAAAGAAACTTATCATAAGATATCACTTATGAAGATCCTGTAAACATGGCTACACTTGAACTGAGTTAGGAAAGAGAACAGTGTCTCACATTTAGAAAACACTCTTATACCTGCTTAAGGGGGAAGGAGAGGTGGGGTGATGCATAAAACCAGAGTTTGATATAAGCACAGGTACCGTTCCAAAAACCAACTATGGAATAGACAAGACCTACACCGTCCTCAGTGAAAGGGACTCAAAACCCCATATTTCCCGCAGAGGAAAATATCTGACTAGTAAGAATCTTAAAACCTATGTATTGATATGTCTCCGTAAGGGAATCAAGTGTGTCTAGACTGGCATAAACATGGCAGCGAGAATCAGCTCAAACCCACTATAAAAAGGAATTTCAAAAACAAAACAAAAAAACTGGGAAATTCTTTACAATTCCTTCGGGGTGTCTGATGAAAGCTGGAATGACCCTATCTACAACGACAGCTGGATGTGGCATAAGGAGGGACACTTGGGACTGAGACGATTGGTGAGATTGGGTGAGCAAATGCAGACCCTTTAAAGCAATAATGCATGGCACCCATTCCATGGGTCCGAACTCTCCAGGTTGAAGGGAATATTACTACAGCTATAACATGTGCGGGAAACCTAGAGAACGGACACACTGTGAATACGAAAGGTTTCTAAAACTCAAAGAATAAACCCTCTCCTGGTGCTCCGGTTTGACTTTCCGGCTGCTTTACTATCAACCTCCCAACTTGGAGAGACAGCCCCTTTAACCTCTTGGTTCGCACAGGTTGCCAATTTGGCAGAGGATGAAAGGGAAGAGGGAGAACCAATGAGAGAGTAGCTGTTAGGCATTTGGTCGGGCACATATCACTGTAATTTCCCGGCAGGAAGAAGAATTAACCAAATTCTCAGCCACCCACCGGGAACCAGTATAGGTCCTGAACCAAAATTTTGGACTTGCGGTCAGCTCACCAAAAACGAGTTGAAAAATGGAGCTCAGGGGCACAGCAATTCACAAACTGGCCGAGTAATAAAGGACAACTATCGTCCAAAAATCTGTTGAGGGAAGGCAACGAGGCGGACTTGAAAGCGAGGCAGAATAGAAGGAAACAGATTTCAAGAGGTACGTTGGAATCGCCTTTAAAGCACAGGAAGAGGGGCACAACTTCGACAATGATGCACTTGGCCAAAAAGGGCGTATGCGTTTTCTCCTGAATATATTCAGTAGAAAACGCATACGCCCTTTTTGGCCAAGCAAGCAAGCGGGCAATGCAAATCTGCACTACAAAGAAGTATCACTTCCCACCGGTCAAAAGGGACATCCACAAAATGTGTAAGAACAAGAAAGGCAAGACAGGCCCTGGAGAACAGGGAGCCTTGTTATGCTGATGGGTGGGATGTAAATTGCCAACTGCCTCTCTGGAGGAGTGCATTGTGTTCCCTAAAACAAGTAAAGAACAGAGCTACAGAGCCAAGGGCACTACCAGTCTAGGGAATATACCTTGGGAAAACTGAAAATCAATAAGACAGAGCCACCCCAAAATTTAGGGCTGCACTGCATACAAGGACCTCAACTTGGATACACCTTAAGTATCCCAGAAAATATAAACATGGTTCAAAAAATTGTGGTACTTACGTACGATGGAATATCCCTCAGCCATGAAATCAATGTCATAAGACCAGTAGCAGCAAAATGGGTGGATTCAGGTACGATGATTCTAAGTGAAATAAGTCACACAGAAAAAGAAACTTATCATAAGATATCACTTATGAAGATCCTGTAAACATGGCTACACTTGAACTGAGTTAGGAAAGAGAACAGTGTCTCACATTTAGAAAACCCTCTTATACCTGCTTAAGGGGGAAGGAGAGGTGGGGTGATGCATAAAACCAGAGTTTGATATAAGCACAGGTACCGTTCCAAAAACCAACTATGGAATAGACAAGACCTACACCGTCCTCAGTGAAAGGGACTCAAAACCCCATATTTCCCGCAGAGGAAAATATCTGACTAGTAAGAATCTTAAAACCTATGTATTGATATGTCTCCGTAAGGGAATCAAGTGTGTCTAGACTGGCATAAACATGGCAGCGAGAATCAGCTCAAACCCACTATAAAAAGGAATTTCAAAAACAAAACAAAAAAACTGGGAAATTCTTTACAATTCCTTCGGGGTGTCTGATGAAAGCTGGAATGACCCTATCTACAACGACAGCTGGATGTGGCATAAGGAGGGACACTTGGGACTGAGACGATTGGTGAGATTGGGTGAGCAAATGCAGACCCTTTAAAGCAATAATGCATGGCACCCATTCCATGGGTCCGAACTCTCCAGGTTGAAGGGAATATTACTACAGCTATAACATGTGCGGGAAACCTAGAGAACGGACACACTGTGAATACGAAAGGTTTCTAAAACTCAACGAATAGTCCCTCTCCTGGTGCTCCGGTTTGACTTTCCGTCTGCTTTACTATCAACCTCCCAACTTGGAGAGACAGCCCCTTTAACCTCTTGGTTCGCATAGGTTGCCAATTTGGCAGAGGATGAAAGGGAAGAGGGAGAACCAATGAGAGAGTAGCTGTTAGGCATTTGGATGGGCACATATCACTGTAATTTCCCGGCAGGAAGAAGAATTAACCAAATTCTCAGCCACCCACCGGGAACCAGTATAGGTCCTGAACCAAAATTTTGGACTTGCGGTCAGCTCACCAAAAACGAGTTGAAAAATGGAGCTCAGGGGCACAGCAATTCACAAACTGGCCGAGTAATAAAGGACAACTATCGTCCAAAAATCTGTTGAGGGAAGGCAACGAGGCGGACTTGAAAGTGAGGCAGAATAGCAGGAAACAGATTTCAAGAGGTACGTTGGAATCGCCTTTAAAGCACAGGAAGAGGGGCACAACTTCGACAATGACGCACTTGGCCAAAAAGGGCGTATGCGTTTTCTCCTGAATATATTCAGGAGAAAACGCATACGCCCTTTTTGGCCAAGCAAACAAGCGGGCAATGCAAATCTGCACTACAAAGAAGTATCACTTCCCACCGGTCAAAAGGGACATCCACAAAATGTGTAAGAACAAGAAACGCAAGACAGGCCCTGGAGAACAGGGAGCCTTGTTATGCTGATGGGCGGGATGTAAATTGCCAACTGCCTCTCTGGAGGAGTGCATTCTGTTCCCTAAAACAAGTAAAGAACAGAGCTACAGAGCCAAGGGCACTACCAGTCTAGGGAATATACCTTGGGAAAACTGAAAATCAATAAGACAGAGCCACCCCAAAATTTAGGGCTGCACTGCATACAAGGACCTCAACTTGGATACACCTTAAGTATCCCAGAAAATATAAACATGGTTCAAAAAATTGTGGTACTTACGTACGATGGAATATCCCTCAGCCATGAAATCAATGTCATAAGACCAGTAGCAGCAAAATGGGTGGATTCAGGTACGATGATTCTAAGTGAAATAAGTCACACAGAAAAAGAAACTTATCATAAGATATCACTTATGAAGATCCTGTAAACATGGCTACACTTGAACTGAGTTAGCAAAGAGAACAGTGTCTCACATTTAGAAAACACTCTTATACCTGCTTAAGGGGGAAGGAGATGTGGGGTGATGCATAAAACCAGAGTTTGATATAAGCACAGGTACCGTTCCAAAAACCAACTATGGAATAGACAAGACCTACACCGTCCTCAGTGAAAGGGACTCAAAACCCCATATTTCCCACAGAGGAAAATATCTGACTAGTAAGAATCTTAAAACCTATGTATTGATATGTCTCCGTAAGGGAATCAAGTGTGTCTAGACTGGCATAAACATGGCAGCGAGAATCAGCTCAAACCCACTATAAAAAGGAATTTCAAAAACAAAACAAAAAAACTGGGAAATTCTTTACAATTCCTTCGGGGTGTCTGATGAAAGCTGGAATGACCCTATCTACAACGACAGCTGGATGTGGCATAAGGAGGGACACTTGGGACTGAGACGATTGGTGAGATTGGGTGAGCAAATGCAGACCCTTTAAAGCAATAATGCATGGCACCCATTCCATGGGTCCGAACTCTCCAGGTTGAAGGGAATATTACTACAGCTATAACATGTGCGGGAAACCTAGAGAACGGACACACTGTGAATACGAAAGGTTTCTAAAACTCAACGAATAGTCCCTCTCCTGGTGCTCCGGTTTGACTTTCCGTCTGCTTTACTATCAACCTCCCAACTTGGAGAGACAGCCCCTTTAACCTCTTGGTTCGCATAGGTTGCCAATTTGGCAGAGGATGAAAGGGAAGAGGGAGAACCAATGAGAGAGTAGCTGTTAGGCATTTGGATGGGCACATATCACTGTAATTTCCCGGCAGGAAGAAGAATTAACCAAATTCTCAGCCACCCACCGGGAACCAGTATAGGTCCTGAACCAAAATTTTGGACTTGCGGTCAGCTCACCAAAAACGAGTTGAAAAATGGAGCTCAGGGGCACAGCAATTCACAAACTGGCCGAGTAATAAAGGACAACTATCGTCCAAAAATCTGTTGAGGGAAGGCAACGAGGCGGACTTGAAAGTGAGGCAGAATAGCAGGAAACAGATTTCAAGAGGTACGTTGGAATCGCCTTTAAAGCACAGGAAGAGGGGCACAACTTCGACAATGACGCACTTGGCCAAAAAGGGCGTATGCGTTTTCTCCTGAATATATTCAGGAGAAAACGCATACGCCCTTTTTGGCCAAGCAAACAAGCGGGCAATGCAAATCTGCACTACAAAGAAGTATCACTTCCCACCGGTCAAAAGGGACATCCACAAAATGTGTAAGAACAAGAAACGCAAGACAGGCCCTGGAGAACAGGGAGCCTTGTTATGCTGATAGGCGGGATGTAAATTGCCAACTGCCTCTCTGGAGGAGTGCATTCTGTTCCCTAAAACAAGTAAAGAACAGAGCTACAGAGCCAAGGGCACTACCAGTCTAGGGAATATACCTTGGGAAAACTGAAAATCAATAAGACAGAGCCACCCCAAAATTTAGGGCTGCACTGCATACAAGGACCTCAACTTGGATACACCTTAAGTATCCCAGAAAATATAAACATGGTTCAAAAAATTGTGGTACTTACGTACGATGGAATATCCCTCAGCCATGAAATCAATGTCATAAGACCAGTAGCAGCAAAATGGGTGGATTCAGGTACGATGATTCTAAGTGAAATAAGTCACACAGAAAAAGAAACTTATCATAAGATATCACTTATGAAGATCCTGTAAACATGGCTACACTTGAACTGAGTTAGGAAAGAGAACAGTGTCTCACATTTAGAAAACACTCTTATACCTGCTTAAGGGGGAAGGAGAGGTGGGGTGATGCATAAAACCAGAGTTTGATATAAGCACAGGTACCGTTCCAAAAACCAACTATGGAATAGACAAGACCTACACCTTCCTCAGTGATAGGGACTCAAAACCCCATATTTCCCGCAGAGGAAAATATCTGACTAGTAAGAATCTTAAAACCTATGTATTGATATGTCTCCGTAAGGGAATCAAGTGTGTCTAGACTGGCATAAACATGGCAGCGAGAATCAGCTCAAGCCCACTATAAAACGGAATTTCAAAAACAAAACAAAAAAACTGGGAAATTCTTTACAATTCCTTCAGGGTCTCTGATGAAAGCTGGAATGACCCTATCTACAACGACAGCTGGATGTGGCATAAGGAGGGACACTTGGGACTGAGACGATTGGTGAGATTGGGTGAGCAAATGCAGACCCTTTAAAGCAATAATGCATGGCACCCATTCCATGGGTCCGAACTCTCCAGGTTGAAGGGAATATTACTACAGCTATAACATGTGCGGGAAACCTAGAGAACGGACACACTGTGAATACGAAAGGTTTCTAAAACTCAAAGAATAGACCCCCTCCTGGTGCTCCGGTTTGACTTTCCGTCTGCTTTACTATCAACCTCCCAACTTGGAGAGACAGCCCCTTTAACCTCTTGGTTCGCACAGGTTGCCAATTTGGCAGAGGATGAAAGGGAAGAGGGAGAACCAATGAGAGAGTAGCTGTTAGGCATTTGGACGGGCACATATCACTGTAATTTCCCGGCAGGAAGAAGAATTAACCAAATTCTCAGCCACCCACCGGGAACCAGTATAGGTCCTGAACCAAAATTTTGGACTTGCGGTCAGCTCACCAAAAACGAGTTGAAAAATGGAGCTCAGGGGCACAGCAATTCACAAACTGGCCGAGTAATAAAGGACAACTATCGTCCAAAAATCTGTTGAGGGAAGGCAACGAGGCGGACTTGAAAGCGAGGCAGAATAGAAGGAAACAGATTTCAAGAGGTACGTTGGAATCGCCTTTAAAGCACAGGAAGAGGGGCACAACTTCGACAATGATGCACTTGGCCAAAAAGGGCGTATGCGTTTTCTCCTGAATATATTCAGGAGAAAACGCATACGCCCTTTTTGGCCAAGCAAGCAAGCGGGCAATGCAAATCTGCACTACAAAGAAGTATCACTTCCCACCCGTCAAAAGGGACATCCACAAAATGTGTAAGAACAAGAAAGGCAAGACAGGCCCTGGAGAACAGGGAGCCTTGTTATGCTGATGGGTGGGATGTAAATTGCCAACTGCCTCTCTGGAGGAGTGCATTCTGTTCCCTAAAACAAGTAAAGAACAGAGCTACAGAGCCAAGGGCACTACCAGTCTAGGGAATATACCTTGGGAAAACTGAAAATCAATAAGACAGAGCCACCCCAAAATTTAGGGCTGCACTGCATACAAGGACCTCAACTTGGATACACCTTAAGTATCCCAGAAAATATAAACATGGTTCAAAAAATTGTGGTACTTACGTACGATGGAATATCCCTCAGCCATGAAATCAATGTCATAAGACCAGTAGCAGCAAAATGGGTGGATTCAGGTACGATGATTCTAAGTGAAATAAGTCACACAGAAAAAGAAACTTATCATAAGATATCACTTATGAAGATCCTGTAAACATGGCTACACTTGAACTGAGTTAGGAAAGAGAACAGTGTCTCACATTTAGAAAACACTCTTATACCTGCTTAAGGGGGAAGGAGAGGTGGGGTGATGCATAAAACCAGAGTTTGATATAAGCACAGGTACCGTTCCAAAAACCAACTATGGAATAGACAAGACCTACACCGTCCTCAGTGAAAGGGACTCAAAACCCCATATTTCCCGCAGAGGAAAATATCTGACTAGTAAGAATCTTAAAACCTATGTATTGATATGTCTCCGTAAGGGAATCAAGTGTGTCTAGACTGGCATAAACATGGCAGCGAGAATCAGCTCAAACCCACTATAAAAAGGAATTTCAAAAACAAAACAAAAAAACTGGGAAATTCTTTACAATTCCTTCGGGGTGTCTGATGAAAGCTGGAATGACCCTATCTACAACGACAGCTGGATGTGGCATAAGGAGGGACACTTGGGACTGAGACGATTGGTGAGATTGGGTGAGCAAATGCAGACCCTTTAAAGCAATAATGCATGGCACCCATTCCATGGGTCCGAACTCTCCAGGTTGAAGGGAATATTACTACAGCTATAACATGTGCGGGAAACCTAGAGAACGGACACACTGTGAATAAGAAAGGTTTCTAAAACTCAAAGAATAAACCCTCTCCTGGTGCTCTGGTTTGACTTTCCGGCTGCTTTACTATCAACCTCCCAACTTGGAGAGACAGCCCCTTTAACCTCTTGGTTCGCACAGGTGGCCAATTTGGCAGAGGATGAAAGGGAAGAGGGAGAACCAATGAGAGAGTAGCTGTTAGGCATTTTGATGGGCACATATCACTGTAATTTCCCGGCAGGAAGAAGAATTAACCAAATTCTCAGCCACCCACCGGGAACCAGTATAGGTCCTGAACCAAAATTTTGGACTTGCGGTCAGCTCTCCAAAAACGAGTTGAAAAATGGAGCTCAGGGACACAGCAATTCACAAACTGGCCGAGTAATAAAGGACAACTATCGTCCAAAAATCTGTTGATGGAAGGCAACGAGGCGGACTTGAAAGCGAGGCAGAATAGCAGGAAACAGATTTCAAGAGGTACGTTGGAATCGCCTTTAAAGCACAGGAAGAGGGGCACAACTTCGACAATGATGCACTTGGCCAAAAAGGGCGTATGCGTTTTCTCCTGAATATATTCAGGAGAAAACGCATACGCCCTTTTTGGCCAAGCAAGCAAGCGGGCAATGCAAATCTGCACTACAAAGAAGTATCACTTCCCACCGGTCAAAAGGGACATCCACAAAATGTGTAAGAACAAGAAAGGCAAGACAGGCCCTGGAGAACAGGGAGCCTTGTTATGCTGATGGGTGGGATGTAAATTGCCAACTGCCTCTCTGGAGGAGTGCATTCTGTTCCCTAAAACAAGTAAAGAACAGAGCTACAGAGCCAAGGGCACTACCAGTCTAGGGAATATACCTTGGGAAAACTGAAAATCAATAAGACAGAGCCACCCCAAAATTTAGGGCTGCACTGCATACAAGGACCTCAACTTGGATACACCTTAAGTATCCCAGAAAATATAAACATGGTTCAAAAAATTGTGGTACTTACGTACGATGGAATATCCCTCAACCATGAAATCAATGTCATAAGACCAGTAGCAGCAAAATGGGTGGATTCAGGTACGATGATTCTAAGTGAAATAAGTCACACAGAAAAAGAAACTTATCATAAGATATCACTTATGAAGATCCTGTAAACATGGCTACACTTGAACTGAGTTAGGAAAGAGAACAGTGTCTCACATTTAGAAAACACTCTTATACCTGCTTAAGGGGGAAGGAGATGTGGGGTGATGCATAAAACCAGAGTTTGATATAAGCACAGGTACCGTTCCAAAAACCAACTATGGAATAGACAAGACCTACACCGTCCTCAGTGAAAGGGACTCAAAACCCCATATTTCCCGCAGAGGAAAATATCTGACTAGTAAGAATCTTAAAACCTATGTATTGATATGTCTCCGTAAGGGAATCAAGTGTGTCTAGACTGGCATAAACATGGCAGCGAGAATCAGCTCAAACCCACTATAAAAAGGAATTTCAAAAACAAAACAAAAAAACTGGGAAATTCTTTACAATTCCTTCGGGGTGTCTGATGAAAGCTGGAATGACCCTATCTACAACGACAGCTGGATGTGGCATAAGGAGGGACACTTGGGACTGAGACGATTGGTGAGATTGGGTGAGCAAATGCAGACCCTTTAAAGCAATAATGCATGGCACCCATTCCATGGGTCCGAACTCTCCAGGTTGAAGGGAATATTACTACAGCTATAACATGTGCGGGAAACCTAGAGAACGGACACACTGTGAATAAGAATGGTTTCTAAAACTCAAAGAATAAACCCTCTCCTGGTGCTCTGGTTTGACTTTCCGGCTGCTTTACTATCAACCTCCCAACTTGGAGAGACAGCCCCTTTAACCTCTTGGTTCGCACAGGTTGCCAATTTGGCAGAGGATGAAAGGGAAGAGGGAGAACCAATGAGAGAGTAGCTGTTAGGCATTTTGATGGGCACATATCACTGTAATTTCCCGGCAGGAAGAAGAATTAACCAAATTCTCAGCCACCCACCGGGAACCAGTATAGGTCCTGAACCAAAATTTTGGACTTGCGGTCAGCTCTCCAAAAACGAGTTGAAAAATGGAGCTCAGGGACACAGCAATTCACAAGCTGGCCGAGTAATAAAGGACAACTATCGTCCAAAAATCTGTTGATGGAAGGCAACGAGGCGGACTTGAAAGCGAGGCAGAATAGCAGGAAACAGATTTCAAGAGGTACGTTGGAATCGCCTTTAAAGCACAGGAAGAGGGGCACAACTTCGACAATGATGCACTTGGCCAAAAAGGGCGTATGCGTTTTCTCCTGAATATATTCAGGAGAAAACGCATACGCCCTTTTTGGCCAAGCAAGCAAGCGGGCAATGCAAATCTGCACTACAAAGAAGTATCACTTCCCACCGGTCAAAAGGGACATCCACAAAATGTGTAAGAACAAGAAAGGCAAGACAGGCCCTGGAGAACAGGGAGCCTTGTTATGCTGATGGGTGGGATGTAAATTGCCAACTGCCTCTCTGGAGGAGTGCATTCTGTTCCCTAAAACAAGTAAAGAACAGAGCTACAGAGCCAAGGGCACTACCAGTCTAGGGAATATACCTTGGGAAAACTGAAAATCAATAAGACAGAGCCACCCCAAAATTTAGGGCTGCACTGCATACAAGGACCTCAACTTGGATACACCTTAAGTATCCCAGAAAATATAAACATGGTTCAAAAAATTTTGGTACTTACGTACGATGGAATATCCCTCAGCCATGAAATCAATGTCATAAGACCAGTAGCAGCAAAATGGGTGGATTCAGGTACGATGATTCTAAGTGAAATAAGTCACACAGAAAAAGAAACTTATCATAAGATATCACTTATGAAGATCCTGTAAACATGGCTACACTTGAACTGAGTTAGGAAAGAGAACAGTGTCTCACATTTAGAAAACACTCTTATACCTGCTTAAGGGGGAAGGAGATGTGGGGTGATGCATAAAACCAGAGTTTGATATAAGCACAGGTACCGTTCCAAAAACCAACTATGGAATAGACAAGACCTACACCGTCCTCAGTGAAAGGGACTCAAAACCCCATATTTCCCGCAGAGGAAAATATCTGACTAGTAAGAATCTTAAAACCTATGTATTGATATGTCTCCGTAAGGGAATCAAGTGTGTCTAGACTGGCATAAACATGGCAGCGAGAATCAGCTCAAACCCACTATAAAAAGGAATTTCAAAAACAAAACAAAAAAACTGGGAAATTCTTTACAATTCCTTCGGGGTGTCTGATGAAAGCTGGAATGACCCTATCTACAACGACAGCTGGATGTGGCATAAGGAGGGACACTTGGGACTGAGACGATTGGTGAGATTGGGTGAGCAAATGCAGACCCTTTAAAGCAATAATGCATGGCACCCATTCCATGGGTCCGAACTCTCCAGGTTGAAGGGAATATTACTACAGCTATAACATGTGCGGGAAACCTAGAGAACGGACACACTGTGAATACGAAAGGTTTCTAAAACTCAACGAATAGTCCCTCTCCTGGTGCTCCGGTTTGACTTTCCGTCTGCTTTACTATCAACCTCCCAACTTGGAGAGACAGCCCCTTTAACCTCTTGGTTCGCATAGGTTACCAATTTGGCAGAGGATGAAAGGGAAGAGGGAGAACCAATGAGAGAGTAGCTGTTAGGCATTTGGATGGGCACATATCACTGTAATTTCCCGGCAGGAAGAAGAATTAACCAAATTCTCAGCCACCCACCGGGAACCAGTATAGGTCCTGAACCAAAATTTTGGACTTGCGGTCAGCTCACCAAAAACGAGTTGAAAAATGGAGCTCAGGGGCACAGCAATTCACAAACTGGCCGAGTAATAAAGGACAACTATCGTCCAAAAATCTGTTGAGGGAAGGCAACGAGGCGGACTTGAAAGTGAGGCAGAATAGCAGGAAACAGATTTCAAGAGGTACGTTGGAATCGCCTTTAAAGCACAGGAAGAGGGGCACAACTTCGACAATGACGCACTTGGCCAAAAAGGGCGTATGCGTTTTCTCCTGAATATATTCAGGAGAAAACGCATACGCCCTTTTTGGCCAAGCAAACAAGCGGGCAATGCAAATCTGCACTACAAAGAAGTATCACTTCCCACCGGTCAAAAGGGACATCCACAAAATGTGTAAGAACAAGAAACGCAAGACAGGCCCTGGAGAACAGGGAGCCTTGTTATGCTGATGGGCGGGATGTAAATTGCCAACTGCCTCTCTGGAGGAGTGCATTCTGTTCCCTAAAACAAGTAAAGAACAGAGCTACAGAGCCAAGGGCACTACCAGTCTAGGGAATATACCTTGGGAAAACTGAAAATCAATAAGACAGAGCCACCCCAAAATTTAGGGCTGCACTGCATACAAGGACCTCAACTTGGATACACCTTAAGTATCCCAGAAAATATAAACATGGTTCAAAAAATTGTGGTACTTACGTACGATGGAATATCCCTCAGCCATGAAATCAATGTCATAAGACCAGTAGCAGCAAAATGGGTGGATTCAGGTACGATGATTCTAAGTGAAATAAGTCACACAGAAAAAGAAACTTATCATAAGATATCACTTATGAAGATCCTGTAAACATGGCTACACTTGAACTGAGTTAGGAAAGAGAACAGTGTCTCACATTTAGAAAACACTCTTATACCTGCTTAAGGGGGAAGGAGATGTGGGGTGATGCATAAAACCAGAGTTTGATATAAGCACAGGTACCGTTCCAAAAACCAACTATGGAATAGACAAGACCTACACCGTCCTCAGTGAAAGGGACTCAAAACCCCATATTTCCCACAGAGGAAAATATCTGACTAGTAAGAATCTTAAAACCTATGTATTGATATGTCTCCGTAACGGAATCAAGTGTGTCTAGACTGGCATAAACATGGCAGCGAGAATCAGCTCAAACCCACTATAAAAAGGAATTTCAAAAACAAAACAAAAAAACTGGGAAATTCTTTACAATTCCTTCGGGGTGTCTGATGAAAGCTGGAATGACCCTATCTACAACGACAGCTGGATGTGGCATAAGGAGGGACACTTGGGACTGAGACGATTGGTGAGATTGGGTGAGCAAATGCAGACCCTTTAAAGCAATAATGCATGGCACCCATTCCATGGGTCCGAACTCTCCAGGTTGAAGGGAATATTACTACAGCTATAACATGTGCGGGAAACCTAGAGAACGGACACACTGTGAATACGAAAGGTTTCTAAAAGTCAACGAATAGTCCCTCTCCTGGTGCTCCGGTTTGACTTTCCGTCTGCTTTACTATCAACCTCCCAACTTGGAGAGACAGCCCCTTTAACCTCTTGGTTCGCATAGGTTGCCAATTTGGCAGAGGATGAAAGGGAAGAGGGAGAACCAATGAGAGAGTAGCTGTTAGGCATTTGGATGGGCACATATCACTGTAATTTCCCGGCAGGAAGAAGAATTAACCAAATTCTCAGCCACCCACCGGGAACCAGTATAGGTCCTGAACCAAAATTTTGGACTTGCGGTCAGCTCACCAAAAACGAGTTGAAAAATGGAGCTCAGGGGCACAGCAATTCACAAACTGGCCGAGTAATAAAGGACAACTATCGTCCAAAAATCTGTTGAGGGAAGGCAACGAGGCGGACTTGAAAGTGAGGCAGAATAGCAGGAAACAGATTTCAAGAGGTACGTTGGAATCGCCTTTAAAGCACAGGAAGAGGGGCACAACTTCGACAATGACGCACTTGGCCAAAAAGGGCGTATGCGTTTTCTCCTGAATATATTCAGGAGAAAACGCATATGCCCTTTTTGGCCAAGCAAACAAGCGGGCAATGCAAATCTGCACTACAAAGAAGTATCACTTCCCACCGGTCAAAAGGGACATCCACAAAATGTGTAAGAACAAGAAACGCAAGACAGGCCCTGGAGAACAGGGAGCCTTGTTATGCTGATGGGCGGGATGTAAATTGCCAACTGCCTCTCTGGAGGAGTGCATTCTGTTCCCTAAAACAAGTAAAGAACAGAGCTACAGAGCCAAGGGCACTACCAGTCTAGGGAATATACCTTGGGAAAACTGAAAATCAATAAGACAGAGCCACCCCAAAATTTAGGGCTGCACTGCATACAAGGACCTCAACTTGGATACACCTTAAGTATCCCAGAAAATATAAACATGGTTCAAAAAATTGTGGTACTTACGTACGATGGAATATCCCTCAGCCATGAAATCAATGTCATAAGACCAGTAGCAGAAAAATGGGTGGATTCAGGTACGATGATTCTAAGTGAAATAAGTCACACAGAAAAAGAAACTTATCATAAGATATCACTTATGAAGATCCTGTAAACATGGCTACACTTGAACTGAGTTAGGAAAGAGAACAGTGTCTCACATTTAGAAAACACTCTTATACCTGCTTAAGGGGGAAGGAGAGGTGGGGTGATGCATAAAACCAGAGTTTGATATAAGCACAGGTACCGTTCCAAAAACCAACTATGGAATAGACAAGACCTACACCTTCCTCAGTGATAGGGACTCAAAACCCCATATTTCCCGCAGAGGAAAATATCTGACTAGTAAGAATCTTAAAACCTATGTATTGATATGTCTCCGTAAGGGAATCAAGTGTGTCTAGACTGGCATAAACATGGCAGCGAGAATCAGCTCAAACCCACTCTAAAAAGGAATTTCAAAAACAAAACAAAAAAACTGGGAAATTCTTTACAATTCCTTCAGGGTCTCTGATGAAAGCTGGAATGACCCTATCTACAACGACAGCTGGATGTGGCATAAGGAGGGACACTTGGGACTGAGACGATTGGTGAGATTGGGTGAGCAAATGCAGACCCTTTAAAGCAATAATGCATGGCACCCATTCCATGGGTCCGAACTCTCCAGGTTGAAGGGAATATTACTACAGCTATAACATGTGCGGGAAACCTAGAGAACGGACACACTGTGAATACGAAAGGTTTCTAAAACTCAACGAATAGTCCCTCTCCTGGTGCTCCGGTTTGACTTTCCGTCTGCTTTACTATCAACCTCCCAACTTGGAGAGACAGCCCCTTTAACCTCTTGGTTCGCATAGGTTACCAATTTGGCAGAGGATGAAAGGGAAGAGGGAGAACCAATGAGAGAGTAGCTGTTAGGCATTTGGATGGGCACATATCACTGTAATTTCCCGGCAGGAAGAAGAATTAACCAAATTCTCAGCCACCCACCGGGAACCAGTATAGGTCCTGAACCAAAATTTTGGACTTGCGGTCAGCTCACCAAAAACGAGTTGAAAAATGGAGCTCAGGGGCACAGCAATTCACAAACTGGCCGAGTAATAAAGGACAACTATCGTCCAAAAATCTGTTGAGGGAAGGCAACGAGGCGGACTTGAAAGTGAGGCAGAATAGCAGGAAACAGATTTCAAGAGGTACGTTGGAATCGCCTTTAAAGCACAGGAAGAGGGGCACAACTTCGACAATGACGCACTTGGCCAAAAAGGGCGTATGCGTTTTCTCCTGAATATATTCAGGAGAAAACGCATACGCCCTTTTTGGCCAAGCAAACAAGCGGGCAATGCAAATCTGCACTACAAAGAAGTATCACTTCCCACCGGTCAAAAGGGACATCCACAAAATGTGTAAGAACAAGAAACGCAAGACAGGCCCTGGAGAACAGGGAGCCTTGTTATGCTGATGGGCGGGATGTAAATTGCCAACTGCCTCTCTGGAGGAGTGCATTCTGTTCCCTAAAACAAGTAAAGAACAGAGCTACAGAGCCAAGGGCACTACCAGTCTAGGGAATATACCTTGGGAAAACTGAAAATCAATAAGACAGAGCCACCCCAAAATTTAGGGCTGCACTGCATACAAGGACCTCAACTTGGATACACCTTAAGTATCCCAGAAAATATAAACATGGTTCAAAAAATTGTGGTACTTACGTACGATGGAATATCCCTCAGCCATGAAATCAATGTCATAAGACCAGTAGCAGCAAAATGGGTGGATTCAGGTACGATGATTCTAAGTGAAATAAGTCACACAGAAAAAGAAACTTATCATAAGATATCACTTATGAAGATCCTGTAAACATGGCTACACTTGAACTGAGTTAGCAAAGAGAACAGTGTCTCACATTTAGAAAACACTCTTATACCTGCTTAAGGGGGAAGGAGATGTGGGGTGATGCATAAAACCAGAGTTTGATATAAGCACAGGTACCGTTCCAAAAACCAACTATGGAATAGACAAGACCTACACCGTCCTCAGTGAAAGGGACTCAAAACCCCATATTTCCCACAGAGGAAAATATCTGACTAGTAAGAATCTTAAAACCTATGTATTGATATGTCTCCGTAAGGGAATCAAGTGTGTCTAGACTGGCATAAACATGGCAGCGAGAATCAGCTCAAACCCACTATAAAAAGGAATTTCAAAAACAAAACAAAAAAACTGGGAAATTCTTTACAATTCCTTCGGGGTGTCTGATGAAAGCTGGAATGACCCTATCTACAACGACAGCTGGATGTGGCATAAGGAGGGACACTTGGGACTGAGACGATTGGTGAGATTGGGTGAGCAAATGCAGACCCTTTAAAGCAATAATGCATGGCACCCATTCCATGGGTCCGAACTCTCCAGGTTGAAGGGAATATTACTACAGCTATAACATGTGCGGGAAACCTAGAGAACGGACACACTGTGAATACGAAAGGTTTCTAAAACTCAACGAATAGTCCCTCTCCTGGTGCTCCGGTTTGACTTTCCGTCTGCTTTACTATCAACCTCCCAACTTGGAGAGACAGCCCCTTTAACCTCTTGGTTCGCATAGGTTGCCAATTTGGCAGAGGATGAAAGGGAAGAGGGAGAACCAATGAGAGAGTAGCTGTTAGGCATTTGGATGGGCACATATCACTGTAATTTCCCGGCAGGAAGAAGAATTAACCAAATTCTCAGCCACCCACCGGGAACCAGTATAGGTCCTGAACCAAAATTTTGGACTTGCGGTCAGCTCACCAAAAACGAGTTGAAAAATGGAGCTCAGGGGCACAGCAATTCACAAACTGGCCGAGTAATAAAGGACAACTATCGTCCAAAAATCTGTTGAGGGAAGGCAACGAGGCGGACTTGAAAGTGAGGCAGAATAGCAGGAAACAGATTTCAAGAGGTACGTTGGAATCGCCTTTAAAGCACAGGAAGAGGGGCACAACTTCGACAATGACGCACTTGGCCAAAAAGGGCGTATGCGTTTTCTCCTGAATATATTCAGGAGAAAACGCATACGCCCTTTTTGGCCAAGCAAACAAGCGGGCAATGCAAATCTGCACTACAAAGAAGTATCACTTCCCACCGGTCAAAAGGGACATCCACAAAATGTGTAAGAACAAGAAACGCAAGACAGGCCCTGGAGAACAGGGAGCCTTGTTATGCTGATAGGCGGGATGTAAATTGCCAACTGCCTCTCTGGAGGAGTGCATTCTGTTCCCTAAAACAAGTAAAGAACAGAGCTACAGAGCCAAGGGCACTACCAGTCTAGGGAATATACCTTGGGAAAACTGAAAATCAATAAGACAGAGCCACCCCAAAATTTAGGGCTGCACTGCATACAAGGACCTCAACTTGGATACACCTTAAGTATCCCAGAAAATATAAACATGGTTCAAAAAATTGTGGTACTTACGTACGATGGAATATCCCTCAGCCATGAAATCAATGTCATAAGACCAGTAGCAGCAAAATGGGTGGATTCAGGTACGATGATTCTAAGTGAAATAAGTCACACAGAAAAAGAAACTTATCATAAGATATCACTTATGAAGATCCTGTAAACATGGCTACACTTGAACTGAGTTAGGAAAGAGAACAGTGTCTCACATTTAGAAAACACTCTTATACCTGCTTAAGGGGGAAGGAGAGGTGGGGTGATGCATAAAACCAGAGTTTGATATAAGCACAGGTACCGTTCCAAAAACCAACTATGGAATAGACAAGACCTACACCTTCCTCAGTGATAGGGACTCAAAACCCCATATTTCCCGCAGAGGAAAATATCTGACTAGTAAGAATCTTAAAACCTATGTATTGATATGTCTCCGTAAGGGAATCAAGTGTGTCTAGACTGGCATAAACATGGCAGCGAGAATCAGCTCAAACCCACTCTAAAAAGGAATTTCAAAAACAAAACAAAAAAACTGGGAAATTCTTTACAATTCCTTCAGGGTCTCTGATGAAAGCTGGAATGACCCTATCTACAACGACAGCTGGATGTGGCATAAGGAGGGACACTTGGGACTGAGACGATTGGTGAGATTGGGTGAGCAAATGCAGACCCTTTAAAGCAATAATGCATGGCACCCATTCCATGGGTCCGAACTCTCCAGGTTGAAGGGAATATTACTACAGCTATAACATGTGCGGGAAACCTAGAGAACGGACACACTGTGAATACGAAAGGTTTCTAAAACTCAAAGAATAGACCCCCTCCTGGTGCTCCGGTTTGACTTTCCGTCTGCTTTACTATCAACCTCCCAACTTGGAGAGACAGCCCCTTTAACCTCTTGGTTCGCACAGGTTGCCAATTTGGCAGAGGATGAAAGGGAAGAGGGAGAACCAATGAGAGAGTAGCTGTTAGGCATTTGGACGGGCACATATCACTGTAATTTCCCGGCAGGAAGAAGAATTAACCAAATTCTCAGCCACCCACCGGGAACCAGTATAGGTCCTGAACCAAAATTTTGGACTTGCGGTCAGCTCACCAAAAACGAGTTGAAAAATGGAGCTCAGGGGCACAGCAATTCACAAACTGGCCGAGTAATAAAGGACAACTATCGTCCAAAAATCTGTTGAGGGAAGGCAACGAGGCGGACTTGAAAGCGAGGCAGAATAGAAGGAAACAGATTTCAAGAGGTACGTTGGAATCGCCTTTAAAGCACAGGAAGAGGGGCACAACTTCGACAATGATGCACTTGGCCAAAAAGGGCGTATGCGTTTTCTCCTGAATATATTCAGGAGAAAACGCATACGCCCTTTTTGGCCAAGCAAGCAAGCGGGCAATGCAAATCTGCACTACAAAGAAGTATCACTTCCCACCCGTCAAAAGGGACATCCACAAAATGTGTAAGAACAAGAAAGGCAAGACAGGCCCTGGAGAACAGGGAGCCTTGTTATGCTGATGGGTGGGATGTAAATTGCCAACTGCCTCTCTGGAGGAGTGCATTCTGTTCCCTAAAACAAGTAAAGAACAGAGCTACAGAGCCAAGGGCACTACCAGTCTAGGGAATATACCTTGGGAAAACTGAAAATCAATAAGACAGAGCCACCCCAAAATTTAGGGCTGCACTGCATACAAGGACCTCAACTTGGATACACCTTAAGTATCCCAGAAAATATAAACATGGTTCAAAAAATTGTGGTACTTACGTACGATGGAATATCCCTCAGCCATGAAATCAATGTCATAAGACCAGTAGCAGCAAAATGGGTGGATTCAGGTACGATGATTCTAAGTGAAATAAGTCACACAGAAAAAGAAACTTATCATAAGATATCACTTATGAAGATCCTGTAAACATGGCTACACTTGAACTGAGTTAGGAAAGAGAACAGTGTCTCACATTTAGAAAACACTCTTATACCTGCTTAAGGGGGAAGGAGAGGTGGGGTGATGCATAAAACCAGAGTTTGATATAAGCACAGGTACCGTTCCAAAAACCAACTATGGAATAGACAAGACCTACACCGTCCTCAGTGAAAGGGACTCAAAACCCCATATTTCCCGCAGAGGAAAATATCTGACTAGTAAGAATCTTAAAACCTATGTATTGATATGTCTCCGTAAGGGAATCAAGTGTGTCTAGACTGGCATAAACATGGCAGCGAGAATCAGCTCAAACCCACTATAAAAAGGAATTTCAAAAACAAAACAAAAAAACTGGGAAATTCTTTACAATTCCTTCGGGGTGTCTGATGAAAGCTGGAATGACCCTATCTACAACGACAGCTGGATGTGGCATAAGGAGGGACACTTGGGACTGAGACGATTGGTGAGATTGGGTGAGCAAATGCAGACCCTTTAAAGCAATAATGCATGGCACCCATTCCATGGGTCCGAACTCTCCAGGTTGAAGGGAATATTACTACAGCTATAACATGTGCGGGAAACCTAGAGAACGGACACACTGTGAATAAGAAAGGTTTCTAAAACTCAAAGAATAAACCCTCTCCTGGTGCTCTGGTTTGACTTTCCGGCTGCTTTACTATCAACCTCCCAACTTGGAGAGACAGCCCCCTTTAACCTCTTGGTTCGCACAGGTTGCCAATTTGGCAGAGGATGAAAGGGAAGAGGGAGAACCAATGAGAGAGTAGCTGTTAGGCATTTTGATGGGCACATATCACTGTAATTTCCCGGCAGGAAGAAGAATTAACCAAATTCTCAGCCACCCACCGGGAACCAGTATAGGTCCTGAACCAAAATTTTGGACTTGCGGTCAGCTCTCCAAAAACGAGTTGAAAAATGGAGCTCAGGGACACAGCAATTCACAAACTGGCCGAGTAATAAAGGACAACTATCGTCCAAAAATCTGTTGATGGAAGGCAACGAGGCGGACTTGAAAGCGAGGCAGAATAGCAGGAAACAGATTTCAAGAGGTACGTTGGAATCGCCTTTAAAGCACAGGAAGAGGGGCACAACTTCGACAATGATGCACTTGGCCAAAAAGGGCGTATGCGTTTTCTCCTGAATATATTCAGGAGAAAACGCATACGCCCTTTTTGGCCAAGCAAGCAAGCGGGCAATGCAAATCTGCACTACAAAGAAGTATCACTTCCCACCGGTCAAAAGGGACATCCACAAAATGTGTAAGAACAAGAAAGGCAAGACAGGCCCTGGAGAACAGGGAGCCTTGTTATGCTGATGGGTGGGATGTAAATTGCCAACTGCCTCTCTGGAGGAGTGCATTCTGTTCCCTAAAACAAGTAAAGAACAGAGCTACAGAGCCAAGGGCACTACCAGTCTAGGGAATATACCTTGGGAAAACTGAAAATCAATAAGACAGAGCCACCCCAAAATTTAGGGCTGCACTGCATACAAGGACCTCACTTGGATACACCTTAAGTATCCCAGAAAATATAAACATGGTTCAAAAAATTGTGGTACTTACGTACGATGGAATATCCCTCAACCATGAAATCAATGTCATAAGACCAGTAGCAGCAAAATGGGTGGATTCAGGTACGATGATTCTAAGTGAAATAAGTCACACAGAAAAAGAAACTTATCATAAGATATCACTTATGAAGATCCTGTAAACATGGCTACACTTGAACTGAGTTAGGAAAGAGAACAGTGTCTCACATTTAGAAAACACTCTTATACCTGCTTAAGGGGGAAGGAGATGTGGGGTGATGCATAAAACCAGAGTTTGATATAAGCACAGGTACCGTTCCAAAAACCAACTATGGAATAGACAAGACCTACACCGTCCTCAGTGAAAGGGACTCAAAACCCCATATTTCCCGCAGAGGAAAATATCTGACTAGTAAGAATCTTAAAACCTATGTATTGATATGTCTCCGTAAGGGAATCAAGTGTGTCTAGACTGGCATAAACATGGCAGCGAGAATCAGCTCAAACCCACTATAAAAAGGAATTTCAAAAACAAAACAAAAAAACTGGGAAATTCTTTACAATTCCTTCGGGGTGTCTGATGAAAGCTGGAATGACCCTATCTACAACGACAGCTGGATGTGGCATAAGGAGGGACACTTGGGACTGAGACGATTGGTGAGATTGGGTGAGCAAATGCAGACCCTTTAAAGCAATAATGCATGGCACCCATTCCATGGGTCCGAACTCTCCAGGTTGAAGGGAATATTACTACAGCTATAACATGTGCGGGAAACCTAGAGAACGGACACACTGTGAATAAGAAAGGTTTCTAAAACTCAAAGAATAAACCCTCTCCTGGTGCTCTGGTTTGACTTTCCGGCTGCTTTACTATCAACCTCCCAACTTGGAGAGACAGCCCCTTTAACCTCTTGGTTCGCACAGGTTGCCAATTTGGCAGAGGATGAAAGGGAAGAGGGAGAACCAATGAGAGAGTAGCTGTTAGGCATTTTGATGGGCACATATCACTGTAATTTCCCGGCAGGAAGAAGAATTAACCAAATTCTCAGCCACCCACCGGGAACCAGTATAGGTCCTGAACCAAAATTTTGGACTTGCGGTCAGCTCTCCAAAAACGAGTTGAAAAATGGAGCTCAGGGACACAGCAATTCACAAGCTGGCCGAGTAATAAAGGACAACTATCGTCCAAAAATCTGTTGATGGAAGGCAACGAGGCGGACTTGAAAGCGAGGCAGAATAGCAGGAAACAGATTTCAAGAGGTACGTTGGAATCGCCTTTAAAGCACAGGAAGAGGGGCACAACTTCGACAATGATGCACTTGGCCAAAAAGGGCGTATGCGTTTTCTCCTGAATATATTCAGGAGAAAACGCATACGCCCTTTTTGGCCAAGCAAGCAAGCGGGCAATGCAAATCTGCACTACAAAGAAGTATCACTTCCCACCGGTCAAAAGGGACATCCACAAAATGTGTAAGAACAAGAAAGGCAAGACAGGCCCTGGAGAACAGGGAGCCTTGTTATGCTGATGGGTGGGATGTAAATTGCCAACTGCCTCTCTGGAGGAGTGCATTCTGTTCCCTAAAACAAGTAAAGAACAGAGCTACAGAGCCAAGGGCACTACCAGTCTAGGGAATATACCTTGGGAAAACTGAAAATCAATAAGACAGAGCCACCCCAAAATTTAGGGCTGCACTGCATACAAGGACCTCAACTTGGATACACCTTAAGTATCCCAGAAAATATAAACATGGTTCAAAAAATTTTGGTACTTACGTACGATGGAATATCCCTCAGCCATGAAATCAATGTCATAAGACCAGTAGCAGCAAAATGGGTGGATTCAGGTACGATGATTCTAAGTGAAATAAGTCACACAGAAAAAGAAACTTATCATAAGATATCACTTATGAAGATCCTGTAAACATGGCTACACTTGAACTGAGTTAGGAAAGAGAACAGTGTCTCACATTTAGAAAACACTCTTATACCTGCTTAAGGGGGAAGGAGATGTGGGGTGATGCATAAAACCAGAGTTTGATATAAGCACAGGTACCGTTCCAAAAACCAACTATGGAATAGACAAGACCTACACCGTCCTCAGTGAAAGGGACTCAAAACCCCATATTTCCCGCAGAGGAAAATATCTGACTAGTAAGAATCTTAAAACCTATGTATTGATATGTCTCCGTAAGGGAATCAAGTGTGTCTAGACTGGCATAAACATGGCAGCGAGAATCAGCTCAAACCCACTATAAAAAGGAATTTCAAAAACAAAACAAAAAAACTGGGAAATTCTTTACAATTCCTTCGGGGTGTCTGATGAAAGCTGGAATGACCCTATCTACAACGACAGCTGGATGTGGCATAAGGAGGGACACTTGGGACTGAGACGATTGGTGAGATTGGGTGAGCAAATGCAGACCCTTTAAAGCAATAATGCATGGCACCCATTCCATGGGTCCGAACTCTCCAGGTTGAAGGGAATATTACTACAGCTATAACATGTGCGGGAAACCTAGAGAACGGACACACTGTGAATACGAAAGGTTTCTAAAACTCAACGAATAGTCCCTCTCCTGGTGCTCCGGTTTGACTTTCCGTCTGCTTTACTATCAACCTCCCAACTTGGAGAGACAGCCCCTTTAACCTCTTGGTTCGCATAGGTTACCAATTTGGCAGAGGATGAAAGGGAAGAGGGAGAACCAATGAGAGAGTAGCTGTTAGGCATTTGGATGGGCACATATCACTGTAATTTCCCGGCAGGAAGAAGAATTAACCAAATTCTCAGCCACCCACCGGGAACCAGTATAGGTCCTGAACCAAAATTTTGGACTTGCGGTCAGCTCACCAAAAACGAGTTGAAAAATGGAGCTCAGGGGCACAGCAATTCACAAACTGGCCGAGTAATAAAGGACAACTATCGTCCAAAAATCTGTTGAGGGAAGGCAACGAGGCGGACTTGAAAGTGAGGCAGAATAGCAGGAAACAGATTTCAAGAGGTACGTTGGAATCGCCTTTAAAGCACAGGAAGAGGGGCACAACTTCGACAATGACGCACTTGGCCAAAAAGGGCGTATGCGTTTTCTCCTGAATATATTCAGGAGAAAACGCATACGCCCTTTTTGGCCAAGCAAACAAGCGGGCAATGCAAATCTGCACTACAAAGAAGTATCACTTCCCACCGGTCAAAAGGGACATCCACAAAATGTGTAAGAACAAGAAACGCAAGACAGGCCCTGGAGAACAGGGAGCCTTGTTATGCTGATGGGCGGGATGTAAATTGCCAACTGCCTCTCTGGAGGAGTGCATTCTGTTCCCTAAAACAAGTAAAGAACAGAGCTACAGAGCCAAGGGCACTACCAGTCTAGGGAATATACCTTGGGAAAACTGAAAATCAATAAGACAGAGCCACCCCAAAATTTAGGGCTGCACTGCATACAAGGACCTCAACTTGGATACACCTTAAGTATCCCAGAAAATATAAACATGGTTCAAAAAATTGTGGTACTTACGTACGATGGAATATCCCTCAGCCATGAAATCAATGTCATAAGACCAGTAGCAGCAAAATGGGTGGATTCAGGTACGATGATTCTAAGTGAAATAAGTCACACAGAAAAAGAAACTTATCATAAGATATCACTTATGAAGATCCTGTAAACATGGCTACACTTGAACTGAGTTAGGAAAGAGAACAGTGTCTCACATTTAGAAAACACTCTTATACCTGCTTAAGGGGGAAGGAGATGTGGGGTGATGCATAAAACCAGAGTTTGATATAAGCACAGGTACCGTTCCAAAAACCAACTATGGAATAGACAAGACCTACACCGTCCTCAGTGAAAGGGACTCAAAACCCCATATTTCCCACAGAGGAAAATATCTGACTAGTAAGAATCTTAAAACCTATGTATTGATATGTCTCCGTAACGGAATCAAGTGTGTCTAGACTGGCATAAACATGGCAGCGAGAATCAGCTCAAACCCACTATAAAAAGGAATTTCAAAAACAAAACAAAAAAACTGGGAAATTCTTTACAATTCCTTCGGGGTGTCTGATGAAAGCTGGAATGACCCTATCTACAACGACAGCTGGATGTGGCATAAGGAGGGACACTTGGGACTGAGACGATTGGTGAGATTGGGTGAGCAAATGCAGACCCTTTAAAGCAATAATGCATGGCACCCATTCCATGGGTCCGAACTCTCCAGGTTGAAGGGAATATTACTACAGCTATAACATGTGCGGGAAACCTAGAGAACGGACACACTGTGAATACGAAAGGTTTCTAAAACTCAACGAATAGTCCCTCTCCTGGTGCTCCGGTTTGACTTTCCGTCTGCTTTACTATCAACCTCCCAACTTGGAGAGACAGCCCCTTTAACCTCTTGGTTCGCATAGGTTGCCAATTTGGCAGAGGATGAAAGGGAAGAGGGAGAACCAATGAGAGAGTAGCTGTTAGGCATTTGGATGGGCACATATCACTGTAATTTCCCGGCAGGAAGAAGAATTAACCAAATTCTCAGCCACCCACCGGGAACCAGTATAGGTCCTGAACCAAAATTTTGGACTTGCGGTCAGCTCACCAAAAACGAGTTGAAAAATGGAGCTCAGGGGCACAGCAATTCACAAACTGGCCGAGTAATAAAGGACAACTATCGTCCAAAAATCTGTTGAGGGAAGGCAACGAGGCGGACTTGAAAGTGAGGCAGAATAGCAGGAAACAGATTTCAAGAGGTACGTTGGAATCGCCTTTAAAGCACAGGAAGAGGGGCACAACTTCGACAATGACGCACTTGGCCAAAAAGGGCGTATGCGTTTTCTCCTGAATATATTCAGGAGAAAACGCATATGCCCTTTTTGGCCAAGCAAACAAGCGGGCAATGCAAATCTGCACTACAAAGAAGTATCACTTCCCACCGGTCAAAAGGGACATCCACAAAATGTGTAAGAACAAGAAACGCAAGACAGGCCCTGGAGAACAGGGAGCCTTGTTATGCTGATGGGCGGGATGTAAATTGCCAACTGCCTCTCTGGAGGAGTGCATTCTGTTCCCTAAAACAAGTAAAGAACAGAGCTACAGAGCCAAGGGCACTACCAGTCTAGGGAATATACCTTGGGAAAACTGAAAATCAATAAGACAGAGCCACCCCAAAATTTAGGGCTGCACTGCATACAAGGACCTCAACTTGGATACACCTTAAGTATCCCAGAAAATATAAACATGGTTCAAAAAATTGTGGTACTTACGTACGATGGAATATCCCTCAGCCATGAAATCAATGTCATAAGACCAGTAGCAGAAAAATGGGTGGATTCAGGTACGATGATTCTAAGTGAAATAAGTCACACAGAAAAAGAAACTTATCATAAGATATCACTTATGAAGATCCTGTAAACATGGCTACACTTGAACTGAGTTAGGAAAGAGAACAGTGTCTCACATTTAGAAAACACTCTTATACCTGCTTAAGGGGGAAGGAGAGGTGGGGTGATGCATAAAACCAGAGTTTGATATAAGCACAGGTACCGTTCCAAAAACCAACTATGGAATAGACAACACCTACACCTTCCTCAGTGATAGGGACTCAAAACCCCATATTTCCCGCAGAGGAAAATATCTGACTAGTAAGAATCTTAAAACCTATGTATTGATATGTCTCCGTAAGGGAATCAAGTGTGTCTAGACTGGCATAAACATGGCAGCGAGAATCAGCTCAAACCCACTCTAAAAAGGAATTTCAAAAACAAAACAAAAAAACTGGGAAATTCTTTACAATTCCTTCAGGGTCTCTGATGAAAGCTGGAATGACCCTATCTACAACGACAGCTGGATGTGGCATAAGGAGGGACACTTGGGACTGAGACGATTGGTGAGATTGGGTGAGCAAATGCAGACCCTTTAAAGCAATAATGCATGGCACCCATTCCATGGGTCCGAACTCTCCAGGTTGAAGGGAATATTACTACAGCTATAACATGTGCGGGAAACCTAGAGAACGGACACACTGTGAATACGAAAGGTTTCTAAAACTCAACGAATAGTCCCTCTCCTGGTGCTCCGGTTTGACTTTCCGTCTGCTTTACTATCAACCTCCCAACTTGGAGAGACAGCCCCTTTAACCTCTTGGTTCGCATAGGTTACCAATTTGGCAGAGGATGAAAGGGAAGAGGGAGAACCAATGAGAGAGTAGCTGTTAGGCATTTGGATGGGCACATATCACTGTAATTTCCCGGCAGGAAGAAGAATTAACCAAATTCTCAGCCACCCACCGGGAACCAGTATAGGTCCTGAACCAAAATTTTGGACTTGCGGTCAGCTCACCAAAAACGAGTTGAAAAATGGAGCTCAGGGGCACAGCAATTCACAAACTGGCCGAGTAATAAAGGACAACTATCGTCCAAAAATCTGTTGAGGGAAGGCAACGAGGCGGACTTGAAAGTGAGGCAGAATAGCAGGAAACAGATTTCAAGAGGTACGTTGGAATCGCCTTTAAAGCACAGGAAGAGGGGCACAACTTCGACAATGACGCACTTGGCCAAAAAGGGCGTATGCGTTTTCTCCTGAATATATTCAGGAGAAAACGCATACGCCCTTTTTGGCCAAGCAAACAAGCGGGCAATGCAAATCTGCACTACAAAGAAGTATCACTTCCCACCGGTCAAAAGGGACATCCACAAAATGTGTAAGAACAAGAAACGCAAGACAGGCCCTGGAGAACAGGGAGCCTTGTTATGCTGATGGGCGGGATGTAAATTGCCAACTGCCTCTCTGGAGGAGTGCATTCTGTTCCCTAAAACAAGTAAAGAACAGAGCTACAGAGCCAAGGGCACTACCAGTCTAGGGAATATACCTTGGGAAAACTGAAAATCAATAAGACAGAGCCACCCCAAAATTTAGGGCTGCACTGCATACAAGGACCTCAACTTGGATACACCTTAAGTATCCCAGAAAATATAAACATGGTTCAAAAAATTGTGGTACTTACGTACGATGGAATATCCCTCAGCCATGAAATCAATGTCATAAGACCAGTAGCAGCAAAATGGGTGGATTCAGGTACGATGATTCTAAGTGAAATAAGTCACACAGAAAAAGAAACTTATCATAAGATATCACTTATGAAGATCCTGTAAACATGGCTACACTTGAACTGAGTTAGCAAAGAGAACAGTGTCTCACATTTAGAAAACACTCTTATACCTGCTTAAGGGGGAAGGAGATGTGGGGTGATGCATAAAACCAGAGTTTGATATAAGCACAGGTACCGTTCCAAAAACCAACTATGGAATAGACAAGACCTACACCTTCCTCAGTGATAGGGACTCAAAACCCCATATTTCCCGCAGAGGAAAATATCTGACTAGTAAGAATCTTAAAACCTATGTATTGATATGTCTCCGTAAGGGAATCAAGTGTGTCTAGACTGGCATAAACATGGCAGCGAGAATCAGCTCAAACCCACTCTAAAAAGGAATTTCAAAAACAAAACAAAAAAACTGGGAAATTCTTTACAATTCCTTCAGGGTCTCTGATGAAAGCTGGAATGACCCTATCTACAACGACAGCTGGATGTGGCATAAGGAGGGACACTTGGGACTGAGACGATTGGTGAGATTGGGTGAGCAAATGCAGACCCTTTAAAGCAATAATGCATGGCACCCATTCCATGGGTCCGAACTCTCCAGGTTGAAGGGAATATTACTACAGCTATAACATGTGCGGGAAACCTAGAGAACGGACACACTGTGAATACGAAAGGTTTCTAAAACTCAAAGAATAGACCCCCTCCTGGTGCTCCGGTTTGACTTTCCGTCTGCTTTACTATCAACCTCCCAACTTGGAGAGACAGCCCCTTTAACCTCTTGGTTCGCACAGGTTGCCAATTTGGCAGAGGATGAAAGGGAAGAGGGAGAACCAATGAGAGAGTAGCTGTTAGGCATTTGGACGGGCACATATCACTGTAATTTCCCGGCAGGAAGAAGAATTAACCAAATTCTCAGCCACCCACCGGGAACCAGTATAGGTCCTGAACCAAAATTTTGGACTTGCGGTCAGCTCACCAAAAACGAGTTGAAAAATGGAGCTCAGGGGCACAGCAATTCACAAACTGGCCGAGTAATAAAGGACAACTATCGTCCAAAAATCTGTTGAGGGAAGGCAACGAGGCGGACTTGAAAGCGAGGCAGAATAGAAGGAAACAGATTTCAAGAGGTACGTTGGAATCGCCTTTAAAGCACAGGAAGAGGGGCACAACTTCGACAATGATGCACTTGGCCAAAAAGGGCGTATGCGTTTTCTCCTGAATATATTCAGGAGAAAACGCATACGCCCTTTTTGGCCAAGCAAGCAAGCGGGCAATGCAAATCTGCACTACAAAGAAGTATCACTTCCCACCCGTCAAAAGGGACATCCACAAAATGTGTAAGAACAAGAAAGGCAAGACAGGCCCTGGAGAACAGGGAGCCTTGTTATGCTGATGGGTGGGATGTAAATTGCCAACTGCCTCTCTGGAGGAGTGCATTCTGTTCCCTAAAACAAGTAAAGAACAGAGCTACAGAGCCAAGGGCACTACCAGTCTAGGGAATATACCTTGGGAAAACTGAAAATCAATAAGACAGAGCCACCCCAAAATTTAGGGCTGCACTGCATACAAGGACCTCAACTTGGATACACCTTAAGTATCCCAGAAAATATAAACATGGTTCAAAAAATTGTGGTACTTACGTACGATGGAATATCCCTCAGCCATGAAATCAATGTCATAAGACCAGTAGCAGCAAAATGGGTGGATTCAGGTACGATGATTCTAAGTGAAATAAGTCACACAGAAAAAGAAACTTATCATAAGATATCACTTATGAAGATCCTGTAAACATGGCTACACTTGAACTGAGTTAGGAAAGAGAACAGTGTCTCACATTTAGAAAACACTCTTATACCTGCTTAAGGGGGAAGGAGAGGTGGGGTGATGCATAAAACCAGAGTTTGATATAAGCACAGGTACCGTTCCAAAAACCAACTATGGAATAGACAAGACCTACACCGTCCTCAGTGAAAGGGACTCAAAACCCCATATTTCCCGCAGAGGAAAATATCTGACTAGTAAGAATCTTAAAACCTATGTATTGATATGTCTCCGTAAGGGAATCAAGTGTGTCTAGACTGGCATAAACATGGCAGCGAGAATCAGCTCAAACCCACTATAAAAAGGAATTTCAAAAACAAAACAAAAAAACTGGGAAATTCTTTACAATTCCTTCGGGGTGTCTGATGAAAGCTGGAATGACCCTATCTACAACGACAGCTGGATGTGGCATAAGGAGGGACACTTGGGACTGAGACGATTGGTGAGATTGGGTGAGCAAATGCAGACCCTTTAAAGCAATAATGCATGGCACCCATTCCATGGGTCCGAACTCTCCAGGTTGAAGGGAATATTACTACAGCTATAACATGTGCGGGAAACCTAGAGAACGGACACACTGTGAATAAGAAAGGTTTCTAAAACTCAAAGAATAAACCCTCTCCTGGTGCTCTGGTTTGACTTTCCGGCTGCTTTACTATCAACCTCCCAACTTGGAGAGACAGCCCCTTTAACCTCTTGGTTCGCACAGGTTGCCAATTTGGCAGAGGATGAAAGGGAAGAGGGAGAACCAATGAGAGAGTAGCTGTTAGGCATTTTGATGGGCACATATCACTGTAATTTCCCGGCAGGAAGAAGAATTAACCAAATTCTCAGCCACCCACCGGGAACCAGTATAGGTCCTGAACCAAAATTTTGGACTTGCGGTCAGCTCTCCAAAAACGAGTTGAAAAATGGAGCTCAGGGACACAGCAATTCACAAACTGGCCGAGTAATAAAGGACAACTATCGTCCAAAAATCTGTTGATGGAAGGCAACGAGGCGGACTTGAAAGCGAGGCAGAATAGCAGGAAACAGATTTCCAGAGGTACGTTGGAATCGCCTTTAAAGCACAGGAAGAGGGGCACAACTTCGACAATGATGCACTTGGCCAAAAAGGGCGTATGCGTTTTCTCCTGAATATATTCAGGAGAAAACGCATACGCCCTTTTTGGCCAAGCAAGCAAGCGGGCAATGCAAATCTGCACTACAAAGAAGTATCACTTCCCACCGGTCAAAAGGGACATCCACAAAATGTGTAAGAACAAGAAAGGCAAGACAGGCCCTGGAGAACAGGGAGCCTTGTTATGCTGATGGGTGGGATGTAAATTGCCAACTGCCTCTCTGGAGGAGTGCATTCTGTTCCCTAAAACAAGTAAAGAACAGAGCTACAGAGCCAAGGGCACTACCAGTCTAGGGAATATACCTTGGGAAAACTGAAAATCAATAAGACAGAGCCACCCCAAAATTTAGGGCTGCACTGCATACAAGGACCTCAACTTGGATACACCTTAAGTATCCCAGAAAATATAAACATGGTTCAAAAAATTGTGGTACTTACGTACGATGGAATATCCCTCAACCATGAAATCAATGTCATAAGACCAGTAGCAGCAAAATGGGTGGATTCAGGTACGATGATTCTAAGTGAAATAAGTCACACAGAAAAAGAAACTTATCATAAGATATCACTTATGAAGATCCTGTAAACATGGCTACACTTGAACTGAGTTAGGAAAGAGAACAGTGTCTCACATTTAGAAAACACTCTTATACCTGCTTAAGGGGGAAGGAGATGTGGGGTGATGCATAAAACCAGAGTTTGATATAAGCACAGGTACCGTTCCAAAAACCAACTATGGAATAGACAAGACCTACACCGTCCTCAGTGAAAGGGACTCAAAACCCCATATTTCCCGCAGAGGAAAATATCTGACTAGTAAGAATCTTAAAACCTATGTATTGATATGTCTCCGTAAGGGAATCAAGTGTGTCTAGACTGGCATAAACATGGCAGCGAGAATCAGCTCAAACCCACTATAAAAAGGAATTTCAAAAACAAAACAAAAAAACTGGGAAATTCTTTACAATTCCTTCGGGGTGTCTGATGAAAGCTGGAATGACCCTATCTACAACGACAGCTGGATGTGGCATAAGGAGGGACACTTGGGACTGAGACGATTGGTGAGATTGGGTGAGCAAATGCAGACCCTTTAAAGCAATAATGCATGGCACCCATTCCATGGGTCCGAACTCTCCAGGTTGAAGGGAATATTACTACAGCTATAACATGTGCGGGAAACCTAGAGAACGGACACACTGTGAATAAGAAAGGTTTCTAAAACTCAAAGAATAAACCCTCTCCTGGTGCTCTGGTTTGACTTTCCGGCTGCTTTACTATCAACCTCCCAACTTGGAGAGACAGCCCCTTTAACCTCTTGGTTCGCACAGGTTGCCAATTTGGCAGAGGATGAAAGGGAAGAGGGAGAACCAATGAGAGAGTAGCTGTTAGGCATTTTGATGGGCACATATCACTGTAATTTCCCGGCAGGAAGAAGAATTAACCAAATTCTCAGCCACCCACCGGGAACCAGTATAGGTCCTGAACCAAAATTTTGGACTTGCGGTCAGCTCTCCAAAAACGAGTTGAAAAATGGAGCTCAGGGACACAGCAATTCACAAGCTGGCCGAGTAATAAAGGACAACTATCGTCCAAAAATCTGTTGATGGAAGGCAACGAGGCGGACTTGAAAGCGAGGCAGAATAGCAGGAAACAGATTTCAAGAGGTACGTTGGAATCGCCTTTAAAGCACAGGAAGAGGGGCACAACTTCGACAATGATGCACTTGGCCAAAAAGGGCGTATGCGTTTTCTCCTGAATATATTCAGGAGAAAACGCATACGCCCTTTTTGGCCAAGCAAGCAAGCGGGCAATGCAAATCTGCACTACAAAGAAGTATCACTTCCCACCGGTCAAAAGGGACATCCACAAAATGTGTAAGAACAAGAAAGGCAAGACAGGCCCTGGAGAACAGGGAGCCTTGTTATGCTGATGGGTGGGATGTAAATTGCCAACTGCCTCTCTGGAGGAGTGCATTCTGTTCCCTAAAACAAGTAAAGAACAGAGCTACAGAGCCAAGGGCACTACCAGTCTAGGGAATATACCTTGGGAAAACTGAAAATCAATAAGACAGAGCCACCCCAAAATTTAGGGCTGCACTGCATACAAGGACCTCAACTTGGATACACCTTAAGTATCCCAGAAAATATAAACATGGTTCAAAAAATTTTGGTACTTACGTACGATGGAATATCCCTCAGCCATGAAATCAATGTCATAAGACCAGTAGCAGCAAAATGGGTGGATTCAGGTACGATGATTCTAAGTGAAATAAGTCACACAGAAAAAGAAACTTATCATAAGATATCACTTATGAAGATCCTGTAAACATGGCTACACTTGAACTGAGTTAGGAAAGAGAACAGTGTCTCACATTTAGAAAACACTCTTATACCTGCTTAAGGGGGAAGGAGATGTGGGGTGATGCATAAAACCAGAGTTTGATATAAGCACAGGTACCGTTCCAAAAACCAACTATGGAATAGACAAGACCTACACCGTCCTCAGTGAAAGGGACTCAAAACCCCATATTTCCCGCAGAGGAAAATATCTGACTAGTAAGAATCTTAAAACCTATGTATTGATATGTCTCCGTAAGGGAATCAAGTGTGTCTAGACTGGCATAAACATGGCAGCGAGAATCAGCTCAAACCCACTATAAAAAGGAATTTCAAAAACAAAACAAAAAAACTGGGAAATTCTTTACAATTCCTTCGGGGTGTCTGATGAAAGCTGGAATGACCCTATCTACAACGACAGCTGGATGTGGCATAAGGAGGGACACTTGGGACTGAGACGATTGGTGAGATTGGGTGAGCAAATGCAGACCCTTTAAAGCAATAATGCATGGCACCCATTCCATGGGTCCGAACTCTCCAGGTTGAAGGGAATATTACTACAGCTATAACATGTGCGGGAAACCTAGAGAACGGACACACTGTGAATACGAAAGGTTTCTAAAACTCAACGAATAGTCCCTCTCCTGGTGCTCCGGTTTGACTTTCCGTCTGCTTTACTATCAACCTCCCAACTTGGAGAGACAGCCCCTTTAACCTCTTGGTTCGCATAGGTTACCAATTTGGCAGAGGATGAAAGGGAAGAGGGAGAACCAATGAGAGAGTAGCTGTTAGGCATTTGGATGGGCACATATCACTGTAATTTCCCGGCAGGAAGAAGAATTAACCAAATTCTCAGCCACCCACCGGGAACCAGTATAGGTCCTGAACCAAAATTTTGGACTTGCGGTCAGCTCACCAAAAACGAGTTGAAAAATGGAGCTCAGGGGCACAGCAATTCACAAACTGGCCGAGTAATAAAGGACAACTATCGTCCAAAAATCTGTTGAGGGAAGGCAACGAGGCGGACTTGAAAGTGAGGCAGAATAGCAGGAAACAGATTTCAAGAGGTACGTTGGAATCGCCTTTAAAGCACAGGAAGAGGGGCACAACTTCGACAATGACGCACTTGGCCAAAAAGGGCGTATGCGTTTTCTCCTGAATATATTCAGGAGAAAACGCATATGCCCTTTTTGGCCAAGCAAACAAGCGGGCAATGCAAATCTGCACTACAAAGAAGTATCACTTCCCACCGGTCAAAAGGGACATCCACAAAATGTGTAAGAACAAGAAACGCAAGACAGGCCCTGGAGAACAGGGAGCCTTGTTATGCTGATGGGCGGGATGTAAATTGCCAACTGCCTCTCTGGAGGAGTGCATTCTGTTCCCTAAAACAAGTAAAGAACAGAGCTACAGAGCCAAGGGCACTACCAGTCTAGGGAATATACCTTGGGAAAACTGAAAATCAATAAGACAGAGCCACCCCAAAATTTAGGGCTGCACTGCATACAAGGACCTCAACTTGGATACACCTTAAGTATCCCAGAAAATATAAACATGGTTCAAAAAATTGTGGTACTTACGTACGATGGAATATCCCTCAGCCATGAAATCAATGTCATAAGACCAGTAGCAGCAAAATGGGTGGATTCAGGTACGATGATTCTAAGTGAAATAAGTCACACAGAAAAAGAAACTTATCATAAGATATCACTTATGAAGATCCTGTAAACATGGCTACACTTGAACTGAGTTAGGAAAGAGAACAGTGTCTCACATTTAGAAAACACTCTTATACCTGCTTAAGGGGGAAGGAGATGTGGGGTGATGCATAAAACCAGAGTTTGATATAAGCACAGGTACCGTTCCAAAAACCAACTATGGAATAGACAAGACCTACACCGTCCTCAGTGAAAGGGACTCAAAACCCCATATTTCCCACAGAGGAAAATATCTGACTAGTAAGAATCTTAAAACCTATGTATTGATATGTCTCCGTAACGGAATCAAGTGTGTCTAGACTGGCATAAACATGGCAGCGAGAATCAGCTCAAACCCACTATAAAAAGGAATTTCAAAAACAAAACAAAAAAACTGGGAAATTCTTTACAATTCCTTCGGGGTGTCTGATGAAAGCTGGAATGACCCTATCTACAACGACAGCTGGATGTGGCATAAGGAGGGACACTTGGGACTGAGACGATTGGTGAGATTGGGTGAGCAAATGCAGACCCTTTAAAGCAATAATGCATGGCACCCATTCCATGGGTCCGAACTCTCCAGGTTGAAGGGAATATTACTACAGCTATAACATGTGCGGGAAACCTAGAGAACGGACACACTGTGAATACGAAAGGTTTCTAAAACTCAACGAATAGTCCCTCTCCTGGTGCTCCGGTTTGACTTTCCGTCTGCTTTACTATCAACCTCCCAACTTGGAGAGACAGCCCCTTTAACCTCTTGGTTCGCATAGGTTGCCAATTTGGCAGAGGATGAAAGGGAAGAGGGAGAACCAATGAGAGAGTAGCTGTTAGGCATTTGGATGGGCACATATCACTGTAATTTCCCGGCAGGAAGAAGAATTAACCAAATTCTCAGCCACCCACCGGGAACCAGTATAGGTCCTGAACCAAAATTTTGGACTTGCGGTCAGCTCACCAAAAACGAGTTGAAAAATGGAGCTCAGGGGCACAGCAATTCACAAACTGGCCGAGTAATAAAGGACAACTATCGTCCAAAAATCTGTTGAGGGAAGGCAACGAGGCGGACTTGAAAGTGAGGCAGAATAGCAGGAAACAGATTTCAAGAGGTACGTTGGAATCGCCTTTAAAGCACAGGAAGAGGGGCACAACTTCGACAATGACGCACTTGGCCAAAAAGGGCGTATGCGTTTTCTCCTGAATATATTCAGGAGAAAACGCATATGCCCTTTTTGGCCAAGCAAACAAGCGGGCAATGCAAATCTGCACTACAAAGAAGTATCACTTCCCACCCGTCAAAAGGGACATCCACAAAATGTGTAAGAACAAGAAACGCAAGACAGGCCCTGGAGAACAGGGAGCCTTGTTATGCTGATGGGCGGGATGTAAATTGCCAACTGCCTCTCTGGAGGAGTGCATTCTGTTCCCTAAAACAAGTAAAGAACAGAGCTACAGAGCCAAGGGCACTACCAGTCTAGGGAATATACCTTGGGAAAACTGAAAATCAATAAGACAGAGCCACCCCAAAATTTAGGGCTGCACTGCATACAAGGACCTCAACTTGGATACACCTTAAGTATCCCAGAAAATATAAACATGGTTCAAAAAATTGTGGTACTTACGTACGATGGAATATCCCTCAGCCATGAAATCAATGTCATAAGACCAGTAGCAGAAAAATGGGTGGATTCAGGTACGATGATTCTAAGTGAAATAAGTCACACAGAAAAAGAAACTTATCATAAGATATCACTTATGAAGATCCTGTAAACATGGCTACACTTGAACTGAGTTAGGAAAGAGAACAGTGTCTCACATTTAGAAAACACACTTTTACCTGCTTAAGGGGGAAGGAGAGGTGGGGTGATGCATAAAACCAGAGTTTGATATAAGCACAGGTACCGTTCCAAAAACCAACTATGGAATAGACAAGACCTACACCTTCCTCAGTGATAGGGACTCAAAACCCCATATTTCCCGCAGAGGAAAATATCTGACTAGTAAGAATCTTAAAACCTATGTATTGATATGTCTCCGTAAGGGAATCAAGTGTGTCTAGACTGGCATAAACATGGCAGCGAGAATCAGCTCAAACCCACTCTAAAAAGGAATTTCAAAAACAAAACAAAAAAACTGGGAAATTCTTTACAATTCCTTCAGGGTCTCTGATGAAAGCTGGAATGACCCTATCTACAACGACAGCTGGATGTGGCATAAGGAGGGACACTTGGGACTGAGACGATTGGTGAGATTGGGTGAGCAAATGCAGACCCTTTAAAGCAATAATGCATGGCACCCATTCCATGGGTCCGAACTCTCCAGGTTGAAGGGAATATTACTACAGCTATAACATGTGCGGGAAACCTAGAGAACGGACACACTGTGAATACGAAAGGTTTCTAAAACTCAACGAATAGTCCCTCTCCTGGTGCTCCGGTTTGACTTTCCGTCTGCTTTACTATCAACCTCCCAACTTGGAGAGACAGCCCCTTTAACCTCTTGGTTCGCATAGGTTACCAATTTGGCAGAGGATGAAAGGGAAGAGGGAGAACCAATGAGAGAGTAGCTGTTAGGCATTTGGATGGGCACATATCACTGTAATTTCCCGGCAGGAAGAAGAATTAACCAAATTCTCAGCCACCCACCGGGAACCAGTATAGGTCCTGAACCAAAATTTTGGACTTGCGGTCAGCTCACCAAAAACGAGTTGAAAAATGGAGCTCAGGGGCACAGCAATTCACAAACTGGCCGAGTAATAAAGGACAACTATCGTCCAAAAATCTGTTGAGGGAAGGCAACGAGGCGGACTTGAAAGTGAGGCAGAATAGCAGGAAACAGATTTCAAGAGGTACGTTGGAATCGCCTTTAAAGCACAGGAAGAGGGGCACAACTTCGACAATGACGCACTTGGCCAAAAAGGGCGTATGCGTTTTCTCCTGAATATATTCAGGAGAAAACGCATATGCCCTTTTTGGCCAAGCAAACAAGCGGGCAATGCAAATCTGCACTACAAAGAAGTATCACTTCCCACCGGTCAAAAGGGACATCCACAAAATGTGTAAGAACAAGAAACGCAAGACAGGCCCTGGAGAACAGGGAGCCTTGTTATGCTGATGGGCGGGATGTAAATTGCCAACTGCCTCTCTGGAGGAGTGCATTCTGTTCCCTAAAACAAGTAAAGAACAGAGCTACAGAGCCAAGGGCACTACCAGTCTAGGGAATATACCTTGGGAAAACTGAAAATCAATAAGACAGAGCCACCCCAAAATTTAGGGCTGCACTGCATACAAGGACCTCAACTTGGATACACCTTAAGTATCCCAGAAAATATAAACATGGTTCAAAAAATTGTGGTACTTACGTACGATGGAATATCCCTCAGCCATGAAATCAATGTCATAAGACCAGTAGCAGCAAAATGGGTGGATTCAGGTACGATGATTCTAAGTGAAATAAGTCACACAGAAAAAGAAACTTATCATAAGATATCACTTATGAAGATCCTGTAAACATGGCTACACTTGAACTGAGTTAGGAAAGAGAACAGTGTCTCACATTTAGAAAACACTCTTATACCTGCTTAAGGGGGAAGGAGAGGTGGGGTGATGCATAAAACCAGAGTTTGATATAAGCACAGGTACCGTTCCAAAAACCAACTATGGAATAGACAAGACCTACACCTTCCTCAGTGATAGGGACTCAAAACCCCATATTTCCCGCAGAGGAAAATATCTGACTAGTAAGAATCTTAAAACCTATGTATTGATATGTCTCCGTAAGGGAATCAAGTGTGTCTAGACTGGCATAAACATGGCAGCGAGAATCAGCTCAAACCCACTCTAAAAAGGAATTTCAAAAACAAAACAAAAAAACTGGGAAATTCTTTACAATTCCTTCAGGGTCTCTGATGAAAGCTGGAATGACCCTATCTACAACGACAGCTGGATGTGGCATAAGGAGGGACACTTGGGACTGAGACGATTGGTGAGATTGGGTGAGCAAATGCAGACCCTTTAAAGCAATAATGCATGGCACCCATTCCATGGGTCCGAACTCTCCAGGTTGAAGGGAATATTACTACAGCTATAACATGTGCGGGAAACCTAGAGAACGGACACACTGTGAATACGAAAGGTTTCTAAAACTCAAAGAATAGACCCCCTCCTGGTGCTCCGGTTTGACTTTCCGTCTGCTTTACTATCAACCTCCCAACTTGGAGAGACAGCCCCTTTAACCTCTTGGTTCGCACAGGTTGCCAATTTGGCAGAGGATGAAAGGGAAGAGGGAGAACCAATGAGAGAGTAGCTGTTAGGCATTTGGACGGGCACATATCACTGTAATTTCCCGGCAGGAAGAAGAATTAACCAAATTCTCAGCCACCCACCGGGAACCAGTATAGGTCCTGAACCAAAATTTTGGACTTGCGGTCAGCTCACCAAAAACGAGTTGAAAAATGGAGCTCAGGGGCACAGCAATTCACAAACTGGCCGAGTAATAAAGGACAACTATCGTCCAAAAATCTGTTGAGGGAAGGCAACGAGGCGGACTTGAAAGCGAGGCAGAATAGCAGGAAACAGATTTCAAGAGGTACGTTGGAATCGCCTTTAAAGCACAGGAAGAGGGGCACAACTTCGACAATGATGCACTTGGCCAAAAAGGGCGTATGCGTTTTCTCCTGAATATATTCAGTAGAAAACGCATACGCCCTTTTTGGCCAAGCAAGCAAGCGGGCAATGCAAATCTGCACTACAAAGAAGTATCACTTCCCACCGGTCAAAAGGGACATCCACAAAATATGTAAGAACAAGAAAGGCAAGACAGGCCCTGGAGAACAGGGAGCCTTGTTATGCTGATGGGTGGGATGTAAATTGCCAACTGCCTCTCTGGAGGAGTGCATTGTGTTCCCTAAAACAAGTAAAGAACAGAGCTACAGAGCCAAGGGCACTACCAGTCTAGGGAATATACCTTGGGAAAACTGAAAATCAATAAGACAGAGCCACCCCAAAATTTAGGGCTGCACTGCATACAAGGACCTCGACTTGGATACACCTTAAGTATCCCAGAAAATATAAACATGGTTCAAAAAATTGTGGTACTTACGTACGATGGAATATCCCTCAGCCATGAAATCAATGTCATAAGACCAGTAGCAGCAAAATGGGTGGATTCAGGTACGATGATTCTAAGTGAAATAAGTCACACAGAAAAAGAAACTTATCATAAGATATCACTTATGAAGATCCTGTAAACATGGCTACACTTGAACTGAGTTAGGAAAGAGAACAGTGTCTCACATTTAGAAAACACTCTTATACCTGCTTAAGGTGGAAGGAGATGTGGGGTGATGCATAAAACCAGAGTTTGATATAAGCACAGGTACCGTTCCAAAAACCAACTATGGAATAGACAAGACCTACACCGTCCTCAGTGAAAGGGACTCAAAACCCCATATTTCCCGCAGAGGAAAATATCTGACTAGTAAGAATCTTAAAACCTATGTATTGATATGTCTCCGTAAGGGAATCAAGTGTGTCTAGACTGGCATAAACATGGCAGCGAGAATCAGCTCAAACCCACTATAAAAAGGAATTTCAAAAACAAAACAAAAAAACTGGGAAATTCTTTACAATTCCTTCGGGGTGTCTGATGAAAGCTGGAATGACCCTATCTACAACGACAGCTGGATGTGGCATAAGGAGGGACACTTGGGACTGAGACGATTGGTGAGATTGGGTGAGCAAATGCAGACCCTTTAAAGCAATAATGCATGGCACCCATTCCATGGGTCCGAACTCTCCAGGTTGAAGGGAATATTACTACAGCTATAACATGTGCGGGAAACCTAGAGAACGGACACACTGTGAATACGAAAGGTTTCTAAAACTCAACGAATAGTCCCTCTCCTGGTGCTCCGGTTTGACTTTCCGTCTGCTTTACTATCAACCTCCCAACTTGGAGAGACAGCCCCTTTAACCTCTTGGTTCGCATAGGTTACCAATTTGGCAGAGGATGAAAGGGAAGAGGGAGAACCAATGAGAGAGTAGCTGTTAGGCATTTGGATGGGCACATATCACTGTAATTTCCCGGCAGGAAGAAGAATTAACCAAATTCTCAGCCACCCACCGGGAACCAGTATAGGTCCTGAACCAAAATTTTGGACTTGCGGTCAGCTCACCAAAAACGAGTTGAAAAATGGAGCTCAGGGGCACAGCAATTCACAAACTGGCCGAGTAATAAAGGACAACTATCGTCCAAAAATCTGTTGAGGGAAGGCAACGAGGCGGACTTGAAAGTGAGGCAGAATAGCAGGAAACAGATTTCAAGAGGTACGTTGGAATCGCCTTTAAAGCACAGGAAGAGGGGCACAACTTCGACAATGACGCACTTGGCCAAAAAGGGCGTATGCGTTTTCTCCTGAATATATTCAGGAGAAAACGCATATGCCCTTTTTGGCCAAGCAAACAAGCGGGCAATGCAAATCTGCACTACAAAGAAGTATCACTTCCCACCGGTCAAAAGGGACATCCACAAAATGTGTAAGAACAAGAAACGCAAGACAGGCCCTGGAGAACAGGGAGCCTTGTTATGCTGATGGGCGGGATGTAAATTGCCAACTGCCTCTCTGGAGGAGTGCATTCTGTTCCCTAAAACAAGTAAAGAACAGAGCTACAGAGCCAAGGGCACTACCAGTCTAGGGAATATACCTTGGGAAAACTGAAAATCAATAAGACAGAGCCACCCCAAAATTTAGGGCTGCACTGCATACAAGGACCTCAACTTGGATACACCTTAAGTATCCCAGAAAATATAAACATGGTTCAAAAAATTGTGGTACTTACGTACGATGGAATATCCCTCAGCCATGAAATCAATGTCATAAGACCAGTAGCAGCAAAATGGGTGGATTCAGGTACGATGATTCTAAGTGAAATAAGTCACACAGAAAAAGAAACTTATCATAAGATATCACTTATGAAGATCCTGTAAACATGGCTACACTTGAACTGAGTTAGGAAAGAGAACAGTGTCTCACATTTAGAAAACACTCTTATACCTGCTTAAGGGGGAAGGAGAGGTGGGGTGATGCATAAAACCAGAGTTTGATATAAGCACAGGTACCGTTCCAAAAACCAACTATGGAATAGACAAGACCTACACCTTCCTCAGTGATAGGGACTCAAAACCCCATATTTCCCGCAGAGGAAAATATCTGACTAGTAAGAATCTTAAAACCTATGTATTGATATGTCTCCGTAAGGGAATCAAGTGTGTCTAGACTGGCATAAACATGGCAGCGAGAATCAGCTCAAACCCACTCTAAAAAGGAATTTCAAAAACAAAACAAAAAAACTGGGAAATTCTTTACAATTCCTTCAGGGTCTCTGATGAAAGCTGGAATGACCCTATCTACAACGACAGCTGGATGTGGCATAAGGAGGGACACTTGGGACTGAGACGATTGGTGAGATTGGGTGAGCAAATGCAGACCCTTTAAAGCAATAATGCATGGCACCCATTCCATGGGTCCGAACTCTCCAGGTTGAAGGGAATATTACTACAGCTATAACATGTGCGGGAAACCTAGAGAACGGACACACTGTGAATACGAAAGGTTTCTAAAACTCAACGAATAGTCCCTCTCCTGGTGCTCCGGTTTGACTTTCCGTCTGCTTTACTATCAACCTCCCAACTTGGAGAGACAGCCCCTTTAACCTCTTGGTTCGCATAGGTTACCAATTTGGCAGAGGATGAAAGGGAAGAGGGAGAACCAATGAGAGAGTAGCTGTTAGGCATTTGGATGGGCACATATCACTGTAATTTCCCGGCAGGAAGAAGAATTAACCAAATTCTCAGCCACCCACCGGGAACCAGTATAGGTCCTGAACCAAAATTTTGGACTTGCGGTCAGCTCACCAAAAACGAGTTGAAAAATGGAGCTCAGGGGCACAGCAATTCACAAACTGGCCGAGTAATAAAGGACAACTATCGTCCAAAAATCTGTTGAGGGAAGGCAACGAGGCGGACTTGAAAGTGAGGCAGAATAGCAGGAAACAGATTTCAAGAGGTACGTTGGAATCGCCTTTAAAGCACAGGAAGAGGGGCACAACTTCGACAATGACGCACTTGGCCAAAAAGGGCGTATGCGTTTTCTCCTGAATATATTCAGGAGAAAACGCATATGCCCTTTTTGGCCAAGCAAACAAGCGGGCAATGCAAATCTGCACTACAAAGAAGTATCACTTCCCACCGGTCAAAAGGGACATCCACAAAATGTGTAAGAACAAGAAACGCAAGACAGGCCCTGGAGAACAGGGAGCCTTGTTATGCTGATGGGCGGGATGTAAATTGCCAACTGCCTCTCTGGAGGAGTGCATTCTGTTCCCTAAAACAAGTAAAGAACAGAGCTACAGAGCCAAGGGCACTACCAGTCTAGGGAATATACCTTGGGAAAACTGAAAATCAATAAGACAGAGCCACCCCAAAATTTAGGGCTGCACTGCATACAAGGACCTCAACTTGGATACACCTTAAGTATCCCAGAAAATATAAACATGGTTCAAAAAATTGTGGTACTTACGTACGATGGAATATCCCTCAGCCATGAAATCAATGTCATAAGACCAGTAGCAGCAAAATGGGTGGATTCAGGTACGATGATTCTAAGTGAAATAAGTCACACAGAAAAAGAAACTTATCATAAGATATCACTTATGAAGATCCTGTAAACATGGCTACACTTGAACTGAGTTAGGAAAGAGAACAGTGTCTCACATTTAGAAAACACTCTTATACCTGCTTAAGGGGGAAGGAGAGGTGGGGTGATGCATAAAACCAGAGTTTGATATAAGCACAGGTACCGTTCCAAAAACCAACTATGGAATAGACAAGACCTACACCTTCCTCAGTGATAGGGACTCAAAACCCCATATTTCCCGCAGAGGAAAATATCTGACTAGTAAGAATCTTAAAACCTATGTATTGATATGTCTCCGTAAGGGAATCAAGTGTGTCTAGACTGGCATAAACATGGCAGCGAGAATCAGCTCAAACCCACTCTAAAAAGGAATTTCAAAAACAAAACAAAAAAACTGGGAAATTCTTTACAATTCCTTCAGGGTCTCTGATGAAAGCTGGAATGACCCTATCTACAACGACAGCTGGATGTGGCATAAGGAGGGACACTTGGGACTGAGACGATTGGTGAGATTGGGTGAGCAAATGCAGACCCTTTAAAGCAATAATGCATGGCACCCATTCCATGGGTCCGAACTCTCCAGGTTGAAGGGAATATTACTACAGCTATAACATGTGCGGGAAACCTAGAGAACGGACACACTGTGAATACGAAAGGTTTCTAAAACTCAACGAATAGTCCCTCTCCTGGTGCTCCGGTTTGACTTTCCGTCTGCTTTACTATCAACCTCCCAACTTGGAGAGACAGCCCCTTTAACCTCTTGGTTCGCATAGGTTACCAATTTGGCAGAGGATGAAAGGGAAGAGGGAGAACCAATGAGAGAGTAGCTGTTAGGCATTTGGATGGGCACATATCACTGTAATTTCCCGGCAGGAAGAAGAATTAACCAAATTCTCAGCCACCCACCGGGAACCAGTATAGGTCCTGAACCAAAATTTTGGACTTGCGGTCAGCTCACCAAAAACGAGTTGAAAAATGGAGCTCAGGGGCACAGCAATTCACAAACTGGCCGAGTAATAAAGGACAACTATCGTCCAAAAATCTGTTGAGGGAAGGCAACGAGGCGGACTTGAAAGTGAGGCAGAATAGCAGGAAACAGATTTCAAGAGGTACGTTGGAATCGCCTTTAAAGCACAGGAAGAGGGGCACAACTTCGACAATGACGCACTTGGCCAAAAAGGGCGTATGCGTTTTCTCCTGAATATATTCAGGAGAAAACGCATATGCCCTTTTTGGCCAAGCAAACAAGCGGGCAATGCAAATCTGCACTACAAAGAAGTATCACTTCCCACCGGTCAAAAGGGACATCCACAAAATGTGTAAGAACAAGAAACGCAAGACAGGCCCTGGAGAACAGGGAGCCTTGTTATGCTGATGGGCGGGATGTAAATTGCCAACTGCCTCTCTGGAGGAGTGCATTCTGTTCCCTAAAACAAGTAAAGAACAGAGCTACAGAGCCAAGGGCACTACCAGTCTAGGGAATATACCTTGGGAAAACTGAAAATCAATAAGACAGAGCCACCCCAAAATTTAGGGCTGCACTGCATACAAGGACCTCAACTTGGATACACCTTAAGTATCCCAGAAAATATAAACATGGTTCAAAAAATTGTGGTACTTACGTACGATGGAATATCCCTCAGCCATGAAATCAATGTCATAAGACCAGTAGCAGCAAAATGGGTGGATTCAGGTACGATGATTCTAAGTGAAATAAGTCACACAGAAAAAGAAACTTATCATAAGATATCACTTATGAAGATCCTGTAAACATGGCTACACTTGAACTGAGTTAGGAAAGAGAACAGTGTCTCACATTTAGAAAACACTCTTATACCTGCTTAAGGGGGAAGGAGAGGTGGGGTGATGCATAAAACCAGAGTTTGATATAAGCACAGGTACCGTTCCAAAAACCAACTATGGAATAGACAAGACCTACACCTTCCTCAGTGATAGGGACTCAAAACCCCATATTTCCCGCAGAGGAAAATATCTGACTAGTAAGAATCTTAAAACCTATGTATTGATATGTCTCCGTAAGGGAATCAAGTGTGTCTAGACTGGCATAAACATGGCAGCGAGAATCAGCTCAAACCCACTCTAAAAAGGAATTTCAAAAACAAAACAAAAAAACTGGGAAATTCTTTACAATTCCTTCAGGGTCTCTGATGAAAGCTGGAATGACCCTATCTACAACGACAGCTGGATGTGGCATAAGGAGGGACACTTGGGACTGAGACGATTGGTGAGATTGGGTGAGCAAATGCAGACCCTTTAAAGCAATAATGCATGGCACCCATTCCATGGGTCCGAACTCTCCAGGTTGAAGGGAATATTACTACAGCTATAACATGTGCGGGAAACCTAGAGAACGGACACACTGTGAATACGAAAGGTTTCTAAAACTCAAAGAATAGACCCCCTCCTGGTGCTCCGGTTTGACTTTCCGTCTGCTTTACTATCAACCTCCCAACTTGGAGAGACAGCCCCTTTAACCTCTTGGTTCGCACAGGTTGCCAATTTGGCAGAGGATGAAAGGGAAGAGGGAGAACCAATGAGAGAGTAGCTGTTAGGCATTTGGACGGGCACATATCACTGTAATTTCCCGGCAGGAAGAAGAATTAACCAAATTCTCAGCCACCCACCGGGAACCAGTATAGGTCCTGAACCAAAATTTTGGACTTGCGGTCAGCTCACCAAAAACGAGTTGAAAAATGGAGCTCAGGGGCACAGCAATTCACAAACTGGCCGAGTAATAAAGGACAACTATCGTCCAAAAATCTGTTGAGGGAAGGCAACGAGGCGGACTTGAAAGCGAGGCAGAATAGCAGGAAACAGATTTCAAGAGGTACGTTGGAATCGCCTTTAAAGCACAGGAAGAGGGGCACAACTTCGACAATGATGCACTTGGCCAAAAAGGGCGTATGCGTTTTCTCCTGAATATATTCAGTAGAAAACGCATACGCCCTTTTTGGCCAAGCAAGCAAGCGGGCAATGCAAATCTGCACTACAAAGAAGTATCACTTCCCACCGGTCAAAAGGGACATCCACAAAATGTGTAAGAACAAGAAAGGCAAGACAGGCCCTGGAGAACAGGGAGCCTTGTTATGCTGATGGGTGGGATGTAAATTGCCAACTGCCTCTCTGGAGGAGTGCATTGTGTTCCCTAAAACAAGTAAAGAACAGAGCTACAGAGCCAAGGGCACTACCAGTCTAGGGAATATACCTTGGGAAAACTGAAAATCAATAAGACAGAGCCACCCCAAAATTTAGGGCTGCACTGCATACAAGGACCTCGACTTGGATACACCTTAAGTATCCCAGAAAATATAAACATGGTTCAAAAAATTGTGGTACTTACGTACGATGGAATATCCCTCAGCCATGAAATCAATGTCATAAGACCAGTAGCAGCAAAATGGGTGGATTCAGGTACGATGATTCTAAGTGAAATAAGTCACACAGAAAAAGAAACTTATCATAAGATATCACTTATGAAGATCCTGTAAACATGGCTACACTTGAACTGAGTTAGGAAAGAGAACAGTGTCTCACATTTAGAAAACACTCTTATACCTGCTTAAGGGGGAAGGAGAGGTGGGGTGATGCATAAAACCAGAGTTTGATATAAGCACAGGTACCGTTCCAAAAACCAACTATGGAATAGACAAGACCTACACCGTCCTCAGTGAAAGGGACTCAAAACCCCATATTTCCCGCAGAGGAAAATATCTGACTAGTAAGAATCTTAAAACCTATGTATTGATATGTCTCCGTAAGGGAATCAAGTGTGTCTAGACTGGCATAAACATGGCAGCGAGAATCAGCTCAAACCCACTATAAAAAGGAATTTCAAAAACAAAACAAAAAAACTGGGAAATTCTTTACAATTCCTTCGGGGTGTCTGATGAAAGCTGGAATGACCCTATCTACAACGACAGCTGGATGTGGCATAAGGAGGGACACTTGGGACTGAGACGATTGGTGAGATTGGGTGAGCAAATGCAGACCCTTTAAAGCAATAATGCATGGCACCCATTCCATGGGTCCGAACTCTCCAGGTTGAAGGGAATATTACTACAGCTATAACATGTGCGGGAAACCTAGAGAACGGACACACTGTGAATAAGAAAGGTTTCTAAAACTCAAAGAATAAACCCTCTCCTGGTGCTCTGGTTTGACTTTCCGGCTGCTTTACTATCAACCTCCCAACTTGGAGAGACAGCCCCTTTAACCTCTTGGTTCGCACAGGTTGCCAATTTGGCAGAGGATGAAAGGGAAGAGGGAGAACCAATGAGAGAGTAGCTGTTAGGCATTTGGATGGGCACATATCACTGTAATTTCCCGGCAGGAAGAAGAATTAACCAAATTCTCAGCCACCCACCGGGAACCAGTATAGGTCCTGAACCAAAATTTTGGACTTGCGGTCAGCTCTCCAAAAACGAGTTGAAAAATGGAGCTCAGGGACACAGCAATTCACAAACTGGCCGAGTAATAAAGGACAGCTATCGTCCAAAAATCTGTTGATGGAAGGCAACGAGGCGGACTTGAAAGCGAGGCAGAATAGCAGGAAACAGATTTCAAGAGGTACGTTGGAATCGCCTTTAAAGCACAGGAAGAGGGGCACAACTTCGACAATGATGCACTTGGTCAAAAAGGGCGTATGCGTTTTCTCCTGAATATATTCAGGAGAAAACGCATACGCCCTTTTTGGCCAAGCAAGCAAGCGGGCAATGCAAATCTGCACTACAAAGAAGTATCACTTCCCACCGGTCAAAAGGGACATCCACAAAATGTGTAAGAACAAGAAAGGCAAGACAGGCCCTGGAGAACAGGGAGCCTTGTTATGCTGATGGGTGGGATGTAAATTGCCAACTGCCTCTCTGGAGGAGTGCATTCTGTTCCCTAAAACAAGTAAAGAACAGAGCTACAGAGCCAAGGGCACTACCAGTCTAGGGAATATACCTTGGGAAAACTGAAAATCAATAAGACAGAGCCACCCCAAAATTTAGGGCTGCACTGCATACAAGGACCTCAACTTGGATACACCTTAAGTATCCCAGAAAATATAAACATGGTTCAAAAAATTGTGGTACTTACGTACGATGGAATATCCCTCAGCCATGAAATCAATGTCATAAGACCAGTAGCAGCAAAATGGGTGGATTCAGGTACGATGATTCTAAGTGAAATAAGTCACACAGAAAAAGAAACTTATCATAAGATATCACTTATGAAGATCCTGTAAACATGGGTACACTTGAACTGAGTTAGCAAAGAGAACAGTGTCTCACATTTAGAAAACACTCTTATACCTGCTTAAGGGGGAAGGAGATGTGGGGTGATGCATAAAACCAGAGTTTGATATAAGCACAGGTACCGTTCCAAAAACCAACTATGGAATAGACAAGACCTACACCGTCCTCAGTGAAAGGGACTCAAAACCCCATATTTCCCGCAGAGGAAAATACCTGACTAGTAAGAATCTTAAAACCTATGTATTGATATGTCTCCGTAAGGGAATCAAGTGTGTCTAGACTGGCATAAACATGGCAGCGAGAATCAGCTCAAACCCACTATAAAAAGGAATTTCAAAAACAAAACAAAAAAACTGGGAAATTCTTTACAATTCCTTCGGGGTGTCTGATGAAAGCTGGAATGACCCTATCTACAACGACAGCTGGATGTGGCATAAGGAGGGACACTTGGGACTGAGACGATTGGTGAGATTGGGTGAGCAAATGCAGACCCTTTAAAGCAATAATGCATGGCACCCATTCCATGGGTCCGAACTCTCCAGGTTGAAGGGAATATTACTACAGCTATAACATGTGCGGGAAACCTAGAGAACGGACACACTGTGAATACGAAAGGTTTCTAAAACTCAACGAATAGTCCCTCTCCTGGTGCTCCGGTTTGACTTTCCGTCTGCTTTACTATCAACCTCCCAACTTGGAGAGACAGCCCCTTTAACCTCTTGGTTCGCATAGGTTGCCAATTTGGCAGAGGATGAAAGGGAAGAGGGAGAACCAATGAGAGAGTAGCTGTTAGGCATTTGGATGGGCACATATCACTGTAATTTCCCGGCAGGAAGAAGAATTAACCAAATTCTCAGCCACCCACCGGGAACCAGTATAGGTCCTGAACCAAAATTTTGGACTTGCGGTCAGCTCACAAAAAACGAGTTGAAAAATGGAGCTCAGGGGCACAGCAATTCACAAACTGGCCGAGTAATAAAGGACAACTATCGTCCAAAAATCTGTTGAGGGAAGGCAACGAGGCGGACTTGAAAGTGAGGCAGAATAGCAGGAAACAGATTTCAAGAGGTACGTTGGAATCGCCTTTAAAGCACAGGAAGAGGGGCACAACTTCGACAATGACGCACTTGGCCAAAAAGGGCGTATGCGTTTTCTCCTGAATATATTCAGGAGAAAACGCATATGCCCTTTTTGGCCAAGCAAACAAGCGGGCAATGCAAATCTGCACTACAAAGAAGTATCACTTCCCACCGGTCAAAAGGGACATCCACAAAATGTGTAAGAACAAGAAACGCAAGACAGGCCCTGGAGAACAGGGAGCCTTGTTATGCTGATGGGCGGGATGTAAATTGCCAACTGCCTCTCTGGAGGAGTGCATTCTGTTCCCTAAAACAAGTAAAGAACAGAGCTACAGAGCCAAGGGCACTACCAGTCTAGGGAATATACCTTGGGAAAACTGAAAATCAATAAGACAGAGCCACCCCAAAATTTAGGGCTGCACTGCATACAAGGACCTCAACTTGGATACACCTTAAGTATCCCAGAAAATATAAACATGGTTCAAAAAATTGTGGTACTTACGTACGATGGAATATCCCTCAGCCATGAAATCAATGTCATAAGACCAGTAGCAGCAAAATGGGTGGATTCTGGTACGATGATTCTAAGTGAAATAAGTCACACAGAAAAAGAAACTTATCATAAGATATCACTTATGAAGATCCTGTAAACATGGCTACACTTGAACTGAGTTAGCAAAGAGAACAGTGTCTCACATTTAGAAAACACTCTTATACCTGCTTAAGGGGGAAGGAGAGGTGGGGTGATGCATAAAACCAGAGTTTGATATAAGCACAGGTACCGTTCCAAAAACCAACTATGGAATAGACAAGACCTACACCGTCCTCAGTGAAAGGGACTCAAAACCCCATATTTCCCGCAGAGGAAAATATCTGACTAGTAAGAATCTTAAAACCTATGTATTGATATGTCTCCGTAAGGGAATCAAGTGTGTCTAGACTGGCATAAACATGGCAGCGAGAATCAGCTCAAACCCACTATAAAAAGGAATTTCAAAAACAAAACAAAAAACCTGGGAAATTCTTTACAATTCCTTCAGGGTCTCTGATGAAAGCTGGAAAGACCCTATCTACAACGACAGCTGGATGTGGCATAAGGAGGGACACTTGGGACTGAGACGATTGGTGAGATTGGGTGAGCAAATGCAGACCCTTTAAAGCAATAATGCATGGCACCCATTCCATGGGTCCGAACTCTCCAGGTTGAAGGGAATATTACTACAGCTATAACATGTGCGGGAAACCTAGAGAACGGACACACTGTGAATACGAAAGGTTTCTAAAACTCAACGAATAGTCCCTCTCCTGGTGCTCCGGTTTGACTTTCCTTCTGCTTTACTATCAACCTCCCAACTTGGAGAGACAGCCCCTTTAATCTCTTGGTTCGCACAGGTTGCCAATTTGGCAGAGGATGAAAGGGAAGAGGGAGAACCAATGAGAGAGTAGCTGTTAGGCATTTGGACGGGCACATATCACTGTAATTTCCCGGCAGGAAGAAGAATTAACCAAATTCTCAGCCACCCACCGGGAACCAGTATAGGTCCTGAACCAAAATTTTGGACTTGTGGTCAGCTCACAAAAAATGAGTTGAAAAATGGAGCTCAGGGGCACAGCAATTCACAAACTGGCCGAGTAATAAAGGACAACTATCATCCAAAAATCTGTTGAGGGAAGGCAACGAGGCGGACTTGAAAGTGAGGCAGAATAGCATGAAACAGATTTCAAGAGGTACGTTGGAATCGCCTTTAAAGCACAGGAAGAGGGGCACAACTTCGACAATGACGCACTTGGCCAAAAAGGGCGTATGCGTTTTCTCCTGAATATATTCAGGAGAAAACGCATACGCCCTTTTTGGCCAAGCAAGCAAGCGGGCAATGCAAATCTGCACTACAAAGAAGTATCACTTCCCACCGGTCAAAAGGGACATCCACAAAATGTGTAAGAACAAGAAAGGCAAGACAGGCCTTGGAGAACAGGGAGCCTTGTTATGCTGATGGGCGGGATGTAAATTGCCAACTGCCTCTCTGGAGGAGTGCATTGTGTTCCCTAAAACAAGTAAAGAACAGAGCTACAGAGCCAAGGGCACTACCAGTCTAGGGAATATACCTTGGGAAAACTGAAAATCAATAAGACAGAGCCACCCCAAAATTTAGGGCTGCACTGCATACAAGGACCTCAAATTGGATACACCTTAAGTATCCCAGAAAATATAAACATGGTTCAAAAAATTGTGGTACTTACGTACGATGGAATATCCCACAGCCATGAAATCAATGTCATAAGACCAGTAGCAGCAAAATGGGTGGATTCAGGTACGATGATTCTAAGTGAAATAAGTCACACAGAAAAAGAAACTTATCATAAGATATCACTTATGAAGATCCTGTAAACATGGCTACACTTGAACTGAGTTAGGAAAGAGAACAGTGTCTCACATTTAGAAAACACTCTTATACCTGCTTAAGGGGGAAGGAGAGGTGGGGTGATGCATAAAACCAGAGTTTGATATAAGCACAGGTACCGTTCCAAAAACCAACTATGGAATAGACAAGACCTACACCGTCCTCAGTGAAAGGGACTCAAAACCCCATATTTCCCGCAGAGGAAAATATCTGACTAGTAAGAATCTTAAAACCTATGTATTGATATGTCTCCGTAAGGGAATCAAGTGTGTCTAGACTGGCATAAACATGGCAGCGAGAATCAGCTCAAACCCACTATAAAAAGGAATTTCAAAAACAAAACAAAAAAACTGGGAAATTCTTTACAATTCCTTCAGGGTCTCTGATGAAAGCTGGAATGACCCTATCTACAATGACAGCTGGATGTGGCATAAGGAGGGACACTTGGGACTGAGACGATTGGTGAGATTGGGTGAGCAAATGCAGACCCTTTAAAGCAATAATGCATGGCACCCATTCCATGGGTCCGAACTCTCCAGGTTGAAGGGAATATTACTACAGCTATAACATGTGCGGGAAACCTAGAGAACGGACACACTGTGAATACGAAAGGTTTCTAAAACTCAAAGAATAGACCCTCTCCTGGTGCTCCGGTTTGACTTTCCGTCTGCTTTACTATCAACCTCCCAACTTGGAGAGACAGCCCCTTTAACCTCTTGGTTCGCACAGGTTGCCAATTTGGCAGAGGATGAAAGGGAAGAGGGAGAACCAATGAGAGAGTAGCTGTTAGGCATTTGGACGGGCACATATCACTGTAATTTCCCGGCAGGAAGAAGAATTAACCAAATTCTCAGCCACCCACCGGGAACCAGTATAGGTCCTGAACCAAAATTTTGGACTTGCGGTCAGCTCACCAAAAACGAGTTGAAAAATGGAGCTCAGGGGCACAGCAATTCACAAACTGGCCGAGTAATAAAGGACAACTATCGTCCAAAAATCTGTTGAGGGAAGGCAACGAGGCGGACTTGAAAGCGAGGCAGAATAGCAGGAAACAGATTTCAAGAGGTACGTTGGAATCGCCTTTAAAGCACAGGAAGAGGGGCACAACTTCGACAATGATGCACTTGGCCAAAAAGGGCGTATGCGTTTTCTCCTGAATATATTCAGGAGAAAACGCATACGCCCTTTTTGGCCAAGCAAGCAAGCGGGCAATGCAAATCTGCACTACAAAGAAGTATCACTTCCCACCGGTCAAAAGGGACATCCACAAAATGTGTAAGAACAAGAAAGGCAAGACAGGCCCTGGAGAACAGGGAGCCTTGTTATGCTGATGGGCGGGATGTAAATTGCCAACTGCCTCTCTGGAGGAGTGCATTCTGTTCCCTAAAACAAGTAAAGAACAGAGCTACAGAGCCAAGGGCACTACCAGTCTAGGGAATATACCTTGGGAAAACTGAAAATCAATAAGACAGAGCCACCCCAAAATTTAGGGCTGCACTGCATACAAGGACCTCAACTTGGATACACCTTAAGTATCCCAGAAAATATAAACATGGTTCAAAAAATTGTGGTACTTACGTACGATGGAATATCCCTCAGCCATGAAATCAATGTCATAAGACCAGTAGCAGCAAAATGGGTGGATTCAGGTACGATGATTCTAAGTGAAATAAGTCACACAGAAAAAGAAACTTATCATAAGATATCACTTATGAAGATCCTGTAAACATGGGTACACTTGAACTGAGTTAGGAAAGAGAACAGTGTCTCACATTTAGAAAACACTCTTATACCTGCTTAAGGGGGAAGGAGATGTGGGGTGATGCATAAAACCAGAGTTTGATATAAGCACAGGTACCGTTCCAAAAACCAACTATGGAATAGACAAGACCTACACCGTCCTCAGTGAAAGGGACTCAAAACCCCATATTTCCCGCAGAGGAAAATATCTGACTAGTAAGAATCTTAAAACCTATGTATTGATATGTCTCCGTAAGGGAATCAAGTGTGTCTAGACTGGCATAAACATGGCAGCGAGAATCAGCTCAAACCCACTCTAAAAAGGAATTTCAAAAACAAAACAAAAAAACTGGGAAATTCTTTACAATTCCTTCAGGGTCTCTGATGAAAGCTGGAATGACCCTATCTACAACGACAGCTGGATGTGGCATAAGGAGGGACACTTGGGACTGAGACGATTGGTGAGATTGGGTGAGCAAATGCAGACCCTTTAAAGCAATAATGCATGGCACCCATTCCATGGGTCCGAACTCTCCAGGTTGAAGGGAATATTACTACAGCTATAACATGTGCGGGAAACCTAGAGAACGGACACACTGTGAATACGAAAGGTTTCTAAAACTCAAAGAATAAACCCTCTCCTGGTGCTCCGGTTTGACTTTCCGTCTGCTTTACTATCAACCTCCCAACTTGGAGAGACAGCCCCTTTAACCTCTTGGTTCGCACAGGTTGCCAATTTGGCAGAGGATGAAAGGGAAGAGGGAGAACCAATGAGAGAGTAGCTGTTAGGCATTTGGATGGGCACATATCACTGTAATTTCCCGGCAGGAAGAAGAATTAACCAAATTCTCAGCCACCCACCGGGAACCAGTATAGGTCCTGAACCAAAATTTTGGACTTGTGGTCAGCTCACAAAAAACGAGTTGAAAAATGGAGCTCAGGGGCACAGCAATTCACAAACTGGCCGAGTAATAAAGGACAACTATCATCCAAAAATCTGTTGAGGGAAGGCAACGAGGCGGACTTGAAAGTGAGGCAGAATAGCATGAAACAGATTTCAAGAGGTACGTTGGAATCGCCTTTAAAGCACAGGAAGAGGGGCACAACTTCGACAATGACGCACTTGGCCAAAAAGGGCGTATGCGTTTTCTCCTGAATATATTCAGGAGAAAACGCATACGCCCTTTTTGGCCAAGCAAGCAAGCGGGCAATGCAAATCTGCACTACAAAGAAGTATCACTTCCCACCGGTCAAAAGGGACATCCACAAAATGTGTAAGAACAAGAAAGGCAAGACAGGCCTTGGAGAACAGGGAGCCTTGTTATGCTGATGGGCGGGATGTAAATTGCCAACTGCCTCTCTGGAGGAGTGCATTGTGTTCCCTAAAACAAGTAAAGAACAGAGCTACAGAGCCAAGGGCACTACCAGTCTAGGGAATATACCTTGGGAAAACTGAAAATCAATAAGACAGAGCCACCCCAAAATTTAGGGCTGCACTGCATACAAGGACCTCAAATTGGATACACCTTAAGTATCCCAGAAAATATAAACATGGTTCAAAAAATTGTGGTACTTACGTACGATGGAATATCCCACAGCCATGAAATCAATGTCATAAGACCAGTAGCAGCAAAATGGGTGGATTCAGGTACGATGATTCTAAGTGAAATAAGTCACACAGAAAAAGAAACTTATCATAAGATATCACTTATGAAGATCCTGTAAACATGGCTACACTTGAACTGAGTTAGGAAAGAGAACAGTGTCTCACATTTAGAAAACACTCTTATACCTGCTTAAGGGGGAAGGAGAGGTGGGGTGATGCATAAAACCAGAGTTTGATATAAGCACAGGTACCGTTCCAAAAACCAACTATGGAATAGACAAGACCTACACCGTCCTCAGTGAAAGGGACTCAAAACCCCATATTTCCCGCAGAGGAAAATATCTGACTAGTAAGAATCTTAAAACCTATGTATTGATATGTCTCCGTAAGGGAATCAAGTGTGTCTAGACTGGCATAAACATGGCAGCGAGAATCAGCTCAAACCCACTATAAAAAGGAATTTCAAAAACAAAACAAAAAAACTGGGAAATTCTTTACAATTCCTTCAGGGTCTCTGATGAAAGCTGGAATGACCCTATCTACAATGACAGCTGGATGTGGCATAAGGAGGGACACTTGGGACTGAGACGATTGGTGAGATTGGGTGAGCAAATGCAGACCCTTTAAAGCAATAATGCATGGCACCCATTCCATGGGTCCGAACTCTCCAGGTTGAAGGGAATATTACTACAGCTATAACATGTGCGGGAAACCTAGAGAACGGACACACTGTGAATACGAAAGGTTTCTAAAACTCAAAGAATAGACCCTCTCCTGGTGCTCCGGTTTGACTTTCCGTCTGCTTTACTATCAACCTCCCAACTTGGAGAGACAGCCCCTTTAACCTCTTGGTTCGCACAGGTTGCCAATTTGGCAGAGGATGAAAGGGAAGAGGGAGAACCAATGAGAGAGTAGCTGTTAGGCATTTGGACGGGCACATATCACTGTAATTTCCCGGCAGGAAGAAGAATTAACCAAATTCTCAGCCACCCACCGGGAACCAGTATAGGTCCTGAACCAAAATTTTGGACTTGCGGTCAGCTCACCAAAAACGAGTTGAAAAATGGAGCTCAGGGGCACAGCAATTCACAAACTGGCCGAGTAATAAAGGACAACTATCGTCCAAAAATCTGTTGAGGGAAGGCAACGAGGCGGACTTGAAAGCGAGGCAGAATAGCAGGAAACAGATTTCAAGAGGTACGTTGGAATCGCCTTTAAAGCACAGGAAGAGGGGCACAACTTCGACAATGATGCACTTGGCCAAAAAGGGCGTATGCGTTTTCTCCTGAATATATTCAGGAGAAAACGCATACGCCCTTTTTGGCCAAGCAAGCAAGCGGGCAATGCAAATCTGCACTACAAAGAAGTATCACTTCCCACCGGTCAAAAGGGACATCCACAAAATGTGTAAGAACAAGAAAGGCAAGACAGGCCCTGGAGAACAGGGAGCCTTGTTATGCTGATGGGCGGGATGTAAATTGCCAACTGCCTCTCTGGAGGAGTGCATTCTGTTCCCTAAAACAAGTAAAGAACAGAGCTACAGAGCCAAGGGCACTACCAGTCTAGGGAATATACCTTGGGAAAACTGAAAATCAATAAGACAGAGCCACCCCAAAATTTAGGGCTGCACTGCATACAAGGACCTCAACTTGGATACACCTTAAGTATCCCAGAAAATATAAACATGGTTCAAAAAATTGTGGTACTTACGTACGATGGAATATCCCTCAGCCATGAAATCAATGTCATAAGACCAGTAGCAGCAAAATGGGTGGATTCAGGTACGATGATTCTAAGTGAAATAAGTCACACAGAAAAAGAAACTTATCATAAGATATCACTTATGAAGATCCTGTAAACATGGGTACACTTGAACTGAGTTAGGAAAGAGAACAGTGTCTCACATTTAGAAAACACTCTTATACCTGCTTAAGGGGGAAGGAGATGTGGGGTGATGCATAAAACCAGAGTTTGATATAAGCACAGGTACCGTTCCAAAAACCAACTATGGAATAGACAAGACCTACACCGTCCTCAGTGAAAGGGACTCAAAACCCCATATTTCCCGCAGAGGAAAATATCTGACTAGTAAGAATCTTAAGGGGCTTCCCTGGTGGCGCAGTCGTTGAGAGTCCGCCTGCCGATGCAGGGGACACGGGTTCGTGCCCCGGTCCGGGAAGATCCCACATGCTGCGGAGCAGCTGGGCCCATGAGCCATGGCCGCTGAGCCTGCGTGTCCGGAGCCTGTGCTCCGCAACGGGAGAGGCCACAACAGCGAGAGGCCCGCGTACTGCAAAAAAAAAAAAAAAAAAAAAAAAAAAAAAAAAAAAAAAAAGATTTCAAGAGGTACGTTGGAATCACCTTTAAAGCACAGGAAGAGGGGCACAACTTTGACAATGATGCAATTGGCCAAAAAGGGCGTATGCGTTTTCTCCTGAATATATTCAGGAGAAAACGCATACGCCCTTTTTGGCCAAGCAAGCAAGCGGGCAATGCAAATCTGCACTACAAAGAAGTATCACTTCCCACCGGTCAAAAGGGACATCCACAAAATGTGTAAGAACAATAAAGGCAAGACAGGCCCTGGAGAACAGGGAGCCTTGTTATGCTGATGGGCGGGATGTAATTTGACAACTGCCTCTCTGGAGGAGTGCATTCTGTTCCCTAAAACAAGTAAAGAACAGAGCTACAGAGCCAAGGGCACTACCAGCCTAGGGAATATACATTGGGAAAACTGAAAATCAATAAGACAGAGCCACCCCAAAATTTAGGGCTGCACTGCATACAAGGACCTCAACTTGGATACACCTTAAGTATCCCAGAAAATATAAACATGGTTCAAAAAATTGTGGTACTTACGTATGATGGAATATCCCTCAGCCATGAAATCAATGTCATAAGACCAGTAGCAGCAAAATGGGTGGATTCAGGTACGATGATTCTAAGTGAAATAAGTCACACAGAAAAAGAAACTTATCATAAGATATCACTTATGAAGATCCTGTAAACATGGCTACACTTGAACTGAGTTAGGAAAGAGAACAGTGTCTCACATTTAGAAAACACTCTTATACCTGCTTAAGGGGGAAGGAGAGGTGGGGTGATGCATAAAACCAGAGTTTGATATAAGCACAGGTACCGTTCCAAAAACCAACTATGGAATAGACAAGACCTACACCGTCCTCAGCGAAAGGGACTCAAAACCCCATATTTCCCGCAGAGGAAAATATCTGACTAGTAAGAATCTTAAAACCTATGTATTGATATGTCTCCGTAAGGGAATCAAGTGTGTCTAGACTGGCATAAACATGGCAGCGAGAATCAGCTCAAACCCACTATAAAAAGGAATTTCAAAAACAAAACAAAAAAAACTGGGAAATTCTTTACAATTCTTTAAGGGTCTCCGATGAAGGCTGGAATGACCCTATCTACAACGACAGCTGGATGTGGCATAAGAAGGGACACTTGGGACTGAGACGATTGGTGAGATTGGGTGAGCAAATGCAGACCCTTTAAAGCAATAATGCATGGCACCCATTCCATGGGTCCGAACTCTCCAGGTTGAAGGGAATATTACTACAGCTATAACATGTGCGGGAAACCTAGAGAACGGACACACTGTGAATACGAAAGGTTTCTAAAACTCAACGCATAGTCCCTCCCCTGGTGCTCCGGTTTGACTTTCCGTCTGCTTTACTATCAACCTCCCAACTTGGAGAGACAGCCCCTTTAACCTCTTGGTTCGCACAGGTTGCCAATTTGGCAGAGGATGAAAGGGAAGAGGGAGAACCAATGAGAGAGTAGCTGTTAGGCATTTGGACGGGCACATATCACTGTAATTTCCCGGCAGGAAGAAGAATTAACCAAATTCTCAGCCACCCACCGGGAACCAGTATAGGTCCTGAAGCAAAATTTTGGACTTGCGGTCAGCTCACCAAAAACGAGTTGAAAAATGGAGCTCAGGGGCACAGCAATTCACAAACTGGCCGAGTAATAAAGGACAACTATCGTCCAAAAATCTGTTGAGGGAAGGCAACGAGGCGGACTTGAAAGCGAGGCAGAATAGCAGGAAACAGATTTCAAGAGGTACGTTGGAATCGCCTTTAAAGCACAGGAAGAGGGGCACAACTTCGACAATGATGCACTTGGCCAAAAAGGGCGTATGCGTTTTCTCCTGAATATATTCAGGAGAAAACGCATATGCCCTTTTTGGCCAAGCAAGCAAGCGGGCAATGCAAATCTGCACTACAAAGAAGTATCACTTCCCACCGGTCAAAAGGGACATCCACAAAATGTGTAAGAACAAGAAAGGCAAGACAGGCCCTGGAGAACAGGGAGCCTTGTTATGCTGATGGGCGGGATGTAAATTGCCAACTGCCTCTCTGGAGGAGTGCATTCTGTTCCCTAAAACAAGTAAAGAACAGAGCTACAGAGCCAAGGGCACTACCAGTCTAGGGAATATACCTTGGGAAAACTGAAAATCAATAAGACAGAGCCACCCAAAAATTTAGGGCTGCACTGCATACAAGGACCTCAACTTGGATACACCTTAAGTATCCCAGAAAATATAAACATGGTTCAAAAAATTGTGGTACTTACGTACGATGGAATATCCCTCAGCCATGAAATCAATGTCATAAGACCAGTAGCAGCAAAATGGGTGGATTCAGGTACGATGATTCTAAGTGAAATAAGTCACACAGAAAAAGAAACTTATCATAAGATATCACTTATGAAGATCCTGTAAACATGGCTACACTTGAACTGAGTTAGGAAAGAGAACAGTGTCTCACATTTAGAAAACACTCTTATACCTGCTTAAGGTTGAAGGAGAGGTGGGGTGATGCATAAAACCAGAGTTTGATATAAGCACAGGTACCGTTCCAAAAACCAACTATGGAATAGACAAGACCTACACCGTCCTCAGTGAAAGGGACTCAAAACCCCATATTTCCCGCAGAGGAAAATATCTGACTAGTAAGAATCTTAAAACCTATGTATTGATATGTCTCCGTAAGGGAATCAAGTGTGTCTAGACTGGCATAAACATGGCAGCGAGAATCAGCTCAAACCCACTATAAAAAGGAATTTCAAAAACAAAACAAAAAAACTGGGAAATTCTTTACAATTCCTTCAGGGTCTCTGATGAAAGCTGGAATGACCCTATCTACAACGACAGCTGGATGTGGCATAAGGAGGGACACTTGGGACTGAGACGATTGGTGAGATTGGGTGAGCAAATGCAGACCCTTTAAAGCAATAATGCATGGCACCCATTCCATGGGTCCGAACTCTCCAGGTTGAAGGGAATATTACTACAGCTATAACATGTGCGGGAAACCTAGAGAACGGACACACTGTGAATACGAAAGGTTTCTAAAACTCAACGAATAGTCCCTCTCCTGGTGCTCCGGTTTGACTTTCCGTCTGCTTTACTATCAACCTCCCAACTTGGAGAGACAGCCCCTTTAACCTCTTGGTTCGCACAGGTTGCCAATTTGGCAGAGGATGAAAGGGAAGAGGGAGAACCAATGAGAGAGTAGCTGTTAGGCATTTGGACGGGCACATATCACTGTAATTTCCCGGCAGGAAGAAGAATTAACCAAATTCTCAGCCACCCACCGGGAACCAGTATAGGTCCTGAACCAAAATTTTGGACTTGCGGTCAGCTCACCAAAAACGAGTTGAAAAATGGAGCTCAGGGGCACAGCAATTCACAAACTGGCCGAGTAATAAAGGACAACTATCGTCCAAAAATCTGTTGAGGGAAGGCAACGAGGTGGACTTGAAAGCGAGGCAGAATAGCAGGAAACAGATTTCAAGAGGTACGTTGGAATTGCCTTTAAAGCACAGGAAGAGGGGCACAACTTCGACAATGATGCACTTGGCCAAAAAGGGCGTATGCGTTTTCTCCTGAATATATTCAGGAGAAAACGCATACGCCCTTTTTGGCCAAGCAAGCAAGCGGGCAATGCAAATCTGCACTACAAAGAAGTATCACTTCCCACCGGTCAAAAGGGACATCCACAAAATGTGTAAGAACAAGAAAGGCAAGACAGGCCCTGGAGAACAGGGAGCCTTGTTATGCTGATGGGCGGGATGTAAATTGCCAACTGCCTCTCTGGAGGAGTGCATTCTGTTCCCTAAAACAAGTAAAGAACAGAGCTACAGAGCCAAGGGCACTACCAGTCTAGGGAATATACCTTGGGAAAACTGAAAATCAATAAGACAGAGCCACCCCAAAATTTAGGGCTGCACTGCATACAAGGACCTCAACTTGGATACACCTTAAGTATCCCAGAAAATATAAACATGGTTCAAAAAATTGTGGTACTTACGTACGATGGAATATCCCTCAGCCATGAAATCAATGTCATAAGACCAGTAGCAGCAAAATGGGTGGATTCAGGTACGATGATTCTAAGTGAAATAAGTCACACAGAAAAAGAAACTTATCATAAGATATCACTTATGAAGATCCTGTAAACATGGCTACACTTGAACTGAGTTAGGAAAGAGAACAGTGTCTCACATTTAGAAAACACTCTTATACCTGCTTAAGGGGGAAGGAGAGGTGGGGTGATGCATAAAACCAGAGTTTGATATAAGCACAGGTACCGTTCCAAAAACCAACTATGGAATAGACAAGACCTACACCGTCCTCAGCGAAAGGGACTCAAAACCCCATATTTCCCGCAGAGGAAAATATCTGACTAGTAAGAATCTTAAAACCTATGTATTGATATGTCTCCGTAAGGGAATCAAGTGTGTCTAGACTGGCATAAACATGGCAGCGAGAATCAGCTCAAACCCACTATAAAAAGGAATTTCAAAAACAAAACAAAAAAACTGGGAAATTCTTTGCAATTCCTTCAGGGTCTCTGATGAAAGCTGGAATGACCCTATCTACAACGACAGCTGGATGTGGCATAAGGAGGGACACTTGGGACTGAGACGATTGGTGAGATTGGGTGAGCAAATGCAGACCCTTTAAAGCAATAATGCATGGCACCCATTCCATGGGTCCGAACTCTCCAGGTTGAAGGGAATATTACTACAGCTATAACATGTGCGGGAAACCTAGAGAACGGACACACTGTGAATACGAAAGGTTTCTAAAACTCAACGAATAGTCCCTCTCCTGGTGCTCCGGTTTGACTTTCCGTCTGCTTTACTATCAACCTCCCAACTTGGAGAGACAGCCCCTTTAACCTCTTGGTTCGCACAGGTTGCCAATTTGGCAGAGGATGAAAGGGAAGAGGGAGAACCAATGAGAGAGTAGCTGTTAGGCATTTGGACGGGCACATATCACTGTAATTTCCCGGCAGGAAGAAGAATTAACCAAATTCTCAGCCACCCACCGGGAACCAGTATAGGTCCTGAAGCAAAATTTTGGACTTGCGGTCAGCTCACCAAAAACGAGTTGAAAAATGGAGCTCAGGGGCACAGCAATTCACAAACTGGCCGAGTAATAAAGGACAACTATCGTCCAAAAATCTGTTGAGGGAAGGCAACGAGGCGGACTTGAAAGCGAGGCAGAATAGCAGGAAACAGATTTCAAGAGGTACGCTGGAATCGCCTTTAAAGCACAGGAAGAGGGGCACAACTTCGACAATGATGCACTTGGCCAAAAAGGGCGTATGCGTTTTCTCCTGAATATATTCAGGAGAAAACGCATACGCCCTTTTTGGCCAAGCAAGCAAGCGGGCAATGCAAATCTGCACTACAAAGAAGTATCACTTCCCACCGGTCAAAAGGGACATCCACAAAATGTGTAAGAACAAGAAAGGCAAGACAGGCCCTGGAGAACAGGGAGCCTTGTTATGCTGATGGGCGGGATGTAAATTGCCAACTGCCTCTCTGGAGGAGTGCATTCTGTTCCCTAAAACAAGTAAAGAACAGAGCTACAGAGCCAAGGGCACTACCAGTCTAGGGAATATACCTTGGGAAAACTGAAAATCAATAAGACAGAGCCACCCCAAAATTTAGGGCTGCACTGCATACAAGGACCTCAACTTGGATACACCTTAAGTATCCCAGAAAATATAAACATGGTTCAAAAAATTGTGGTACTTACGTACGATGGAATATCCCTCAGCCATGAAATCAATGTCATAAGACCAGTAGCAGCAAAATGGGTGGATTCAGGTACGATGATTCTAAGTGAAATAAGTCACACAGAAAAAGAAACTTATCATAAGATATCACTTATGAAGATCCTGTAAACATGGGTACACTTGAACTGAGTTAGGAAAGAGAACAGTGTCTCACATTTAGAAAACACTCTTATACCTGCTTAAGGTTGAAGGAGAGGTGGGGTGATGCATAAAACCAGAGTTTGATATAAGCACAGGTACCGTTCCAAAAACCAACTATGGAATAGACAAGACCTACACCGTCCTCAGTGAAAGGGACTCAAAACCCCATATTTCCCGCAGAGGAAAATATCTGACTAGTAAGAATCTTAAAACCTATGTATTGATATGTCTCCGTAAGGGAATCAAGTGTGTCTAGACTGGCATAAACATGGCAGCGAGAATCAGCTCAAACCCACTATAAAAAGGAATTTCAAAAACAAAACAAAAAAACTGGGAAATTCTTTACAATTCCTTCAGGGTCTCTGATGAAAGCTGGAATGACCCTATCTACAACGACAGCTGGATGTGGCATAAGGAGGGACACTTGGGACTGAGACGATTGGTGAGATTGGGTGAGCAAATGCAGACCCTTTAAAGCAATAATGCATGGCACCCATTCCATGGGTCCGAACTCTCCAGGTTGAAGGGAATATTACTACAGCTATAACATGTGCGGGAAACCTAGAGAACGGACACACTGTGAATACGAAAGGTTTCTAAAACTCAACGAATAGTCCCTCTCCTGGTGCTCCGGTTTGACTTTCCGTCTGCTTTACTATCAACCTCCCAACTTGGAGAGACAGCCCCTTTAACCTCTTGGTTCGCACAGGTTGCCAATTTGGCAGAGGATGAAAGGGAAGAGGGAGAACCAATGAGAGAGTAGCTGTTAGGCATTTGGACGGGCACATATCACTGTAATTTCCCGGCAGGAAGAAGAATTAACCAAATTCTCAGCCACCCACCGGGAACCAGTATAGGTCCTGAACCAAAATTTTGGACTTGCGGTCAGCTCTCCAAAAACGAGTTGAAAAATGGAGCTCAGGGACACAGCAATTCACAAACTGGCCGAGTAATAAAGGACAACTATCGTCCAAAAATCTGTTGAGGGAAGGCAACGAGGTGGACTTGAAAGCGAGGCAGAATAGCAGGAAACAGATTTCAAGAGGTACGTTGGAATTGCCTTTAAAGCACAGGAAGAGGGGCACAACTTCGACAATGATGCACTTGGCCAAAAAGGGCGTATGCGTTTTCTCCTGAATATATTCAGGAGAAAACGCATACGCCCTTTTTGGCCAAGCAAGCAAGCGGGCAATGCAAATCTGCACTACAAAGAAGTATCACTTCCCACCGGTCAAAAGGGACATCCACAAAATGTGTAAGAACAAGAAAGGCAAGACAGGCCCTGGAGAACAGGGAGCCTTGTTATGCTGATGGGCGGGATGTAAATTGCCAACTGCCTCTCTGGAGGAGTGCATTCTGTTCCCTAAAACAAGTAAAGAACAGAGCTACAGAGCCAAGGGCACTACCAGTCTAGGGAATATACCTTGGGAAAACTGAAAATCAATAAGACAGAGCCACCCCAAAATTTAGGGCTGCACTGCATACAAGGACCTCAACTTGGATACACCTTAAGTATCCCAGAAAATATAAACATGGTTCAAAAAATTGTGGTACTTACGTACGATGGAATATCCCTCAGCCATGAAATCAATGTCATAAGACCAGTAGCAGCAAAATGGGTGGATTCAGGTACGATGATTCTAAGTGAAATAAGTCACACAGAAAAAGAAACTTATCATAAGATATCACTTATGAAGATCCTGTAAACATGGCTACACTTGAACTGAGTTAGGAAAGAGAACAGTGTCTCACATTTAGAAAACACTCTTATACCTGCTTAAGGGGGAAGGAGAGGTGGGGTGATGCATAAAACCAGAGTTTGATATAAGCACAGGTACCGTTCCAAAAACCAACTATGGAATAGACAAGACCTACACCGTCCTCAGCGAAAGGGACTCAAAACCCCATATTTCCCGCAGAGGAAAATATCTGACTAGTAAGAATCTTAAAACCTATGTATTGATATGTCTCCGTAAGGGAATCAAGTGTGTCTAGACTGGCATAAACATGGCAGCGAGAATCAGCTCAAACCCACTATAAAAAGGAATTTCAAAAACAAAACAAAAAAACTGGGAAATTCTTTGCAATTCCTTCAGGGTCTCTGATGAAAGCTGGAATGACCCTATCTACAACGACAGCTGGATGTGGCATAAGGAGGGACACTTGGGACTGAGACGATTGGTGAGATTGGGTGAGCAAATGCAGACCCTTTAAAGCAATAATGCATGGCACCCATTCCATGGGTCCGAACTCTCCAGGTTGAAGGGAATATTACTACAGCTATAACATGTGCGGGAAACCTAGAGAACGGACACACTGTGAATATGAAAGGTTTCTAAAACTCAACGAATAGTCCCTCTCCTGGTGCTCCGGTTTGACTTTCCGTCTGCTTTACTATCAACCTCCCAACTTGGAGAGACAGCCCCTTTAACCTCTTGGTTCGCACAGGTTGCCAATTTGGCAGAGGATGAAAGGGAAGAGGGAGAACCAATGAGAGAGTAGCTGTTAGGCATTTGGACGGGCACATATCACTGTAATTTCCCGGCAGGAAGAAGAATTAACCAAATTCTCAGCCACCCACCGGGAACCAGTATAGGTCCTGAACCAAAATTTTGGACTTGCGGTCAGCTCACCAAAAACGAGTTGAAAAATGGAGCTCAGGGGCACAGCAATTCACAAACTGGCCGAGTAATAAAGGACAACTATCGTCCAAAAATCTGTTGAGGGAAGGCAACGAGGCGGACTTGAAAGCGAGGCAGAATAGCAGGAAACAGATTTCAAGAGGTACGTTGGAATCGCCTTTAAAGCACAGGAAGAGGGGCACAACTTCGACAATGATGCACTTGGCCAAAAAGGGCGTATGCGTTTTCTCCTGAATATATTCAGGAGAAAACGCATACGCCCTTTTTGGCCAAGCAAGCAAGCGGGCAATGCAAATCTGCACTACAAAGAAGTATCACTTCCCACCGGTCAAAAGGGACATCCACAAAATGTGTAAGAACAAGAAAGGCAAGACAGGCCCTGGAGAACAGGGAGCCTTGTTATGCTGATGGGCGGGATGTAAATTGCCAACTGCCTCTCTGGAGGAGTGCATTCTGTTCCCTAAAACAAGTAAAGAACAGAGCTACAGAGCCAAGGGCACTACCAGTCTAGGGAATATACCTTGGGAAAACTGAAAATCAATAAGACAGAGCCACCCCAAAATTTAGGGCTGCACTGCATACAAGGGCCTCAACTTGGATACACCTTAAGTATCCCAGAAAATATAAACATGGTTCAAAAAATTGTGGTACTTACGTACGATGGAATATCCCTCAGCCATGAAATCAATGTCATAAGACCAGTAGCAGCAAAATGGGTGGATTCAGGTACGATGATTCTAAGTGAAATAAGTCACACAGAAAAAGAAACTTATCATAAGATATCACTTATGAAGATCCTGTAAACATGGCTACACTTGAACTGAGTTAGGAAAGAGAACAGTGTCTCACATTTAGAAAACACTCTTATACCTGCTTAAGGGGGAAGGAGAGGTGGGGTGATGCATAAAACCAGAGTTTGATATAAGCACAGGTACCGTTCCAAAAACCAACTATGGAATAGACAAGACCTACACCGTCCTCAGTGAAAGGGACTCAAAACCCCATATTTCCCGCAGAGGAAAATATCTGACTAGTAAGAATCTTAAAACCTATGTATTGATATGTCTCCGTAAGGGAATCAAGTGTGTCTAGACTGGCATAAACATGGCAGCGAGAATCAGCTCAAACCCACTATAAAAAGGAATTTCAAAAACAAAACAAAAAAACGGGGAAATTCTTTACAATTCCTTCAGGGTCTCTGATGAAAGCTGGAATGACCCTATCTACAACGACAGCTGGATGTGGCATAAGGAGGGACACTTGGGACTGAGACGATTGGTGAGATTGGGTGAGCAAATGCAGACCCTTTAAAGCAATAATGCATGACACCCATTCCATGGGTCCGAACTCTCCAGGTTGAAGGGAATATTACTACAGCTATAACATGTGCGGGAAACCTAGAGAACGGACACACTGTGAATACGAAAGGTTTCTAAAACTCAACGCATAGTCCCTCTCCTGGTGCTCCGGTTTGACTTTCCGTCTGCTTTACTATCAACCTCCCAACTTGGAGAGACAGCCCCTTTAACCTCTTGGTTCGCACAGGTTGCCAATTTGGCAGAGGATGAAAGGGAAGAGGGAGAACCAATGAGAGAGTAGCTGTTAGGCATTTGGACGGGCACATATCACTGTAATTTCCCGGCAGGAAGAAGAATTAACCAAATTCTCAGCCACCCACCGGGAACCAGTATAGGTCCTGAACCAAAATTTTGGACTTGCGGTCAGCTCACCAAAAACGAGTTGAAAAATGGAGCTCAGGGGCACAGCAATTCACAAACTGGCCGAGTAATAAAGGACAACTATCGTCCAAAAATCTGTTGAGGGAAGGCAACGAGGCGGACTTGAAAGCGAGGCAGAATAGCAGGAAATAGATTTCAAGAGGTACGTTGGAATTGCCTTTAAAGCACAGGAAGAGGGGCACAACTTCGACAATGATGCACTTGGCCAAAAAGGGCGTATGCGTTTTCTCCTGAATATATTCAGGAGAAAACGCATACGCCCTTTTTGGCCAAGCAAGCAAGCGGGCAATGCAAATCTGCACTACAAAGAAGTATCACTTCCCACCGGTCAAAAGGGACATCCACAAAATGTGTAAGAACAAGAAAGGCAAGACAGGCCCTGGAGAACAGGGAGCCTTGTTATGCTGATGGGCGGGATGTAAATTGCCAACTGCCTCTCTGGAGGAGTGCATTCTGTTCCCTAAAACAAGTAAAGAACAGAGCTACAGAGCCAAGGGCACTACCAGTCTAGGGAATATACCTTGGGAAAACTGAAAATCAATAAGACAGAGCCACCCCAAAATTTAGGGCTGCACTGCATACAAGGACCTCAACTTGGATACACCTTAAGTATCCCAGAAAATATAAACATGGTTCAAAAAATTGTGGTACTTACGTACGATGGAATATCCCTCAGCCATGAAATCAATGTCATAAGACCAGTAGCAGCAAAATGGGTGGATTCAGGTACGATGATTCTAAGTGAAATAAGTCACACAGAAAAAGAAACTTATCATAAGATATCACTTATGAAGATCCTGTAAACATGGCTACACTTGAACTGAGTTAGGAAAGAGAACAGTGTCTCACATTTAGAAAACACTCTTATACCTGCTTAAGGGGGAAGGAGAGGTGGGGTGATGCATAAAACCAGAGTTTGATATAAGCACAGGTACCGTTCCAAAAACCAACTATGGAATAGACAAGACCTACACCGTCCTCAGTGAAAGGGACTCAAAACCCCATATTTCCCGCAGAAGAAAGTATCTGACTAGTAAGAATCTTAAAACCTATGTATTGATATGTCTCCGTAAGGGAATCAAGTGTGTCTAGACTGGCATAAACATGGCAGCGAGAATCAGCTCAAACCCACTATAAAAAGGAATTTCAAAAACAAAACAAAAAAACTGGGAAATTCTTTACAATTCCTTCAGGGTCTCTGATGAAAGCTGGAATGACCCTATCTACAACGAAAGCTGGATGTGGCATAAGGAGGGACACTTGGGACTGAGACGATTGGTGAGATTGGGTGAGCAAATGCAGACCCTTTAAAGCAATAATGCATGGCACCCATTCCATGGGTCCGAACTCTCCAGGTTGAAGGGAATATTACTACAGCTATAACATGTGCGGGAAACCTAGAGAACGGACACACTGTGAATACGAAAGGTTTCTAAAACTCAACGCATAGTCCCTCTCCTGGTGCTCCGGTTTGACTTTCCGTCTGCTTTACTATCAACCTCCCAACTTGGAGAGACAGCCCCTTTAACCTCTTGGTTCGCACAGGTTGCCAATTTGGCAGAGGATGAAAGGGAAGAGGGAGAACCAATGAGAGAGTAGCTGTTAGGCATTTGGACGGGCACATATCACTGTAATTTCCCGGCAGGAAGAAGAATTAACCAAATTCTCAGCCACCCACCGGGAACCAGTATAGGTCCTGAACCAAAATTTTGGACTTGCGGTCAGCTCACCAAAAACGAGTTGAAAAATGGAGCTCAGGGGCACAGCAATTCACAAACTGGCCGAGTAATAAAGGACAACTATCGTCCAAAAATCTGTTGAGGGAAGGCAACGAGGCGGACTTGAAAGCGAGGCAGAATAGCAGGAAACAGATTTCAAGAGGTACGTTGGAATTGCCTTTAAAGCACAGGAAGAGGGGCACAACTTCGACAATGATGCACTTGGCCAAAAAGGGCGTATGCGTTTTCTCCTGAATATATTCAGGAGAAAACGCATACGCCCTTTTTGGCCAAGCAAGCAAGCGGGCAATGCAAATCTGCACTACAAAGAAGTATCACTTCCCACCGGTCAAAAGGGACATCCACAAAATGTGTAAGAACAAGAAAGGCAAGACAGGCCCTGGAGAACAGGGAGCCTTGTTATGCTGATGGGCGGGATGTAAATTGCCAACTGCCTCTCTGGAGGAGTGCATTCTGTTCCCTAAAACAAGTAAAGAACAGAGCTACAGAGCCAAGGGCACTACCAGTCTAGGGAATATACCTTGGGAAAACTGAAAATCAATAAGACAGAGCCACCCCAAAAATTTAGGGCTGCACTGCATACAAGGACCTCAACTTGGATACACCTTAAGTATCCCAGAAAATATAAACATGGTTCAAAAAATTGTGGTACTTACGTACGATGGAATATCCCTCAGCCATGAAATCAATGTCATAAGACCAGTAGCAGCAAAATGGGTGGATTCAGGTACGATGATTCTAAGTGAAATAAGTCACACAGAAAAAGAAACTTATCATAAGATATCACTTATGAAGATCCTGTAAACATGGCTACACTTGAACTGAGTTAGGAAAGAGAACAGTGTCTCACATTTAGAAAACACTCTTATACCTGCTTAAGGGGGAAGGAGAGGTGGGGTGATGCATAAAACCAGAGTTTGATATAAGCACAGGTACCGTTCCAAAAACCAACTATGGAATAGACAAGACCTACACCGTCCTCAGTGAAAGGGACTCAAAACCCCATATTTCCCGCAGAGGAAAGTATCTGACTAGTAAGAATCTTAAAACCTATGTATTGATATGTCTCCGTAAGGGAATCAAGTGTGTCTAGACTGGCATAAACATGGCAGCGAGAATCAGCTCAAACCCACTATAAATAGGAATTTCAAAAACAAAACAAAAAAACTGGGAAATTCTTTACAATTCCTTCAGGGTCTCTGATGAAAGCTGGAATGACCCTATCTACAATGACAGCTGGATATGGCATAAGAAGGGACACTTGGGACTGAGATGATTGGTGAGATTGGGTGAGCAAATGCAGACCCTTTAAAGCAATAATGCATGGCACCCATTCCATGGGTCCGAACTCTCCAGGTTGAAGGGAATATTACTACAGCTATAACATGTGCTGGAAACCTAGGGAATGGACACACTGTGAATACGAAAGGTTTCTAAAACTCCACGCATAGTCCCTCTCCTGGTGCTCCGGTTTGACTTTCCGTCTGCTTTACTATCAACCTCCCAACTTGCAGAGACAGCCCCTTTAACATCTTGGTTCGCACAGGTTGCCAATTTGGCAGAGGATGAAAGGGAAGAGGGAGAACCAATGAGAGAGTAGCTGTTAGGCATTTGGACGGGCACATATCACTCTAATTTCCCGGCAGGAAGAAGAATTAACCAAATTCTCAGCCACCCACCGGGAACCAGTATAGGTCCTGAACCAAAATTTTGGACTTGCGGTTAGCTCACCAAAAACGAGTTGAAAAATGGAGCTCAGGGGCACAGCAATTCACAAACTGGCCGAGTAATAAAGGACAACTATCGTCCAAAAATCTATTGAGGGTAGGCAACGAGGCGGACTTGAAAGCGAGGCAGAATAGCAGGAAACAGATTTCAAGAGGTACGTTGGAATCGCCTTTAAAGCACAGGAAGAGGGGCACAACTTCGACAATGATGCACTTGGCCAAAAAGGGCGTATGCGTTTTCTCCTGAATATATTCAGGAGAAAACGCATACGCCCTTTTTGGCCAAGCAAGCAAGCGGGCAATGCAAATCTGCACTACAAAGAAGTATCACTTCCCAACAGTCAAAGGGGACATCCACAAAATGTGTAAGAACAAGAAAGGCAAGACAGGCCCTGGAGAACAGGGAGCCTTGTTATGCTGATGGGCGGGATGTAAATTGCCAACTGCCTCTCTGGAGGAGTGCATTCTGTTCCCTAAAACAAGTAAAGAACAGAGCTACAGAGCCAAGGGCACTACCAGTCTAGGGAATATACCTTGGGAAAACTGAAAATCAATAAGACAGAGCCACCCCAAAATTTAGGGCTGCACTGCATACAAGGATCTCAACTTGGATACACCTTAAGTATCCCAGAAAATATAAACATGGTTCAAAAAATTGTGGTACTTACGTAAGACGGAATATCCCTCAGCCATGAAATCAATTTCATAAGACCAGTAGCAGCAAAATGGGTGGATTCAGGTACGATGATTCTAAGTGAAATAAGTCACACAGAAAAAGAAACTTATCATAAGATATCACTTATGAAGATCCTGTAAACATGGCTACACTAGAACTGAGTTAGGAAAGAGAACAGTGTCTCACATTTAGAAAACACTCTTATACCTGCTTAAGGGGGAAGGAGAGGTGGGGTGATGCATAAAACCAGAGTTTGATATAAGCACAGGTACCGTTCCAAAAACCAACTATGGAATAGACAAGACCTACACCGTCCTCAGTGAAAGGGACTCAAAACCCCATATTTCCCGCAGAGGAAAATATCTGACTAGTAAGAATCTTAAAACCTATGTATTGATATGTCTCCGTAAGGGAATCAAGTGTGTCTAGACTGGCATAAACATGGCAGCGAGAATCAGCTCAAACCCACTATAAAAAGGAATTTCAAAAACAAAACAAAAAAACGGGGAAATTCTTTACAATTCCTTCAGGGTCTCTGATGAAAGCTGGAATGACCCTATCTACAACGACAGCTGGATGTGGCATAAGGAGGGACACTTGGGACTGAGACGATTGGTGAGATTGGGTGAGCAAATGCAGACCCTTTAAAGCAATAATGCATGGCACCCATTCCATGGGTCCGAACTCTCCAGGTTGAAGGGAATATTACTACAGCTATAACATGTGCGGGAAACCTAGGGAACGGACACACTGTGAATACGAAAGGTTTCTAAAACTCAACGCATAGTCCCTCTCCTGGTGCTCCGGTTTGACTTTCCGTCTGCTTTACTATCAACCTCCCAACTTGGAGAGACAGCCCCTTTAACCTCTTGGTTCGCACAGGTTGCCAATTTGGCAGAGGATGAAAGGGAAGAGGGAGAACCAATGAGAGAGTAGTTGTTAGGCATTTGGACGGGCACATATCACTGTAATTTCCCGGCAGGAAAAAGTATTAACCAAATTCTCAGCCACCCACCGGGAACCAGTATAGGTCCTGAACCAAAATTTTGGACTTGCGGTCAGCTCACCAAAAACGAGTTGAAAAATGGAGCTCAGGGGCACAGCAATTCACAAACTGGCCGAGTAATAAAGGACAACTATCGTCCAAAAATCTGTTGAGGGAAGGCAACGAGGCGGACTTGAAAGTGAGGCAGAATAGCAGGAAACAGCTTTCAAGAGGTACGTTGGAATCGCCTTTAAAGCACAGGAAGAGCGGCACAACTTCGACAATGACGCACTTGGCCAAAAAGGGCGTATGCGTTTTCTCCTGAATATATTCAGGAGAAAACGCATACGCCCTTTTTGGCCAAGCAAGCAAGCGGGCAATGCAAATCTGCACTACAAAGAAGTATCACTTCCCACCGGTCAAAAGGGACATCCACAAAATGTGTAAGAACAAGAAAGGCAAGACAGGCCCTGGAGAACAGGGAGCCTTGTTATGCTGATGGGCGGGATGTAAATTGCCAACTGCCTCTCTGGAGGAGTGCATTCTGTTCCCTAAAACAAGTAAAGAACAGAGCTACAGAGCCAAGGGCACTACCAGTCTAGGGAATATACCTTGGGAAAACTGAAAATCAATAAGACAGAGCCACCCCAAAAATTTAGGGCTGCACTGCATACAAGGACCTCAACTTGGATACACCTTAAGTATCCCAGAAAATATAAACATGGTTCAAAAAATTGTGGTACTTACGTACGATGGAATATCCCTCAGCCATGAAATCAATGTCATAAGACCAGTAGCAGCAAAATGGGTGGATTCAGGTACGATGATTCTAAGTGAAATAAGTCACACAGAAAAAGAAACTTATCATAAGATATCACTTATGAAGATCCTGTAAACATGGCTACACTTGAACTGAGTTAGGAAAGAGAACAGTGTCTCACATTTAGAAAACACTCTTATACCTGCTTAAGGGGGAAGGAGAGGTGGGGTGATGCATAAAACCAGAGTTTGATATAAGCACAGGTACCGTTCCAAAAACCAACTATGGAATAGACAAGACCTACACCGTCCTCAGTGAAAGGGACTCAAAACCCCATATTTCCCGCAGAGGAAAGTATCTGACTAGTAAGAATCTTAAAACCTATGTATTGATATGTCTCCGTAAGGGAATCAAGTGTGTCTAGACTGGCATAAACATGGCAGCGAGAATCAGCTCAAACCCACTATAAAAAGGAATTTCAAAAACAAAACAAAAAAACTGGGAAATTCTTTACAATTCCTTCAGGGTCTCTGATGAAAGCTCGAATGACCCTATCTACAACGACAGCTGGATGTGGCATAAGGAGGGACACTTGGGACTGAGACGATTGGTGAGATTGGGTGAGCAAATGCAGACCCTTTAAAGCAATAATGCATGGCACCCATTCCATGGGTCCCAACTCTCCAGGTTGAAGGGAATATTACTACAGCTATAACATGTGCGGGAAACCTAGAGAACGGACACACTGTGAATACGAAAGGTTTCTAAAACTCAACGCATAGTCCCTCTCCTGGTGCTCCGGTTTGACTTTCCGTCTGCTTTACTATCAACCTCCCAACTTGGAGAGACAGCCCCTTTAACCTCTTGGTTCGCACAGGTTGCCAATTTGGCAGAGGATGAAAGGGAAGAGGGAGAACCAATGAGAGAGTAGCTGTTAGGCATTTGGACGGGCACATATCACTGTAATTTCCCGGCAGGAAGAAGAATTAACCAAATTCTCAGCCACCCACCGGGAACCAGTATAGGTCCTGAACCAAAATTTTGGACTTGCGGTCAGCTCACCAAAAACGAGTTGAAAAATGGAGCTCAGGGGCACAGCAATTCACAAACTGGCCGAGTAATAAAGGACAACTATCGTCCAAAAATCTGTTGAGGGAAGGCAACGAGGCGGACTTGAAAGCGAGGCAGAATAGCAGGAAACAGATTTCAAGAGGTACGTTGGAATCGCCTTTAAAGCACAGGAAGAGGGGCACAACTTCGACAATGATGCACTTGGCCAAAAAGGGCGTATGCGTTTTCTCCTGAATATATTCAGGAGAAAACGCATACGCCCTTTTTGGCCAAGCAAGCAAGCGGGCAATGCAAATCTGCACTACAAAGAAGTATCACTTCCCACCGGTCAAAAGGGACATCCACAAAATCTGTAAGAACAAGAAAGGCTAGACAGGCCCTGGAGAACAGGGAGCCTTGTTATGCTGATGGGCGGGATGTAAATTGCCAACTGCCTCTCTGGAGGAGTGCATTCTGTTCCCTAAAACAAGTAAAGAACAGAGCAACAGAGCCAAGGGCACTACCAGTCTAGGGAATATACCTTGGGAAAACTGAAAATCAATAAGACAGAGCCACCCCAAAAATTTAGGGCTGCACTGCATACAAGGACCTCAACTTGGATACACCTTAAGTATCCCAGAAAATATAAACATGGTTCAAAAAATTGTGGTACTTACGTACGATGGAATATCCCTCAGCCATGAAATCAATGTCATAAGACCAGTAGCAGCAAAATGGGTGGATTCAGGTACGATGATTCTAAGTGAAATAAGTCACACAGAAAAAGAAACTTATCATAAGATATCACTTATGAAGATCCTGTAAACATGGCTACACTTGAACTGAGTTAGGAAAGAGAACAGTGTCTCACATTTAGAAAACACTCTTATACCTGCTTAAGGGGGAAGGAGAGGTGGGGTGATGCATAAAACCAGAGTTTGATATAAGCACAGGTACCGTTCCAAAAACCAACTATGGAATAGACAAGACCTACACCGTCCTCAGTGAAAGGGACTCAAAACCCCATATTTCCCGCAGAGGAAAGTATCTGACTAGTAAGAATCTTAAAACCTATGTATTGATATGTCTCCGTAAGGGAATCAAGTGTGTCTAGACTGGCATAAACATGGCAGCGAGAATCAGCTCAAACCCACTATAAATAGGAATTTCAAAAACAAAACAAAAAAACTGGGAAATTCTTTACAATTCCTTCAGGGTCTCTGATGAAAGCTGGAATGACCCTATCTACAATGACAGCTGGATATGGCATAAGAAGGGACACTTGGGACTGAGATGATTGGTGAGATTGGGTGAGCAAATGCAGACCCTTTAAAGCAATAATGCATGGCACCCATTCCATGGGTCCGAACTCTCCAGGTTGAAGGGAATATTACTACAGCTATAACATGTGCTGGAAACCTAGGGAACGGACACACTGTGAATACGAAAGGTTTCTAAAACTCCACGCATAGTCCCTCTCCTGGTGCTCCGGTTTGACTTTCCGTCTGCTTTACTATCAACCTCCCAACTTGCAGAGACAGCCCCTTTAACATCTTGGTTCGCACAGGTTGCCAATTTGGCAGAGGATGAAAGGGAAGAGGGAGAACCAATGAGAGAGTAGCTGTTAGGCATTTGGACGGGCACATATCACTCTAATTTCCCGGCAGGAAGAAGAATTAACCAAATTCTCAGCCACCCACCGGGAACCAGTATAGGTCCTGAACCAAAATTTTGGACTTGCGGTTAGCTCACCAAAAACGAGTTGAAAAATGGAGCTCAGGGGCACAGCAATTCACAAACTGGCCGAGTAATAAAGGACAACTATCGTCCAAAAATCTATTGAGGGTAGGCAACGAGGCGGACTTGAAAGCGAGGCAGAATAGCAGGAAACAGATTTCAAGAGGTACGTTGGAATCGCCTTTAAAGCACAGGAAGAGGGGCACAACTTCGACAATGATGCACTTGGCCAAAAAGGGCGTATGCGTTTTCTCCTGAATATATTCAGGAGAAAACGCATACGCCCTTTTTGGCCAAGCAAGCAAGCGGGCAATGCAAATCTGCACTACAAAGAAGTATCACTTTCCAACAGTCAAAGGGGACATCCACAAAATGTGTAAGAACAAGAAAGGCAAGACAGGCCCTGGAGAACAGGGAGCCTTGTTATGCTGATGGGCGGGATGTAAATTGCCAACTGCCTCTCTGGAGGAGTGCATTCTGTTCCCTAAAACAAGTAAAGAACAGAGCTACAGAGCCAAGGGCACTACCAGTCTAGGGAATATACCTTGGGAAAACTGAAAATCAATAAGACAGAGCCACCCCAAAATTTAGGGCTGCACTGCATACAAGGATCTCAACTTGGATACACCTTAAGTATCCCAGAAAATATAAACATGGTTCAAAAAATTGTGGTACTTACGTAAGATGGAATATCCCTCAGCCATGAAATCAATTTCATAAGACCAGAAGCAGCAAAATGGGTGGATTCAGGTACGATGATTCTAAGTGAAATAAGTCACACAGAAAAAGAAACTTATCATAAGATATCACTTATGAAGATCCTGTAAACATGGCTACACTAGAACTGAGTTAGGAAAGAGAACAGTGTCTCACATTTAGAAAACACTCTTATACCTGCTTAAGGGGGAAGGAGAGGTGGGGTGATGCATAAAACCAGAGTTTGATATAAGCACAGGTACCGTTCCAAAAACCAACTATGGAATAGACAAGACCTACACCGTCCTCAGTGAAAGGGACTCAAAACCCCATATTTCCCGCAGAGGAAAATATCTGACTAGTAAGAATCTTAAAACCTATGTATTGATATGTCTCCGTAAGGGAATCAAGTGTGTCTAGACTGGCATAAACATGGCAGCGAGAATCAGCTCAAACCCACTATAAAAAGGAATTTCAAAAACAAAACAAAAAAACTGGGAAATTCTTTACAATTCCTTCAGGGTCTCTGATGAAAGCTGGAATGACCCTATCTACAACGACAGCTGGATGTGGCATAAGGAGGGACACTTGGGACTGAGACGATTGGTGAGATTGGGTGAGCAAATGCAGACCCTTTAAAGCAATAATGCATGGCACCCATTCCATGGGTCCGAACTCTCCAGGTTGAAGGGAATATTACTACAGCTATAACATGTGCGGGAAACCTAGGGAACGGACACACTGTGAATACGAAAGGTTTCTAAAACTCAACGCATAGTCCCTCTCCTGGTGCTCCGGTTTGACTTTCCGTCTGCTTTACTATCAACCTCCCAACTTGGAGAGACAGCCCCTTTAACCTCTTGGTTCGCACAGGTTGCCAATTTGGCAGAGGATGAAAGGGAAGAGGGAGAACCAATGAGAGAGTAGCTGTTAGGCATTTGGACGGGCACATATCACTGTAATTTCCCGGCAGGAAAAAGTATTAACCAAATTCTCAGCCACCCACCGGGAACCAGTATAGGTCCTGAACCAAAATTTTGGACTTGCGGTCAGCTCACCAAAAACGAGTTGAAAAATGGAGCTCAGGGGCACAGCAATTCACAAACTGGCCGAGTAATAAAGGACAACTATCGTCCAAAAATCTGTTGAGGGAAGGCAACGAGGCGGACTTGAAAGTGAGGCAGAATAGCAGGAAACAGCTTTCAAGAGGTACGTTGGAATCGCCTTTAAAGCACAGGAAGAGCGGCACAACTTCGACAATGATGCACTTGGCCAAAAAGGGCGTATGCGTTTTCTCCTGAATATATTCAGGAGAAAACGCATACGCCCTTTTTGGCCAAGCAAGCAAGCGGGCAATGCAAATCTGCACTACAAAGAAGTATCACTTCCCACCGGTCAAAAGGGACATCCACAAAATGTGTAAGAACAAGAAAGGCAAGACAGGCCCTGGAGAACAGGGAGCCTTGTTATGCTGATGGGCGGGATGTAAATTGCCAACTGCCTCTCTGGAGGAGTGCATTCTGTTCCCTAAAACAAGTAAAGAACAGAGCTACAGAGCCAAGGGCACTACCAGTCTAGGGAATATACCTTGGGAAAACTGAAAATCAATAAGACAGAGCCACCCCAAAATTTAGGGCTGCACTGCATACAAGGACCTCAACTTGGATACACCTTAAGTATCCCAGAAAATATAAACATGGTTCAAAAAATTGTGGTACTTACGTACGATGGAATATCCCTCAGCCATGAAATCAATGTCATAAGACCAGTAGCAGCAAAATGGGTGGATTCAGGTACGATGATTCTAAGTGAAATAAGTCACACAGAAAAAGAAACTTATCATAAGATATCACTTATGAAGATCCTGTAAACATGGCTACACTTGAACTGAGTTAGGAAAGAGAACAGTGTCTCACATTTAGAAAACACTCTTATACCTGCTTAAGGGGGAAGGAGAGGTGGGGTGATGCATAAAACCAGAGTTTGATATAAGCACAGGTACCGTTCCAAAAACCAACTATGGAATAGACAAGACCTACACCGTCCTCAGTGAAAGGGACTCAAAACCCCATATTTCCCGCAGAGGAAAGTATCTGACTAGTAAGAATCTTAAAACCTATGTATTGATATGTCTCCGTAAGGGAATCAAGTGTGTCTAGACTGGCATAAACATGGCAGCGAGAATCAGCTCAAACCCACTATAAAAAGGAATTTCAAAAACAAAACAAAAAAACTGGGAAATTCTTTACAATTCCTTCAGGGTCTCTGATGAAAGCTGGAATGACCCTATCTACAACGACAGCTGGATGTGGCATAAGGAGGGATACTTGGGACTGAGACGATTGGTGAGATTGGGTGAGCAAATGCAGACCCTTTAAAGCAATAATGCATGGCACCCATTCCATGGGTCCGAACTCTCCAGGTTGAAGGGAATATTACTACAGCTATAACATGTGCGGGAAACCTAGAGAACGGACACACTGTGAATACGAAAGGTTTCTAAAACTCAACGCATAGTCCCTCTCCTGGTGCTCCGGTTTGACTTTCCGTCTGCTTTACTATCAACCTCCCAACTTGGAGAGACAGCCCCTTTAACCTCTTGGTTCGCACAGGTTGCCAATTTGGCAGAGGATGAAAGGGAAGAGGGAGAACCAATGAGAGAGTAGCTGTTAGGCATTTGGACGGGCACATATCACTGTAATTTCCCGGCAGGAAGAAGAATTAACCAAATTCTCAGCCACCCACCGGGAACCAGTATAGGTCCTGAACCAAAATTTTGGACTTGCGGTCAGCTCACCAAAAACGAGTTGAAAAATGGAGCTCAGGGGCACAGCAATTCACAAACTGGCCGAGTAATAAAGGACAACTATCGTCCAAAAATCTGTTGAGGGAAGGCAACGAGGCGGACTTGAAAGCGAGGCAGAATAGCAGGAAATAGATTTCAAGAGGTACGTTGGAATTGCCTTTAAAGCACAGGAAGAGGGGCACAACTTCGACAATGATGCACTTGGCCAAAAAGGGCGTATGCGTTTTCTCCTGAATATATTCAGGAGAAAACGCATACGCCCTTTTTGGCCAAGCAAGCAAGCGGGCAATGCAAATCTGCACTACAAAGAAGTATCACTTCCCACCGGTCAAAAGGGACATCCACAAAATGTGTAAGAACAAGAAAGGCAAGACAGGCCCTGGAGAACAGGGAGCCTTGTTATGCTGATGGGCGGGATGTAAATTGCCAACTGCCTCTCTGGAGGAGTGCATTCTGTTCCCTAAAACAAGTAAAGAACAGAGCTACAGAGCCAAGGGCACTACCAGTCTAGGGAATATACCTTGGGAAAACTGAAAATCAATAAGACAGAGCCACCCCAAAATTTATGGCTGCACTGCATACAAGGACCTCAACTTGGATACACCTTAAGTATCCCAGAAAATATAAACATGGTTCAAAAAATTGTGGTACTTACGTACGATGGAATATCCCTCAGCCATGAAATCAATGTCATAAGACCAGTAGCAGCAAAATGGGTGGATTCAGGTACGATGATTCTAAGTGAAATAAGTCACACAGAAAAAGAAACTTATCATAAGATATCACTTATGAAGATCCTGTAAACATGGCTACACTTGAACTGAGTTAGGAAAGAGAACAGTGTCTCACATTTAGAAAACACTCTTATGCCTGCTTAAGGGGGAAGGAGAGGTGGGGTGATGCATAAAACCAGAGTTTGATATAAGCACAGGTACCGTTCCAAAAACCAACTATGGAATAGACAAGACCTACACCGTCCTCAGTGAAAGGGACTCAAAACCACATATTTCCCGCAGAAGAAAGTATCTGACTAGTAAGAATCTTAAAACCTATGTATTGATATGTCTCCGTAAGGGAATCAAGTGTGTCTAGACTGGCATAAACATGGCAGCGAGAATCAGCTCAAACCCACTATAAAAAGGAATTTCAAAAACAAAACAAAAAAACTGGGAAATTCTTTACAATTCCTTCAGGGTCTCTGATGAAAGCTGGAATGACCCTATCTACAACGACAGCTGGATGTGGCATAAGGAGGGACACTTGGGACTGAGACGATTGGTGAGATTGGGTGAGCAAATGCAGACCCTTTAAAGCAATAATGCATGGCACCCATTCCATGGGTCCGAACTCTCCAGGTTGAAGGGAATATTACTACAGCTATAACATGTGCGGGAAACCTAGAGAACGGACACACTGTGAATACGAAAGGTTTCTAAAACTCAACGAATAAACCCTCTCCTGGTGCTCCGGATTGACTTTCCGGCTGCTTTACTATCAACCTCCCAACTTGGAGAGACAGCCCCTTTAACCTCTTGGTTCGCACAGGTTGCCAATTTGGCAGAGGATGAAAGGGAAGAGGGAGAACCAATGAGAGAGTAGCTGTTAGGCATTTGGACGGGCACATATCACTGTAATTTCCCGGCAGGAAGAAGAATTAACCAAATTCTCAGACACCCACCGGGAACCAGTATAGGTCCTGAACCAAAATTTTGGACTTGCGGTCAGCTCTCCAAAAACGAGTTGAAAAATGGAGCTCAGGGGCACAGCAATTCACAAACTGGCCGAGTAATAAAGGACAACTATCGTCCAAAAATCTGTTGAGGGAAGGCAACGAGGCGGACTTGAAAGCGAGGCAGAATAGCAGGAAACAGATTTCAAGAGGTACGTAGGAATCGCCTTTAAAGCACAGGAAGAGGGGCACAACTTCGACAATGATGCACTTGGTCAAAAAGGGCGTATGCGTTTTCTCCTGAATATATTCAGGAGAAAACGCATACGCCCTTTTTGGCCAAGCAAGCAAGCGGGCAATGCAAATCTGCACTACAAAGAAGTATCACTTCCCACCGGTCAAAAGGGACATCCACAAAATGTGTAAGAACAAGAAAGGCAAGACAGGCCCTGGAGAACAGGGAGCCTTGTTATGCTGATGGGCGGGATGTAAATTGCCAACTGCCTCTCTGGAGGAGTGCATTCTGTTCCCTAAAACAAGTAAAGAACAGAGCTACAGAGCCAAGGGCACTACCAGTCTAGGGAATATACCTTGGTAAAACTGAAAATCAATAAGACAGAGCCACCCCAAAATTTAGGGCTGCACTGCATACAAGGACCTCAACTTGGATACACCTTAAGTATCCCAGAAAATATAAACATGGTTCAAAAAATTGTGGTACTTACGTACGATGGAATATCCCTCAGCCATGAAATCAATGTCATAAGACCAGTAGCAGCAAAATGGGTGGATTCAGGTACGATGATTCTAAGTGAAATAAGTCACACAGAAAAAGAAACTTATCATAAGATATCACTTATGAAGATCCTGTAAACATGGCTACACTTGAACTGAGTTAGGAAAGAGAACAGTGTCTCACATTTAGAAAACACTCTTATACCTGCTTAAGGGGGAAGGAGAGGTGGGGTGATGCATAAAACCAGAGTTTGATATAAGCACAGGTACCGTTCCAAAAACCAACTATGGAATAGACAAGACCTACACCGTCCTCAGTGAAAGGGACACAAAACACCATATTTCCCGCACAGGAAAATATCTGACTAGTAAGAATCTTAAAACCTATGTATTGATATGTCTCCGTAAGGGAATCAAGTGTGTCTAGACTGGCATAAACATGGCAGTGAGAATCAGCTCAAACCCACTATAAAAAGGAATTTCAAAAACAAAACAAAAAAACTGGGAAATTCTTTACAATTCCTTCAGGGTCTCTGATGAAAGCTGGAATGACCCTATCTGCAACGAAAGCTGGATGTGGCATAAGGAGGGACACTTGGGACTGAGACGATTGGTGAGATTGGGTGAGCAAATGCAGACCCTTTAAAGCAATAATGCATGGCACCCATTCCATGGGTCCGAACTCTCCAGGTTGAAGGGAATATTACTACAGCTATAACATGTGCAGGAAACCTAGAGAACGGACACACTGTGAATACGAAAGGTTTCTAAAACTCAACGCATAGTCCCTCTCCTGGTGCTCCGGTTTGACTTTCCGTCTGCTTTACTATCAACCTCCCAACTTGGAGAGACAGCCACTTTAACCTCTTGGTTCGCACAGGTTGCCAATTTGGCAGAGGATGAAAGGGAAGAGGGAGAACCAATGAGAGAGTAGCTGTTAGGCATTTGGACGGGCACATATCACTGTAATTTCCCGGCAGGAAGAAGAATTAACCAAATTCTCAGCCACCCACCGGGAACCAGTATAGGTCCTGAACCAAAATTTTGGACTTGCGGTCAGCTCACCAAAAACGAGTTGAAAAATGGAGCTCAGGGGCACAGCAATTCACAAACTGGCCGAGTAATAAAGGACAACTATCGTCCAAAAATCTGTTGAGGGAAGGCAACGAGGCGGACTTGAAAGGGAGGCAGAATAGCAGGAAACAGATTTCAAGAGGTACGTTGGAATTGCCTTTAAAGCACAGGAAGAGGGGCACAACTTCGACAATGATGCACTTGGCCAAAAAGGGCGTATGCGTTTTCTCCTGAATATATTCAGGAGAAAACGCATACGCCCTTTTTGGCCAAGCAAGCAAGCAGGCAATGCAAATCTGCACTACAAAGAAGTATCACTTCCCACCGGTCAAAAGGGACATCCACAAAATGTGTAAGAACAAGAAAGGCAAGACAGGCCCTGGAGAACAGGGAGCCTTGTTATGCTGATGGGCGGGATGTAAATTGCCAACTGCCTCTCTGGAGGAGTGCATTCTGTTCCCTAAAACAAGTAAAGAACAGAGCTACAGAGCCAAGGGCACTACCAGTCTAGGGAATATACCTTGGGAAAACTGAAAATCAATAAGACAGAGCCACCCCAAAAATTTAGGGCTGCACTGCATACAAGGACCTCAACTTGGATACACCTTAAGTATCCCAGAAAATATAAACATGGTTCAAAAAATTGTGGTACTTACGTACGATGGAATATCCCTCAGCCATGAAATCAATGTCATAAGACCAGTAGCAGCAAAATGGGTGGATTCAGGTACGATGATTCTAAGTGAAATAAGTCACACAGAAAAAGAAACTTATCATAAGATATCACTTATGAAGATCCTGTAAACATGGCTACACTTGAACTGAGTTAGGAAAGAGAACAGTGTCTCACATTTAGAAAACACTCTTATACCTGCTTAAGGGGGAAGGAGAGGTGGGGTGATGCATAAAACCAGAGTTTGATATAAGCACAGGTACCGTTCCAAAAACCAACTATGGAATAGACAAGACCTACACCGTCCTCAGTGAAAGGGACTCAAAACCCCATATTTCCCGCAGAGGAAAGTATCTGACTAGTAAGAATCTTAAAACCTATGTATTGATATGTCTCCATAAGGGAATCAAGTGTGTCTAGACTGGCATAAACATGGCAGCGAGAATCAGCTCAAACCCACTATAAATAGGAATTTCAAAAACAAAACAAAAAAACTGGGAAATTCTTTACAATTCCTTCAGGGTCTCTGATGAAAGCTGGAATGACCCTATCTACAATGACAGCTGGATATGGCATAAGAAGGGACACTTGGGACTGAGATGATTGGTGAGATTGGGTGAGCAAATGCAGACCCTTTAAAGCAATAATGCATGGCACCCATTCCATGGGTCCGAACTCTCCAGGTTGAAGGGAATATTACTACAGCTATAACATGTGCTGGAAACCTAGGGAACGGACACACTGTGAATACGAAAGGTTTCTAAAACTCCACGCATAGTCCCTCTCCTGGTGCTCCGGTTTGACTTTCCGTCTGCTTTACTATCAACCTCCCAACTTGCAGAGACAGCCCCTTTAACATCTTGGTTCGCACAGGTTGCCAATTTGGCAGAGGATGAAAGGGAAGAGGGAGAACCAATGAGAGAGTAGCTGTTAGGCATTTGGACGGGCACATATCACTCTAATTTCCCGGCAGGAAGAAGAATTAACCAAATTCTCAGCCACCCACTGGGAACCAGTATAGGTCCTGAACCAAAATTTTGGACTTGCGGTTAGCTCACCAAAAACGAGTTGAAAAATGGAGCTCAGGGGCACAGCAATTCACAAACTGGCCGAGTAATAAAGGACAACTATCGTCCAAAAATCTATTGAGGGTAGGCAACGAGGCGGACTTGAAAGCGAGGCAGAATAGCAGGAAACAGATTTCAAGAGGTACGTTGGAATCGCCTTTAAAGCACAGGAAGAGGGGCACAACTTCGACAATGATGCACTTGGCCAAAAAGGGCGTATGCGTTTTCTCCTGAATATATTCAGGAGAAAACGCATACGCCCTTTTTGGCCAAGCAAGCAAGCGGGCAATGCAAATCTGCACTACAAAGAAGTATCACTTCCCAACAGTCAAAGGGGACATCCACAAAATGTGTAAGAACAAGAAAGGCAAGACAGGCCCTGGAGAACAGGGAGCCTTGTTATGCTGATGGGCGGGATGTAAATTGCCAACTGCCTCTCTGGAGGAGTGCATTCTGTTCCCTAAAACAAGTAAAGAACAGAGCTACAGAGCCAAGGGCACTACCAGTCTAGGGAATATACCTTGGGAAAACTGAAAATCAATAAGACAGAGCCACCCCAAAATTTAGGGCTGCACTGCATACAAGGACCTCAACTTGGATACACCTTAAGTATCCCAGAAAATATAAACATGGTTCAAAAAATTGTGGTACTTACGTACGATGGAATATCCCTCAGCCATGAAATCAATTTCATAAGACCAGTAGCAGCAAAATGGGTGGATTCAGGTACGATGATTCTAAGTGAAATAAGTCACACAGAAAAAGAAACTTATCATAAGATATCACTTATGAAGATCCTGTAAACATGGCTACACTAGAACTGAGTTAGGAAAGAGAACAGTGTCTCACATTTAGAAAACACTCTTATACCTGCTTAAGGGGGAAGGAGAGGTGGGGTGATGCATAAAACCAGAGTTTGATATAAGCACAGGTACCGTTCCAAAAACCAACTATGGAATAGACAAGACCTACACCGTCCTCAGTGAAAGGGACTCAAAACCCCATATTTCCCGCAGAAGAAAGTATCTGGCTAGTAAGAATCTTAAAACCTATGTATTGATATGTCTCCGTAAGGGAATCAAGTGTGTCTAGACTGGCATAAACATGGCAGCGAGAATCAGCTCAAATCCACTATAAAAAGGAATTTCAAAAACAAAACAAAAAAACTGGGAAATTCTTTACAATTCCTTCAGGGTCTCTGATGAAAGCTGGAATGACCCTATCTACAACGACAGCTGGATGTGGCATAAGGAGGGACACTTGGGACTGAGACGATTGGTGAGATTGGGTGAGCAAATGCAGATCCTTTAAAGCAATAATGCATGGCACCCATTCCATGGGTCCGAACTCTCCAGGTTGAAGGGAATATTACTACAGCTATAACATGTGCGGGAAACCTAGGGAACGGACACACTGTGAATACGAAAGGTTTCTAAAACTCAACGCATAGTCCCTCTCCTGGTGCTCCGGTTTGACTTTCCGTCTGCTTTACTATCAACCTCCCAACTTGGAGAGACAGCCCCTTTAACCTCTTGGTTCGCACAGGTTGCCAATTTGGCAGAGGATGAAAGGGAAGAGGGAGAACCAATGAGAGAGTAGCTGTTAGGCATTTGGACGGGCACATATCACTGTAATTTCCCGGCAGGAAAAAGTATTAACCAAATTCTCAGCCACCCACCGGGACCCAGTATAGGTCCTGAACCAAAATTTTGGACTTGCGGTCAGCTCACCAAAAACGAGTTGAAAAATGGAGCTCAGGGGCACAGCAATTCACAAACTGGCCGAGTAATAAAGGACAACTATCTTCCAAAAATCTGTTGAGGGAAGGCAACGAGGCGGACTTGAAAGCGAGGCAGAATAGCAGGAAACAGATTTCAAGAGGTACGTTGGAATCGCCTTTAAAGCACAGGAAGAGGGGCACCACTTCGACAATGATGCACTTGGCCAAAAAGGGCGTATGCATTTTCTCCTGAATATATTCAGGAGAAAACGCATACGCCCTTTTTGGCCAAGCAAGCAAGCGGGCAATGCAAATCTGCACTACAAAGAAGTATCACTTCCCACCGGTCAAAAGGGACATCCACAAAATGTGTAAGAACAAGAAAGGCAAGACAGGCCCTGGAGAACAGGGAGCCTTGTTATGCTGATGGGCGGGATGTAAATTGCCAACTGCCTCTCTGGAGGAGTGCATTCTGTTCCCTAAAACAAGTAAAGAACAGAGCTACAGAGCCAAGGGCACTACCAGTCTAGGGAATATACCTTGGGAAAACTGAAAATCAATAAGACAGAGCCACCCCAAAATTTAGGGCTGCACTGCATACAAGGACCTCAACTTGGATACACCTTAAGTATCCCAGAAAATATAAACATGGTTCAAAAAATTGTGGTACTTACGTACGATGGAATATCCCTCAGCCATGAAATCAATGTCATAAGACCAGTAGCAGCAAAATGGGTGGATTCAGGTACGATGATTCTAAGTGAAATAAGTCACACAGAAAAAGAAACTTATCATAAGATATCACTTATGAAGATCCTGTAAACATGGCTACACTTGAACTGAGTTAGGAAACAGAACAGTGTCTCACATTTAGAAAACACACTTATACCTGCTTAAGGGGGAAGGAGAGGTGGGGTGATGCATAAAACCAGAGTTTGATATAAGCACAGGTACCGTTCCAAAAACCAACTATGGAATAGACAAGACCTACACCGTCCTCAGTGAAAGGGACTCAAAACCCCATATTTCCCACAGAGGAAAGTATCTGACTAGTAAGAATCTTAAAACCTATGTATTGATATGTCTCCGTAAGGGAATCAAGTGTGTCTAGACTGGCATAAACATGGCAGCGAGAATCAGCTCAAACCCACTATAAAAAGGAATTTCAAAAACAAAACAAAAAAACTGGGAAATTCTTTACAATTCCTTCAGGGTCTCTGATGAAAGCTGGAATGACCCTATCTACAACGACAGCTGGATGTGGCATAAGGAGGGACACTTGGGACTGAGACGATTGGTGAGATTGGGTGAGCAAATGCAGATCCTTTAAAGCAATAATGCATGGCACCCATTCCATGGGTCCGAACTCTCCAGGTTTAAGGGAATATTACTACAGCTATAACATGTGCGGGAAACCTAGAGAACGGACACACTGTGAATACGAAAGGTTTCTAAATCTCAACGAATAGTCCCTCTCCTGGTGCTCCGGTTTGACTTTCCGTCTGCTTTACTATCAACCTCCCAACTTGGAGAGACAGCCCCTTTAAACTCTTGGTTCGCACAGGTTGCCAATTTGGCAGAGGATGAAAGGGAAGAGGGAGAACCAATGAGAGAGTAGCTGTTAGGCATTTGGACGGGCACATATCACTGTAATTTCCCGGCAGGAAGAAGAATTAACCAAATTCTCAGCCACCCACTGGGAACCAGTATAGGTCCTGAACCAAAATTTTGGACTTGCGGTCAGCTCTCCAAAAACGAGTTGAAAAATGGAGCTCAGCGACACAGCAATTCACAAACTGGCCGAGTAATAAAGGACACCTATCGTCCAAAAATCTGTTGACGGAAGGCAACGAGGCGGACTTGAAAGCGAGGCAGAATAGCAGGAAACAGATTTCAAGAGGTACGTTGGAATCGCCTTTAAAGCACAGGAAGAGGGGCACAACTTCGACAATGATGCACTTGGCCAAAAAGGGCGTATGCGTTTTCTCCTGAATATATTCAGGAGAAAACGCATACGCCCTTTTTGGCCAAGCAAGCAAGCGGGCAATGCAAATCTGCACTACAAAGAAGTATCACTTCCCACCGGTCAGAAGGGACATCCACAAAATGTGTAAGAACAAGAAAGGCAAGACAGGCCCTGGAGAACAGGGAGCCTTGTTATGCTGATGGGCGGGATGTAAATTGCCAACTGCCTCTCTGGAGGAGTGCATTCTGTTCCCTAAAACAAGTAAAGAACAGAGCTACAGAGCCAAGGGCACTACCAGTCTAGGGAATATACCTTGGGAAAACTGAAAATCAATAAGACAGAGCCACCCCAAAATTTAGGGCTGCACTGCATACAAGGACCTCAACTTGGATACACCTTAAGTATCCCAGAAAATATAAACATGGTTCAAAAAATTGTGGTACTTACGTACGATGGAATATCCCTCAGCCATGAAATCAATGTCATAAGACCAGTTGCAGCAAAATGGGTGGATTCAGGTACGATGATTCTAAGTGAAATAAGTCACACAGAAAAAGAAACTTATCATAAGATATCACTTATGAAGATCCTGTAAACATGGCTACACTTGAACTGAGTTAGGAAAGAGAACAGTGTCTCACATTTAGAAAACACTCTTATACCTGCTTAAGGGGGAAGGAGAGGTGGGGTGATGCATAAAACCAGAGTTTGATATAAGCACAGGTACCGTTCCAAAAACCAACTATGGAATAGACAAGACCTACACCTTCCTCAGTGAAAGGGACTCAAAACCCCATATTTCCCGCAGAGGAAAGTATCTGACTAGTAAGAATCCTAAAACCTATGTATTGATATGTCTCCGTAAGGGAATCAAGTGTGTCTAGACTGGCATAAACATGGCAGCGAGAATCAGCTCAAACCCACTATAAAAAGGAATTTCAAAAACAAAACAAAAAAACTGGGAAATTCTTTACAATTCCTTCAGGGTCTCTGATGAAAGCTGGAATGACCCTATCTACAATGACAGCTGGATGTGGCATAAGGTGGGACACTTGGGACTGAGACGATTGGTGAGATTGGGTGAGCAAATGCAGACCCTTTAAAGCAATAATGCATGGCACCCATTCCATGGGTCCGAACTCTCCAGGTTGAAGGGAATATTACTACAGCTATAACATGTGCGGGAAACCTAGAGAACGGACACACTGTGAATACGAAAGGTTTCTAAAACTCAACGCATAGTCCCTCTCCTGGTGCTCCGGTTTGACTTTCCGTCTGCTTTACTATCAACCTCCCAACTTGGAGAGACAGCCCCTTTAACCTCTTGGTTCGCACAGGTTGCCAATTTGGCAGAGGATGAAAGGGAAGAGGGAGAACCAATGAGAGAGTAGCTGTTAGGCATTTGGACGGGCACATATCACTGTAATTTCCCGGCAGGAAAAAGTATTAACCAAATTCTCAGCCACCCACCGGGAACCAGTATAGGTCCTGAACCAAAATTTTGGACTTGCGGTCAGCTCACCAAAAACGAGTTGAAAAATGGAGCTCAGGGGCACAGCAATTCACAAACTGGCCGAGTAATAAAGGACAACTATCTTCCAAAAATCTGTTGAGGGAAGGCAACGAGGCGGACTTGAAAGCGAGGCAGAATAGCAGGAAACAGATTTCAAGAGGTACGTTGGAATCGCCTTTAAAGCACAGGAAGAGGGGCACAACTTCGACAATGATGCACTTGGCCAAAAAGGGCGTATGCATTTTCTCCTGAATATATTCAGGAGAAAACGCATACGCCCTTTTTGGCCAAGCAAGCAAGCGGGCAATGCAAATCTGCACTACAAAGAAGTATCACTTCCCACCGGTCAAAAGGGACATCCACAAAATGTGTAAGAACAAGAAAGGCAAGACAGGCCCTGGAGAACAGGGAGCCTTGTTATGCTGATGGGCGGGATGTAAATTGCCAACTGCCTCTCTGGAGGAGTGCATTCTGTTCCCTAAAACAAGTAAAGAACAGAGCTACAGAGCCAAGGGCACTACCAGTCTAGGGAATATACCTTGGGAAAACTGAAAATCAATAAGACAGAGCCACCCCAAAATTTAGGGCTGCACTGCATACAAGGACCTCAACTTGGATACACCTTAAGTATCCCAGAAAATATAAACATGGTTCAAAAAATTGTGGTACTTACGTACGATGGAATATCCCTCAGCCATGAAATCAATGTCATAAGACCAGTAGCAGCAAAATGGGTGGATTCAGGTACGATGATTCTAAGTGAAATAAGTCACACAGAAAAAGAAACTTATCATAAGATATCACTTATGAAGATCCTGTAAACATGGCTACACTTGAACTGAGTTAGGAAAGAGAACAGTGTCTCACATTTAGAAAACACTCTTATACCTGCTTAAGGGGGAAGGAGAGGTGGGGTGATGCATAAAACCAGAGTTTGATATAAGCACAGGTACCGTTCCTAAAACCAACTATGGAATAGACAAGACCTACACCGTCCTCAGTGAAAGGGACTCAAAACCCCATATTTCACGCAGAGGAAAATATCTGACTAGTAAGAATCTTAAAACCTATGTATTGATATGTCTCCGTAAGGGAATCAAGTGTGTCTAGACTGGCATAAACATGGCAGCGAGAATCAGCTCAAACCCACTATAAAAAGGAATTTCAAAAACAAAACAAAAAAACTGGGAAATTCTTTACAATTCCTTCAGGGTCTCTGATGAAAGCTGGAATGACCCTATCTACAACGACAGCTGGATGTGGCATAAGGAGGGACACTTGGGAATGAGACGATTGGTGAGTTTGTGTGAGCAAATGCAGACCCTTTAAAGCAATAATGCATGGCACCCATTTCATGGGTCCGAACTCTCCAGGTTGAAGGGAATATTACTACAGCTATAACATGTGCGGGAAACCTAGGGAACGGACACACTGTGAATACGAAAGGTTTCTAAAACTCAACGCATAGTCCCTCTCCTGGTGCTCCGGTTTGACTTTCCGTCTGCTTTACTATCAACCTCCCAACTTGGAGAGACAGCCCCTTTAACCTCTTGGTTCGCACAGGTTGCCAATTTGGCAGAGGATGAAAGGGAAGAGGGAGAACCAATGAGAGAGTAGCTGTTAGGCATTTGGACGGGCACATATCACTGTAATTTCCCGGCAGGAAAAAGTATTAACCAAATTCTCAGCCACCCACCGGGAACCAGTATAGGTCCTGAACCAAAATTTTGGACTTGCGGTCAGCTCACCAAAAACGAGTTGAAAAATGGAGCTCAGGGGCACAGCAATTCACAAACTGGCCGAGTAATAAAGGACAACTATCTTCCAAAAATCTGTTGAGGGAAGGCAACGAGGCGGACTTGAAAGCGAGGCAGAATAGCAGGAAACAGATTTCAAGAGGTACGTTGGAATCGCCTTTAAAGCACAGGAAGAGGGGCACAACTTCGACAATGATGCACTTGGCCAAAAAGGGCGTATGCATTTTCTCCTGAATATATTCAGGAGAAAACGCATACGCCCTTTTTGGCCAAGCAAGCAAGCGGGCAATGCAAATCTGCACTACAAAGAAGTATCACTTCCCACCGGTCAAAAGGGACATCCACAAAATGTGTAAGAACAAGAAAGGCAAGACAGGCCCTGGAGAACAGGGAGCCTTGTTATGCTGATGGGCGGGATGTAAATTGCCAACTGCCTCTCTGGAGGAGTGCATTCTGTTCCCTAAAACAAGTAAAGAACAGAGCTACAGAGCCAAGGGCACTACCAGTCTAGGGAATATACCTTGGGAAAACTGAAAATCAATAAGACAGAGCCACCCCAAAATTTAGGGCTGCACTGCATACAAGGACCTCAACTTGGATACACCTTAAGTATCCCAGAAAATATAAACATGGTTCAAAAAATTGTGGTACTTACGTACGATGGAATATCCCTCAGCCATGAAATCAATGTCATAAGACCAGTAGCAGCAAAATGGGTGGATTCAGGTACGATGATTCTAAGTGAAATAAGTCACACAGAAAAAGAAACTTATCATAAGATATCACTTATGAAGATCCTGTAAACATGGCTACACTTGAACTGAGTTAGGAAAGAGAACAGTGTCTCACATTTAGAAAACACTCTTATACCTGCTTAAGGGGGAAGGAGGGGTGGGGTGATGCATAAAACCAGAGTTTGATATAAGCACAGGTACCGTTCCAAAAACCAACTATGGAATAGACAAGACCTACACCGTCCTCAGTGAAAGGGACTCAAAACCCCATATTTCCCGCAGAGGAAAGTATCTGACTAGTAAGAATCTTAAAACCTATGTATTGATATGTCTCCGTAAGGGAATCAAGTGTGTCTAGACTGGCATAAACATGGCAGCGAGAATCAGCTCAAACCCACTATAAAAAGGAATTTCAAAAACAAAACAAAAAAACTGGGAAATTCTTTACAATTCCTTCAGGGTCTCTGATGAAAGCTGGAATGACCCTATCTACAGCGACAGCTGGATGTGGCATAAGGAGGGACACTTGGGACTGAGACGATTGGTGAGATTGGGTGAGCAAATGCAGATCCTTTAAAGCAATAATGCATGGCACCCATTCCATGGGTCCGAACTCTCCAGGTTTAAGGGAATATTACTACAGCTATAACATGTTCGGGAAACCTAGAGAACGGACACACTGTGAATACGAAAGGTTTCTAAAACTCAACGAATAGTCCCTCTCCTGGTGCTCCGGTTTGACTTTCCGTCTGCTTTACTATCAACCTCCCAACTTGGAGAGACAGCCCCTTTAACCTCTTGGTTCGCACAGGTTGCCAATTTGTCAGAGGATGAAAGGGAAGAGGGAGAACCAATGAGAGAGTAGCTGTTAGGCATTTGGACGGGCACATATCACTGTAATTTCCCGGCAGTAAGAAGAATTAACCAAATTCTCAGCCACCCACTGGGACTCAGTATAGGTCCTGAACCAAAATTTTGGACTTGCGGTCAGCTCTCCAAAAACGAGTTGAAAAATGGAGCTCAGCGACACAGCAATTCACAAACTGGCCGAGTAATAAAGGACACCTATCGTCCAAAAATCTGTTGACGGAAAGCAACGAGGCGGACTTGAAAGCGAGGCAGAATAGCAGGAAACAGATTTCAAGAGGTACGTTGGAATCGCCTTTAAAGCACAGGAAGAGGGGCACAACTTCGACAATGATGCACTTGGCCAAAAAGGGCGTATGCGTTTTCTCCTGAATATATTCAGGAGAAAACGCATACGCCCTTTTTGGCCAAGCAAGGAAGCGGGCAATGCAAATCTGCACTACAAAGAAGTATCACTTCCCACCGGTCAAAAGGGACATCCACAAAATGTGTAAGAACAAGAAAGGCAAGACAGGCCCTGGAGAACAGGGAGCCTTGTTATGCTGATGGGCGGGATGTAAATTGCCAACTGCCTCTCTGGAGGAGTGCATTCTGTTCCCTAAAACAAGTAAAGAACAGAGCTACAGAGCCAAGGGCACTACCAGTCTAGGGAATATACCTTGGGAAAACTGAAAATCAATAAGACAGAGCCACCCCAAAATTTAGGGCTGCACTGCATACAAGGGCCTCAACTTGGATACACCTTAAGTATCCCAGAAAATATAAACATGGTTCAAAAAATTGTGGTACTTACGTACGATGGAATATCCCTCAGCCATGAAATCAATGTCATAAGACCAGTAGCAGCAAAATGGGTGGATTCAGGTACGATGATTCTAAGTGAAATAAGTCACACAGAAAAAGAAACTTATCATAAGATATCACTTATGAAGATCCTGTAAACATGGCTACACTTGAACTGAGTTAGGAAAGAGAACAGTGTCTCACATTTAGAAAACACTCTTATACCTGCTTAAGGGGGAAGGAGAGGTGGGGTGATGCATAAAACCAGAGTTTGATATAAGCACAGGTACCGTTCCAAAAACCAACTATGGAATAGACAAGACCTACACCGTCCTCAGCGAAAGGGACTCAAAACCCCATATTTACCGCAGAGGAAAATATCTGACTAGTAAGAATCTTAAAACCTATGTATTGATATGTCTCCGTAAGGGAATCAAGTGTGTCTAGACTGGCCTAAACATGGCAGCGAGAATCAGCTCAAACCCACTATAAAAAGGAATTTCAAAAACAAAACAAAAAAACTGGGAAATTCTTTACAATTCCTTCAGGGTCTCTGATGAAAGCTGGAATGACCCTATCTACAACGACAGCTGGATGTGGCATAAGGAGGGACACTTGGGACTGAGACGATTGGTGAGATTGGGTGAGCAAACGCAGACCCTTTAAAGCAATAATGCATGGCACCCATTTCATGGGTCCAAACTCTCCAGGTTGAAGGGAATATTACTACAGCTATAACATGTGCGGGAAACCTAGAGAACGGACACACTGTGAATACGAAAGGTTTCTAAAACTCAACGCATAGTCCCTCTCCTGGTGCTCCGGTTTGACTTTCCGTCTGCTTTACTATCAACCTCCCAACTTGGAGAGACAGCCCCTTTAACCTCTTGGTTCGCACAGGTTGCCAATTTGGCAGAGGATGAAAGGGAAGAGGGAGAACCAATGAGAGAGTAGCTGTTAGGCATTTGGACGGGCACATATCACTGTAATTTCCCGGCAGGAAGAAGAATTAACCAAATTCTCAGCCACCCACTGGGAACCAGTATAGGTCCTGAACCAAAATTTTGGACTTGCGGTCAGCTCTCCAAAAACGAGTTGAAAAATGGAGCTCAGCGACACAGCAATTCACAAACTGGCCAAGTAATAAAGGACACCTATCGTCCAAAAATCTGTTGATGGAAGGCAACGAGGCGGACTTGAAAGCGAGGCAGAATAGCAGGAAACAGATTTCAAGAGGTACGTTGGAATCGCCTTTAAAGCACAGGAAGAGGGGCACAACTTCGACAATGATGCACTTGGCCAAAAAGGGCGTATGCGTTTTCTCCTGAATATATTCAGGAGAAAACGCATACGCCCTTTTTGGCCAAGCAAGCAAGCGGGCAATGCAAATCTGCACTACAAAGAAGTATCACTTCCCACCGGTCAAAAGGGACATCCACAAAATGTGTAAGAACAAGAAAGGCAAGACAGGCCCTGGAGAACAGGGAGCCTTGTTATGCTGATGGGCGGGATGTAAATTGCCAACTGCCTCTCTGGAGGAGTGCATTCTGTTCCCTAAAACAAGTAAAGAACAGAGCTACAGAGCCAAGGGCACTACCAGTCTAGGGAATATACCTTGGTAAAACTGAAAATCAATAAGACAGAGCCACCCCAAAATTTAGGGCTGCACTGCATACAAGGACCTCAACTTGGATACACCTTAAGTATCCCAGAAAATATAAACATGGTTCAAAAAATTGTGGTACTTACGTACGATGGAATATCCCTCAGCCATGAAATCAATGTCATAAGACCAGTAGCAGCAAAATGGGTGGATTCAGGTACGATGATTCTAAGTGAAATAAGTCACACAGAAAAAGAAACTTATCATAAGATATCACTTATGAAGATCCTGTAAACATGGCTACACTTGAACTGAGTTAGGAAAGAGAACAGTGTCTCACATTTAGAAAACACTCTTATACCTGCTTAAGGGGGAAGGAGAGGTGGGGTGATGCATAAAACCAGAGTTTGATATAAGCACAGGTACCGTTCCAAAAACCAACTATGGAATAGACAAGACCTACACCGTCTTCAGTGAAAGGGACTCAAAACCCCATATTTCCCGCAGAGGAAAATATCTGACTAGTAAGAATCTTAAAACCTATGTATTGATATGTCTCCGTAAGGGAATCAAGTGTGTCTAGACTGGCATAAACATGGCAGCGAGAATCAGCTCAAACCCACTATAAAAAGGAATTTCAAAAACAAAACAAAAAAACTGGGAAATTCTTTACAATTCCTTCAGGGTCTCTGATGAAAGCTGGAATGACCCTATCTACAACGACAGCTGGATGTGGCATAAGGAGGGACACTTGGGACTGAGACGATTGGTGAGATTGGGTGAGCAAATGCAGACCCTTTAAAGCAATAATGCATGGCACCCATTTCATGGGTCCGAACTCTCCAGGTTTAAGGGAATATTACTACAGCTATAACATGTGCGGGAAACCTAGGGAACGGACACACTGTGAATACGAAAGGTTTCTAAAACTCAACGCATAGTCCCTCTCCTGGTGCTCCGGTTTGACTTTCCGTCTGCTTTACTATCAACCTCCCAACTTGGAGAGACAGCCCCTTTAACCTCTTGGTTCGCACAGGTTGCCAATTTGGCAGAGGATGAAAGGGAAGAGGGAGAACCAATGAGAGAGTAGCTGTTAGGCATTTGGACGGGCACATATCACTGTAATTTCCCGGCAGGAAAAATTATTAACCAAATTCTCAGCCACCCACCGGGAACCAGTATAGGTCCTGAACCAAAATTTTGGACTTGCGGTCAGCTCACCAAAAACGAGTTGAAAAATGGAGCTCAGGGGCACAGCAATTCACAAACTGGCCGAGTAATAAAGGACAACTATCTTCCAAAAATCTGTTGAGGGAAGGCAACGAGGCGGACTTGAAAGCGAGGCAGAATAGCAGGAAACAGATTTCAAGAGGTACGTTGGAATCACCTTTAAAGCACAGGAAGAGGGGCACAACTTCGACAATGATTCACTTGGCCAAAAAGGGCGTATGCATTTTCTCCTGAATATATTCAGGAGAAAACGCATACGCCCTTTTTGGCCAAGCAAGCAAGCGGGCAATGCAAATCTGCACTACAAAGAAGTATCACTTCCCACCGGTCAAAAGGGACATCCACAAAATGTGTAAGAACAAGAAAGGCAAGACAGGCCCTGGAGAACAGGGAGCCTTGTTATGCTGATGGGCGGGATGTAAATTGCCAACTGCCTCTCTGGAGGAGTGCATTCTGTTCCCTAAAACAAGTAAAGAACAGAGCTACAGAGCCAAGGGCACTACCAGTCTAGGGAATATACCTTGGGAAAACTGAAAATCAATAAGACAGAGCCACCCCAAAATTTAGGGCTGCACTGCATACAAGGATCTCAACTTGGATACACCTTAAGTATCCCAGAAAATATAAACATGGTTCAAAAAATTGTGGTACTTACGTACGATGGAATATCCCTCAGCCATGAAATCAATGTCATAAGACCAGTAGCAGCAAAATGGGTGGATTCAGGTACGATGATTCTAAGTGAAATAAGTCACACAGAAAAAGAAACTTATCATAAGATATCACTTATGAAGATCCTGTAAACATGGCTACACTTGAACTGAGTTAGGAAAGAGAACAGTGTCTCACATTTAGAAAACACTCTTATACCTGCTTAAGGGGGAAGGAGAGGTGGGGTGATGCATAAAACCAGAGTTTGATATAAGCACAGGTACCGTTCCAAAAACCAACTATGGAATAGACAAGACCTACACCGTCCTCAGTGAAAGGGACTCAAAACCCCATATTTCCCGCAGAGGAAAGTATCTGACTAGTAAGAATCTTAAAACCTATGTATTGATATGTCTCCGTAAGGGAATCAAGTGTGTCTAGACTGGCATAAACATGGCAGCGAGAATCAGCTCAAACCCACTATAAAAAGGAATTTCAAAAACAAAACAAAAAAACTGGGAAATTCTTTACAATTCCTTCAGGGTCTCTGATGAAAGCTGGAATGACCCTATCTACAACGACAGCTGGATGTGGCATAAGGAGGGACACTTGGGACTGAGACGATTGGTGAGATTGGGTGAGCAAATGCAGATCCTTTAAAGCAATAATGCATGGCACCCATTCCATGGGTCCGAACTCTCCAGGTTGAAGGGAATATTACTACAGCTATAACATGTGCGGGAAACCTAGAGAACGGACACACTGTGAATACGAAAGGTTTCTAAAACTCAACGAATAGTCCCTCTCCTGGTGCTCCGGTTTGACTTTCCGTCTGCTTTACTATCAACCTCCCAACTTGGAGAGACAGCCCCTTTAACCTCTTGGTTCGCACAGGTTGCCAATTTGGCAGAGGATGAAAGGGAAGAGGGAGAACCAATGAGAGAGTAGCTGTTAGGCATTTGGACGGGCACATATCACTGTAATTTCCCGGCAGGAAGAAGAATTAACCAAATTCTCAGCCACCCACTGGGAACCAGTATAGGTCCTGAACCAAAATTTTGGACTTGCGGTCAGCTCTCCAAAAATGAGTTGAAAAATGGAGCTCAGCGACACAGCAATTCACAAACTGGCCGAGTAATAAAGGACACCTATCGTCCAAAAATCTGTTGACGGAAGGCAACGAGGCGGACTTGAAAGCGAGGCAGAATAGCAGGAAACAGATTTCAAGAGGTACGTTGGAATCGCCTTTAAAGCAAAGGAAGAGGGGCACAACTTCGACAATGATGCACTTGGCCAAAAAGGGCGTATGCGTTTTCTCCTGAATATATTCAGGAGAAAACGCATACGCCCTTTTTGGCCAAGCAAGCAAGCGGGCAATGCAAATCTGCACTACAAAGAAGTATCACTTCCCACCGGTCAAAAGGGACATCCACAAAATGTGTAAGAACAAGAAAGGCAAGACAGGCCCTGGAGAACAGGGAGCCTTGTTATGCTGATGGGCGGGATGTAAATTGCCAACTGCCTCTCTGGAGGAGTGCATTCTGTTCCCTAAAACAAGTAAAGAACAGAGCTACAGAGCCAAGGGCACTACCAGTCTAGGGAATATACCTTGGGAAAACTGAAAATCAATAAGACAGAGCCACCCCAAAATTTAGGGCTGCACTGCATACAAGGACCTCAACTTGGATACACCTTAAGTATCCCAGAAAATATAAACATGGTTCAAAAAATTGTGGTACTTACGTACGATGGAATATCCCTCAGCCATGAAATCAATGTCATAAGACCAGTAGCAGCAAAATGGGTGGATTCAGGTACGATGATTCTAAGTGAAATAAGTCACACAGAAAAAGAAACTTATCATAAGATATCACTTATGAAGATCCTGTAAACATGGCTACACTTGAACTGAGTTAGGAAAGAGAACAGTGTCTCACATTTAGAAAACACTCTTATACCTGCTTAAGGGGGAAGGAGAGGTGGGGTGATGCATAAAACCAGAGTTTGATATAAGCACAGGTACCGTTCCAAAAACCAACTATGGAATAGACAAGACCTACACCGTCCTCAGCGAAAGGGACTCAAAACCCCATATTTCCCGCAGAGGAAAATATCTGACTAGTAAGAATCTTAAAACCTATGTATTGATATGTCTCCGTAAGGGAATCAAGTGTGTCTAGACTGGCATAAACATGGCAGCGAGAATCAGCTCAAACCCACTATAAAAAGGAATTTCAAAAACAAAACAAAAAAACTGGGAAATTCTTTACAATTCCTTCAGGGTCTCTGATGAAAGCTCGAATGACCCTATCTACAACGACAGCTGGATGTGGCATAAGGAGGGACACTTGGGACTGAGACGATTGGTGAGATTGGGTGAGCAAATGCAGACCCTTTAAAGCAATAATGCATGGCACCCATTCCATGGGTCCGAACTCTCCAGGTTGAAGGGAATATTACTACAGCTATAACATGTGCTGGAAACCTAGAGAACGGACACACTGTGAATAGGAAAGGTTTCTAAAACTCAACGCATAGTCCCTCTCCTGGTGCTCTGGTTTGACTTTCCGTCTGCTTTACTATCAACCTCCCAACTTGGAGAGACAGCCCCTTTAACCTCTTGGTTCGCACAGGTTGCCAATTTGGCAGAGGATGAAAGGGAAGAGGGAGAACCAATGACAGAGTAGCTGTTAGGCATTTGGACGGGCACATATCACTGTAATTTCCCGGCAGGAAGAAGAATTAACCAAATTCTCAGACACACACCGGGAACCAGTATAGGTCCTGAACCAAAATTTTGGACTTGCGGTCAGCTCTCCAAAAACGAGTTGAAAAATGGAGCTCAGGGACACAGCAATTCACAAACTGGCCGAGTAATAAAGGACAACTATCGTCCAAAAATCTGTTGAGGGAAGGCAACGAGGCGGACTTGAAAGCGAGGCAGAATAGCAGGAAACAGATTTCAAGAGGTACGTTGGAATCGCCTTTAAAGCACAGGAAGAGGGGCACAACTTCGACAATGATGCACTTGGCCAAAAAGGGCGTATGCGTTTTCTCCTGAATATATTCAGGAGAAAACGCATACGCCCTTTTTGTCCAAGCAAGCAAGCGGGCAATGCAAATCTGCACTACAAAGAAGTATCACTTCCCACCGGTCAAAAGGGACATCCACAAAATGTGTAAGAACAAGAAAGGCAAGACAGGCCCTGGAGAACAGGGAGCCTTGTTATGCTGATGGGCGGGATGTAAATTGCCAACTGCCTCTCTGGAGGAGTGCATTCTGTTCCCTAAAACAAGTAAAGAACAGAGCTACAGAGCCAAGGGCACTACCAGTCTAGGGAATATACCTTGGGAAAACTGAAAATCAATAAGACAGAGCCACCCCAAAATTTAGGGCTGCACTGCATACAAGGACCTCAACTTGGATACACCTTAAGTATCCCAGAAAATATAAACATGGTTCAAAAAATTGTGGTACTTACGTACGATGGAATATCCCTCAGCCATGAAATCAATGTCATAAGACCAGTAGCAGCAAAATGGGTGGATTCAGGTACGATGATTCTAAGTGAAATAAGTCACACAGAAAAAGAAACTTATCATAAGATATCACTTATGAAGATCCTGTAAACATGGCTACACTTGAACTGAGTTAGGAAAGAGAACAGTGTCTCACATTTAGAAAACACTCTTATACCTGCTTAAGGGGGAAGGAGAGGTGGGGTGATGCATAAAACCAGAGTTTGATATAAGCACAGGTACCGTTCCAAAAACCAACTATGGAATAGACAAGACCTACACCGTCTTCAGTGAAAGGGACTCAAAACCCCATATTTCCCGCAGAGGAAAATATCTGACTAGTAAGAATCTTAAAACCTATGTATTGATATGTCTCCGTAAGGGAATCAAGTGTGTCTAGACTGGCATAAACATGGCAGCGAGAATCAGCTCAAACCCACTATAAAAAGGAATTTCAAAAACAAAACAAAAAAACTGGGAAATTCTTTACAATTCCTTCAGGGTCTCTGATGAAAGCTGGAATGACCCTATCTACAACGACAGCTGGATGTGGCATAAGGAGGGACACTTGGGACTGAGACGATTGGTGAGATTGGGTGAGCAAATGCAGACCCTTTAAAGCAATAATGCATGGCACCCATTTCATGGGTCCGAACTCTCCAGGTTTAAGGGAATATTACTACAGCTATAACATGTGCGGGAAACCTAGGGAACGGACACACTGTGAATACGAAAGGTTTCTAAAACTCAACGCATAGTCCCTCTCCTGGTGCTCCGGTTTGACTTTCCGTCTGCTTTACTATCAACCTCCCAACTTGGAGAGACAGCCCCTTTAACCTCTTGGTTCGCACAGGTTGCCAATTTGGCAGAGGATGAAAGGGAAGAGGGAGAACCAATGAGAGAGTAGCTGTTAGGCATTTGGACGGGCACATATCACTGTAATTTCCCGGCAGGAAAAATTATTAACCAAATTCTCAGCCACCCACCGGGAACCAGTATAGGTCCTGAACCAAAATTTTGGACTTGCGGTCAGCTCACCAAAAACGAGTTGAAAAATGGAGCTCAGGGGCACAGCAATTCACAAACTGGCCGAGTAATAAAGGACAACTATCTTCCAAAAATCTGTTGAGGGAAGGCAACGAGGCGGACTTGAAAGCGAGGCAGAATAGCAGGAAACAGATTTCAAGAGGTACGTTGGAATCACCTTTAAAGCACAGGAAGAGGGGCACAACTTCGACAATGATTCACTTGGCCAAAAAGGGCGTATGCATTTTCTCCTGAATATATTCAGGAGAAAACGCATACGCCCTTTTTGGCCAAGCAAGCAAGCGGGCAATGCAAATCTGCACTACAAAGAAGTATCACTTCCCACCGGTCAAAAGGGACATCCACAAAATGTGTAAGAACAAGAAAGGCAAGACAGGCCCTGGAGAACAGGGAGCCTTGTTATGCTGATGGGCGGGATGTAAATTGCCAACTGCCTCTCTGGAGGAGTGCATTCTGTTCCCTAAAACAAGTAAAGAACAGAGCTACAGAGCCAAGGGCACTACCAGTCTAGGGAATATACCTTGGGAAAACTGAAAATCAATAAGACAGAGCCACCCCAAAATTTAGGGCTGCACTGCATAAAAGGATCTCAACTTGGATACACCTTAAGTATCCCAGAAAATATAAACATGGTTCAAAAAATTGTGGTACTTACGTACGATGGAATATCCCTCAGCCATGAAATCAATGTCATAAGACCAGTAGCAGCAAAATGGGTGGATTCAGGTACGATGATTCTAAGTGAAATAAGTCACACAGAAAAAGAAACTTATCATAAGATATCACTTATGAAGATCCTGTAAACATGGCTACACTTGAACTGAGTTAGGAAAGAGAACAGTGTCTCACATTTAGAAAACACTCTTATACCTGCTTAAGGGGGAAGGAGAGGTGGGGTGATGCATAAAACCAGAGTTTGATATAAGCACAGGTACCGTTCCAAAAACCAACTATGGAATAGACAAGACCTACACCGTCCTCAGTGAAAGGGACTCAAAACCCCATATTTCCCGCAGAGGAAAGTATCTGACTAGTAAGAATCTTAAAACCTATGTATTGATATGTCTCCGTAAGGGAATCAAGTGTGTCTAGACTGGCATAAACATGGCAGCGAGAATCAGCTCAAACCCACTATAAAAAGGAATTTCAAAAACAAAACAAAAAAACTGGGAAATTCTTTACAATTCCTTCAGGGTCTCTGATGAAAGCTGGAATGACCCTATCTACAACGACAGCTGGATGTGGCATAAGGAGGGACACTTGGGACTGAGACGATTGGTGAGATTGGGTGAGCAAATGCAGATCCTTTAAAGCAATAATGCATGGCACCCATTCCATGGGTCCGAACTCTCCAGGTTGAAGGGAATATTACTACAGCTATAACATGTGCGGGAAACCTAGAGAACGGACACACTGTGAATACGAAAGGTTTCTAAAACTCAACGAATAGTCCCTCTCCTGGTGCTCCGGTTTGACTTTCCGTCTGCTTTACTATCAACCTCCCAACTTGGAGAGACAGCCCCTTTAACCTCTTGGTTCGCACAGGTTGCCAATTTGGCAGAGGATGAAAGGGAAGAGGGAGAACCAATGAGAGAGTAGCTGTTAGGCATTTGGACGGGCACATATCACTGTAATTTCCCGGCAGGAAGAAGAATTAACCAAATTCTCAGCCACCCACTGGGAACCAGTATAGGTCCTGAACCAAAATTTTGGACTTGCGGTCAGCTCTCCAAAAATGAGTTGAAAAATGGAGCTCAGCGACACAGCAAATCACAAACTGGCCGAGTAATAAAGGACACCTATCGTCCAAAAATCTGTTGACGGAAGGCAACGAGGCGGACTTGAAAGCGAGGCAGAATAGCAGGAAACAGATTTCAAGAGGTACGTTGGAATCGCCTTTAAAGCACAGGAAGAGGGGCACAACTTCGACAATGATGCACTTGGCCAAAAAGGGCGTATGCGTTTTCTCCTGAATATATTCAGGAGAAAACGCATACGCCCTTTTTGGCCAAGCAAGCAAGCGGGCAATGCAAATCTGCACTACAAAGAAGTATCACTTCCCACCGGTCAAAAGGGACATCCACAAAATGTGTAAGAACAAGAAAGGCAAGACAGGCCCTGGAGAACAGGGAGCATTGTTATGCTGATGGGCGGGATGTAAATTGCCAACTGCCTCTCTGGAGGAGTGCATTCTGTTCCCTAAAACAAGTAAAGAACAGAGCTACAGAGCCAAGGGCACTACCAGTCTAGGGAATATACCTTGGGAAAACTGAAAATCAATAAGACAGAGCCACCCCAAAATTTAGGGCTGCACTGCATACAAGGACCTCAACTTGGATACACCTTAAGTATCCCAGAAAATATAAACATGGTTCAAAAAATTGTGGTACTTACGTACGATGGAATATCCCTCAGCCATGAAATCAATGTCATAAGACCAGTTGCAGCAAAATGGGTGGATTCAGGTACGATGATTCTAAGTGAAATAAGTCACACAGAAAAAGAAACTTATCATAAGATATCACTTATGAAGATCCTGTAAACATGGCTACACTTGAACTGAGTTAGGAAAGAGAACAGTGTCTCACATTTAGAAAACACTCTTATACCTGCTTAAGGGGGAAGGAGAGGTGGGGTGATGCATAAAACCAGAGTTTGATATAAGCACAGGTACCGTTCCAAAAACCAACTATGGAATAGACAAGACCTACACCTTCCTCAGTGAAAGGGACTCAAAACCCCATATTTCCCGCAGAGGAAAGTATCTGACTAGTAAGAATCTTAAAACCTATGTATTGATATGTCTCCGTAAGGGAATCAAGTGTGTCTAGACTGGCATAAACATGGCAGCGAGAATCAGCTCAAACCCACTATAAAAAGGAATTTCAAAAACAAAACAAAAAAACTGGGAAATTCTTTACAATTCCTTCAGGGTCTCTGATGAAAGCTGGAATGACCCTATCTACAACGACAGCTGGATGTGGCATAAGGAGGGACACTTGGGACTGAGACGATTGGTGAGATTGGGTGAGCAAACGCAGACCCTTTAAAGCAATAATGCATGGCACCCATTTCATGGGTCCAAACTCTCCAGGTTGAAGGGAATATTACTACAGCTATAACATGTGCGGGAAACCTAGAGAACGGACACACTGTGAATACGAAAGGTTTCTAAAACTCAACGCATAGTCCCTCTCCTGGTGCTCCGGTTTGACTTTCCGTCTGCTTTACTATCAACCTCCCAACTTGGAGAGACAGCCCCTTTAACCTCTTGGTTCGCACAGGTTGCCAATTTGGCAGAGGATGAAAGGGAAGAGGGAGAACCAATGAGAGAGTAGCTGTTAGGCATTTGGACGGGCACATATCACTGTAATTTCCCGGCAGGAAGAAGAATTAACCAAATTCTCAGCCACCCACTGGGAACCAGTATAGGTCCTGAACCAAAATTTTGGACTTGCGGTCAGCTCTCCAAAAACGAGTTGAAAAATGTAGCTCAGCGACACAGCAATTCACAAACTGGCCGAGTAATAAAGGACACCTATCGTCCAAAAATCTGTTGACGGAAGGCAACGAGGCGGACTTGAAAGCGAGGCAGAATAGCAGGAAACAGATTTCAAGAGGTACGTTGGAATCGCCTTTAAAGCACAGGAAGAGGGGCACAACTTCGACAATGATGCACTTGGCCAAAAAGGGCGTATGCGTTTTCTCCTGAATATATTCAGGAGAAAACGCATACGCCCTTTTTGGCCAAGCAAGCAAGTGGGCAATGCAAATCTGCACTACAAAGAAGTATCACTTCCCACCGGTCAAAAGGGACATCCACAAAATTTGTAAGAACAAGAAAGGCAAGACAGGCCCTGGAGAACAGGGAGCCTTGTTATGCTGATGGGCGGGATGTAAATTGCCAACTGCCTCTCTGGAGGAGTGCATTCTGTTCCCTAAAACAAGTAAAGAACAGAGCTACAGAGCCAAGGGCACTACCAGTCTAGGGAATATACCTTGGGAAAACTGAAAATCAATAAGACAGAGCCACCCCAAAATTTAGGGCTGCACTGCATACAAGGACCTCAACTTGGATACACCTTAAGTATCCCAGAAAATATAAACATGGTTCAAAAAATTGTGGTACTTACGTACGATGGAATATCCCTCAGCCATGAAATCAATGTCATAAGACCAGTAGCAGCAAAATGGGTGGATTCAGGTACGATGATTCTAAGTGAAATAAGTCACACAGAAAAAGAAACTTATCATAAGATATCACTTATGAAGATCTTGTAAACATGGCTACACTTGAACTGAGTTAGGAAAGAGAACAGTGTCTCACATTTAGAAAACACTCTTATACCTGCTTAAGGGGGAAGGAGAGGTGGGGTGATGCATAAAACCAGAGTTTGATATAAGCACAGGTACCGTTCCAAAAACCAACTATGGAATAGACAAGACCTACACCTTCCTCAGTGAAAGGGACTCAAAACCCCATATTTCCCGCAGAGGAAAGTATCTGACTAGTAAGAATCTTAAAACCTATGTATTGATATGTCTCCGTAAGGGAATCAAGTGTGTCTAGACTGGCATAAACATGGCAGCGAGAATCAGCTCAAACCCACTATAAAAAGGAATTTCAAAAACAAAACAAAAAAACTGGGAAATTCTTTACAATTCCTTCAGGGTCTCTGATGAAAGCTGGAATGACCCTATCTACAATGACAGCTGGATGTGGCATAAGGAGGGACACTTGGGACTGAGACGATTGGTGAGATTGGGTGAGCAAATGCAGACCCTTTAAAGCAATAATGCATGGCACCCATTCCATGGGTCCGAACTCTCCAGGTTGAAGGGAATATTACTACAGCTATAACATGTGCGGGAAACCTAGAGAACGGACACACTGTGAATACGAAAGGTTTCTAAAACTCAACGCATAGTCCCTCTCCTGGTGCTCCGGTTTGACTTTCCGTCTGCTTTACTATCAACCTCCCAACTTGGAGAGACAGCCCCTTTAACCTCTTGGTTCGCACAGGTTGCCAATTTGGCAGAGGATGAAAGGGAAGAGGGAGAACCAATGAGAGAGTAGCTGTTAGGCATTTGGACGGGCACATATCACTGTAATTTCCCGGCAGGAAGAAGAATTAACCAAATTCTCAGCCACCCACCGGGAACCAGTATAGGTCCTGAACCAAAATTTTGGACTTGCGGTCAGCTCACCAAAAACGAGTTGAAAAATGGAGCTCAGGGGCACAGCAATTCACAAACTGGCCGAGTAATAAAGGACAACTATCGTCCAAAAATCTGTTGAGGGAAGGCAACGAGGCGGACTTGAAAGCGAGGCAGAATAGCAGGAAACAGATTTCAAGAGGTACGTTGGAATCGCCTTTAAAGCACAGGAAGAGGGGCACAACTTCGACAATGATGCACTTGGCCAAAAAGGGCGTATGCGTTTTCTCCTGAATATATTCAGGAGAAAACGCATACGCCCTTTTTGGCCAAGCAAGCAAGCGGGCAATGCAAATCTGCACTACAAAGAAGTATCACTTCCCACCGGTCAAAAGGGACATCCACAAAATGTGTAAGAACAAGAAAGGCAAGACAGGCCCTGGAGAACAGGGAGCCTTGTTATGCTGATGGGCGGGATGTAAATTGCCAACTGCCTCTCTGGAGGAGTGCATTCTGTTCCCTAAAACAAGTAAAGAACAGAGCTACAGAGCCAAGGGCACTACCAGTCTAGGGAATATACCTTGGGAAAACTGAAAATCAATAAGACAGAGCCACCCCAAAATTTAGGGCTGCACTGCATACAAGGACCTCAACTTGGATACACCTTAAGTATCCCAGAAAATATAAACATGGTTCAAAAAATTGTGGTACTTACGTACGATGGAATATCCCTCAGCCATGAAATCAATGTCATAAGACCAGTAGCAGCAAAATGGGTGGATTCAGGTACGATGATTCTAAGTGAAATAAGTCACACAGAAAAAGAAACTTATCATAAGATATCACTTATGAAGATCCTGTAAACATGGCTACACTTGAACTGAGTTAGGAAAGAGAACAGTGTCTCACATTTAGAAAAAACTCTTATACCTGCTTAAGGGGGAAGGAGAGGTGGGGTGATGCATAAAACCAGAGTTTGATATAAGCACAGGTACCGTTCCAAAAACCAACTATGGAATAGACAAGACCTACACCGTCCTCAGCGAAAGGGACTCAAAACCCCATATTTCCCGCAGAGGAAAATATCTGACTAGTAAGAATCTTAAAACCTATGTATTGATATGTCTCCGTAAGGGAATCAAGTGTGTCTAGACTGGCATAAACATGGCAGCGAGAATCAGCTCAAACCCACTATAAAAAGGAATTTCAAAAACAAAACAAAAAAACTGGGAAATTCTTTACAATTCCTTCAGGGTCTCTGATGAAAGCTCGAATGACCCTATCTACAACGACAGCTGGATGTGGCATAAGGAGGGACACTTGGGACTGAGACGATTGGTGAGATTGGGTGAGCAAATGCAGACCCTTTAAAGCAATAATGCATGGCACCCATTCCATGGGTCCGAACTCTCCAGGTTGAAGGGAATATTACTACAGCTATAACATGTGCGGGAAACCTAGAGAACGGACACACTGTGAATACGAAAGGTTTCTAAAACTCAACGCATAGTCCCTCTCCTGGTGCTCTGGTTTGACTTTCCGTCTGCTTTTCTATCAACCTCCCAACTTGGAGAGACAGCCCCTTTAACCTCTTGGTTCGCACAGGTTGCCAATTTGGCAGAGGATGAAAGGGAAGAGGGAGAACCAATGACAGAGTAGCTGTTAGGCATTTGGACGGGCACATATCACTGTAATTTCCCGGCAGGAAGAAGAATTAACCAAATTCTCAGACACCCACCGGGAACCAGTATAGGTCCTGAACCAAAATTTTGGACTTGCGGTCAGCTCTCCAAAAACGAGTTGAAAAATGGAGCTCAGGGACACAGCAATTCACAAACTGGCCGAGTAATAAAGGACAACTATCGTCCAAAAATCTGTTGAGGGAAGGCAACGAGGCGGACTTGAAAGCGAGGCAGAATAGCAGGAAACAGATTTCAAGAGGTACGTTGGAATCGCCTTTAAAGCACAGGAAGAGGGGCACAACTTCGACAATGATGCACTTGGCCAAAAAGGGCGTATGCGTTTTCTCCTGAATATATTCAGGAGAAAACGCATACGCCCTTTTTGGCCAAGCAAGCAAGCGGGCAATGCAAATCTGCACTACAAAGAAGTATCACTTCCCACCGGTCAAAAGGGACATCCACAAAATGTGTAAGAACAAGAAAGGCAAGACAGGCCCTGGAGAACAGGGAGCCTTGTTATGCTGATGGGCGGGATGTAAATTGCCAACTGCCTCTCTGGAGGAGTGCATTCTGTTCCCTAAAACAAGTAAAGAACAGAGCTACAGAGCCAAGGGCACTACCAGTCTAGGGAATATACCTTGGGAAAACTGAAAATCAATAAGACAGAGCCACCCCAAAATTTAGGGCTGCACTGCATACAAGGACCTCAACTTGGATACACCTTAAGTATCCCAGAAAATATAAACATGGTTCAAAAAATTGTGGTACTTACGTACGATGGAATATCCCTCAGCCATGAAATCAATGTCATAAGACCAGTAGCAGCAAAATGGGTGGATTCAGGTACGATGATTCTAAGTGAAATAAGTCACACAGAAAAAGAAACTTATCATAAGATATCACTTATGAAGATCCTGTAAACATGGCTACACTTGAACTGAGTTAGGAAAGAGAACAGTGTCTCACATTTAGAAAACACTCTTATACCTGCTTAAGGGGGAAGGAGAGGTGGGGTGATGCATAAAACCAGAGTTTGATATAAGCACAGGTACCGTTCCAAAAACCAACTATGGAATAGACAAGACCTACACCGTCTTCAGTGAAAGGGACTCAAAACCCCATATTTCCCGCAGAGGAAAATATCTGACTAGTAAGAATCTTAAAACCTATGTATTGATATGTCTCCGTAAGGGAATCAAGTGTGTCTAGACTGGCATAAACATGGCAGCGAGAATCAGCTCAAACCCACTATAAAAAGGAATTTCAAAAACAAAACAAAAAAACTGGGAAATTCTTTACAATTCCTTCAGGGTCTCTGATGAAAGCTGGAATGACCCTATCTACAACGACAGCTGGATGTGGCATAAGGAGGGACACTTGGGACTGAGACGATTGGTGAGATTGGGTGAGCAAATGCAGACCCTTTAAAGCAATAATGCATGTCACCCATTTCATGGGTCCGAACTCTCCAGGTTTAAGGGAACATTACTACAGCTATAACATGTGCGGGAAACCTAGGGAACGGACACACTGTGAATACGAAAGGTTTCTAAAACTCAACGAATAGTCCCTCTCCTGGTGCTCCGGTTTGACTTTCCGTCTGCTTTACTATCAACCTCCCAACTTGGAGAGACAGCCCCTTTAACCTCTTGGTTCGCACAGGTTGCCAATTTGGCAGAGGATGAAAGGGAAGAGGGAGAACCAATGAGAGAGTAGCTGTTAGGCATTGGGACGGGCACATATCACTGTAATTTCCCGGCAGGAAAAAATATTAACCAAATTCTCAGTCACCCACCGGGAACCAGTATAGGTCCTGAACCAAAATTTTGGACTTGCGGTCAGCTCACCAAAAACGAGTTGAAAAATGGAGCTCAGGGGCACAGCAATTCACAAACTGGCCGAGTAATAAAGGACAACTATCTTCCAAAAATCTGTTGAGGGAAGGCAACGAGGCGGACTTGAAAGCGAGGCAGAATAGCAGGAAACAGATTTCAAGAGGTACGTTGGAATCACCTTTAAAGCACAGGAAGAGGGGCACAACTTCGACAATGATGCACTTGGCCAAAAAGGGCGTATGCATTTTCTCCTGAATATATTCAGGAGAAAACGCATACGCCCTTTTTGGCCAAGCAAGCAAGCGGGCAATGCAAATCTGCACTACAAAGAAGTATCACTTCCCACCGGTCAAAAGGGACATCCACAAAATGTGTAAGAACAAGAAAGGCAAGACAGGCCCTGGAGAACAGGGAGCCTTGTTATGCTGATGGGCGGGATGTAAATTGCCAACTGCCTCTCTGGAGGAGTGCATTCTGTTCCCTAAAACAAGTAAAGAACAGAGCTACAGAGCCAAGGGCACTACCAGTCTAGGGAATATACCTTGGGAAAACTGAAAATCAATAAGACAGAGCCACCCCAAAATTTAGGGCTGCACTGCATACAAGGATCTCAACTTGGATACACCTTAAGTATCCCAGAAAATATAAACATGGTTCAAAAAATTGTGGTACTTACGTACGATGGAATATCCCTCAGCCATGAAATCAATGTCATAAGACCAGTAGCAGCAAAATGGGTGGATTCAGGTACGATGATTCTAAGTGAAATAAGTCACACAGAAAAAGAAACTTATCATAAGATATCACTTATGAAGATCCTGTAAACATGGCTACACTTGAACTGAGTTAGGAAAGAGAACAGTGTCTCACATTTAGAAAACACTCTTATACCTGCTTAAGGGGGAAGGAGAGGTGGGGTGATGCATAAAACCAGAGTTTGATATAAGCACAGGTACCGTTCCAAAAACCAACTATGGAATAGACAAGACCTACACCGTCCTCAGTGAAAGGGACTCAAAACCCCATATTTCCCGCAGAGGAAAGTATCTGACTAGTAAGAATCTTAAAACCTATGTATTGATATGTCTCCGTAAGGGAATCAAGTGTGTCTAGACTGGCATAAACATGGCAGCGAGAATCAGCTCAAACCCACTATAAAAAGGAATTTCAAAAACAAAACAAAAAAACTGGGAAATTCTTTACAATTCCTTCAGGGTCTCTGATGAAAGCTGGAATGACCCTATCTACAACGACAGCTGGATGTGGCATAAGGAGGGACACTTGGGACTGAGACGATTGGTGAGATTGGGTGAGCAAATGCAGATCCTTTAAAGCAATAATGCATGGCACCCATTCCATGGGTCCGAACTCTCCAGGTTGAAGGGAATATTACTACAGCTATAACATGTGCGGGAAACCTAGAGAACGGACACACTGTGAATACGAAAGGTTTCTAAAACTCAACGAATAGTCCCTCTCCTGGTGCTCCAGTTTGACTTTCCGTCTGCTTTACTATCAACCTCCCAACTTGGAGAGACAGCCCCTTTAACCTCTTGGTTCGCACAGGTTGCCAATTTGGCAGAGGATGAAAGGGAAGAGGGAGAACCAATGAGAGAGTAGCTGTTAGGCATTTGGACGGGCACATATCACTGTAATTTCCCGGCAGGAAGAAGAATTAACCAAATTCTCAGCCACCCACTGGGAACCAGTATAGGTCCTGAACCAAAATTTTGGACTTGCGGTCAGCTCTCAAAAAACGAGTTGAAAAATGGAGCTCAGCGACACAGCAATTCACAAACTGGCCGAGTAATAAAGGACACCTATCGTCCAAAAATCTGTTGACGGAAGGCAACGAGGCGGACTTGAAAGCGAGGCAGAATAGCAGGAAACAGATTTCAAGAGGTACGTTGGAATCGCCTTTAAAGCACAGGAAGAGGGGCACAACTTCGACAATGATGCACTTGGCCAAAAAGGGCGCATGCGTTTTCTCCTGAATATATTCAGGAGAAAACGCATACGCCCTTTTTGGCCAAGCAAGCAAGCGGGCAATGCAAATCTGCACTACAAAGAAGTATCACTTCCCACCGGTCAAAAGGGACATCCACAAAATGTGTAAGAACAAGAAAGGCAAGACAGGCCCTGGAGAACAGGGAGCCTTGTTATGCTGATGGGCGGGATGTAAATTGCCAACTGCCTCTCTGGAGGAGTGCATTCTGTTCCCTAAAACAAGTAAAGAACAGAGCTACAGAGCCAAGGGCACTACCAGTCTAGGGAATATACCTTGGGAAAACTGAAAATCAATAAGACAGAGCCACCCCAAAATTTAGGGCTGCACTGCATACAAGGACCTCAACTTGGATACACCTTAAGTATCCCAGAAAATATAAACATGGTTCAAAAAATTGTGGTACTTACGTACGATGGAATATCCCTCAGCCATGAAATCAATGTCATAAGACCAGTAGCAGCAAAATGGGTGGATTCAGGTAAGATGATTCTAAGTGAAATAAGTCACACAGAAAAAGAAACTTATCATAAGATATCACTTATGAAGATCCTGTAAACATGGCTACACTTGAACTGAGTTAGGAAAGAGAACAGTGTCTCACATTTAGAAAACACTCTTATACCTGCTTAAGGCGGAAGGAGAGGTGGGGTGATGCATAAAACCAGAGTTTGATATAAGCACACGTACCGTTCCAAAAACCAACTATGGAATAGACAAGACCTACACCGTCCTCAGTGAAAGGGACTCAAAACCCCATATTTCCCGCAGAGGAAAGTATCTGACTAGTAAGAATCTTAAAACCTATGTATTGATATGTCTCCGTAAGGGAATCAAGTGTGTCTAGACTGGCATAAACATGGCAGCGAGAATCAGCTCAAACCCACTATAAAAAGGAATTTCAAAAACAAAACAAAAAAACTGGGAAATTCTTTACAATTCCTTCAGGGTCTCTGATGAAAGCTGGAATGACCGTATCTACAACGACAGCTGGATGTGGCATAAGGAGGGACACTTGGGACTGAGACGATTGGTGAGATTGGGTGAGCAAATGCAGATCCTTTAAAGCAATAATGCATGGCACCCATTCCATGGGTCCGAACTCTCCAGGTTTAAGGGAATATTACTACAGCTATAACATGTGCGGGAAACCTAGAGAACGGACACACTGTGAATACGAAAGGTTTCTAAAACTCAAAGAACAGACCCTCTCCTTGTGCTCCGGTTCGACTTTCCGTCTGCTTTACTATCAACCTCCCAACTTGGAGAGACAGCCCCTTTAACCTCTTGGTTCGCACAGGTTGCCAATTTGGCAGAGGATGAAAGGGAAGAGGGAGAACCAATGAGAGAGTAGCTGTTAGGCATTTGGACGGGCACATATCACTCTAATTTCCCGGCAGGAAGAAGAATTAACCAAATTCTCAGCCACCCACCGGGAACCAGTATAGGTCCTGAACCAAAATTTTGGACTTGCGGTCAGCTCACCAAAAACGAGTTGAAAAATGGAGCTCAGGGGCACAGCAATTCACAAACTGGCCGAGTAATAAAGGACAACTATCGTCCAAAAATCTGTTGAGGGAAGGCAACGAGGCGGACTTGAAAGCGAGGCAGAATAGCAGGAAACAGATCTCAAGAGGTACGTTGGAATCGCCTTTAAAGCACAGGAAGAGGGGCACAAGTTCGACAATGACGCACTTGGCTAAAAGGGGCGTATGCGTTTTCTCCTGAATATATTCAGGAGAAAACGCATACGCCCTTTTTGGCCAAGCAAGCAAGCGGGCAATGCAAATCTGCACTACAAAGAAGTATCACTTCCCACCGGTCAAAAGGGACATCCACAAAATGTGTAAGAACAAGAAAGGCAAGACAGGCCCTGGAGAACAGGGAGCCTTGTTATGCTGATGGGCGGGATGTAAATTGCCAACTGCCTCTCTGGAGGAGTGCATTCTGTTCCCTAAAACAAGTAAAGAACAGAGCTACAGAGCCAAGGGCACTACCAGTCTAGGGAATATACCTTGGGAAAACTGAAAATCAATAAGACAGAGCCACCCCAAAATTTAGGGCTGCACTGCATACAAGGACCTCAACTTGGATACACCTTAAGTATCCCAGAAAATATAAACATGGTTCAAAAAATTGTGGTACTTACGTACGATGGAATATCCCTCAGCCATGAAATCAATGTCATAAGACCAGTAGCAGCAAAATGGGTGGATTCAGGTACGATGATTCTAAGTGAAATAAGTCACACAGAAAAAGAAACTTATCATAAGATATCACTTATGAAGATCCTGTAAACATGGCTACACTTGAACTGAGTTAGGAAAGAGAACAGTGTCTCACATTTAGAAAACACTCTTATACCTGCTTAAGGGGGAAGGAGAGGTGGGGTGATGCATAAAACCAGAGTTTGATATAAGCACAGGTACCGTTCCAAAAACCAACTATGGAATAGACAAGACCTACACCGTCCTCAGCGAAAGGGACTCAAAACCCCATATTTCCCGCAGAGGAAAATATCTGACTAGTAAGAATCTTAAAACCTATGTATTGATATGTCTCCGTAAGGGAATCAAGTGTGTCTAGACTGGCATAAACATGGCAGCGAGAATCAGCTCAAACCCACTATAAAAAGGAATTTCAAAAACAAAACAAAAAAACTGGGAAATTCTTTACAATTCCTTCAGGGTCTCTGATGAAAGCTCGAATGACCCTATCTACAACGACAGCTGGATGTGGCATAAGGAGGGACACTTGGGACTGAGACGATTGGTGAGATTGGGTGAGCAAATGCAGACCCTTTAAAGCAATAATGCATGGCACCCATTCCATGGGTCCGAACTCTCCAGGTTGAAGGGAATATTACTACAGCTATAACATGTGCGGGAAACCTAGACAACGGACACACTGTGAATACGAAAGGTTTCTAAAACTCAACGCATAGTCCCTCTCCTGGTGCTCCGGTTTGACTTTCCTTCTGCTTTACTATCAACCTCCCAACTTGGAGAGACAGCCCCTTTAACCTCTTGGTTCGCACAGGTTGCCAATTTGGCAGAGGATGAAAGGGAAGAGGGAGAACCAATGAGAGAGTAGCTGTTAGGCATTTGGACGGGCACATATCACTGTAATTTCCTGGCAGGAAGAAGAATTAACCAAATTCTCAGCCACCCACCGGGAACCAGTATAGGTCCTGAACCAAAATTTTGGACTTGCGGTCAGCTCACCAAAAACGAGTTGAAAAATGGAGCTCAGGGGCACAGCAATTCACAAACTGGCCGAGTAATAAAGGACAACTATCGTCCAAAAATCTGTTGAGGGTAGGCAACGAGGCGGACTTGAAAGTGAGGCAGAATAGCAGGAAACAGATTTCAAGAGGTACGTTGGAATCGCCTTTAAAGCACAGGAAGAGGGGCACAACTTCGACAATGACACACTTGGCCAAAAAGGGCGTATGCGTTTTCTCCTGAATATATTCAGGAGAAAACGCATACGCCCTTTTTAGCCAAGCAAGCAAGAGGGCAATGCAAATCTGCACTACAAAGAAGTATCACTTCCCACCGGTCAAAAGGGACATCCACAAAATGTGTAAGAACAAGAAAGGCAAGACAGGCCCTGGAGAACAGGGAGCCTTGTTATGCTGATGGGCGGGATGTAAATTGCCAACTGCCTCTCTGGAGGAGTGCATTCTGTTCCCTAAAACAAGTAAAGAACAGAGCTACAGAGCCAAGGGCACTACCAGTCTAGGGAATATACCTTGGGAAAACTGAAAATCAATAAGACAGAGCCACCCCAAAATTTAGGGCTGCACTGCATACAAGGACCTCAACTTGGATACACCTTAAGTATCCCAGAAAATATAAACATGGTTCAAAAAATTGTGGTACTTACGTACGATGGAATATCCCTCAGCCATGAAATCAATGTCATAAGACCAGTAGCAGCAAAATGGGTGGATTCAGGTACGATGATTCTAAGTGAAATAAGTCACACAGAAAAAGAAACTTATCATAAGATATCACTTATGAAGATCCTGTAAACATGGCTACACTTGAACTGAGTTAGGAAAGAGAACAGTGTCTCACATTTAGAAAACACTCTTATACCTGCTTAAGGTTGAAGGAGAGGTGGGGTGATGCATAAAACCAGAGTTTGATATAAGCACAGGTACCGTTCCAAAAACCAACTATGGAATAGACAAGACCTACACCGTCCTCAGTGAAAGGGACTCAAAACCCCATATTTCCCGCAGAGGAAAATATCTGACTAGTAAGAATCTTAAAACCTATGTATTGATATGTCTCCGTAAGGGAATCAAGTGTGTCTAGACTGGCATAAACATGGCAGCGAGAATCAGCTCAAACCCACTATAAAAAGGAATTTCAAAAACAAAACAAAAAAACTGGGAAATTCTTTACAATTCCTTCAGGGTCTCTGATGAAAGCTGGAATGACCCTATCTACAACGACAGCTGGATGTGGCATAAGGAGGGACACTTGGGACTGAGAAGATTGGTGAGATTGGGTGAGCAAATGCAGACCCTTTAAAGCAATAATGCATGGCACCCATTCCATGGGTCCGAACTCTCCAGGTTGAAGGGAATATTACTACAGCTATAACATGTGCGGGAAACCTAGAGAACGGACACACTGTGAATACGAAAGGTTTCTAAAACTCAACGAATAGTCCCTCTCCTGGTGCTCCGGTTTGACTTTCCGTCTGCTTTACTATCAACCTCCCAACTTGGAGAGACAGCCCCTTTAACCTCTTGGTTCGCACAGGTTGCCAATTTGGCAGAGGATGAAAGGGAAGAGGGAGAACCAATGAGAGAGTAGCTGTTAGGCATTTGGACGGGCACATATCACTGTAATTTCCCGGCAGGAAGAAGAATTAACCAAATTCTCAGCCACCCACCGGGAACCAGTATAGGTCCTGAACCAAAATTTTGGACTTGCGGTCAGCTCACCAAAAACGAGTTGAAAAATGGAGCTCAGGGGCACAGCAATTCACAAACGGGCCGAGTAATAAAGGACAACTATCGTCCAAAAATCTGTTGAGGGAAGGCAACGAGGCGGACTTGAAAGCGAGGCAGAATAGCAGGAAACAGATTTCAAGAGGTACGTTGGAATCGCCTTTAAAGCACAGGGAGAGGGGCACAACTTCGACAATGACGCACTTGGCCAAAAAGGGCGTATGCGTTTTCTCCTGAATATATTCAGGAGAAAACGCATACGCCCTTTTTGGCCAAGCAAGCAAGCGGGCAATGCAAATCTGCACTACAAAGAAGTATCACTTCCCACCGGTCAAAAGGGACATCCACAAAATGTGTAAGAACAAGAAAGGCAAGACAGGCCCTGGAGAACAGGGAGCCTTGTTATGCTGATGGGCGGGATGTAAATTGCCAACTGCCTCTCTGGAGGAGTGCATTCTGTTCCCTAAAACAAGTAAAGAACAGAGCTACAGAGCCAAGGGCACTACCAGTCTAGGGAATATACCTTGGGAAAACTGAAAATCAATAAGACAGAGCCACCCCAAAATTTAGGGCTGCACTGCATACAAGGACCTCAACTTGGATACACCTTAAGTATCCCAGAAAATATAAACATGGTTCAAAAAATTGTGGTACTTACGTACGATGGAATATCCCTCAGCCATGAAATCAATGTCATAAGACCAGTAGCAGCAAAATGGGTGGATTCAGGTACGATGATTCTAAGTGAAATAAGTCACACAGAAAAAGAAACTTATCATAAGATATCACTTATGAAGATCCTGTAAACATGGCTACACTTGAACTGAGTTAGGAAAGAGAACAGTGTCTCACATTTAGAAAACACTCTTATACCTGCTTAAGGGGGAAGGAGAGGTGGGGTGATGCATAAAACCAGAGTTTGATATAAGCAAGGTACCGTTCCAAAAACCAACTATGGAATAGACAAGACCTACACCGTCCTCAGTGAAAGGGACTCAAAACCCCATATTTCCCGCAGAGGAAAATATCTGACTAGTAAGAATCTTAAAACCTATGTATTGATATGTCTCCGTAAGGGAATCAAGTGTGTCTAGACTGGCATAAACATGGCAGCGAGAATCAGCTCAAACCCACTATAAAAAGGAATTTCAAAAACGAAACAAAAAAACTGGGAAATTCTTTACAATTCCTTCAGGGTCTCTGATGAAAGCTGGAATGACCCTATCTACAAAGACAGCTGGATGTGGCATAAGGAGGGACACTTGGGACTGAGACGATTGGTGAGATTGGGTGAGCAAATGCAGACCCTTTAAAGCAATAATGCATGGCACCCATTCCATGGGTCCGAACTCTCCAGGTTGAAGGGAATATTACTACAGCTATAACATGTGCGGGAAACCTAGAGAACAGACACACTGTGAATACGAAAGGTTTCTAAAACTCAAAGAACAGACCCTCTCCTGGTGCTCCGGTTCGACTTTCCGTCTGCTTTACTATCAACCTCCCAACTTGGAGAGACAGCCCCTTTAACCTCTTGGTTCGCACACGTTGCCAATTTGGCAGAGGATGAAAGGGAAGAGGGAGAACCAATGAGAGAGTAGCTGTTAGGCATTTGGACGGGCACATATCACTGTAATTTCCCGGCAGGAAGAAGAATTAACCAAATTCTCAGCCACCCACCGGGAACCAGTATAGGTCCTGAACCAAAATTTTGGACTTGCGGTCAGCTCACCAAAAACGAGTTGAAAAATGGAGCTCAGGGGCACAGCAATTCACAAACTGGCCGAGTAATAAAGGACAACTATCGTCCAAAAATCTGTTGAGGGAAGGCAACGAGGCGGACTTGAAAGCGAGGCAGCATAGCAGGAAACAGATTTCAAGAGGTACGTTGGAATCGCCTTTAAAGCACAGGAAGAGGGGCACAACTTCGACAATGATGCACTTGGCCAAAAAGGGCGTATGCGTTTTCTCCTGAATATATTCAGGAGAAAACGCATACGCCCTTTTTGGCCAAGCAAGCAAGCGGGCAATGCAAATCTGCACTACAAAGAAGTATCACTTCCCACCGGTCAAAAGGGACATCCACAAAATGTGTAAGAACAAGAAAGGCAAGACAGGCCCTGGAGAACAGGGAGCCTTGTTATGCTGATGGGCGGGATGTAAATTGCCAACTGCCTCTCTGGAGGAGTGCATTCTGTTCCCTAAAACAAGTAAAGAACAGAGCTACAGAGCCAAGGGCACTACCAGTCTAGGGAATATACCTTGGGAAAACTGAAAATCAATAAGACAGAGCCACCCCAAAATTTAGGGCTGCACTGCATACAAGGACCTCAACTTGGATACACCTTAAGTATCCCAGAAAATATAAACATGGTTCAAAAAATTGTGGTACTTACGTACGATGGAATATCCCTCAGCCATGAAATCAATGTCATAAGACCAGTAGCAGCAAAATGGGTGGATTCAGGTACGATGATTCTAAGTGAAATAAGTCACACAGAAAAAGAAACTTATCATAAGATATCACTTATGAAGATCCTGTAAACATGGCTACACTTGAACTGAGTTAGGAAAGAGAACAGTGTCTCACATTTAGAAAACACTCTTATACCTGCTTAAGGGGGAAGGAGAGGTGGGGTGATGCATAAAACCAGAGTTTGATATAAGCACAGGTACCGTTCCAAAAACCAACTATGGAATAGACAAGACCTACACCGTCCTCAGTGAAAGGGACTCAAAACCCCATATTTCCCGCAGAGGAAAATATCTGACTAGTAAGAATCTTAAAACCTATGTATTGATATGTCTCCGTAAGGGAATCAAGTGTGTCTAGACTGGCATAAACATGGCAGCGAGAATCAGCTCAAACCCACTATAAAAAGGAATTTCAAAAACAAAACAAAAAAACTGGGAAATTCTTTACAATTCCTTCAGGGTCTCTGATGAAAGCTGGAATGACCCTATCTACAACGACAGCTGGATGTGGCATAAGGAGGGACACTTGGGACTGAGACGATTGGTGAGATTGGGTGAGCAAATGCAGACCCTTTAAAGCAATAATGCATGGCACCCATTCCATGGGTCCGAACTCTCCAGGTTGAAGGGAATATTACTACAGCTATAACATGTGCGGGAAACCTAGAGAACGGACACACTGTGAATACGAAAGGTTTCTAAAACTCAACGCATAGTCCCTCTCCTGGTGCTCTGGTTTGACTTTCCGTCTGCTTTACTATCAACCTCCCAACTTGGAGAGACAGCCCCTTTAACCTCTTGGTTCGCACAGGTTGCCAATTTGGCAGAGGATGAAAGGGAAGAGGGAGAACCAATGACAGAGTAGCTGTTAGGCATTTGGACGGGCACATATCACTGTAATTTCCCGGCAGGAAGAAGAATTAACCAAATTCTCAGACACCCACCGGGAACCAGTATAGGTCCTGAACCAAAATTTTGGACTTGCGGTCAGCTCTCCAAAAACGAGTTGAAAAATGGAGCTCAGGGACACAGCAATTCACAAACTGGCCGAGTAATAAAGGACAACTATCGTCCAAAAATCTGTTGAGGGAAGGCAACGAGGCGGACTTGAAAGCGAGGCAGAATAGCAGGAAACAGATTTCAAGAGGTACGTTGGAATCGCCTTTAAAGCACAGGAAGAGGGGCACAACTTCGACAATGATGCACTTGGCCAAAAAGGGCGTATGCGTTTTCTCCTGAATATATTCAGGAGAAAACGCATACGCCCTTTTTGGCCAAGCAAGCAAGCGGGCAATGCAAATCTGCACTACAAAGAAGTATCACTTCCCACCGGTCAAAAGGGACATCCACAAAATGTGTAAGAACAAGAAAGGCAAGACAGGCCCTGGAGAACAGGGAGCCTTGTTATGCTGATGGGCGGGATGTAAATTGCCAACTGCCTCTCTGGAGGAGTGCATTCTGTTCCCTAAAACAAGTAAAGAACAGAGCTACAGAGCCAAGGGCACTACCAGTCTAGGGAATATACCTTGGGAAAACTGAAAATCAATAAGACAGAGCCACCCCAAAATTTAGGGCTGCACTGCATACAAGGATCTCAACTTGGATACACCTTAAGTATCCCAGAAAATATAAACATGGTTCAAAAAATTGTGGTACTTACGTACGATGGAATATCCCTCAGCCATGAAATCAATGTCATAAGACCAGTAGCAGCAAAATGGGTGGATTCAGGTACGATGATTCTAAGTGAAATAAGTCACACAGAAAAAGAAACTTATCATAAGATATCACTTATGAAGATCCTGTAAACATGGCTACACTTGAACTGAGTTAGGAAAGAGAACAGTGTCTCACATTTAGAAAACACTCTTATACCTGCTTAAGGGGGAAGGAGAGGTGGGGTGATGCATAAAACCAGAGTTTGATATAAGCACAGGTACCGTTCCAAAAACCAACTATGGAATAGACAAGACCTACACCGTCCTCAGTGAAAGGGACTCAAAACCCCATATTTCCCGCAGAGGAAAGTATCTGACTAGTAAGAATCTTAAAACCTATGTATTGATATGTCTCCGTAAGGGAATCAAGTGTGTCTAGACTGGCATAAACATGGCAGCGAGAATCAGCTCAAACCCACTATAAAAAGGAATTTCAAAAACAAAACAAAAAAACTGGGAAATTCTTTACAATTCCTTCAGGGTCTCTGATGAAAGCTGGAATGACCCTATCTACAACGACAGCTGGATGTGGCATAAGGAGGGACACTTGGGACTGAGACGATTGGTGAGATTGGGTGAGCAAATGCAGATCCTTTAAAGCAATAATGCATGGCACCCATTCCATGGGTCCGAACTCTCCAGGTTGAAGGGAATATTACTACAGCTATAACATGTGCGGGAAACCTAGAGAACGGACACACTGTGAATACGAAAGGTTTCTAAAACTCAACGAATAGTCCCTCTCCTGGTGCTCCGGTTTGACTTTCCGTCTGCTTTACTATCAACCTCCCAACTTGGAGAGACAGCCCCTTTAACCTCTTGGTTCGCACAGGTTGCCAATTTGGCAGAGGATGAAAGGGAAGAGGGAGAACCAATGAGAGAGTAGCTGTTAGGCATTTGGACGGGCACATATCACTGTAATTTCCCGGCAGGAAGAAGAATTAACCAAATTCTCAGCCACCCACTGGGAACCAGTATAGGTCCTGAACCAAAATTTTGGACTTGCGGTCAGCTCTCAAAAAACGAGTTGAAAAATGGAGCTCAGCGACACAGCAATTCACAAACTGGCCGAGTAATAAAGGACACCTATCGTCCAAAAATCTGTTGACGGAAGGCAACGAGGCGGACTTGAAAGCGAGGCAGAATAGCAGGAAACAGATTTCAAGAGGTACGTTGGAATCGCCTTTAAAGCACAGGAAGAGGGGCACAACTTCGACAATGATGCACTTGGCCAAAAAGGGCGTATGCGTTTTCTCCTGAATATATTCAGGAGAAAACGCATACGCCCTTTTTGGCCAAGCAAGCAAGCGGGCAATGCAAATCTGCACTACAAAGAAGTATCACTTCCCACCGGTCAAAAGGGACATCCACAAAATGTGTAAGAACAAGAAAGGCAAGACAGGCCCTGGAGAACAGGGAGCCTTGTTATGCTGATGGGCGGGATGTAAATTGCCAACTGCCTCTCTGGAGGAGTGCATTCTGTTCCCTAAAACAAGTAAAGAACAGAGCTACAGAGCCAAGGGCACTACCAGTCTAGGGAATATACCTTGGGAAAACTGAAAATCAATAAGACAGAGCCACCCCAAAATTTAGGGCTGCACTGCATACAAGGACCTCAACTTGGATACACCTTAAGTATCCCAGAAAATATAAACATGGTTCAAAAAATTGTGGTACTTACGTACGATGGAATATCCCTCAGCCATGAAATCAATGTCATAAGACCAGTAGCAGCAAAATGGGTGGATTCAGGTAAGATGATTCTAAGTGAAATAAGTCACACAGAAAAAGAAACTTATCATAAGATATCACTTATGAAGATCCTGTAACCATGGCTACACTTGAACTGAGTTAGGAAAGAGAACAGTGTCTCACATTTAGAAAACACTCTTATACCTGCTTAAGGCGGAAGGAGAGGTGGGGTGATGCATAAAACCAGAGTTTGATATAAGCACACGTACCGTTCCAAAAACCAACTATGGAATAGACAAGACCTACACCGTCCTCAGTGAAAGGGACTCAAAACCCCATATTTCCCGCAGAGGAAAGTATCTGACTAGTAAGAATCTTAAAACCTATGTATTGATATGTCTCCGTAAGGGAATCAAGTGTGTCTAGACTGGCATAAACATGGCAGCGAGAATCAGCTCAAACCCACTATAAAAAGGAATTTCAAAAACAAAACAAAAAAACTGGGAAATTCTTTACAATTCCTTCAGGGTCTCTGATGAAAGCTGGAATGACCGTATCTACAACGACAGCTGGATGTGGCATAAGGAGGGACACTTGGGACTGAGACGATTGGTGAGATTGGGTGAGCAAATGCAGATCCTTTAAAGCAATAATGCATGGCACCCATTCCATGGGTCCGAACTCTCCAGGTTTAAGGGAATATTACTACAGCTATAACATGTGCGGGAAACCTAGAGAACGGACACACTGTGAATACGAAAGGTTTCTAAAACTCAAAGAACAGACCCTCTCCTTGTGCTCCGGTTCGACTTTCCGTCTGCTTTACTATCAACCTCCCAACTTGGAGAGACAGCCCCTTTAACCTCTTGGTTCGCACAGGTTGCCAATTTGGCAGAGGATGAAAGGGAAGAGGGAGAACCAATGAGAGAGTAGCTGTTAGGCATTTGGACGGGCACATATCACTCTAATTTCCCGGCAGGAAGAAGAATTAACCAAATTCTCAGCCACCCACCGGGAACCAGTATAGGTCCTGAACCAAAATTTTGGACTTGCGGTCAGCTCACCAAAAACGAGTTGAAAAATGGAGCTCAGGGGCACAGCAATTCACAAACTGGCCGAGTAATAAAGGACAACTATCGTCCAAAAATCTGTTGAGGGAAGGCAACGAGGCGGACTTGAAAGCGAGGCAGAATAGCAGGAAACAGATTTCAAGAGGTACGTTGGAATCGCCTTTAAAGCACAGGAAGAGGGGCACAAGTTCGACAATGACGCACTTGGCTAAAAGGGGCGTATGCGTTTTCTCCTGAATATATTCAGGAGAAAACGCATACGCCCTTTTTGGCCAAGCAAGCAAGCGGGCAATGCAAATCTGCACTACAAAGAAGTATCACTTCCCACCGGTCAAAAGGGACATCCACAAAATGTGTAAGAACAAGAAAGGCAAGACAGGCCCTGGAGAACAGGGAGCCTTGTTATGCTGATGGGCGGGATGTAAATTGCCAACTGCCTCTCTGGAGGAGTGCATTCTGTTCCCTAAAACAAGTAAAGAACAGAGCTACAGAGCCAAGGGCACTACCAGTCTAGGGAATATACCTTGGGAAAACTGAAAATCAATAAGACAGAGCCACCCCAAAATTTAGGGCTGCACTGCATACAAGGACCTCAACTTGGATACACCTTAAGTATCCCAGAAAATATAAACATGGTTCAAAAAATTGTGGTACTTACGTACGATGGAATATCCCTCAGCCATGAAATCAATGTCATAAGACCAGTAGCAGCAAAATGGGTGGATTCAGGTACGATGATTCTAAGTGAAATAAGTCACACAGAAAAAGAAACTTATCATAAGATATCACTTATGAAGATCCTGTAAACATGGCTACACTTGAACTGAGTTAGGAAAGAGAACAGTGTCTCACATTTAGAAAACACTCTTATACCTGCTTAAGGGGGAAGGAGAGGTGGGGTGATGCATAAAACCAGAGTTTGATATAAGCACAGGTACCGTTCCAAAAACCAACTATGGAATAGACAAGACCTACACCGTCCTCAGCGAAAGGGACTCAAAACCCCATATTTCCCGCAGAGGAAAATATCTGACTAGTAAGAATCTTAAAACCTATGTATTGATATGTCTCCGTAAGGGAATCAAGTGTGTCTAGACTGGCATAAACATGGCAGCGAGAATCAGCTCAAACCCACTATAAAAAGGAATTTCAAAAACAAAACAAAAAAACTGGGAAATTCTTTACAATTCCTTCAGGGTCTCTGATGAAAGCTCGAATGACCCTATCTACAACGACAGCTGGATGTGGCATAAGGAGGGACACTTGGGACTGAGACGATTGGTGAGATTGGGTGAGCAAATGCAGACCCTTTAAAGCAATAATGCATGGCACCCATTCCATGGGTCCGAACTCTCCAGGTTGAAGGGAATATTACTACAGCTATAACATGTGCGGGAAACCTAGAGAACGGACACACTGTGAATACGAAAGGTTTCTAAAACTCAACGCATAGTCCCTCTCCTGGTGCTCCGGTTTGACTTTCCTTCTGCTTTACTATCAACCTCCCAACTTGGAGAGACAGCCCCTTTAACCTCTTGGTTCGCACAGGTTGCCAATTTGGCAGAGGATGAAAGGGAAGAGGGAGAACCAATGAGAGAGTAGCTGTTAGGCATTTGGACGGGCACATATCACTGTAATTTCCCGGCAGGAAGAAGAATTAACCAAATTCTCAGCCACCCACCGGGAACCAGTATAGGTCCTGAACCAAAATTTTGGACTTGCGGTCAGCTCACCAAAAACGAGTTGAAAAATGGAGCTCAGGGGCACAGCAATTCACAAACTGGCCGAGTAATAAAGGACAACTATCGTCCAAAAATCTGTTGAGGGAAGGCAACGAGGCGGACTTGAAAGTGAGGCAGAATAGCAGGAAACAGATTTCAAGAGGTAGGTTGGAATCGCCTTTAAAGCACAGGAAGAGGGGCACAACTTCGACAATGACACACTTGGCCAAAAAGGGCGTATGCGTTTTCTCCTGAATATATTCAGGAGAAAACGCATACGCCCTTTTTAGCCAAGCAAGCAAGAGGGCAATGCAAATCTGCACTACAAAGAAGTATCACTTCCCACCGGTCAAAAGGGACATCCACAAAATGTGTAAGAACAAGAAAGGCAAGACAGGCCCTGGAGAACAGGGAGCCTTGTTATGCTGATGGGCGGGATGTAAATTGCCAACTGCCTCTCTGGAGGAGTGCATTCTGTTCCCTAAAACAAGTAAAGAACAGAGCTACAGAGCCAAGGGCACTACCAGTCTAGGGAATATACCTTGGGAAAACTGAAAATCAATAAGACAGAGCCACCCCAAAATTTAGGGCTGCACTGCATACAAGGACCTCAACTTGGATACACCTTAAGTATCCCAGAAAATATAAACATGGTTCAAAAAATTGTGGTACTTACGTACGATGGAATATCCCTCAGCCATGAAATCAATGTCATAAGACCAGTAGCAGCAAAATGGGTGGATTCAGGTACGATGATTCTAAGTGAAATAAGTCACACAGAAAAAGAAACTTATCATAAGATATCACTTATGAAGATCCTGTAAACATGGCTACACTTGAACTGAGTTAGGAAAGAGAACAGTGTCTCACATTTAGAAAACACTCTTATACCTGCTTAAGGTTGAAGGAGAGGTGGGGTGATGCATAAAACCAGAGTTTGATATAAGCACAGGTACCGTTCCAAAAACCAACTATGGAATAGACAAGACCTACACCGTCCTCAGTGAAAGGGACTCAAAACCCCATATTTCCCGCAGAGGAAAATATCTGACTAGTAAGAATCTTAAAACCTATGTATTGATATGTCTCCGTAAGGGAATCAAGTGTGTCTAGACTGGCATAAACATGGCAGCGAGAATCAGCTCAAACCCACTATAAAAAGGAATTTCAAAAACAAAACAAAAAAACTGGGAAATTCTTTACAATTCCTTCAGGGTCTCTGATGAAAGCTGGAATGACCCTATCTACAACGACAGCTGGATGTGGCATAAGGAGGGACACTTGGGACTGAGAAGATTGGTGAGATTGGGTGAGCAAATGCAGACCCTTTAAAGCAATAATGCATGGCACCCATTCCATGGGTCCGAACTCTCCAGGTTGAAGGGAATATTACTACAGCTATAACATGTGCGGGAAACCTAGAGAACGGACACACTGTGAATACGAAAGGTTTCTAAAACTCAACGAATAGTCCCTCTCCTGGTGCTCCGGTTTGACTTTCCGTCTGCTTTACTATCAACCTCCCAACTTGGAGAGACAGCCCCTTTAACCTCTTGGTTCGCACAGGTTGCCAATTTGGCAGAGGATGAAAGGGAAGAGGGAGAACCAATGAGAGAGTAGCTGTTAGGCATTTGGACGGGCACATATCACTGTAATTTCCCGGCAGGAAGAAGAATTAACCAAATTCTCAGCCACCCACCGGGAACCAGTATAGGTCCTGAACCAAAATTTTGGACTTGCGGTCAGCTCACCAAAAACGAGTTGAAAAATGGAGCTCAGGGGCACAGCAATTCACAAACTGGCCGAGTAATAAAGGACAACTATCGTCCAAAAATCTGTTGAGGGAAGGCAACGAGGCGGACTTGAAAGCGAGGCAGAATAGCAGGAAACAGATTTCAAGAGGTACGTTGGAATCGCCTTTAAAGCACAGGGAGAGGGGCACAACTTCGACAATGACGCACTTGGCCAAAAAGGGCGTATGCGTTTTCTCCTGAATATATTCAGGAGAAAACACATACGCCCTTTTTGGCCAAGCAAGCAAGCGGGCAATGCAAATCTGCACTACAAAGAAGTATCACTTCCCACCGGTCAAAAGGGACATCCACAAAATGTGTAAGAACAAGAAAGGCAAGACAGGCCCTGGAGAACAGGGAGCCTTGTTATGCTGATGGGCGGGATGTAAATTGCCAACTGCCTCTCTGGAGGAGTGCATTCTGTTCCCTAAAACAAGTAAAGAACAGAGCTACAGAGCCAAGGGCACTACCAGTCTAGGGAATATACCTTGGGAAAACTGAAAATCAATAAGACAGAGCCACCCCAAAATTTAGGGCTGCACTGCATACAAGGACCTCAACTTGGATACACCTTAAGTATCCCAGAAAATATAAACATGGTTCAAAAAATTGTGGTACTTACGTACGATGGAATATCCCTCAGCCATGAAATCAATGTCATAAGACCAGTAGCAGCAAAATGGGTGGATTCAGGTACGATGATTCTAAGTGAAATAAGTCACACAGAAAAAGAAACTTATCATAAGATATCACTTATGAAGATCCTGTAAACATGGCTACACTTGAACTGAGTTAGGAAAGAGAACAGTGTCTCACATTTAGAAAACACTCTTATACCTGCTTAAGGGGGAAGGAGAGGTGGGGTGATGCATAAAACCAGAGTTTGATATAAGCAAGGTACCGTTCCAAAAACCAACTATGGAATAGACAAGACCTACACCGTCCTCAGTGAAAGGGACTCAAAACCCCATATTTCCCGCAGAGGAAAATATCTGACTAGTAAGAATCTTAAAACCTATGTATTGATATGTCTCCGTAAGGGAATCAAGTGTGTCTAGACTGGCATAAACATGGCAGCGAGAATCAGCTCAAACCCACTATAAAAAGGAATTTCAAAAACGAAACAAAAAAACTGGGAAATTCTTTACAATTCCTTCAGGGTCTCTGATGAAAGCTGGAATGACCCTATCTACAAAGACAGCTGGATGTGGCATAAGGAGGGACACTTGGGACTGAGACGATTGGTGAGATTGGGTGAGCAAATGCAGACCCTTTAAAGCAATAATGCATGGCACCCATTCCATGGGTCCGAACTCTCCAGGTTGAAGGGAATATTACTACAGCTATAACATGTGCGGGAAACCTAGAGAACAGACACACTGTGAATACGAAAGGTTTCTAAAACTCAAAGAACAGACCCTCTCCTGGTGCTCCGGTTCGACTTTCCGTCTGCTTTACTATCAACCTCCCAACTTGGAGAGACAGCCCCTTTAACCTCTTGGTTCGCACACGTTGCCAATTTGGCAGAGGATGAAAGGGAAGAGGGAGAACCAATGAGAGAGTAGCTGTTAGGCATTTGGACGGGCACATATCACTGTAATTTCCCGGCAGGAAGAAGAATTAACCAAATTCTCAGCCACCCACCGGGAACCAGTATAGGTCCTGAACCAAAATTTTGGACTTGCGGTCAGCTCACCAAAAACGAGTTGAAAAATGGAGCTCAGGGGCACAGCAATTCACAAACTGGCCGAGTAATAAAGGACAACTATCGTCCAAAAATCTGTTGAGGGAAGGCAACGAGGCGGACTTGAAAGCGAGGCAGAATAGCAGGAAACAGATTTCAAGAGGTACGTTGGAATCGCCTTTAAAGCACAGGAAGAGGGGCACAACTTCGACAATGATGCACTTGGCCAAAAAGGGCGTATGCGTTTTCTCCTGAATATATTCAGGAGAAAACGCATACGCCCTTTTTGGCCAAGCAAGCAAGCGGGCAATGCAAATCTGCACTACAAAGAAGTATCACTTCCCACCGGTCAAAAGGGACATCCACAAAATGTGTAAGAACAAGAAAGGCAAGACAGGCCCTGGAGAACAGGGAGCCTTGTTATGCTGATGGGCGGGATGTAAATTGCCAACTGCCTCTCTGGAGGAGTGCATTCTGTTCCCTAAAACAAGTAAAGAACAGAGCTACAGAGCCAAGGGCACTACCAGTCTAGGGAATATACCTTGGGAAAACTGAAAATCAATAAGACAGAGCCACCCCAAAATTTAGGGCTGCACTGCATACAAGGACCTCAACTTGGATACACCTTAAGTATCCCAGAAAATATAAACATGGTTCAAAAAATTGTGGTACTTACGTACGATGGAATATCCCTCAGCCATGAAATCAATGTCATAAGACCAGTAGCAGCAAAATGGGTGGATTCAGGTACGATGATTCTAAGTGAAATAAGTCACACAGAAAAAGAAACTTATCATAAGATATCACTTATGAAGATCCTGTAAACATGGCTACACTTGAACTGAGTTAGGAAAGAGAACAGTGTCTCACATTTAGAAAACACTCTTATACCTGCTTAAGGGGGAAGGAGAGGTGGGGTGATGCATAAAACCAGAGTTTGATATAAGCACAGGTACCGTTCCAAAAACCAACTATGGAATAGACAAGACCTACACCGTCCTCAGCGAAAGGGACTCAAAACCCCATATTTCCCGCAGAGGAAAATATCTGACTAGTAAGAATCTTAAAACCTATGTATTGATATGTCTCCGTAAGGGAATCAAGTGTGTCTAGACTGGCATAAACATGGCAGCGAGAATCAGCTCAAACCCACTATAAAAAGGAATTTCAAAAACAAAACAAAAAAACTGGGAAATTCTTTACAATTCCTTCAGGGTCTCTGATGAAAGCTCGAATGACCCTATCTACAACGACAGCTGGATGTGGCATAAGGAGGGACACTTGGGACTGAGACGATTGGTGAGATTGGGTGAGCAAATGCAGACCCTTTAAAGCAATAATGCATGGCACCCATTCCATGGGTCCGAACTCTCCAGGTTGAAGGGAATATTACTACAGCTATAACATGTGCGGGAAACCTAGACAACGGACACACTGTGAATACGAAAGGTTTCTAAAACTCAACGCATAGTCCCTCTCCTGGTGCTCCGGTTTGACATTCCTTCTGCTTTACTATCAACCTCCCAACTTGGAGAGACAGCCCCTTTAACCTCTTGGTTCGCACAGGTTGCCAATTTGGCAGAGGATGAAAGGGAAGAGGGAGAACCAATGAGAGAGTAGCTGTTAGGCATTTGGACGGGCACATATCACTGTAATTTCCCGGCAGGAAGAAGAATTAACCAAATTCTCAGCCACCCACCGGGAACCAGTATAGGTCCTGAACCAAAATTTTGGACTTGCGGTCAGCTCACCAAAAACGAGTTGAAAAATGGAGCTCAGGGGCACAGCAATTCACAAACTGGCCGAATAATAAAGGACAACTATCGTCCAAAAATCTGTTGAGGGAAGGCAACGAGGCGGACTTGAAAGTGAGGCAGAATAGCAGGAAACAGATTTCAAGAGGTACGTTGGAATCGCCTTTAAAGCACAGGAAGAGGGGCACAACTTCGACAATGACGCACTTGGCCAAAAAGTGCGTATGCGTTTTCTCCTGAATATATTCAGGAGAAAACGCATACGCCCTTTTTGGCCAAGCAAGCAAGCGGGCAATGCAAATCTGCACTACAAAGAAGTATCACTTCCCACCGGTCAAAAGGGACATCCACAAAATGTGTAAGAACAAGAAAGGCAAGACAGGCCCTGGAGAACAGGGAGCCTTGTTATGCTGATGGGCGGGATGTAAATTGCCAACTGCCTCTCTGGAGGAGTGCATTCTGTTCCCTAAAACAAGTAAAGAACAGAGCTACAGAGCCAAGGGCACTACCAGTCTAGGGAATATACCTTGGGAAAACTGAAAATCAATAAGACAGAGCCACCCCAAAATTTAGGGCTGCACTGCATACAAGGACCTCAACTTGGATACACCTTAAGTATCCCAGAAAATATAAACATGGTTCGAAAAATTGTGGTACTTACGTACGATGGAATATCCCTCAGCCATGAAATCAATGTCATAAGACCAGTAGCAGCAAAATGGGTGGATTCAGGTACGATGATTCTAAGTGAAATAAGTCACACAGAAAAAGAAACTTATCATAAGATATCACTTATGAAGATCCTGTAAACATGGCTACACTTGAACTGAGTTAGGAAAGAGAACAGTGTCTCACATTTAGAAAACACTCTTATACCTGCTTAAGGTTGAAGGAGAGGTGGGGTGATGCATAAAACCAGAGTTTGATATAAGCACAGGTACCGTTCCAAAAACCAACTATGGAATAGACAAGACCTACACCGTCCTCAGTGAAAGGGACTCAAAACCCCATATTTCCCGCAGAGGAAAGTATCTGACTAGTAAGAATCTTAAAACCTATGTATTGATATGTCTCCGTAAGGGAATCAAGTGTGTCTAGACTGGCCTAAACATGGCAGCGAGAATCAGCTCAAACCCACTATAAAAAGGAATTTCAAAAACAAAACAAAAAAACTGGGAAATTCTTTACAATTCCTTCTGGGTCTCTGATGAAAGCTGGAATGACCCTATCTACAACGACAGCTGGATGTGGCATAAGGAGGGACACTTGGGACTGAGACGATTGGTGAGATTGGGTGAGCAAATGCAGACCCTTTAAAGCAATAATGCATGGCACCCATTCCATGGGTCCGAACTCTCCAGGTTGAAGGGAATATTACTACAGCTATAACATGTGCGGGAAACCTAGAGAACGGACACACTGTGAATACGAAAGGTTTCTAAAACTCAAAGAATAAACCCTCTCCTGGTGCTCCGGTTTGACTTTCCGGCTGCTTTACTATCATTCTCCGAAATTGGAGAGACAGCCCCTTTAACCTCCTGGTTCGCACAGGTTGCCAATTTGGCAGAGGATGAAAGGGAAGAGGGAGAACCAATGAGAGAGTAGCTGTTAGGCATTTGGACGGGCACATATCACTGTAATTTCCTGGCAGGAAGAAGAATTAACCAAATTCTCAGCCACCCACCGGGAACCAGTATAGGTCCTGAACCAAAATTTTGGACTTGCGGTCAGCTCTCCAAAAACGAGTTGAAAAATGGAGCTCAGGGGCACAGCAATTCACAAACTGGCCGAGTAATAAAGGACAACTATCGTCCATAAATCTGTTGACGGAAGGCAACGAGGCGGACTTGAAAGCGAGGCAGAATAGCAGGAAACAGATTTCAAAAGGTACGTTGGAATCGCCTTTAAAGCACAGGAAGAGGGGCACAACTTCGACAATGATGCACTTGGCCAAAAAGGGCGTATGCGTTTTCTCCTGAATATATTCAGGAGAAAACGCATACGCCCTTTTTGGCCAAGCAAGCAAGCGGGCAATGCAAATCTGCACTACAAAGAAGTATCACTTCCCACCGGTCAAAAGGGACATCCACAAAATGTGTAAGAACAAGAAAGGCAAGACAGGCCCTGGAGAACAGGGAGCCTTTTTATGCTGATGGGCGGGATGTAAATTGCCAACTGCCTCTCTGGAGGAGTGCATTCTGTTCCCTAAAACAAGTAAAGAACAGAGCTACACAGCCAAGGGCACAACTAGTCTAGGGAATATACCTTGGGAAAACTGAAAATCAATAAGACAGAGCCACCCCAAAATTTAGGGCTGCACTGCATACAAGGACCTCAACTTGGATACACCTTAAGTATCCCAGAAAATATAAACATGGTTCAAAAAATTGTGGTACCTACGTACGATGGAATATCCCTCAGCCATGAAATCAATGTCATAAGACCAGTAGCAGCAAAATGGGTGGATTCAGGTACGATGATTCAAAGTGAAATAAGTCACACAGAAAAAGAAACTTATCATAAGATATCACTTATGAAGATCCTGTAAACATGGCTACACTTGAACTGAGTTAGGAAAGAGAACAGTGTCTCACATTTAGAAAACACACTTATACCTGCTTAAGGGGGAAGGAGAGGTGGGGTGATGCATAAAACCAGAGTTTGATATAAGCACAGGTACCGTTCCAAAAACCAACTATGGAATAGACAAGACCTACACCGTCCTCAGTGAAAGGGACTCAAAACCCCATATTTCCCGCAGAGGAAAATATCTGACTAGTAAGAATCTTAAAACCTATGTATTGATATGTCTCCGTAAGGGAATCAAGTGTGTCTAGACTGGCATAAACATGGCAGCGAGAATCAGCTCAAACCCACTATAAAAAGGAATTTCAAAAACAAAACAAAAAAACTGGGAAATTCTTTACAATTCCTTCAGGGTCTCTGATGAAAGCTCGAATGACCCTATCTACAACGACAGCTGGATGTGGCATAAGGAGGGACACTTGGGACTGAGACGATTGGTGAGATTGGGTGAGCAAATGCAGACCCTTTAAAGCAATAATGCATGGCACCCATTCCATGGGTCCGAACTCTCCAGGTTGAAGGGAATATTACTACAGCTATAACATGTGCGGGAAACCTAGAGAACGGACACACTGTGAATACGAAAGGTTTCTAAAACTCAACGAATAGTCCCTCTCCTGGTGCTCCGGTTTGACTTTCCGTCTGCTTTACTATCAACCTCCCAACTTGGAGAGACAGCCCCTTTAACCTCTTGGTTCGCACAGGTTGCCAATTTGGCAGAGGATGAAAGGGAAGAGGGAGAACCAATGAGAGAGTAGCTGTTAGGCATTTGGACGGGCACATATCACTGTAATTTCCCGGCAGGAAGAAGAATTAACCAAATTCTCAGCCACCCACCGGGAACCAGTATAGGTCCTGAACCAAAATTTTGGACTTGTGGTCAGCTCACCAAAAACGAGTTGAAAAATGGAGCTCAGGGGCACAGCAATTCACAAACTGGCCGAATAATAAAGGACAACTATCTTCCAAAAATCTGTTGAGGGAAGGCAACGAGGCGGACTTGAAAGTGAGGCAGAATAGCAGGAAACAGATTTCAAGAGGTACATTGGAATCGCCTTTAAAGCACAGGAAGAGGGGCACAACTTCCACAATGACGCACTTGGCCAAAAAGGGCGTATGCGTTTTCTCCTGAATATATTCAGGAGAAAACGCATACGCCCTTTTTGGCCAAGCAAGCAAGCGGGCAATGCAAATCTGCACTACAAAGAAGTATCACTTCCCACCGGTCAAAAGGGACATCCACAAAATGTGTAAGAACAAGAAAGGCAAGACAGGCCCTGGAGAACAGGGAGCCTTGTTATGCTGATGGGCGGGATGTAAATTGCCAACTGCCTCTCTGGAGGAGTGCATTCTGTTCCCTAAAACAAGTAAAGAACAGAGCTACAGAGCCAAGGGCACTACCAGTCTAGGGAATATACCTTGGGAAAACTGAAAATCAATAAGACAGAGCCACCCCAAAATTTAGGGCTGCACTGCATACAAGGACCTCAACTTGGATACACCTTAAGTATCCCAGAAAATATAAACATGGTTCAAAAAATTGTGGTACTTACGTACGATGGAATATCCCTCAGCCATGAAATCAATGTCATAAGACCAGTAGCAGCAAAATGGGTGGATTCAGGTACGATGATTCTAAGTGAAATAAGTCACACAGAAAAAGAAACTTATCATAAGATATCACTTATGAAGATCCTGTAAACATGGCTACACTTGAACTGAGTTAGGAAAGAGAACAGTGTCTCACATTTAGAAAACACTCTTATACCTGCTTAAGGGGGAAGGAGAGGTGGGGTGATGCATAAAACCAGAGTTTGATATAAGCACAGGTACCGTTCCAAAAACCAACTATGGAATAGACAAGACCTACACCGTCCTCAGTGAAAGGGACTCAAAACCCCATATTTCCCGCAGAGGAAAATATCTGACTAGTAAGAATCTTAAAACCTATGTATTGATATGTCTCCGTAAGGGAATCAAGTGTGTCTAGACTGGCATAAACATGGCAGCGAGAATCAGCTCAAACCCACTATAAAAAGGAATTTCAAAAACAAAACAAAAAAACTGGGAAATTCTTTACAATTCCTTCAGGGTCTCTGATGAAAGCTGGAATGACCCTATCTACAACGACAGCTGGATGTGGCATAAGGAGGGACACTTGGGACTGAGACGATTGGTGAGATTGGGTGAGCAAATGCAGACCCTTTAAAGCAATAATGCATGGCACCCAGTCCATGGGTCCGAACTCTCCAGGTTGAAGGGAATATTACTACAGCTATAACATGTGCGGGAAACCTAGAGAACGGACACACTGTGAATACGAAAGGTTTCTAAAACTCAATGAATAGTCCCTCTCCTGGTGCTCCGGTTTGACTTTCCGTCTGCTTTACTATCAACCTCCCAACATGGAGAGACAGCCCCTTTAACCTCTTGGTTCGCACAGGTTGCCAATTTGGCAGAGGATGAAAGGGAAGAGGGAGAACCAATGAGAGAGTAGCTGTTAGGCATTTGGACGGGCACATATCACTGTAATTTCCCGGCAGGAAGAAGAATTAACCAAATTCTCAGCCACCCACCGGGAACCAGTATAGGTCCTGAACCAAAATTTTGGACTTGCGGTCAGCTCACCAAAAACGAGTTGAAAAATGGAGCTCAGGGGCACAGCAATTCACAAACTGGCCGAGTAATAAAGGACAACTATCGTCCAAAAATCTGTTGAGGGAAGGCAACGAGGCGGACTTGAAAGCGAGGCAGAATAGCAGGAAACAGATTTCAAGAGGTACGTTGGAATCGCCTTTAAAGCACAGGGAGAGGGGCACAACTTCGACAATGACGCACTTGGCCAAAAAGGGCGTATGCGTTTTCTCCTGAATATATTCAGGAGAAAACACATACGCCCTTTTTGGCCAAGCAAGCAAGCGGGCAATGCAAATCTGCACTACAAAGAAGTATCACTTCCCACCGGTCAAAAGGGACATCCACAAAATGTGTAAGAACAAGAAAGGCAAGACAGGACCTGGAGAACAGGGAGCCTTGTTATGCTGATGGGCGGGATGTAAATTGCCAACTGCCTCTCTGGAGGAGTGCATTCTCTTCCCTAAAACAAGTAAAGAACAGAGCTACAGAGCCAAGGGCACTACCAGTCTAGGGAATATACCTTGGGAAAACTGAAAATCAATAAGACAGAGCCACCCCAAAATTTAGGGCTGCACTGCATACAAGGATCTCAACTTGGATACACCTTAAGTATCCCAGAAAATATAAACATGGTTCAAAAAATTGTGGTACTTACGTACGATGGAATATCCCTCAGCCATGAAATCAATGTCATAAGACCAGTAGCAGCAAAATGGGTGGATTCAGGTACGATGATTCTAAGTGAAATAAGTCACACAGAAAAAGAAACTTATCATAAGATATCACTTATGAAGATCCTGTAAACATGGCTACACTTGAACTGAGTTAGGAAAGAGAACAGTGTCTCACATTTAGAAAACACTCTTATACCTGCTTAAGGGGGAAGGAGAGGTGGGGTGATGCATAAAACCAGAGTTTGATATAAGCACAGGTACCGTTCCAAAAACCAACTATGGAATAGACAAGACCTACACCGTCCTCAGTGAAAGGGACTCAAAACCCCATATTTCCCGCAGAGGAAAATATCTGACTAGTAAGAATCTTAAAACCTATGTATTGATATGTCTCCGTAAGGGAATCAAGTGTGTCTAGACTGGCATAAACATGGCAGCGAGAATCAGCTCAAACCCACTATAAAAAGGAATTTCAAAAACGAAACAAAAAAACTGGGAAATTCTTTACAATTCCTTCAGGGTCTCTGATGAAAGCTGGAATGACCCTATCTACAACGACAGCTGGATGTGGCATAAGGAGGGACACTTGGGACTGAGACGATTGGTGAGATTGGGTGAGCAAATGCAGACCCTTTAAAGCAATAATGCATGGCACCCATTCCATGGGTCCGAACTCTCCAGGTTGAAGGGAATATTACTACAGCTATAACATGTGCGGGAAACCTAGAGAACGGACACACTGTGAATACGAAAGGTTTCTAAAACTCAAAGAATAAACCCTCTCCTGGTGCTCCGGTTTGACTTTCCGGCTGCTTTACTATCATTCTCCGAAATTGGAGAGACAGCCCCTTTAACCTCCTGGTTCGCACAGGTTGCCAATTTGGCAGAGGATGAAAGGGAAGAGGGAGAACCAATGAGAGAGTAGCTGTTAGGCATTTGGACGGGCACATATCACTGTAATTTCCTGGCAGGAAGAAGAATTAACCAAATTCTCAGCCACCCACCGGGAACCAGTATAGGTCCTGAACCAAAATTTTGGACTTGCGGTCAGCTCTCCAAAAACGAGTTGAAAAATGGAGCTCAGGGGCACAGCAATTCACAAACTGGCCGAGTAATAAAGGACAACTATCGTCCATAAATCTGTTGACGGAAGGCAACGAGGCGGACTTGAAAGCGAGGCAGAATAGCAGGAAACAGATTTCAAAAGGTACGTTGGAATCGCCTTTAAAGCACAGGAAGAGGGGCACAACTTCGACAATGATGCACTTGGCCAAAAAGGGCGTATGCGTTTTCTCCTGAATATATTCAGGAGAAAACGCATACGCCCTTTTTGGCCAAGCAAGCAAGCGGGCAATGCAAATCTGCACTACAAAGAAGTATCACTTCCCACCGGTCAAAAGGGACATCCACAAAATGTGTAAGAACAAGAAAGGCAAGACAGGCCCTGGAGAACAGGGAGCCTTTTTATGCTGATGGGCGGGATGTAAATTGCCAACTGCCTCTCTGGAGGAGTGCATTCTGTTCCCTAAAACAAGTAAAGAACAGAGCTACACAGCCAAGGGCACAACTAGTCTAGGGAATATACCTTGGGAAAACTGAAAATCAATAAGACAGAGCCACCCCAAAATTTAGGGCTGCACTGCATACAAGGACCTCAACTTGGATACACCTTAAGTATCCCAGAAAATATAAACATGGTTCAAAAAATTGTGGTACCTACGTACGATGGAATATCCCTCAGCCATGAAATCAATGTCATAAGACCAGTAGCAGCAAAATGGGTGGATTCAGGTACGATGATTCAAAGTGAAATAAGTCACACAGAAAAAGAAACTTATCATAAGATATCACTTATGAAGACCCTGTAAACATGGCTACACTTGAACTGAGTTAGGAAAGAGAACAGTGTCTCACATTTAGAAAACACACTTATACCTGCTTAAGGGGGAAGGAGAGGTGGGGTGATGCATAAAACCAGAGTTTGATATAAGCACAGGTACCGTTCCAAAAACCAACTATGGAATAGACAAGACCTACACCGTCCTCAGTGAAAGGGACTCAAAACCCCATATTTCCCGCAGAGGAAAATATCTGACTAGTAAGAATCTTAAAACCTATGTATTGATATGTCTCCGTAAGGGAATCAAGTGTGTCTAGACTGGCATAAACATGGCAGCGAGAATCAGCTCAAACCCACTATAAAAAGGAATTTCAAAAACAAAACAAAAAAACTGGGAAATTCTTTACAATTCCTTCAGGGTCTCTGATGAAAGCTCGAATGACCCTATCTACAACGACAGCTGGATGTGGCATAAGGAGGGACACTTGGGACTGAGACGATTGGTGAGATTGGGTGAGCAAATGCAGACCCTTTAAAGCAATAATGCATGGCACCCAGTCCATGGGTCCGAACTCTCCAGGTTGAAGGGAATATTACTACAGCTATAACATGTGCGGGAAACCTAGAGAACGGACACACTGTGAATACGAAAGGTTTCTAAAACTCAACGAATAGTCCCTCTCCTGGTGCTCCGGTTTGACTTTCCGTCTGCTTTACTATCAACCTCCCAACTTGGAGAGACAGCCCCTTTAACCTCTTGGTTCGCACAGGTTGCCAATTTGGCAGAGGATGAAAGGGAAGAGGGAGAACCAATGAGAGAGTAGCTGTTAGGCATTTGGACGGGCACATATCACTGTAATTTCCCGGCAGGAAGAAGAATTAACCAAATTCTCAGCCACCCACCGGGAACCAGTATAGGTCCTGAACCAAAATTTTGGACTTGCGGTCAGCTCACCAAAAACGAGTTGAAAAATGGAGCTCAGGGGCACAGCAATTCACAAACTGGCCGAGTAATAAAGGACAACTATCGTCCAAAAATCTGTTGAGGGAAGGCAACGAGGCGGACTTGAAAGCGAGGCAGAATAGCAGGAAACAGATTTCAAGAGGTACGTTGGAATCGCCTTTAAAGCACAGGGAGAGGGGCACAACTTCGACAATGACGCACTTGGCCAAAAAGGGCGTATGCGTTTTCTCCTGAATATATTCAGGAGAAAACACATACGCCCTTTTTGGCCAAGCAAGCAAGCGGGCAATGCAAATCTGCACTACAAAGAAGTATCACTTCCCACCGGTCAAAAGGGACATCCACAAAATGTGTAAGAACAAGAAAGGCAAGACAGGACCTGGAGAACAGGGAGCCTTGTTATGCTGATGGGCGGGATGTAAATTGCCAACTGCCTCTCTGGAGGAGTGCATTCTCTTCCCTAAAACAAGTAAAGAACAGAGCTACAGAGCCAAGGGCACTACCAGTCTAGGGAATATACCTTGGGAAAACTGAAAATCAATAAGACAGAGCCACCCCAAAATTTAGGGCTGCACTGCATACAAGGATCTCAACTTGGATACACCTTAAGTATCCCAGAAAATATAAACATGGTTCAAAAAATTGTGGTACTTACGTACGATGGAATATCCCTCAGCCATGAAATCAATGTCATAAGACCAGTAGCAGGAAAATGGGTGGATTCAGGTACGATGATTCTAAGTGAAATAAGTCACACAGAAAAAGAAACTTATCATAAGATATCACTTATGAAGATCCTGTAAACATGGCTACACTTGAACTGAGTTAGGAAAGAGAACAGTGTCTCACATTTAGAAAACACTCTTATACCTGCTTAAGGGGGAAGGAGAGGTGGGGTGATGCATAAAACCAGAGTTTGATATAAGCACAGGTACCGTTCCAAAAACCAACTATGGAATAGACAAGACCTACACCGTCCTCAGTGAAAGGGACTCAAAACCCCATATTTCCCGCAGAGGAAAATATCTGACTAGTAAGAATCTTAAAACCTATGTATTGATATGTCTCCGTAAGGGAATCAAGTGTGTCTAGACTGGCATAAACATGGCAGCGAGAATCAGCTCAAACCCACTATAAAAAGGAATTTCAAAAACGAAACAAAAAAACTGGGAAATTCTTTACAATTCCTTCAGGGTCTCTGATGAAAGCTGGAATGACCCTATCTACAACGACAGCTGGATGTGGCATAAGGAGGGACACTTGGGACTGAGACGATTGGTGAGATTGGGTGAGCAAATGCAGACCCTTTAAAGCAATAATGCATGGCACCCATTCCATGGGTCCGAACTCTCCAGGTTGAAGGGAATATTACTACAGCTATAACATGTGCGGGAAACCTAGAGAACGGACACACTGTGAATACGAAAGGTTTCTAAAACTCAAAGAACAGACCCTCTCCTGGTGCTCCAGTTCGACTTTCCGTCTGCTTTACTATCAACCTCCCAACTTGGAGAGACAGCCCCTTTAACCTCTTGGTTCGCACAGGTTGCCAATTTGGCAGAGGATGAAAGGGAAGAGGGAGAACCAATGAGAGAGTAGCTGTTAGGCATTTGGACGGGCACATATCACTGTAATTTCCCGGCAGGAAGAAGAATTAACCAAATTCTCAGACACCCACCGGGAACCAGTATAGGTCCTGAACCAAAATTTTGGACTTGCGGTCAGCTCTCCAAAAACGAGTTGAAAAATGGAGCTCAGGGGCACAGCAATTCACAAACTGGCCGAGTAATAAAGGACAACTATCGTCCATAAATCTGTTGAGGGAAGGCAACGAGGCGGACTTGAAAGTGAGGCAGAATAGCAGGAAACAGATTTCAAGAGGTACGTTGGAATCGCCTTTAAAGCACAGGAAGAGGGGCACAACTTCGACAATGATGCACTTTGCCAAAAAGGGCGTATGCGTTTTCTCCTGAATATATTCAGGAGAAAACGCATACGCCCTTTTTGGCCAAGCAAGCAAGCGGGCAATGCAAATCTGCACTACAAAGAAGTATCACTTCCCACCGGTCAAAAGGGACATCCACAAAATGTGTAAGAACAAGAAAGGCAAGACAGGCCCTGGAGAACAGGGAGCCTTGTTATGCTGATGGGCGGGATGTAAATTGCCAACTGCCTCTCTGGAGGAGTGCATTCTGTTCCCTAAAACAAGTAAAGAACAGAGCTACAGAGCCAAGGGCACTACCAGTCTAGGGAATATACCTTGGGAAAACTGAAAATCAATAAGACAGAGCCACCCCAAAATTTAGGGCTGCACTGCATACAAGGACCTCAACTTGGATACACCTTAAGTATCCCAGAAAATATAAACATGGTTCAAAAAATTGTGGTACTTACGTACGATGGAATATCCCTCAGCCATGAAATCAATGTCATAAGACCAGTAGCAGCAAAATGGGTGGATTCAGGTACGATGATTCTAAGTGAAATAAGTCACACAGAAAAAGAAACTTATCATAAGATATCACTTATGAAGATCCTGTAAACATGGCTACACTTGAACTGAGTTAGGAAAGAGAACAGTGTCTCACATTTAGAAAACACTCTTATACCTGCTTAAGGGGGAAGGAGAGGTGGGGTGATGCATAAAACCAGAGTTTGATATAAGCACAGGTACCGTTCCAAAAACCAACTATGGAATAGACAAGACCTACACCGTCCTCAGTGAAAGGGACTCAAAACCCCATATTTCCCGCAGAGGAAAATATCTGACTAGTAAGAATCTTAAAACCTATGTATTGATATGTCTCCGTAAGGGAATCAAGTGTGTCTAGACTGGCATAAACATGGCAGCGAGAATCAGCTCAAACCCACTATAAAAAGGAATTTCAAAAACGAAACAAAAAAACTGGGAAATTCTTTACAATTCCTTCAGGGTCTCTGATGAAAGCTGGAATGACCCTATCTACAACGACAGCTGGATGTGGCATAAGGAGGGACACTTGGGACTGAGACGATTGGTGAGATTGGGTGAGCAAATGCAGACCCTTTAAAGCAATAATGCATGGCACCCATTCCATGGGTCCGAACTCTCCAGGTTGAAGGGAATATTACTACAGCTATAACATGTGCGGGAAACCTAGAGAACGGACACACTGTGAATACGAAAGGTTTCTAAAACTCAAAGAACAGACCCTCTCCTGGTGCTCCAGTTCGACTTTCCGTCTGCTTTACTATCAACCTCCCAACTTGGAGAGACAGCCCCTTTAACCTCTTGGTTCGCACAGGTAGCCAATTTGGCAGAGGATGAAAGGGAAGAGGGAGAACCAATGAGAGAGTAGCTGTTAGGCATTTGGACGGGCACATATCACTGTAATTTCCCGGCAGGAAGAAGAATTAACCAAATTCTCAGACACCCACCGGGAACCAGTATAGGTCCTGAACCAAAATTTTGGACTTGCGGTCAGCTCTCCAAAAACGAGTTGAAAAATGGAGCTCAGGGGCACAGCAATTCACAAACTGGCCGAGTAATAAAGGACAACTATCGTCCATAAATCTGTTGAGGGAAGGCAACGAGGCGGACTTGAAAGTGAGGCAGAATAGCAGGAAACAGATTTCAAGAGGTACGTTGGAATCGCCTTTAAAGCACAGGAAGAGGGGCACAACTTCGACAATGATGCACTTGGCCAAAAAGGGCGTATGCGTTTTCTCCTGAATATATTCAGGAGAAAACGCATACGCCCTTTTTGGCCAAGCAAGCAAGCGGGCAATGCAAATCTGCACTACAAAGAAGTATCACTTCCCACCGGTCAAAAGGGACATCCACAAAATGTGTAAGAACAAGAAAGGCAAGACAGGCCCTGGAGAACAGGGAGCCTTGTTATGCTGATGGGCGGGATGTAAATTGCCAACTGCCTCTCTGGAGGAGTGCATTCTGTTCCCTAAAACAAGTAAAGAACAGAGCTACAGAGCCAAGGGCACTACCAGTCTAGGGAATATACCTTGGGAAAACTGAAAATCAATAAGACAGAGCCACCCCAAAATTTAGGGCTGCACTGCATACAAGGACCTCAACTTGGATACACCTTAAGTATCCCAGAAAATATAAACATGGTTCAAAAAATTGTGGTACTTACGTACGATGGAATATCCCTCAGCCATGAAATCAATGTCATAAGACCAGTAGCAGCAAAATGGGTGGATTCAGGTACGATGATTCTAAGTGAAATAAGTCACACAGAAAAAGAAACTTATCATAAGATATCACTTATGAAGATCCTGTAAACATGGCTACACTTGAACTGAGTTAGGAAAGAGAACAGTGTCTCACATTTAGAAAACACACTTATACCTGCTTAAGGGGGAAGGAGAGGTGGGGTGATGCATAAAACCACAGTTTGATATAAGCACAGGTACCGTTCCAAAAACCAACTATGGAATAGACAAGACTTACACCGTCCTCAGTGAAAGGGACTCAAAACCCCATATTTCCCGCAGAGGAAAATATCTGACTAGTAAGAATCTTAAAACCTATGTATTGATATGTCTCCGTAAGGGAATCAAGTGTGTCTAGACTGGCATAAACATGGCAGCGAGAATCAGCTCAAACCCACTATAAAAAGGAATTTCAAAAACAAAACAAAAAAACTGGGAAATTCTTTACAATTCCTTCAGGGTCTCTGATGAAAGCTCGAATGACCCTATCTACAACGACAGCTGGATGTGGCATAAGGAGGGACACTTGGGACTGAGACGATTGGTGAGATTGGGTGAGCAAATGCAGACCCTTTAAAGCAATAATGCATGGCACCCATTCCATGGGTCCGAACTCTCCAGGTTGAAGGGAATATTACTACAGCTATAACATGTGCGGGAAACCTAGAGAACGGACACACTGTGAATACGAAAGGTTTCTAAAACTCAACGAATAGTCCCTCTCCTGGTGCTCCGGTTTGACTTTCCGTCTGCTTTACTATCAACCTCCCAACTTGGAGAGACAGCCCCTTTAACCTCTTGGTTCGCACAGGTTGCCAATTTGGCAGAGGATGAAAGGGAAGAGGGAGAACCAATGAGAGAGTAGCTGTTAGGCATTTGGACGGGCACATATCACTGTAATTTCCCGGCAGGAAGAAGAATTAACCAAAGTCTCAGCCACCCACCGGGAACCAGTATAGGTCCTGAACCAAAATTTTGGACTTGCGGTCAGCTCACCAAAAACGAGTTGAAAAATGGAGCTCAGGGGCACAGCAATTCACAAACTGGCCGAGTAATAAAGGACAACTATCGTCCAAAAATCTGTTGAGGGAAGGCAACGAGGCGGACTTGAAAGCGAGGCAGAATAGCAGGAAACAGATTTCAATAGGTACGTTGGAATCGCCTTTAAAGCACAGGAAGAGGGGCACAACTTCGACAATGACGCACTTGGCCAAAAAGGGCCTATGCGTTTTCTCCTGAATATATTCAGGAGAAAACGCATAGGCCCTTTTTGGCCAAGCAAGCAAGCGGGCAATGCAAATCTGCACTACAAAGAAGTATCACTTCCCACCGGTCAAAAGGGACATCCACAAAATGTGTAAGAACAAGAAAGGCAAGACAGGCCCTGGAGAACAGGGAGCCTTGTTATGCTGATGGGCGGGATGTAAATTGCCAACTGCCTCTCTGGAGGAGTGCATTCTGTTCCCTAAAACAAGTAAAGAACAGAGCTACAGAGCCAAGGGCACTACCAGTCTAGGGAATATACCTTGGGAAAACTGAAAATCAATAAGACAGAGCCACCCCAAAATTTAGGGCTGCACTGAATACAAGGACCTCAACTTGGATACACCTTAAGTATCCCAGAAAATATAAACATGGTTCAAAAAATTGTGGTACTTACGTACGATGGAATATCCCTCAGCCATGAAATCAATGTCATAAGACCAGTAGCAGCAAAATGGGTGGATTCTGGTACGATGATTCTAAGTGAAATAAGTCACACAGAAAAAGAAACTTATCATAAGATATCACTTATGAAGATCCTGTAAACATGGCTACACTTGAACTGAGTTAGGAAAGAGAACAGAGTCTCACATTTAGAAAACACTCTTATACCTGCTTAAGGGGGAAGGAGAGGTGGGGTGATGCATAAAACCAGAGTTTGATATAAGCACAGGTACCGTTCCAAAAACCAACTATGGAATAGACAAGACCTACACCTTCCTCAGTGAAAGGGACTCAAAACCCCATATTTCCCGCAGAGGAAAATATCTGACTAGTAAGAATCTTAAAACCTATGTATTGATATGTCTCCGTAAGGGAATCAAGTGGGTCTAGACTGGCATAAACATGGGAGCGAGAATCAGCTCAAACCCACTATAAAAAGGAATTTCAAAAACAAAACAAAAAAACTGGGAAATTCTTTACAATTACTTCAGGGTCTCTGATGAAAGCTGGAATGACCCTATCTACAATGACAGCTGGATGTGGCATAAGGAGGGACACTTGGGACTGAGACGATTGGTGAGATTGGGTGAGCAAATGCAGACCCTTTAAAGCAATAATGCATGGCACCCATTCCATGGGTCCGAACTCTCCAGGTTGAAGGGAATATTACTACAGCTATAACATGTGCGGGAAACCTAGAGAACGGACACACTGTGAATACGAAAGGTTTCTAAAACTCAACGAATAGTCCCTCTCCTGGTGCTCCGGTTTGACTTTCCATCTGCTTTACTATCAACCTCCCAACTTGGAGAGACAGCCCCTTTAACCTCCTGGTTCGCACAGGTTGCCAATTTGTCAGAGGATGAAAGGGAAGAGGGAGAACCAATGAGAGAGTAGCTGATAGGCATTTGGACGGTCACATATCACTGTAATTTCCCGGCAGGAAGAAGAATTAACCAAAGTCTCAGCCACCCACCGGGAACCAGTATAGGTCCTGAACCAAAATTTTGGACTTGCGGTCAGCTCACCAAAAACGAGTTGAAAAATGGAGCTCAGGGGCACAGCAATTCACAAACTGGCCGAGTAATAAAGGACAACTATCGTCCAAAAATCTGTTGAGGGAAGGCAACGAGGCGGACTTGAAAGCGAGGCAGAATAGCAGGAACCAGATTTCAAGAGGTACGTTGGAATCCCCTTTAAAGCACAGGAAGAGAGGCACAACTTCGACAATGATGCACTTGGCCACAAAGGGCGTATGCGTTTTCTCCTGAATATATTCAGGAGAAAACGCATACGCCCTTTTTGGCCAAGCAAGCAAGCAGGCAATGCAAATCTGCACTACAAAGAAGTATCACTTCCCACCGGTCAAAAGGGACATCCACAAAATGTGTAAAAACCAGAAAGACAAGACAGGCCCTGGAGAACAGGGAGCCCTGTTATGCTGATGGGCGGGATGTAAATTGCCAACTGCCTCTCTGGAGGAGTACATTGTGTTCCCTAAAACAAGTAAAGAACAGAGCTACAGAGGCAAGGGCACTTCCAGTCTAGGGAATAAACCTTGGGAAAACTGAAGATCAATAAGACAGAGCCACCCCAAAATTTAGGGCTGCACTGCTTACAAGGACCTCAACTTGGGTACACCTTAAATATCCCAGAAAATATAAAAATGGTTCAAAAAATTGTGGTACTTACGTACGATGGAATATCCCTCAGCCATGAAATCAATGTCATAAGACCAGTAGCAGCAAAATGGGTGGATTCAGGTACGATGATTCTAAGTGAAATAAGTCACACAGAAAAAGAAACTTATCATAAGATATCACTTATGAAGATCCTGTAAACATGGCTACACTTGAACTGAGTTAGGAAAGAGAACAGTGTCTCACATTTAGAAAACACTCTTATGCCTGCTTAAGGGGGAAGGAGAGGTGGGGTGATGCATAAAACCAGAGTTTGATATAAGCACAGGTACCGTTCCAAAAACCAACTATGGAATAGACAAGACCTACACCTTCCTCAGTGAAAGGGACTCAAAACCCCAAATTTCCCGCAGAGGAATATATCTGACTAGTAAGAATCTTAAAACCTATGTATTGATATGTCTCCGTAAGGGAATCAAGTGTGTCTAGACTGGCATAAATATGGCAGCGAGAATCAGCTCAAAGCCACTATTAAAAGGAATTACAATAATAAAACAAAAAAAAATGGGAAATTCTTTACAATTCCTTCAGGGTCTCTGATGAAACCTGGAATGACCCTATCTACAACGACAGCTGGATGTGGCATAAGGCTGGACACTTGGGACTGAGAGGATTGGTGAGATTGGGTGCGCAAATGCAGACCCTTTAAAGCAATAATGCATGGCACCCATTCCATGGGTCCCAACTCTCCAGGTTGAAGGGAATATTACTACAGATATAACATGTACGGGAATCCTAGAGAACCGACACACTGTGAATACGAAAGGTTTCTAAAACTCAACGAATAGTCCCTCTCCTGGTGCTCCGGTTTGACTTTCCATCTGCTTTATTATCAACCTCCCAACTTGGAGAGACAGCCCCTTTAACCTCCTGGTTCGCACAGGTTTCCAATTTGGCAGAGGATGAAAGGGAAGAGGGAGAACCAATGAGAGAGTAGCTGTTAGGCATTTGGACGGGCACATATCACTGTAATTTCCCGGCAGGAAGAAGAATTAACCAAATTCTCAGCCACCCACCGGGAACCAGTATAGATCCTGAACCAAATTTTTGGACTTGCGGTCAGCTCACCAAAAACGATTTGAAAAATGGAGCTCAGGGGCACAGCAATTCACAAACTTGCCGAGTAATAAAGGACAACTATCGTCCAAGAATCTGTTGAGGGAAGGCAAAGAGGCGGACTTGAAAGCGAGGCAGAATAGCAGGAAACAGATTTCCAGAGGTACGTTGGAATCGCCTTTAAAGCACAGGAAGAGGGGCACAACTTCGACAATGATGCACTTGGCCAAAAAGGGCGTATGCGTTTTCTCCTGAATATATTCAGGAGAAAACGCATACGCCCTTTTTGGCCAAGCAAGCAAGCGGGCAATGCAAATCTGCACTACAAAGAAGTATCACTTCCCACCGGTCAAAAGGGACATCCACAAAATGTGTAAAAACCAGAAAGGCAAGACAGGCCCTGGAGAACAGGGAGCCTTGTTATGCTGATGGGCGGGATGTAAATTGCCAACTGCCTCTCTGGAGGAGTGCATTGTGTTCCCTAAAACAAGTAAAGAACAGAGCTATAGAGCCAAGGGCACTTCCAGTCTAGGGAATATACTTTGGAAAAACTGAAAATCAATAAGACAGAGCCACCCCAAAACTTAGGGCTGCACTGCTTACAAGGACCTCAACTTGGGTACACCTTAAATATCCCAGGAAATATAAAAATGGTTCAAAAAATTGTGGTACTTACGTACGATGGAATATCCCTCAGCCATGAAATCAATGTCATAAGACCAGTAGCAGCAAAGTGGGTGGATTCAGGTACGATGATTCTAAGTGAAATAAGTCACAGAGAAAAAGAAACTTATCATAAGATATTACTTATGAAGATCCTGTAAACATGGCTACACTTGAACTGAGTTAGGAAAGAGAACAGTGTCTCACATTTAGAAAACACTCTTATGCCTGCTTAAGGTGGAAGGAGAGGTGGGGTGATGCATAAAACCAGAGTTTGATATAAGCACAGGTACCGTTCCAAAAACCAACTATGGAATAGACAAGACCTACACCTTCCTCAGTGAAAGGGACTCAAAACCCCATATTTCCCGCAGAGGAATATATCTGACTAGTAAGAATCTTAAAACCTATGTATTGATATGTCTCCGTAAGGGAATCAAGTGTGTCTAGACTGGCATAAACATGGCAGTGAGAATAAGCTCAAACCCACTATAAAAAGTAATTTCAAAAACAAAACAAAAAAACGGGGAAATTCTTTACAATTCCTTCAGGGTCTCTGATGAATCCTGGAATGACCCTATCTACAACGACAGCTGGATGTGGCATAAGGAGGGACACTTGGGACTGAGAGGATTGGTGAGATTGGGTGAGCAAATGAAGACCCTTTAAAGCACAAATGCCTGGCACCCATTCCATGGGTCCCAACTCTCCAGTTTGAAGGGAATATTACTACAGCTATAACATGTACGGGAAACCTAGAGAACGGACACACTGTGAATACGAAAGGATTCTAAAACTCAACGAATAGTCCCTCTCCTGGTGCTCGGGTTTGACTTTACATCTGCTTTACTATCAACCTCCCAACTTGGAGAGACAGCCCCTTTAACCTCCTGGTTCGCACAGGTTGCCAATTTGGCAGAGGATGAAAGGGAAGAGGGAGAACCAATGAGAGAGTAGCTCTTAGGAATTTGGACGGGCACATATCACAGTAATTTCCCGGCAGGAAGAAGTATTAACCAAAGTCTCAGCCACCCACCGGGAACCAGTATAGTTCCTGAACCGAAATTTTGGACTTGCGGTCAGCTCACCAAAAACGAGTTGAAAAATGGAGCTCAGGGGCACAGCAATTCACAAACTGGCCGAGTAATAAAGGACAACTATCGTCCAAAAATCTGTTGAGGGAAGGCAACGAGGCGGACTTGAAAGTGAGGCAGAATAGCAGGAAACAGATTTCAGAAGTACGTTGGAATCGCCTTTAAAGCACAGGAAGAGGGGCACAACTTCGAAAATGATGCACTTGGCCAAAAAGGGCGTATGCGTTTTCTCCTGAATATCTTCAGGAGAAAACGCATACGCCCTTTTTGGCCAAGCAAGCAAGCGGGCAATGCAAATCTGCACTAAAAAGAAGTATCACTTCCCACGGGTCAAAAGGGACATCCACAAAATGTGTAAAAACCAGAAAGGCAAGACAGGCCCTGGAGAACAGGGAGCCTTGTTATGCTGATGGGCGGGATGTAAATTGCCAACTGCCTCTCTGGAGGAGTGCATTGTGTTCCCTAAAACAAGTAAAGAACAGAGCTACAGAGCCAAGGGCCCTTCCAGTCTAGGGAATATACCTTGGGAAAACTGAAAATCAATAAGACAGAGCCACCCCAAAATTTAGGGCTCCACTGCTTACAAGGACCTCAACTTGGATACACCTTAAGTATCCCAGGAAATATAAAAATGGTTCAAAAAATTCTGGTACTTACGTACGATGGAATATCCCTCAGCCATGAAATCAATGTCATAAGACCAGTAGCAGCAAAATGGGTGGATTCAGGTACGATGATTCTAAGTGAAATAAGTCACACAGAAAACGAAACTTATCATAAGATATCACTTATGAAGATCCTGTAAACATGGCTACACTTGAACTGAGTTAGGAAAGAGAACAGTGTCTCATATTTAGAAAACACTCTTATGCCTGCTTAAGGGGGAAGGAGAGGTGGGGTGATGCATAAAACCAGAGTTTGATATAAGCACAGGTACCGTTCCAAAAACCAACAATGGAATACACAAGACCTACACCTTTCTCAGTGAAAGGGACTCAAAACCCCATATTTCCCGCAGAGGAATATATCTGACTAGTAAGAATCTTAAAACCTATGTATTGATATGTCTCCATAAGGGAATCAAGTGTGTCTAGACTGGCATAAACATGGCAGCGAGAATCAGCTCAAACCACTATAAAAAGGAATTTCAAAAACAAAACAAAAAAAACTGGGAAATTCTTTACAATTCCTTCAGGGTCCCTGATGAAACCTGGAATGACCCTATCTATAACGACAGCTGGATGTGGCATAAGGAGGGACACTTGAGACTGAGTCGATTGGTGAGATTGGGTGAGCAAATGCAGACCATTTAAAGCAATAAGGCATGGCACCAATTCCATGGGTCCCAACTCTGCAGGTTGAAGGGAATATTACTACAGCTATAACATGTACGGGAAACCTAGAGAACGGACACACTGTGAATACGAAAGGTTTCTAAAACTCAACGAATAGTCCCTCTCCTGGTGCTCCGGTTTGACTTTCCATCTGCTTTACTATCAACCTCCCAACTTGGAGAGACAGCCCCTTTAACCTCCTGGTTCACACAGGTTGCCAATTTGGCAGAGGATGAAAGCGAAGAGGGAGAACCAATGAGAGAGTAGCTGTTAGGCATTTGGACGGGCACATCTCACTCTAACTTCCCCGCAGGAAGAAGAATTAACCAAAGTCTCAGCCACCCAGCGGGAACCAGTATAGGTCCTGAACCAAAATTTTGGACTTGCGGTCAGCTCACCAAAAACGAGTTGAAAAATGGAGCTCAGGGGCACAACAATTCACAAACTGGCCGAGTAATGAAGGACAACTATCGTCCAAAAATCTGTTGAGGGAAGGCAACGAGGCGGACTTGAAAGCGAAGCAGAATAGCAGGAAACAGATTTCAAGAAGTACGTTGGAATCGCCTTTAAAGCACAGGAAGAGGGGCACAACTTCGAAAATGATGCACTTGGCCAAAAAGGGTGTATGCATTTTCCCCTGAATATCTTCAGGAGAAAACGCATATGCCCTTTTTGGCCAAGCAAGCAAGCGGGCAATGCAAATCTGCACTACAAAGAAGTATCACTTCCCACCGGTCAAAAGGGACATCCACAAAATGTGTACAAACCAGAAAGGCAAGACAGGCCCTGGAGAACAGGGAGCCTTGTTATGCTGATGGGCGGGATGTAAATTGCCAACTGCCTCTCTGGAGGAGTGCATTGTGTTCCCTAAAACAAGTAAAGAACAGAGCTACAGAGCCAAGGGCCTTTCCAGTCTAGGGAATATACCTCGGGAAAACTGAAAATCAATAAGACAGAGCCACCCCAAAATTTAGGGCTGCACTGCTTACAGGGACCTCAACTTGGATCCACCTTAAGTATCCCAGGAAATATAAAAATGGTTCAAAAAATTCTGGTACTTACGTACGATGGAATATCCCTCAACCATGAAATCAATGTCATAAGACAAGTAGAATCAAAATGGGTGTATTCAGGTACGATGATTCTAAGTGAAATAAGTCACACAGAAAAAGTAACTTATCATAAGATATCAGTTATGAAGATCCTGTAAACATGGCTACACTTGAACTGAGTTAGGAAAGAGAACAGTGTCTCATATTTAGAAAACACTCTTATGCCTGCTTAAGGGGGAAGGAGAGGTGGGGTGATGCATAAAACCTGAGTTTGATATAAGCACACATACCGTTCCAAAAACCAACTATGGAATAGACAAGACCTACACCTTTCTCAGTGAAAGGGACTCAAAACACCATATTTCCCGCAGAGGAATATATCTGACTAGTAAGAATCTTAAAACCTATGTATTGATATGTCTCCTTAAGGGAATCAAGTGTGTCTAGACTGGCATAAACATGGCAGCGAGAATCAGCTCAAACCCACTATAAAAAGGAATTTCAAAAACAAAACAAAAAAAATGGGAAATTCTTTACAATTCCTTCAGGGTCTCTGAGGAAACCTGGAATGACCATATATACAACGACAGCTGGATGTGGCATAAGGAGGGACACTTGGGACTGAGACGATTGGTGAGATTGGGTGAGCAAATGCAGACCCTTTAAAGCACAAATGCTTGGCACCCATTCCATGAGTCCCAACTCTCCAGGTTGAAGGAAATATTACTACAGCTATAACATGTACGGGAAACCTAGAGAACGGACACACTGTGAATACGAAAGGTTTCTAAAACTCAACGAATAGTCCCTATCCTGGTGCTCTGGTTTGACTTTCCATCTGCTTTACTATCAACCTCCCAACTTGTAGAGACAACCCCTTTAACCTCCTGGTTCGCACAGGTTTCCAATTTGGCAGAGGATGAAAGGGAAGAGGGAGAACCAATGAGAGAGTAGCTGTTAGGCATTTGGACGGGCACATATCACTCTAAATTCCCGGCAGGAAGAAGAATTAACCAAAGTCTCAGCCACCCACTGGGAACCAGTATAGGTCCTGAACCAAAATTTTGGACTTGCGGTCAGCTCACCAAAAACGAGTTGAAAAATGGAGCTCAGGGGCACAGCAATTCACAAACTGGCCGAGTAATAAAGGAAAACTATCGTCCAAAAATCTGTTGAGGGAAGGCAACGAGGCGGACTTGAAAGCGAGGCAGAATAGCAGGAAACAGATTTCATGAGGTACGTTGGAATCGCCTTTAAAGCACAGGAAGAGGGGCACAACTTCGACATTGATGCCCTTGGCCAAAAAGGGCGTATGCGTTTTCTCCTGAATATATTCAGGAGAAAACGCATACGCCCTTTTTGGCCAAGCAAGCAAGCGGGCAATGCAAATCGGCACAACAAAGAAGTATCCCTTCCCACCGGTCAAAAGGGACATCCACAAAATGTGTAAAAACCAGTAAGGCAAGACGGGCCCTGGAGAACAGGGAGCCTTGTTATGCTGATGGGCGGCATGTAAATTGCCAACTGCCTCTCTGGAGGAGTGCACTGTGTTTACTAAAACAAGTAAACAACAGAGCTACAGAGCCAAGGGCACTTCCACTCTAGGGAATATACCTTGGGAAAACTGAAAATCAATAATACAGAGCCACCCCAATATTTAGGGCTGCAGTGCTTACAAGGACCTCAACTTGGGTACACCTTAAATATCCCAGGAAATATAAAAATGGTTCAAAAAATTGTGGTAATTACGTACGATGGATTATCCCTCAGCCATGAAATCAATGTCATAAGACCAGCAGCAGCAAAATGGGTGGATTCAGGTACGATGATTCTAAGTGAAATAAGTCACACAGAAAAAGAAACTTATCATAAGATATCACTTATGAAGATCCTGTAAACATGGCTACACTTGAACTGAGTTAGGAAAGAGAACAGTGTCTCACATTTAGAAAACACTCTTATGCCTGCTTAAGGGGGATGGAGAGGTGGGGTGATGCATAAAACCTGAGTTTGATATAAGCACACGTACCGTTCCAAAAACCAACTATGGAATAGACAAGACCTACACCTTTCTCAGTGAAAGGGACTCAAAACACCATATTTCCCCCAGAGGAATATATCTGACTAGTAAGAATTTTAAAACCTATGTATTGATATGTCTCCGTAAGGGAATCAAGTGTGTCTAGACTGGCATAAACATGGCAGCGAGAATCAGCTCAAACCCACTATAAAAAGGAATTTCACAAACAAAACAAAAAAAATGGGAAATTTTTTACAATTCCTTCAGGGTCTCTGAGGAAACCTGGAATGACCCTATATACGACAGCTGGATGTGGCATAAGGAGGGACACTTGGGACTGAGACGATTGGTGAGATTGGGTGAGCAAATGCAGACCCTTTAAAGCACAAATGCTTGGCACCCATTCCATAAGTCCCAACTGTCCTGGTTGAAGGGAATATTACTACAGCTATAACATGTACGGGAAACCTAGAGAACGGACACACTGTGAATATGAAAGGTTTCTAAAACTCAACGAATAGCCCCTATCCTGGTGCTCTGGTTTGACTTTCCATCTGCTTTACTATCAACCTCCCAACTTGGAGAGACAGCCCCTTTAACCTCCTGGTTCGCACAGGTTTCCAATTTGGCAGAGGATGAAAGGGAAGAGGGAGAAACAATGAGAGAGTAGCTGTTAGGCATTTGGACCGGCACATATCACTGTAATTTCCCGGCAGGAATAAGAATTAACCAAAGTCTCAGCCACCCACCGGGAACCAGTATATATCCTGAACCAAAATTTTGGACTTGCGGTCAGCTCACCAAAAACGAGTTGAAAAATGGAGCTCAGGGGCACAGCAATTCACAAACTGGCCGAGTAATAAAGGACAACTATCGTCCAAAAATCTGTTGAGGGAAGGCAACGAGGCGGACTTGAAAGAGAGGCAGAATAGCAGGAAACAGATTTCAAGAGGTACGTTGGAATCGCCTTTAAAGCACAGGAAGAGGGGCACAACTTCGACAATGATGCACTTGGCCAAAAAGGGCGTATGCGTTTTCTCCTGAATATATTCAGGAGAAAACGCATACGCCCTTTTTGACCAAGCAAGCAAGCGGGCAATGCAAATCTGCACTACAAAGAAGTATCACTTCCCACTGGTCAAAAGAGACATCCACAAAATATGTAAAAACCAGAAAGGCAAGACAGGCCCTGGAGAACAGGGAGCCTTGTTATGCTGATGGGCGGGATGTAAATTGCCAACTGCCTCTCTGGAGGAGTGCATTGTGTTCCCTAAAACAAGTAAACAACAGAGCTACAGAGCCAAGGGCACTTCCAGTCTAGGGAATATACCTTGAGAAAACTGAAAATCAATAAGACAGAGCCACCCCAAAATTTAGGGCTGCACTGCTTACAAGGACCTCAACTTGGATACACCTTAAGTATCCCAGGAAATATAAAAATGGGTCAAAAAATTGTGGTACTTACGTACGATGGAATATCCCTCAGCCATGAAATCAAAGTCATAAGACCAGTAGCAGCAAAATGGGTGTATTCAGGTACGATGATTCTAAGCGAAATAAGTCACACAGAAAAAGAAACTTATCATAAGGTATCACTTAAGAAGATCCTATAAACATGGCTACACTTGAACTGAGTTAGGAAAGAGAACAGTGTCTCATATTTAGAAAACACTCTTATGCCTGCTTAAGAGGGAAGGAGAGGTGGGGTGATGCATAAAACCAGAGTTTGATATAAGCACAGGTACCATTCCAAAAACCAACTATGGAATAGACAAGACCTACACCTTCCTCAGTGAAAGGGATTCAAAACCCCATATTTCCCGCAGAGGAATATATCTGACTAGTAAGAATCTTAAAACCTATGTATTGATATGTCTCCGTAAGGGAATCAAGTGTGTCTAGACTGACATAAACATGGCAGCGAGAATCAGCTCAAACCCACTCTAAAAAGGAATTTCAAAAACAAAACAAAAAAACTGGGAAATTCTTTACAATTCCTTCAGTGTCTCTGATGAAACCTGGAATGACCCTATCTACAACGACAGCTGGATGTGGCATAAGGAGGGACACTTGGGACTGAGACGATTGGTGAGTTTGGGTGAGCAAATGAAGACACTTTAAAGCACAAATGCAAGGCACCCATTCAATGGGTCCCAACTCTCCAGGTTGAAGGGAATATTATTACAGTTATAACATGTACGGGAAACCTAGAGAACGGACATGCTGTGAATACGAAAGGTTTCTAAAACTCAATGAATAGTCCCTCTCCTGGTGCTCCGGTTTGACTTTCCATCTGCTTAACTATCAACCTCCCAACTTGGAGAGACAGCCCCTTTAACCTCCTGGTTCGCACAGGTTGCCAATTTGGCAGAGGATGAAAGGGAAGAGGGAGAACCAATGAGAGAGAAGCTGTTAGGCATTTGGACGGGCACATAACACTGTAATTTCCCGGCAGGAAGAAGAATTAAATAAAGTCTCAGCCACCCACCGGGAACCAGTATAGGTCCTGCACCAAAATTTAGGACTTGCGGTCAGCTCTCCAAAAACGAGTTGAAAAATGGAGCTCAGGGGCACAGCAATTCACAAACTGGCAGAGTAATAAAGGACAAGTATCGTCCAAAAATCTGTTGAGGGAAGGCAACGAGGCGGACTTGAAAGCGAGGCAGAATACCAGGAAACAGATTTCAAGAGGTACATTGGAATCGCCTTTAAAGCACAGGAAGAAGGGCACAACTTCGACAATGATGCACTTGGCCAAAAAGGGCGTATGCGTTTTCTCCTGAATATATTCAGGAGAAAACACATACGCCCTTTTTGGCCAAGCAAGCAAGCGGGCAATGCAAATCTGCACTACAAAGAAGTATCACTTCCCACCGGTCAAAAGGGACATCCACAAAATGTGTAAGAACAAGAAAGGCAAGACAGGCCCTGGAGAACAGGGAGCCTTGTTATGCTGATGGGAGGGATGTAAATTGCCAACTGCCTCTCTGGAGGAGTGCATTGTGTTCCCTAAAACAAGTAAAGAACAGAGCTACAGAGCCAAGGGCCCTTCCAGTCTAGGGAATATACCTTGGGAAAACTGAAAATCAATAAGACAGAGCCACCCCAAAATTTAGGGCTCCACTGCTTACAAGGACCTCAACTTGGATACACCTTAAGTATCCCAGGAAATATAAAAATGGTTCAAAAAATTCTGGTACTTACGTACGATGGAATATCCCTCAGCCATGAAATCAATGTCATAAGACCAGTAGCAGCAAAATGGGTGGATTCAGGTACGATGATTCTAAGTGAAATAAGTCACACAGAAAACGAAACTTATCATAAGATATCACTTATGAAGATCCTGTAAACATGGCTACACTTGAACTGAGTTAGGAAAGAGAACAGTGTCTCATATTTAGAAAACACTCTTATGCCTGCTTAAGGGGGAAGGAGAGGTGGGGTGATGCATAAAACCAGAGTTTGATATAAGCACAGGTACCGTTCCAAAAACCAACAATGGAATACACAAGACCTACACCTTTCTCAGTGAAAGGGACTCAAAACCCCATATTTCCCGCAGAGGAATATATCTGACTAGTAAGAATCTTAAAACCTATGTATTGATATGTCTCCATAAGGGAATCAAGTGTGTCTAGACTGGCATAAACATGGCAGCGAGAATCAGCTCAAACCACTATAAAAAGGAATTTCAAAAACAAAACAAAAAAAACTGGGAAATTCTTTACAATTCCTTCAGGGTCCCTGATGAAACCTGGAATGACCCTATCTATAACGACAGCTGGATGTGGCATAAGGAGGGACACTTGAGACTGAGTCGATTGGTGAGATTGGGTGAGCAAATGCAGACCATTTAAAGCAATAAGGCATGGCACCAATTCCATGGGTCCCAACTCTGCAGGTTGAAGGGAATATTACTACAGCTATAACATGTACGGGAAACCTAGAGAACGGACACACTGTGAATACGAAAGGTTTCTAAAACTCAACGAATAGTCCCTCTCCTGGTGCTCCGGTTTGACTTTCCATCTGCTTTACTATCAACCTCCCAACTTGGAGAGACAGCCCCTTTAACCTCCTGGTTCACACAGGTTGCCAATTTGGCAGAGGATGAAAGCGAAGAGGGAGAACCAATGAGAGAGTAGCTGTTAGGCATTTGGACGGGCACATCTCACTCTAACTTCCCCGCAGGAAGAAGAATTAACCAAAGTCTCAGCCACCCAGCGGGAGCCAGTATAGGTCCTGAACCAAAATTTTGGACTTGCGGTCAGCTCACCAAAAACGAGTTGAAAAATGGAGCTCAGGGGCACAACAATTCACAAACTGGCCGAGTAATGAAGGACAACTATCGTCCAAAAATCTGTTGAGGGAAGGCAACGAGGCGGACTTGAAAGCGAAGCAGAATAGCAGGAAACAGATTTCAAGAAGTACGTTGGAATCGCCTTTAAAGCACAGGAAGAGGGGCACAACTTCGAAAATGATGCACTTGGCCAAAAAGGGTGTATGCGTTTTCCCCTGAATATCTTCAGGAGAAAACGCATATGCCCTTTTTGGCCAAGCAAGCAAGCGGGCAATGCAAATCTGCACTACAAAGAAGTATCACTTCCCACCGGTCAAAAGGGACATCCACAAAATGTGTACAAACCAGAAAGGCAAGACAGGCCCTGGAGAACAGGGAGCCTTGTTATGCTGATGGGCGGGATGTAAATTGCCAACTGCCTCTCTGGAGGAGTGCATTGTGTTCCCTAAAACAAGTAAAGAACAGAGCTACAGAGCCAAGGGCCTTTCCAGTCTAGGGAATATACCTCGGGAAAACTGAAAATCAATAAGACAGAGCCACCCCAAAATTTAGGGCTGCACTGCTTACAGGGACCTCAACTTGGATCCACCTTAAGTATCCCAGGAAATATAAAAATGGTTCAAAAAATTCTGGTACTTACGTACGATGGAATATCCCTCAACCATGAAATCAATGTCATAAGACAAGTAGAAGCAAAATGGGTGTATTCAGGTACGATGATTCTAAGTGAAATAAGTCACACAGAAAAAGTAACTTATCATAAGATATCACTTATGAAGATCCTGTAAACATGGCTACACTTGAACTGAGTTAGGAAAGAGAACAGTGTCTCATATTTAGAAAACACTCTTATGCCTGCTTAAGGGGGAAGGAGAGGTGGGGTGATGCATAAAACCTGAGTTTGATATAAGCACACATACCGTTCCAAAAACCAACTATGGAATAGACAAGACCTACACCTTTCTCAGTGAAAGGGACTCAAAACACCATATTTCCCGCAGAGGAATATATCTGACTAGTAAGAATCTTAAAACCTATGTATTGATATGTCTCCTTAAGGGAATCAAGTGTGTCTAGACTGGCATAAACATGGCAGCGAGAATCAGCTCAAACCCACTATAAAAAGGAATTTCAAAAACAAAACAAAAAAAATGGGAAATTCTTTACAATTCCTTCAGGGTCTCTGAGGAAACCTGGAATGACCATATATACAACGACAGCTGGATGTGGCATAAGGAGGGACACTTGGGACTGAGACGATTGGTGAGATTGGGTGAGCAAATGCAGACCCTTTAAAGCACAAATGCTTGGCACACATTCCATGAGTCCCAACTCTCCAGGTTGAAGGAAATATTACTACAGCTATAACATGTACGGGAAACCTAGAGAACGGACACACTGTGAATACGAAAGGTTTCTAAAACTCAACGAATAGTCCCTATCCTGGTGCTCTGGTTTGACTTTCCATCTGCTTTACTATCAACCTCCCAACTTGTAGAGACAACCCCTTTAACCTCCTGGTTCGCACAGGTTTCCAATTTGGCAGAGGATGAAAGGGAAGAGGGAGAACCAATGAGAGAGTAGCTGTTAGGCATTTGGACGGGCACATATCACTCTAAATTCCCGGCAGGAAGAAGAATTAACCAAAGTCTCAGCCACCCACTGGGAACCAGTATAGGTCCTGAACCAAAATTTTGGACTTGCGGTCAGCTCACCAAAAACGAGTTGAAAAATGGAGCTCAGGGGCACAGCAATTCACAAACTGGCCGAGTAATAAAGGAAAACTATCGTCCAAAAATCTGTTGAGGGAAGGCAACGAGGCGGACTTGAAAGCGAGGCAGAATAGCAGGAAACAGATTTCATGAGGTACGTTGGAATCGCCTTTAAAGCACAGGAAGAGGGGCACAACTTCGACATTGATGCCCTTGGCCAAAAAGGGCGTATGCGTTTTCTCCTGAATATATTCAGGAGAAAATGCATACGCCCTTTTTGGCCAAGCAAGCAAGCGGGCAATGCAAATCGGCACAACAAAGAAGTATCCCTTCCCACCGGTCAAAAGGGACATCCACAAAATGTGTAAAAACCAGTAAGGCAAGACGGGCCCTGGAGAACAGGGAGCCTTGTTATGCTGATGGGCGGCATGTAAATTGCCAACTGCCTCTCTGGAGGAGTGCACTGTGTTTACTAAAACAAGTAAACAACAGAGCTACAGAGCCAAGGGCACTTCCACTCTAGGGAATATACCTTGGGAAAACTGAAAATCAATAATACAGAGCCACCCCAATATTTAGGGCTGCAGTGCTTACAAGGACCTCAACTTGGGTACACCTTAAATATCCCAGGAAATATAAAAATGGTTCAAAAAATTGTGGTAATTACGTACGATGGATTATCCCTCAGCCATGAAATCAATGTCATAAGACCAGCAGCAGCAAAATGGGTGGATTCAGGTACGATGATTCTAAGTGAAATAAGTCACACAGAAAAAGAAACTTATCATAAGATATCACTTATGAAGATCCTGTAAACATGGCTACACTTGAACTGAGTTAGGAAAGAGAACAGTGTCTCACATTTAGAAAACACTCTTATGCCTGCTTAAGGGGGATGGAGAGGTGGGGTGATGCATAAAACCTGAGTTTGATATAAGCACACGTACCGTTCCAAAAACCAACTATGGAATAGACAAGACCTACACCTTTCTCAGTGAAAGGGACTCAAAACACCATATTTCCCCCAGAGGAATATATCTGACTAGTAAGAATTTTAAAACCTATGTATTGATATGTCTCCGTAAGGGAATCAAGTGTGTCTAGACTGGCATAAACATGGCAGCGAGAATCAGCTCAAACCCACTATAAAAAGGAATTTCACAAACAAAACAAAAAAAATGGGAAATTTTTTACAATTCCTTCAGGGTCTCTGAGGAAACCTGGAATGACCCTATATACGACAGCTGGATGTGGCATAAGGAGGGACACTTGGGACTGAGACGATTGGTGAGATTGGGTGAGCAAATGCAGACCCTTTAAAGCACAAATGCTTGGCACCCATTCCATAAGTCCCAACTGTCCTGGTTGAAGGGAATATTACTACAGCTATAACATGTACGGGAAACCTAGAGAACGGACACACTGTGAATATGAAAGGTTTCTAAAACTCAACGAATAGCCCCTATCCTGGTGCTCTGGTTTGACTTTCCATCTGCTTTACTATCAACCTCCCAACTTGGAGAGACAGCCCCTTTAACCTCCTGGTTCGCACAGGTTTCCAATTTGGCAGAGGATGAAAGGGAAGAGGGAGAAACAATGAGAGAGTAGCTGTTAGGCATTTGGACCGGCACATATCACTGTAATTTCCCGGCAGGAATAAGAATTAACCAAAGTCTCAGCCACCCACCGGGAACCAGTATATATCCTGAACCAAAATTTTGGACTTGCGGTCAGCTCACCAAAAACGAGTTGAAAAATGGAGCTCAGGGGCACAGCAATTCACAAACTGGCCGAGTAATAAAGGACAACTATCGTCCAAAAATCTGTTGAGGGAAGGCAACGAGGCGGACTTGAAAGAGAGGCAGAATAGCAGGAAACAGATTTCAAGAGGTACGTTGGAATCGCCTTTAAAGCACAGGAAGAGGGGCACAACTTCGACAATGATGCACTTGGCCAAAAAGGGCGTATGCGTTTTCTCCTGAATATATTCAGGAGAAAACGCATACGCCCTTTTTGACCAAGCAAGCAAGCGGGCAATGCAAATCTGCACTACAAAGAAGTATCACTTCCCACTGGTCAAAAGAGACATCCACAAAATATGTAAAAACCAGAAAGGCAAGACAGGCCCTGGAGAACAGGGAGCCTTGTTATGCTGATGGGCGGGATGTAAATTGCCAACTGCCTCTCTGGAGGAGTGCATTGTGTTCCCTAAAACAAGTAAACAACAGAGCTACAGAGCCAAGGGCACTTCCAGTCTAGGGAATATACCTTGAGAAAACTGAAAATCAATAAGACAGAGCCACCCCAAAATTTAGGGCTGCACTGCTTACAAGGACCTCAACTTGGATACACCTTAAGTATCCCAGGAAATATAAAAATGGGTCAAAAAATTGTGGTACTTACGTACGATGGAATATCCCTCAGCCATGAAATCAAAGTCATAAGACCAGTAGCAGCAAAATGGGTGTATTCAGGTACGATGATTCTAAGCGAAATAAGTCACACAGAAAAAGAAACTTATCATAAGGTATCACTTAAGAAGATCCTATAAACATGGCTACACTTGAACTGAGTTAGGAAAGAGAACAGTGTCTCATATTTAGAAAACACTCTTATGCCTGCTTAAGAGGGAAGGAGAGGTGGGGTGATGCATAAAACCAGAGTTTGATATAAGCACAGGTACCATTCCAAAAACCAACTATGGAATAGACAAGACCTACACCTTCCTCAGTGAAAGGGATTCAAAACCCCATATTTCCCGCAGAGGAATATATCTGACTAGTAAGAATCTTAAAACCTATGTATTGATATGTCTCCGTAAGGGAATCAAGTGTGTCTAGACTGACATAAACATGGCAGCGAGAATCAGCTCAAACCCACTCTAAAAAGGAATTTCAAAAACAAAACAAAAAAACTGGGAAATTCTTTACAATTCCTTCAGTGTCTCTGATGAAACCTGGAATGACCCTATCTACAACGACAGCTGGATGTGGCATAAGGAGGGACACTTGGGACTGAGACGATTGGTGAGTTTGGGTGAGCAAATAAAGACACTTTAAAGCACAAATGCAAGGCACCCATTCAATGGGTCCCAACTCTCCAGGTTGAAGGGAATATTATTACAGTTATAACATGTACGGGAAACCTAGAGAACGGACATGCTGTGAATACGAAAGGTTTCTAAAACTCAATGAATAGTCCCTCTCCTGGTGCTCCGGTTTGACTTTCCATCTGCTTAACTATCAACCTCCCAACTTGGAGAGACAGCCCCTTTAACCTCCTGGTTCGCACAGGTTGCCAATTTGGCAGAGGATGAAAGGGAAGAGGGAGAACCAATGAGAGAGTAGCTGTTAGGCATTTGGACGGGCACATAACACTGTAATTTCCCGGCAGGAAGAAGAATTAAATAAAGTCTCAGCCACCCACTGGGAACCAGTATAGGTCCTGCACCAAAATTTAGGACTTGCGGTCAGCTCTCCAAAAACGAGTTGAAAAATGGAGCTCAGGGGCACAGCAATTCACAAACTGGCAGAGTAATAAAGGACAAGTATCGTCCAAAAATCTGTTGAGGGAAGGCAACGAGGCAGACTTGAAAGCGAGGCAGAATACCAGGAAACAGATTTCAAGAGGTACATTGGAATCGCCTTTAAAGCACAGGAAGAAGGGCACAACTTCGACAATGATGCACTTGGCCAAAAAGGGCGTATGCGTTTTCTCCTGAATATATTCAGGAGAAAACACATACGCCCTTTTTGGCCAAGCAAGCAAGCGGGCAATGCAAATCTGCACTACAAAGAAGTATCACTTCCCACCGGTCAAAAGGGACATCCACAAAATGTGTAAGAACAAGAAAGGCAAGACAGGCCCTGGAGAACAGGGAGCCTTGTTATGCTGATGGGAGGGATGTAAATTGCCAACTGCCTCTCTGGAGGAGTGCATTGTGTTCCCTAAAACAAGTAAAGAACAGAGCTACAGAGCCAAGGGCCCTTCCAGTCTAGGGAATATACCTTGGGAAAACTGAAAATCAATAAGACAGAGCCACCCCAAAATTTAGGGCTCCACTGCTTACAAGGACCTCAACTTGGATACACCTTAAGTATCCCAGGAAATATAAAAATGGTTCAAAAAATTCTGGTACTTACGTACGATGGAATATCCCTCAGCCATGAAATCAATGTCATAAGACCAGTAGCAGCAAAATGGGTGGATTCAGGTACGATGATTCTAAGTGAAATAAGTCACACAGAAAAAGAAACTTATCATAAGATATCACTTATGAAGATCCTGTAAACATGGCTACACTTGAACTGAGTTAGGAAAGAGAACAGTGTCTCATATTTAGAAAACACTCTTATGCCTGCTTAAGGGGGAAGGAGAGGTGGGGTGATGCATAAAACCAGAGTTTGATATAAGCACAGGTACCGTTCCAAAAACCAACAATGGAATACACAAGACCTACACCTTTCTCAGTGAAAGGGACTCAAAACCCCATATTTCCCGCAGAGGAATATATCTGACTAGTAAGAATCTTAAAACCTATGTATTGATATGTCTCCATAAGGGAATCAAGTGTGTCTAGACTGGCATAAACATGGCAGCGAGAATCAGCTCAAACCACTATAAAAAGGAATTTCAAAAACAAAACAAAAAAACTGGGAAATTCTTTACAATTCCTTCAGGGTCCCTGATGAAACCTGGAATGACCCTATCTATAACGACAGCTGGATGTGGCATAAGGAGGGACACTTGAGACTGAGTCGATTGGTGAGATTGGGTGAGCAAATGCAGAACATTTAAAGCAATAAGGCATGGCACCAATTCCATGGGTCCCAACTCTGCAGGTTGAAGGGAATATTACTACAGCTATAACATGTACGGGAAACCTAGAGAACGGACACACTGTGAATACGAAAGGTTTCTAAAACTCAACGAATAGTCCCTCTCCTGGTGCTCCGGTTTGACTTTCCATCTGCTTTACTATCAACCTCCCAACTTGGAGAGACAGCCCCTTTAACCTCCTGGTTCACACAGGTTGCCAATTTGGCAGAGGATGAAAGCGAAGAGGGAGAACCAATGAGAGAGTAGCTGTTAGGCATTTGGACGGGCACATCTCACTCTAACTTCCCCGCAGGAAGAAGAATTAACCAAAGTCTCAGCCACCCAGCGGGAACCAGTATAGGTCCTGAACCAAAATTTTGGACTTGCGGTCAGCTCACCAAAAACGAGTTGAAAAATGGAGCTCAGGGGCACAACAATTCACAAACTGGCCGAGTAATGAAGGACAACTATCGTCCAAAAATCTGTTGAGGGAAGGCAACGAGGCGGACTTGAAAGCGAAGCAGAATAGCAGGAAACAGATTTCAAGAAGTACGTTGGAATCGCCTTTAAAGCACAGGAAGAGGGGCACAACTTCGAAAATGATGCACTTGGCCAAAAAGGGTGTATGCGTTTTCCCCTGAATATCTTCAGGAGAAAACGCATATGCCCTTTTTGGCCAAGCAAGCAAGCGGGCAATGCAAATCTGCACTACAAAGAAGTATCACTTCCCACCGGTCAAAAGGGACATCCACAAAATGTGTACAAACCAGAAAGGCAAGACAGGCCCTGGAGAACAGGGAGCCTTGTTATGCTGATGGGCGGGATGTAAATTGCCAACTGCCTCTCTGGAGGAGTGCATTGTGTTCCCTAAAACAAGTAAAGAACAGAGCTACAGAGCCAAGGGCCTTTCCAGTCTAGGGAATATACCTCGGGAAAACTGAAAATCAATAAGACAGAGCCACCCCAAAATTTAGGGCTGCACTGCTTACAGGGACCTCAACTTGGATCCACCTTAAGTATCCCAGGAAATATAAAAATGGTTCAAAAAATTCTGGTACTTACGTACGATGGAATATCCCTCAGCCATGAAATCAAAGTCATAAGACCAGTAGCAGCAAAATGGGTGTATTCAGGTACGATGATTCTAAGCGAAATAAGTCACACAGAAAAAGAAACTTATCATAAGGTATCACTTAAGAAGATCCTATAAACATGGCTACACTTGAACTGAGTTAGGAAAGAGAACAGTGTCTCATATTTAGAAAACACTCTTATGCCTGCTTAAGTGGGAAGGAGAGGTGGGGTGATGCATAAAACCAGAGTTTGATATAAGCACAGGTACCATTCCAAAAACCAACTATGGAATAGACAAGACCTACACCTTCCTCAGTGAAAGGGATTCAAAACCCCATATTTCCCGCAGAGGAATATATCTGACTAGTAAGAATCTTAAAACCTATGTATTGATATGTCTCCGTAAGGGAATCAAGTGTGTCTAGACTGACATAAACATGGCAGCGAGAATCAGCTCAAACCCACTCTAAAAAGGAATTTCAAAAACAAAACAAAAAAACTGGGAAATTATTTACAATTCCTTCAGTGTCTCTGATGAAACCTGGAATGACCCTATCTACAACGACAGCTGGATGTGGCATAAGGAGGGACACTTGGGACTGAGACGATTGGTGAGTTTGGGTGAGCAAATGAAGACACTTTAAAGCACAAATGCAAGGCACCCATTCAATGGGTCCCAACTCTCCAGGTTGAAGGGAATATTATTACAGTTATAACATGTACGGGAAACCTAGAGAACGGACATGCTGTGAATACGAAAGGTTTCTAAAACTCAATGAATAGTCCCTCTCCTGGTGCTCCGGTTTGACTTTCCATCTGCTTAACTATCAACCTCCCAACTTGGAGAGACAGCCCCTTTAACCTCCTGGTTCGCACAGGTTGCCAATTTGGCAGAGGATGAAAGGGAAGAGGGAGAACCAATGAGAGAGTAGCTGTTAGGCATTTGGACGGGCACATAACACTGTAATTTCCCGGCAGGAAGAAGAATTAAATAAAGTCTCAGCCACCCACTGGGAACCAGTATAGGTCCTGCACCAAAATTTAGGACTTGCGGTCAGCTCTCCAAAAACGAGTTGAAAAATGGAGCTCAGGGGCACAGCAATTCACAAACTGGCAGAGTAATAAAGGACAAGTATCGTCCAAAAATCTGTTGAGGGAAGGCAACGAGGCGGACTTGAAAGCGAGGCAGAATACCAGGAAACAGATTTCAAGAGGTACATTGGAATCGCCTTTAAAGCACAGGAAGAAGGGCACAACTTCGACAATGATGCACTTGGCCAAAAAGGGCGTATGCGTTTTCTCCTGAATATATTCAGGAGAAAACACATACGCCCTTTTTGGCCAAGCAAGCAAGCGGGCAATGCAAATCTGCACTACAAAGAAGTATCACTTCCCACCGGTCAAAAGGGACATCCACAAAATGTGTAAGAACAAGAAAGGCAAGACAGGCCCTGGAGAACAGGGAGCCTTGTTATGCTGATGGGAGGGATGTAAATTGCCAACTGCCTCTCTGGAGGAGTGCATTGTGTTCCCTAAAACAAGTAAAGAACAGAGCTACAGAGCCAAGGGCCCTTCCAGTCTAGGGAATATACCTTGGGAAAACTGAAAATCAATAAGACAGAGCCACCCCAAAATTTAGGGCTCCACTGCTTACAAGGACCTCAACTTGGATACACCTTAAGTATCCCAGGAAATATAAAAATGGTTCAAAAAATTCTGGTACTTACGTACGATGGAATATCCCTCAGCCATGAAATCAATGTCATAAGACCAGTAGCAGCAAAATGGGTGGATTCAGGTACGATGATTCTAAGTGAAATAAGTCACACAGAAAAAGAAACTTATCATAAGATATCACTTATGAAGATCCTGTAAACATGGCTACACTTGAACTGAGTTAGGAAAGAGAACAGTGTCTCATATTTAGAAAACACTCTTATGCCTGCTTAAGGGGGAAGGAGAGGTGGGGTGATGCATAAAACCAGAGTTTGATATAAGCACAGGTACCGTTCCAAAAACCAACAATGGAATACACAAGACCTACACCTTTCTCAGTGAAAGGGACTCAAAACCCCATATTTCCCGCAGAGGAATATATCTGACTAGTAAGAATCTTAAAACCTATGTATTGATATGTCTCCATAAGGGAATCAAGTGTGTCTAGACTGGCATAAACATGGCAGCGAGAATCAGCTCAAACCACTATAAAAAGGAATTTCAAAAACAAAACAAAAAAAACTGGGAAATTCTTTACAATTCCTTCAGGGTCCCTGATGAAACCTGGAATGACCCTATCTATAACGACAGCTGGATGTGGCATAAGGAGGGACACTTGAGACTGAGTCGATTGGTGAGATTGGGTGAGCAAATGCAGACCATTTAAAGCAATAAGGCATGGCACCAATTCCATGGGTCCCAACTCTGCAGGTTGAAGGGAATATTACTACAGCTATAACATGTACGGGAAACCTAGAGAACGGACACACTGTGAATACGAAAGGTTTCTAAAACTCAACGAATAGTCCCTCTCCTGGTGCTCCGGTTTGACTTTCCATCTGCTTTACTATCAACCTCCCAACTTGGAGAGACAGCCCCTTTAACCTCCTGGTTCACACAGGTTGCCAATTTGGCAGAGGATGAAAGCGAAGAGGGAGAACCAATGAGAGAGTAGCTGTTAGGCATTTGGACGGGCACATCTCACTCTAACTTCCCCGCAGGAAGAAGAATTAACCAAAGTCTCAGCCACCCAGCGGGAACCAGTATAGGTCCTGAACCAAAATTTTGGACTTGCGGTCAGCTCACCAAAAACGAGTTGAAAAATGGAGCTCAGGGGCACAACAATTCACAAACTGGCCGAGTAATGAAGGACAACTATCGTCCAAAAATCTGTTGAGGGAAGGCAACGAGGCGGACTTGAAAGCGAAGCAGAATAGCAGGAAACAGATTTCAAGAAGTACGTTGGAATCGCCTTTAAAGCACAGGAAGAGGGGCACAACTTCGAAAATGATGCACTTGGCCAAAAAGGGTGTATGCGTTTTCCCCTGAATATCTTCAGGAGAAAACGCATATGCCCTTTTTGGCCAAGCAAGCAAGCAGGCAATGCAAATCTGCACTACAAAGAAGTATCACTTCCCACCGGTCAAAAGGGACATCCACAAAATGTGTACAAACCAGAAAGGCAAGACAGGCCCTGGAGAACAGGGAGCCTTGTTATGCTGATGGGCGGGATGTAAATTGCCAACTGCCTCTCTGGAGGAGTGCATTGTGTTCCCTAAAACAAGTAAAGAACAGAGCTACAGAGCCAAGGGCCTTTCCAGTCTAGGGAATATACCTCGGGAAAACTGAAAATCAATAAGACAGAGCCACCCCAAAATTTAGGGCTGCACTGCTTACAGGGACCTCAACTTGGATCCACCTTAAGTATCCCAGGAAATATAAAAATGGTTCAAAAAATTCTGGTACTTACGTACGATGGAATATCCCTCAACCATGAAATCAATGTCATAAGACAAGTAGAAGCAAAATGGGTGTATTCAGGTACGATGATTCTAAGTGAAATAAGTCACACAGAAAAAGTAACTTATCATAAGATATCAGTTATGAAGATCCTGTAAACATGGCTACACTTGAACTGAGTTAGGAAAGAGAACAGTGTCTCATATTTAGAAAACACTCTTATGCCTGCTTAAGGGGGAAGGAGAGGTGGGGTGATGCATAAAACCTGAGTTTGATATAAGCACACATACCGTTCCAAAAACCAACTATGGAATAGACAAGACCTACACCTTTCTCAGTGAAAGGGACTCAAAACACCATATTTCCCGCAGAGGAATATATCTGACTAGTAAGAATCTTAAAACCTATGTATTGATATGTCTCCTTAAGGGAATCAAGTGTGTCTAGACTGGCATAAACATGGCAGCGAGAATCAGCTCAAACCCACTATAAAAAGGAATTTCAAAAACAAAACAAAAAAAATGGGAAATTCTTTACAATTCCTTCAGGGTCTCTGAGGAAACCTGGAATGACCATATATACAACGACAGCTGGATGTGGCATAAGGAGGGACACTTGGGACTGAGACGATTGGTGAGATTGGGTGAGCAAATGCAGACCCTTTAAAGCACAAATGCTTGGCACCCATTCCATGAGTCCCAACTCTCCAGGTTGAAGGAAATATTACTACAGCTATAACATGTACGGGAAACCTAGAGAACGGACACACTGTGAATACGAAAGGTTTCTAAAACTCAACGAATAGTCCCTATCCTGGTGCTCTGGTTTGACTTTCCATCTGCTTTACTATCAACCTCCCAACTTGTAGAGACAACCCCTTTAACCTCCTGGTTCGCACAGGTTTCCAATTTGGCAGAGGATGAAAGGGAAGAGGGAGAACCAATGAGAGAGTAGCTGTTAGGCATTTGGACGGGCACATATCACTCTAAATTCCCGGCAGGAAGAAGAATTAACCAAAGTCTCAGCCACCCACTGGGAACCAGTATAGGTCCTGAACCAAAATTTTGGACTTGCGGTCAGCTCACCAAAAACGAGTTGAAAAATGGAGCTCAGGGGCACAGCAATTCACAAACTGGCCGAGTAATAAAGGAAAACTATCGTCCAAAAATCTGTTGAGGGAAGGCAACGAGGCGGACTTGAAAGCGAGGCAGAATAGCAGGAAACAGATTTCATGAGGTACGTTGGAATCGCCTTTAAAGCACAGGAAGAGGGGCACAACTTCGACATTGATGCCCTTGGCCAAAAAGGGCGTATGCGTTTTCTCCTGAATATATTCAGGAGAAAACGCATACGCCCTTTTTGGCCAAGCAAGCAAGCGGGCAATGCAAATCGGCACAACAAAGAAGTATCCCTTCCCACCGGTCAAAAGGGACATCCACAAAATGTGTAAAAACCAGTAAGGCAAGACGGGCCCTGGAGAACAGGGAGCCTTGTTATGCTGATGGGCGGCATGTAAATTGCCAACTGCCTCTCTGGAGGAGTGCACTGTGTTTACTAAAACAAGTAAACAACAGAGCTACAGAGCCAAGGGCACTTCCACTCTAGGGAATATACCTTGGGAAAACTGAAAATCAATAATACAGAGCCACCCCAATATTTAGGGCTGCAGTGCTTACAAGGACCTCAACTTGGGTACACCTTAAATATCCCAGGAAATATAAAAATGGTTCAAAAAATTGTGGTAATTACGTACGATGGATTATCCCTCAGCCATGAAATCAATGTCATAAGACCAGTAGCAGCAAAATGGGTGGATTCAGGTACGATGATTCTAAGTGAAATAAGTCACACAGAAAAAGAAACTTATCATAAGATATCACTTATGAAGATCCTGTAAACATGGCTACACTTGAACTGAGTTAGGAAAGAGAACAGTGTCTCATATTTAGAAAACACTCTTATGCCTGCTTAAGGGGGAAGGAGAGGTGGGGTGATGCATAAAACCAGAGTTTGATATAAGCACAGGTACCGTTCCAAAAACCAACAATGGAATACACAAGACCTACACCTTTCTCAGTGAAAGGGACTCAAAACCCCATATTTCCCGCAGAGGAATATATCTGACTAGTAAGAATCTTAAAACCTATGTATTGATATGTCTCCATAAGGGAATCAAGTGTGTCTAGACTGGCATAAACATGGCAGCGAGAATCAGCTCAAACCACTATAAAAAGGAATTTCAAAAACAAAACAAAAAAAACTGGAAAATTCTTTACAATTCCTTCAGGGTCCCTGATGAAACCTGGAATGACCCTATCTATAACGACAGCTGGATGTGGCATAAGGAGGGACACTTGAGACTGAGTCGATTGGTGAGATTGGGTGAGCAAATGCAGACCATTTAAAGCAATAAGGCATGGCACCAATTCCATGGGTCCCAACTCTGCAGGTTGAAGGGAATATTACTACAGCTATAACATGTACGGGAAACCTAGAGAACGGACACACTGTGAATACGAAAGGTTTCTAAAACTCAACGAATAGTCCCTCTCCTGGTGCTCCGGTTTGACTTTCCATCTGCTTTACTATCAACCTCCCAACTTGGAGAGACAGCCCCTTTAACCTCCTGGTTCACACAGGTTGCCAATTTGGCAGAGGATGAAAGCGAAGAGGGAGAACCAATGAGAGAGTAGCTGTTAGGCATTTGGACGGGCACATCTCACTCTAACTTCCCCGCAGGAAGAAGAATTAACCAAAGTCTCAGCCACCCAGCGGGAACCAGTATAGGTCCTGAACCAAAATTTTGGACTTGCGGTCAGCTCACCAAAAACGAGTTGAAAAATGGAGCTCAGGGGCACAACAATTCACAAACTGGCCGAGTAATGAAGGACAACTATCGTCCAAAAATCTGTTGAGGGAAGGCAACGAGGCGGACTTGAAAGCGAAGCAGAATAGCAGGAAACAGATTTCAAGAAGTACGTTGGAATCGCCTTTAAAGCACAGGAAGAGGGGCACAACTTCGAAAATGATGCACTTGGCCAAAAAGGGTGTATGCGTTTTCCCCTGAATATCTTCAGGAGAAAACGCATATGCCCTTTTTGGCCAAGCAAGCAAGCGGGCAATGCAAATCTGCACTACAAAGAAGTATCACTTCCCACCGGTCAAAAGGGACATCCACAAAATGTGTACAAACCAGAAAGGCAAGACAGGCCCTGGAGAACAGGGAGCCTTGTTATGCTGATGGGCGGGATGTAAATTGCCAACTGCCTCTCTGGAGGAGTGCATTGTGTTCCCTAAAACAAGTAAAGAACAGAGCTACAGAGCCAAGGGCCTTTCCAGTCTAGGGAATATACCTCGGGAAAACTGAAAATCAATAAGACAGAGCCACCCCAAAATTTAGGGCTGCACTGCTTACAGGGACCTCAACTTGGATCCACCTTAAGTATCCCAGGAAATATAAAAATGGTTCAAAAAATTCTGGTACTTACGTACGATGGAATATCCCTCAACCATGAAATCAATGTCATAAGACAAGTAGAAGCAAAATGGGTGTATTCAGGTACGATGATTCTAAGTGAAATAAGTCACACAGAAAAAGTAACTTATCATAAGATATCAGTTATGAAGATCCTGTAAACATGGCTACACTTGAACTGAGTTAGGAAAGAGAACAGTGTCTCATATTTAGAAAACACTCTTATGCCTGCTTAAGGGGGAAGGAGAGGTGGGGTGATGCATAAAACCTGAGTTTGATATAAGCACACATACCGTTCCAAAAACCAACTATGGAATAGACAAGACCTACACCTTTCTCAGTGAAAGGGACTCAAAACACCATATTTCCCGCAGAGGAATATATCTGACTAGTAAGAATCTTAAAACCTATGTATTGATATGTCTCCTTAAGGGAATCAAGTGTGTCTAGACTGGCATAAACATGGCAGCGAGAATCAGCTCAAACCCACTATAAAAAGGAATTTCAAAAACAAAACAAAAAAAATGGGAAATTCTTTACAATTCCTTCAGGGTCTCTGAGGAAACCTGGAATGACCATATATACAACGACAGCTGGATGTGGCATAAGGAGGGACACTTGGGACTGAGACGATTGGTGAGATTGGGTGAGCAAATGCAGACCCTTTAAAGCACAAATGCTTGGCACCCATTCCATGAGTCCCAACTCTCCAGGTTGAAGGAAATATTACTACAGCTATAACATGTACGGGAAACCTAGAGAACGGACACACTGTGAATACGAAAGGTTTCTAAAACTCAAAGAACAGACCCTCTCCTTGTGCTCCGGTTCGACTTTCCGTCTGCTTTACTATCAACCTCCCAACTTGGAGAGACAGCCCCTTTAACCTCTTGGTTCGCACAGGTTGCCAATTTGGCAGAGGATGAAAGGGAAGAGGGAGAACCAATGAGAGAGTAGCTGTTAGGCATTTGGACGGGCACATATCACTGTAATTTCCCGGCAGGAAGAAGAATTAACCAAATTCTCAGCCACCCACCGGGAACCAGTATAGGTCCTGAACCAAAATTTTGGACTTGCGGTCAGCTCACCAAAAACGAGTTGAAAAATGGAGCTCAGGGGCACAGCAATTCACAAACTGGCCGAGTAATAAAGGACAACTATCGTCCAAAAATCTGTTGAGGGAAGGCAACGAGGCGGACTTGAAAGTGAGGCAGAATAGCAGGAAACAGATTTCAAGAGGTACGTTGGAATCGCCTTTAAAGCACAGGAAGAGGGGCACAACTTCGACAATGACGCACTTGGCCAAAAAGGGCGTATGCGTTTTCTCCTGAATATATTCAGGAGAAAACGCATACGCCCTTTTTGGCCAAGCAAGCAAGCGGGCAATGCAAATCTGCACTACAAAGAAGTATCACTTCCCACCGGTCAAAAGGGACATCCACAAAATGTGTAAGAACAAGAAAGGCAAGACAGGCCCTGGAGAACAGGGAGCCTTGTTATGCTGATGGGCGGGATGTAAATTGCCAACTGCCTCTCTGGAGGAGTGCATTCTGTTCCCTAAAACAAGTAAAGAACAGAGCTACAGAGCCAAGGGCACTACCAGTCTAGGGAATATACCTTGGGAAAACTGAAAATCAATAAGACAGAGCCACCCCAAAATTTAGGGCTGCACTGCATACAAGGACCTCAACTTGGATACACCTTAAGTATCCCAGAAAATATAAACATGGTTCGAAAAATTGTGGTACTTACGTACGATGGAATATCCCTCAGCCATGAAATCAATGTCATAAGACCAGTAGCAGCAAAATGGGTGGATTCAGGTACGATGATTCTAAGTGAAATAAGTCACACAGAAAAAGAAACTTATCATAAGATATCACTTATGAAGATCCTGTAAACATGGCTACACTTGAACTGAGTTAGGAAAGAGAACAGTGTCTCACATTTAGAAAACACTCTTATACCTGCTTAAGGTTGAAGGAGAGGTGGGGTGATGCATAAAACCAGAGTTTGATATAAGCACAGGTACCGTTCCAAAAACCAACTATGGAATAGACAAGACCTACACCGTCCTCAGTGAAAGGGACTCAAAACCCCATATTTCCCGCAGAGGAAAGTATCTGACTAGTAAGAATCTTAAAACCTATGTATTGATATGTCTCCGTAAGGGAATCAAGTGTGTCTAGACTGGCCTAAACATGGCAGCGAGAATCAGCTCAAACCCACTATAAAAAGGAATTTCAAAAACAAAACAAAAAAACTGGGAAATTCTTTACAATTCCTTCTGGGTCTCTGATGAAAGCTGGAATGACCCTATCTACAACGACAGCTGGATGTGGCATAAGGAGGGACACTTGGGACTGAGACGATTGGTGAGATTGGGTGAGCAAATGCAGACCCTTTAAAGCAATAATGCATGGCACCCATTCCATGGGTCCGAACTCTCCAGGTTGAAGGGAATATTACTACAGCTATAACATGTGCGGGAAACCTAGAGAACGGACACACTGTGAATACGAAAGGTTTCTAAAACTCAAAGAATAAACCCTCTCCTGGTGCTCCGGTTTGACTTTCCGGCTGCTTTACTATCATTCTCCGAAATTGGAGAGACAGCCCCTTTAACCTCCTGGTTCGCACAGGTTGCCAATTTGGCAGAGGATGAAAGGGAAGAGGGAGAACCAATGAGAGAGTAGCTGTTAGGCATTTGGACGGGCACATATCACTGTAATTTCCTGGCAGGAAGAAGAATTAACCAAATTCTCAGCCACCCACCGGGAACCAGTATAGGTCCTGAACCAAAATTTTGGACTTGCGGTCAGCTCTCCAAAAACGAGTTGAAAAATGGAGCTCAGGGGCACAGCAATTCACAAACTGGCCGAGTAATAAAGGACAACTATCGTCCATAAATCTGTTGACGGAAGGCAACGAGGCGGACTTGAAAGCGAGGCAGAATAGCAGGAAACAGATTTCAAAAGGTACGTTGGAATCGCCTTTAAAGCACAGGAAGAGGGGCACAACTTCGACAATGATGCACTTGGCCAAAAAGGGCGTATGCGTTTTCTCCTGAATATATTCAGGAGAAAACGCATACGCCCTTTTTGGCCAAGCAAGCAAGCGGGCAATGCAAATCTGCACTACAAAGAAGTATCACTTCCCACCGGTCAAAAGGGACATCCACAAAATGTGTAAGAACAAGAAAGGCAAGACAGGCCCTGGAGAACAGGGAGCCTTTTTATGCTGATGGGCGGGATGTAAATTGCCAACTGCCTCTCTGGAGGAGTGCATTCTGTTCCCTAAAACAAGTAAAGAACAGAGCTACACAGCCAAGGGCACAACTAGTCTAGGGAATATACCTTGGGAAAACTGAAAATCAATAAGACAGAGCCACCCCAAAATTTAGGGCTGCACTGCATACAAGGACCTCAACTTGGATACACCTTAAGTATCCCAGAAAATATAAACATGGTTCAAAAAATTGTGGTACCTACGTACGATGGAATATCCCTCAGCCATGAAATCAATGTCATAAGACCAGTAGCAGCAAAATGGGTGGATTCAGGTACGATGATTCAAAGTGAAATAAGTCACACAGAAAAAGAAACTTATCATAAGATATCACTTATGAAGATCCTGTAAACATGGCTACACTTGAACTGAGTTAGGAAAGAGAACAGTGTCTCACATTTAGAAAACACACTTATACCTGCTTAAGGGGGAAGGAGAGGTGGGGTGATGCATAAAACCAGAGTTTGATATAAGCACAGGTACCGTTCCAAAAACCAACTATGGAATAGACAAGACCTACACCGTCCTCAGTGAAAGGGACTCAAAACCCCATATTTCCCGCAGAGGAAAATATCTGACTAGTAAGAATCTTAAAACCTATGTATTGATATGTCTCCGTAAGGGAATCAAGTGTGTCTAGACTGGCATAAACATGGCAGCGAGAATCAGCTCAAACCCACTATAAAAAGGAATTTCAAAAACAAAACAAAAAAACTGGGAAATTCTTTACAATTCCTTCAGGGTCTCTGATGAAAGCTCGAATGACCCTATCTACAACGACAGCTGGATGTGGCATAAGGAGGGACACTTGGGACTGAGACGATTGGTGAGATTGGGTGAGCAAATGCAGACCCTTTAAAGCAATAATGCATGGCACCCATTCCATGGGTCCGAACTCTCCAGGTTGAAGGGAATATTACTACAGCTATAACATGTGCGGGAAACCTAGAGAACGGACACACTGTGAATACGAAAGGTTTCTAAAACTCAACGAATAGTCCCTCTCCTGGTGCTCCGGTTTGACTTTCCGTCTGCTTTACTATCAACCTCCCAACTTGGAGAGACAGCCCCTTTAACCTCTTGGTTCGCACAGGTTGCCAATTTGGCAGAGGATGAAAGGGAAGAGGGAGAACCAATGAGAGAGTAGCTGTTAGGCATTTGGACGGGCACATATCACTGTAATTTCCCGGCAGGAAGAAGAATTAACCAAATTCTCAGCCACCCACCGGGAACCAGTATAGGTCCTGAACCAAAATTTTGGACTTGTGGTCAGCTCACCAAAAACGAGTTGAAAAATGGAGCTCAGGGGCACAGCAATTCACAAACTGGCCGAATAATAAAGGACAACTATCTTCCAAAAATCTGTTGAGGGAAGGCAACGAGGCGGACTTGAAAGTGAGGCAGAATAGCAGGAAACAGATTTCAAGAGGTACATTGGAATCGCCTTTAAAGCACAGGAAGAGGGGCACAACTTCCACAATGACGCACTTGGCCAAAAAGGGCGTATGCGTTTTCTCCTGAATATATTCAGGAGAAAACGCATACGCCCTTTTTGGCCAAGCAAGCAAGCGGGCAATGCAAATCTGCACTACAAAGAAGTATCACTTCCCACCGGTCAAAAGGGACATCCACAAAATGTGTAAGAACAAGAAAGGCAAGACAGGCCCTGGAGAACAGGGAGCCTTGTTATGCTGATGGGCGGGATGTAAATTGCCAACTGCCTCTCTGGAGGAGTGCATTCTGTTCCCTAAAACAAGTAAAGAACAGAGCTACAGAGCCAAGGGCACTACCAGTCTAGGGAATATACCTTGGGAAAACTGAAAATCAATAAGACAGAGCCACCCCAAAATTTAGGGCTGCACTGCATACAAGGACCTCAACTTGGATACACCTTAAGTATCCCAGAAAATATAAACATGGTTCAAAAAATTGTGGTACTTACGTACGATGGAATATCCCTCAGCCATGAAATCAATGTCATAAGACCAGTAGCAGCAAAATGGGTGGATTCAGGTACGATGATTCTAAGTGAAATAAGTCACACAGAAAAAGAAACTTATCATAAGATATCACTTATGAAGATCCTGTAAACATGGCTACACTTGAACTGAGTTAGGAAAGAGAACAGTGTCTCACATTTAGAAAACACTCTTATACCTGCTTAAGGGGGAAGGAGAGGTGGGGTGATGCATAAAACCAGAGTTTGATATAAGCACAGGTACCGTTCCAAAAACCAACTATGGAATAGACAAGACCTACACCGTCCTCAGTGAAAGGGACTCAAAACCCCATATTTCCCGCAGAGGAAAATATCTGACTAGTAAGAATCTTAAAACCTATGTATTGATATGTCTCCGTAAGGGAATCAAGTGTGTCTAGACTGGCATAAACATGGCAGCGAGAATCAGCTCAAACCCACTATAAAAAGGAATTTCAAAAACAAAACAAAAAAACTGGGAAATTCTTTACAATTCCTTCAGGGTCTCTGATGAAAGCTGGAATGACCCTATCTACAACGACAGCTGGATGTGGCATAAGGAGGGACACTTGGGACTGAGACGATTGGTGAGATTGGGTGAGCAAATGCAGACCCTTTAAAGCAATAATGCATGGCACCCAGTCCATGGGTCCGAACTCTCCAGGTTGAAGGGAATATTACTACAGCTATAACATGTGCGGGAAACCTAGAGAACGGACACACTGTGAATACGAAAGGTTTCTAAAACTCAATGAATAGTCCCTCTCCTGGTGCTCCAGTTTGACTTTCCGTCTGCTTTACTATCAACCTCCCAACATGGAGAGACAGCCCCTTTAACCTCTTGGTTCGCACAGGTTGCCAATTTGGCAGAGGATGAAAGGGAAGAGGGAGAACCAATGAGAGAGTAGCTGTTAGGCATTTGGACGGGCACATATCACTGTAATTTCCCGGCAGGAAGAAGAATTAACCAAATTCTCAGCCACCCACCGGGAACCAGTATAGGTCCTGAACCAAAATTTTGGACTTGCGGTCAGCTCACCAAAAACGAGTTGAAAAATGGAGCTCAGGGGCACAGCAATTCACAAACTGGCCGAGTAATAAAGGACAACTATCGTCCAAAAATCTGTTGAGGGAAGGCAACGAGGCGGACTTGAAAGCGAGGCAGAATAGCAGGAAACAGATTTCAAGAGGTACGTTGGAATCGCCTTTAAAGCACAGGGAGAGGGGCACAACTTCGACAATGACGCACTTGGCCAAAAAGGGCGTATGCGTTTTCTCCTGAATATATTCAGGAGAAAACACATACGCCCTTTTTGGCCAAGCAAGCAAGCGGGCAATGCAAATCTGCACTACAAAGAAGTATCACTTCCCACCGGTCAAAAGGGACATCCACAAAATGTGTAAGAACAAGAAAGGCAAGACAGGACCTGGAGAACAGGGAGCCTTGTTATGCTGATGGGCGGGATGTAAATTGCCAACTGCCTCTCTGGAGGAGTGCATTCTCTTCCCTAAAACAAGTAAAGAACAGAGCTACAGAGCCAAGGGCACTACCAGTCTAGGGAATATACCTTGGGAAAACTGAAAATCAATAAGACAGAGCCACCCCAAAATTTAGGGCTGCACTGCATACAAGGATCTCAACTTGGATACACCTTAAGTATCCCAGAAAATATAAACATGGTTCAAAAAATTGTGGTACTTACGTACGATGGAATATCCCTCAGCCATGAAATCAATGTCATAAGACCAGTAGCAGCAAAATGGGTGGATTCAGGTACGATGATTCTAAGTGAAATAAGTCACACAGAAAAAGAAACTTATCATAAGATATCACTTATGAAGATCCTGTAAACATGGCTACACTTGAACTGAGTTAGGAAAGAGAACAGTGTCTCACATTTAGAAAACACTCTTATACCTGCTTAAGGGGGAAGGAGAGGTGGGGTGATGCATAAAACCAGAGTTTGATATAAGCACAGGTACCGTTCCAAAAACCAACTATGGAATAGACAAGACCTACACCGTCCTCAGTGAAAGGGACTCAAAACCCCATATTTCCCGCAGAGGAAAATATCTGACTAGTAAGAATCTTAAAACCTATGTATTGATATGTCTCCGTAAGGGAATCAAGTGTGTCTAGACTGGCATAAACATGGCAGCGAGAATCAGCTCAAACCCACTATAAAAAGGAATTTCAAAAACGAAACAAAAAAACTGGGAAATTCTCTACAATTCCTTCAGGGTCTCTGATGAAAGCTGGAATGACCCTATCTACAACGACAGCTGGATGTGGCATAAGGAGGGACACTTGGGACTGAGACGATTGGTGAGATTGGGTGAGCAAATGCAGACCCTTTAAAGCAATAATGCATGGCACCCATTCCATGGGTCCGAACTCTCCAGGTTGAAGGGAATATTACTACAGCTATAACATGTGCGGGAAACCTAGAGAACGGACACACTGTGAATACGAAAGGTTTCTAAAACTCAAAGAACAGACCCTCTCCTGGTGCTCCAGTTCGACTTTCCGTCTGCTTTACTATCAACCTCCCAACTTGGAGAGACAGCCCCTTTAACCTCTTGGTTCGCACAGGTTGCCAATTTGGCAGAGGATGAAAGGGAAGAGGGAGAACCAATGAGAGAGTAGCTGTTAGGCATTTGGACGGGCACATATCACTGTAATTTCCCGGCAGGAAGAAGAATTAACCAAATTCTCAGACACCCACCGGGAACCAGTATAGGTCCTGAACCAAAATTTTGGACTTGCGGTCAGCTCTCCAAAAACGAGTTGAAAAATGGAGCTCAGGGGCACAGCAATTCACAAACTGGCCGAGTAATAAAGGACAACTATCGTCCATAAATCTGTTGAGGGAAGGCAACGAGGCGGACTTGAAAGTGAGGCAGAATAGCAGGAAACAGATTTCAAGAGGTACGTTGGAATCGCCTTTAAAGCACAGGAAGAGGGGCACAACTTCGACAATGATGCACTTGGCCAAAAAGGGCGTATGCGTTTTCTCCTGAATATATTCAGGAGAAAACGCATACGCCCTTTTTGGCCAAGCAAGCAAGCGGGCAATGCAAATCTGCACTACAAAGAAGTATCACTTCCCACCGGTCAAAAGGGACATCCACAAAATGTGTAAGAACAAGAAAGGCAAGACAGGCCCTGGAGAACAGGGAGCCTTGTTATGCTGATGGGCGGGATGTAAATTGCCAACTGCCTCTCTGGAGGAGTGCATTCTGTTCCCTAAAACAAGTAAAGAACAGAGCTACAGAGCCAAGGGCACTACCAGTCTAGGGAATATACCTTGGGAAAACTGAAAATCAATAAGACAGAGCCACCCCAAAATTTAGGGCTGCACTGAATACAAGGACCTCAACTTGGATACACCTTAAGTATCCCAGAAAATATAAACATGGTTCAAAAAATTGTGGTACTTACGTACGATGGAATATCCCTCAGCCATGAAATCAATGTCATAAGACCAGTAGCAGCAAAATGGGTGGATTCTGGTACGATGATTCTAAGTGAAATAAGTCACACAGAAAAAGAAACTTATCATAAGATATCACTTATGAAGATCCTGTAAACATGGCTACACTTGAACTGAGTTAGGAAAGAGAACAGAGTCTCACATTTAGAAAACACTCTTATACCTGCTTAAGGGGGAAGGAGAGGTGGGGTGATGCATAAAACCAGAGTTTGATATAAGCACAGGTACCGTTCCAAAAACCAACTATGGAATAGACAAGACCTACACCTTCCTCAGTGAAAGGGACTCAAAACCCCATATTTCCCGCAGAGGAAAATATCTGACTAGTAAGAATCTTAAAACCTATGTATTGATATGTCTCCGTAAGGGAATCAAGTGGGTCTAGACTGGCATAAACATGGGAGCGAGAATCAGCTCAAACCCACTATAAAAAGGAATTTCAAAAACAAAACAAAAAAACTGGGAAATTCTTTACAATTCCTTCAGGGTCTCTGATGAAAGCTGGAATGACCCTATCTACAATGACAGCTGGATGTGGCATAAGGAGGGACACTTGGGACTGAGACGATTGGTGAGATTGGGTGAGCAAATGCAGACCCTTTAAAGCAATAATGCATGGCACCCATTCCATGGGTCCGAACTCTCCAGGTTGAAGGGAATATTACTACAGCTATAACATGTGCGGGAAACCTAGAGAACGGACACACTGTGAATACGAAAGGTTTCTAAAACTCAACGAATAGTCCCTCTCCTGGTGCTCCGGTTTGACTTTCCATCTGCTTTACTATCAACCTCCCAACTTGGAGAGACAGCCCCTTTAACCTCCTGGTTCGCACAGGTTGCCAATTTGTCAGAGGATGAAAGGGAAGAGGGAGAACCAATGAGAGAGTAGCTGATAGGCATTTGGACGGTCACATATCACTGTAATTTCCCGGCAGGAAGAAGAATTAACCAAAGTCTCAGCCACCCACCGGGAACCAGTATAGGTCCTGAACCAAAATTTTGGACTTGCGGTCAGCTCACCAAAAACGAGTTGAAAAATGGAGCTCAGGGGCACAGCAATTCACAAACTGGCCGAGTAATAAAGGACAACTATCGTCCAAAAATCTGTTGAGGGAAGGCAACGAGGCGGACTTGAATGCGAGGCAGAATAGCAGGAACCAGATTTCAAGAGGTACGTTGGAATCCCCTTTAAAGCACAGGAAGAGAGGCACAACTTCGACAATGATGCACTTGGCCACAAAGGGCGTATGCGTTTTCTCCTGAATATATTCAGGAGAAAACGCATACGCCCTTTTTGGCCAAGCAAGCAAGCAGGCAATGCAAATCTGCACTACAAAGAAGTATCACTTCCCACCGGTCAAAAGGGACATCCACAAAATGTGTAAAAACCAGAAAGACAAGACAGGCCCTGGAGAACAGGGAGCCCTGTTATGCTGATGGGCGGGATGTAAATTGCCAACTGCCTCTCTGGAGGAGTACATTGTGTTCCCTAAAACAAGTAAAGAACAGAGCTACAGAGGCAAGGGCACTTCCAGTCTAGGGAATAAACCTTGGGAAAACTGAAGATCAATAAGACAGAGCCACCCCAAAATTTAGGGCTGCACTGCTTACAAGGACCTCAACTTGGGTACACCTTAAATATCCCAGAAAATATAAAAATGGTTCAAAAAATTGTGGTACTTACGTACGATGGAATATCCCTCAGCCATGAAATCAATGTCATAAGACCAGTAGCAGCAAAATGGGTGGATTCAGGTACGATGATTCTAAGTGAAATAAGTCACACAGAAAAAGAAACTTATCATAAGATATCACTTATGAAGATCCTGTAAACATGGCTACACTTGAACTGAGTTAGGAAAGAGAACAGTGTCTCACATTTAGAAAACACTCTTATGCCTGCTTAAGGGGGAAGGAGAGGTGGGGTGATGCATAAAACCAGAGTTTGATATAAGCACAGGTACCGTTCCAAAAACCAACTATGGAATAGACAAGACCTACACCTTCCTCAGTGAAAGGGACTCAAAACCCCAAATTTCCCGCAGAGGAATATATCTGACTAGTAAGAATCTTAAAACCTATGTATTGATATGTCTCCGTAAGGGAATCAAGTGTGTCTAGACTGGCATAAATATGGCAGCGAGAATCAGCTCAAAGCCACTATTAAAAGGAATTACAATAATAAAACAAAAAAAAATGGGAAATTCTTTACAATTCCTTCAGGGTCTCTGATGAAACCTGGAATGACCCTATCTACAACGACAGCTGGATGTGGCATAAGGCTGGACACTTGGGACTGAGAGGATTGGTGAGATTGGGTGCGCAAATGCAGACCCTTTAAAGCAATAATGCATGGCACCCATTCCATGGGTCCCAACTCTCCAGGTTGAAGGGAATATTACTACAGATATAACATGTACGGGAATCCTAGAGAACCGACACACTGTGAATACGAAAGGTTTCTAAAACTCAACGAATAGTCCCTCTCCTGGTGCTCCGGTTTGACTTTCCATCTGCTTTATTATCAACCTCCCAACTTGGAGAGACAGCCCCTTTAACCTCCTGGTTCGCACAGGTTTCCAATTTGGCAGAGGATGAAAGGGAAGAGGGAGAACCAATGAGAGAGTAGCTGTTAGGCATTTGGACGGGCACATATCACTGTAATTTCCCGGCAGGAAGAAGAATTAACCAAATTCTCAGCCACCCACCGGGAACCAGTATAGATCCTGAACCAAATTTTTGGACTTGCGGTCAGCTCACCAAAAACGATTTGAAAAATGGAGCTCAGGGGCACAGCAATTCACAAACTTGCCGAGTAATAAAGGACAACTATCGTCCAAGAATCTGTTGAGGGAAGGCAAAGAGGCGGACTTGAAAGCGAGGCAGAATAGCAGGAAACAGATTTCCAGAGGTACGTTGGAATCGCCTTTAAAGCACAGGAAGAGGGGCACAACTTCGACAATGATGCACTTGGCCAAAAAGGGCGTATGCGTTTTCTCCTGAATATATTCAGGAGAAAACGCATACGCCCTTTTTGGCCAAGCAAGCAAGCGGGCAATGCAAATCTGCACTACAAAGAAGTATCACTTCCCACCGGTCAAAAGGGACATCCACAAAATGTGTAAAAACCAGAAAGGCAAGACAGGCCCTGGAGAACAGGGAGCCTTGTTATGCTGATGGGCGGGATGTAAATTGCCAACTGCCTCTCTGGAGGAGTGCATTGTGTTCCCTAAAACAAGTAAAGAACAGAGCTATAGAGCCAAGGGCACTTCCAGTCTAGGGAATATACTTTGGAAAAACTGAAAATCAATAAGACAGAGCCACCCCAAAACTTAGGGCTGCACTGCTTACAAGGACCTCAACTTGGGTACACCTTAAATATCCCAGGAAATATAAAAATGGTTCAAAAAATTGTGGTACTTACGTACGATGGAATATCCCTCAGCCATGAAATCAATGTCATAAGACCAGTAGCAGCAAAGTGGGTGGATTCAGGTACGATGATTCTAAGTGAAATAAGTCACAGAGAAAAAGAAACTTATCATAAGATATTACTTATGAAGATCCTGTAAACATGGCTACACTTGAACTGAGTTAGGAAAGAGAACAGTGTCTCACATTTAGAAAACACTCTTATGCCTGCTTAAGGTGGAAGGAGAGGTGGGGTGATGCATAAAACCAGAGTTTGATATAAGCACAGGTACCGTTCCAAAAACCAACTATGGAATAGACAAGACCTACACCTTCCTCAGTGAAAGGGACTCAAAACCCCATATTTCCCGCAGAGGAATATATCTGACTAGTAAGAATCTTAAAACCTATGTATTGATATGTCTCCGTAAGGGAATCAAGTGTGTCTAGACTGGCATAAACATGGCAGTGAGAATAAGCTCAAACCCACTATAAAAAGTAATTTCAAAAACAAAACAAAAAAACGGGGAAATTCTTTACAATTCCTTCAGGGTCTCTGATGAATCCTGGAATGACCCTATCTACAACGACAGCTGGATGTGGCATAAGGAGGGACACTTGGGACTGAGAGGATTGGTGAGATTGGGTGAGCAAATGAAGACCCTTTAAAGCACAAATGCCTGGCACCCATTCCATGGGTCCCAACTCTCCAGTTTGAAGGGAATATTACTACAGCTATAACATGTACGGGAAACCTAGAGAACGGACACACTGTGAATACGAAAGGATTCTAAAACTCAACGAATAGTCCCTCTCCTGGTGCTCGGGTTTGACTTTACATCTGCTTTACTATCAACCTCCCAACTTGGAGAGACAGCCCCTTTAACCTCCTGGTTCGCACAGGTTGCCAATTTGGCAGAGGATGAAAGGGAAGAGGGAGAACCAATGAGAGAGTAGCTCTTAGGAATTTGGACGGGCACATATCACAGTAATTTCCCGGCAGGAAGAAGTATTAACCAAAGTCTCAGCCACCCACCGGGAACCAGTATAGTTCCTGAACCGAAATTTTGGACTTGCGGTCAGCTCACCAAAAACGAGTTGAAAAATGGAGCTCAGGGGCACAGCAATTCACAAACTGGCCGAGTAATAAAGGACAACTATCGTCCAAAAATCTGTTGAGGGAAGGCAACGAGGCGGACTTGAAAGTGAGGCAGAATAGCAGGAAACAGATTTCAGAAGTACGTTGGAATCGCCTTTAAAGCACAGGAAGAGGGGCACAACTTCGAAAATGATGCACTTGGCCAAAAAGGGCGTATGCGTTTTCTCCTGAATATCTTCAGGAGAAAACGCATACGCCCTTTTTGGCCAAGCAAGCAAGCGGGCAATGCAAATCTGCACTAAAAAGAAGTATCACTTCCCACGGGTCAAAAGGGACATCCACAAAATGTGTAAAAACCAGAAAGGCAAGACAGGCCCTGGAGAACAGGGAGCCTTGTTATGCTGATGGGCGGGATGTAAATTGCCAACTGCCTCTCTGGAGGAGTGCATTGTGTTCCCTAAAACAAGTAAAGAACAGAGCTACAGAGCCAAGGGCCCTTCCAGTCTAGGGAATATACCTTGGGAAAACTGAAAATCAATAAGACAGAGCCACCCCAAAATTTAGGGCTCCACTGCTTACAAGGACCTCAACTTGGATACACCTTAAGTATCCCAGGAAATATAAAAATGGTTCAAAAAATTCTGGTACTTACGTACGATGGAATATCCCTCAGCCATGAAATCAATGTCATAAGACCAGTAGCAGCAAAATGGGTGGATTCAGGTACGATGATTCTAAGTGAAATAAGTCACACAGAAAACGAAACTTATCATAAGATATCACTTATGAAGATCCTGTAAACATGGCTACACTTGAACTGAGTTAGGAAAGAGAACAGTGTCTCATATTTAGAAAACACTCTTATGCCTGCTTAAGGGGGAAGGAGAGGTGGGGTGATGCATAAAACCAGAGTTTGATATAAGCACAGGTACCGTTCCAAAAACCAACAATGGAATACACAAGACCTACACCTTTCTCAGTGAAAGGGACTCAAAACCCCATATTTCCCGCAGAGGAATATATCTGACTAGTAAGAATCTTAAAACCTATGTATTGATATGTCTCCATAAGGGAATCAAGTGTGTCTAGACTGGCATAAACATGGCAGCGAGAATCAGCTCAAACCACTATAAAAAGGAATTTCAAAAACAAAACAAAAAAAACTGGGAAATTCTTTACAATTCCTTCAGGGTCCCTGATGAAACCTGGAATGACCCTATCTATAACGACAGCTGGATGTGGCATAAGGAGGGACACTTGAGACTGAGTCGATTGGTGAGATTGGGTGAGCAAATGCAGACCATTTAAAGCAATAAGGCATGGCACCAATTCCATGGGTCCCAACTCTGCAGGTTGAAGGGAATATTACTACAGCTATAACATGTACGGGAAACCTAGAGAACGGACACACTGTGAATACGAAAGGTTTCTAAAACTCAACGAATAGTCCCTCTCCTGGTGCTCCGGTTTGACTTTCCATCTGCTTTACTATCAACCTCCCAACTTGGAGAGACAGCCCCTTTAACCTCCTGGTTCACACAGGTTGCCAATTTGGCAGAGGATGAAAGCGAAGAGGGAGAACCAATGAGAGAGTAGCTGTTAGGCATTTGGACGGGCACATCTCACTCTAACTTCCCCGCAGGAAGAAGAATTAACCAAAGTCTCAGCCACCCAGCGGGAACCAGTATAGGTCCTGAACCAAAATTTTGGACTTGCGGTCAGCTCACCAAAAACGAGTTGAAAAATGGAGCTCAGGGGCACAACAATTCACAAACTGGCCGAGTAATGAAGGACAACTATCGTCCAAAAATCTGTTGAGGGAAGGCAACGAGGCGGACTTGAAAGCGAAGCAGAATAGCAGGAAACAGATTTCAAGAAGTACGTTGGAATCGCCTTTAAAGCACAGGAAGAGGGGCACAACTTCGAAAATGATGCACTTGGCCAAAAAGGGTGTATGCATTTTCCCCTGAATATCTTCAGGAGAAAACGCATATGCCCTTTTTGGCCAAGCAAGCAAGCGGGCAATGCAAATCTGCACTACAAAGAAGTATCACTTCCCACCGGTCAAAAGGGACATCCACAAAATGTGTACAAACCAGAAAGGCAAGACAGGCCCTGGAGAACAGGGAGCCTTGTTATGCTGATGGGCGGGATGTAAATTGCCAACTGCCTCTCTGGAGGAGTGCATTGTGTTCCCTAAAACAAGTAAAGAACAGAGCTACAGAGCCAAGGGCCTTTCCAGTCTAGGGAATATACCTCGGGAAAACTGAAAATCAATAAGACAGAGCCACCCCAAAATTTAGGGCTGCACTGCTTACAGGGACCTCAACTTGGATCCACCTTAAGTATCCCAGGAAATATAAAAATGGTTCAAAAAATTCTGGTACTTACGTACGATGGAATATCCCTCAACCATGAAATCAATGTCATAAGACAAGTAGAATCAAAATGGGTGTATTCAGGTACGATGATTCTAAGTGAAATAAGTCACACAGAAAAAGTAACTTATCATAAGATATCAGTTATGAAGATCCTGTAAACATGGCTACACTTGAACTGAGTTAGGAAAGAGAACAGTGTCTCATATTTAGAAAACACTCTTATGCCTGCTTAAGGGGGAAGGAGAGGTGGGGTGATGCATAAAACCTGAGTTTGATATAAGCACACATACCGTTCCAAAAACCAACTATGGAATAGACAAGACCTACACCTTTCTCAGTGAAAGGGACTCAAAACACCATATTTCCCGCAGAGGAATATATCTGACTACTAAGAATCTTAAAACCTATGTATTGATATGTCTCCTTAAGGGAATCAAGTGTGTCTAGACTGGCATAAACATGGCAGCGAGAATCAGCTCAAACCCACTATAAAAAGGAATTTCAAAAACAAAACAAAAAAAATGGGAAATTCTTTACAATTCCTTCAGGGTCTCTGAGGAAACCTGGAATGACCATATATACAACGACAGCTGGATGTGGCATAAGGAGGGACACTTGGGACTGAGACGATTGGTGAGATTGGGTGAGCAAATGCAGACCCTTTAAAGCACAAATGCTTGGCACCCATTCCATGAGTCCCAACTCTCCAGGTTGAAGGAAATATTACTACAGCTATAACATGTACGGGAAACCTAGAGAACGGACACACTGTGAATACGAAAGGTTTCTAAAACTCAACGAATAGTCCCTATCCTGGTGCTCTGGTTTGACTTTCCATCTGCTTTACTATCAACCTCCCAACTTGTAGAGACAACCCCTTTAACCTCCTGGTTCGCACAGGTTTCCAATTTGGCAGAGGATGAAAGGGAAGAGGGAGAACCAATGAGAGAGTAGCTGTTAGGCATTTGGACGGGCACATATCACTCTAAATTCCCGGCAGGAAGAAGAATTAACCAAAGTCTCAGCCACCCACTGGGAACCAGTATAGGTCCTGAACCAAAATTTTGGACTTGCGGTCAGCTCACCAAAAACGAGTTGAAAAATGGAGCTCAGGGGCACAGCAATTCACAAACTGGCCGAGTAATAAAGGAAAACTATCGTCCAAAAATCTGTTGAGGGAAGGCAACGAGGCGGACTTGAAAGCGAGGCAGAATAGCAGGAAACAGATTTCATGAGGTACGTTGGAATCGCCTTTAAAGCACAGGAAGAGGGGCACAACTTCGACATTGATGCCCTTGGCCAAAAAGGGCGTATGCGTTTTCTCCTGAATATATTCAGGAGAAAACGCATACGCCCTTTTTGGCCAAGCAAGCAAGCGGGCAATGCAAATCGGCACAACAAAGAAGTATCCCTTCCCACCGGTCAAAAGGGACATCCACAAAATGTGTAAAAACCAGTAAGGCAAGACGGGCCCTGGAGAACAGGGAGCCTTGTTATGCTGATGGGCGGCATGTAAATTGCCAACTGCCTCTCTGGAGGAGTGCACTGTGTTTACTAAAACAAGTAAACAACAGAGCTACAGAGCCAAGGGCACTTCCACTCTAGGGAATATACCTTGGGAAAACTGAAAATCAATAATACAGAGCCACCCCAATATTTAGGGCTGCAGTGCTTACAAGGACCTCAACTTGGGTACACCTTAAATATCCCAGGAAATATAAAAATGGTTCAAAAAATTGTGGTAATTACGTACGATGGATTATCCCTCAGCCATGAAATCAATGTCATAAGACCAGCAGCAGCAAAATGGGTGGATTCAGGTACGATGATTCTAAGTGAAATAAGTCACACAGAAAAAGAAACTTATCATAAGATATCACTTATGAAGATCCTGTAAACATGGCTACACTTGAACTGAGTTAGGAAAGAGAACAGTGTCTCACATTTAGAAAACACTCTTATGCCTGCTTAAGGGGGATGGAGAGGTGGGGTGATGCATAAAACCTGAGTTTGATATAAGCACACGTACCGTTCCAAAAACCAACTATGGAATAGACAAGACCTACACCTTTCTCAGTGAAAGGGACTCAAAACACCATATTTCCCCCAGAGGAATATATCTGACTAGTAAGAATTTTAAAACCTATGTATTGATATGTCTCCGTAAGGGAATCAAGTGTGTCTAGACTGGCATAAACATGGCAGCGAGAATCAGCTCAAACCCACTATAAAAAGGAATTTCACAAACAAAACAAAAAAAATGGGAAATTTTTTACAATTCCTTCAGGGTCTCTGAGGAAACCTGGAATGACCCTATATACGACAGCTGGATGTGGCATAAGGAGGGACACTTGGGACTGAGACGATTGGTGAGATTGGGTGAGCAAATGCAGACCCTTTAAAGCACAAATGCTTGGCACCCATTCCATAAGTCCCAACTGTCCTGGTTGAAGGGAATATTACTACAGCTATAACATGTACGGGAAACCTAGAGAACGGACACACTGTGAATATGAAAGGTTTCTAAAACTCAACGAATAGCCCCTATCCTGGTGCTCTGGTTTGACTTTCCATCTGCTTTACTATCAACCTCCCAACTTGGAGAGACAGCCCCTTTAACCTCCTGGTTCGCACAGGTTTCCAATTTGGCAGAGGATGAAAGGGAAGAGGGAGAAACAATGAGAGAGTAGCTGTTAGGCATTTGGACCGGCACATATCACTGTAATTTCCCGGCAGGAATAAGAATTAACCAAAGTCTCAGCCACCCACCGGGAACCAGTATATATCCTGAACCAAAATTTTGGACTTGCGGTCAGCTCACCAAAAACGAGTTGAAAAATGGAGCTCAGGGGCACAGCAATTCACAAACTGGCCGAGTAATAAAGGACAACTATCGTCCAAAAATCTGTTGAGGGAAGGCAACGAGGCGGACTTGAAAGAGAGGCAGAATAGCAGGAAACAGATTTCAAGAGGTACGTTGGAATCGCCTTTAAAGCACAGGAAGAGGGGCACAACTTCGACAATGATGCACTTGGCCAAAAAGGGCGTATGCGTTTTCTCCTGAATATATTCAGGAGAAAACGCATACGCCCTTTTTGACCAAGCAAGCAAGCGGGCAATGCAAATCTGCACTACAAAGAAGTATCACTTCCCACTGGTCAAAAGAGACATCCACAAAATATGTAAAAACCAGAAAGGCAAGACAGGCCCTGGAGAACAGGGAGCCTTGTTATGCTGATGGGCGGGATGTAAATTGCCAACTGCCTCTCTGGAGGAGTGCATTGTGTTCCCTAAAACAAGTAAACAACAGAGCTACAGAGCCAAGGGCACTTCCAGTCTAGGGAATATACCTTGAGAAAACTGAAAATCAATAAGACAGAGCCACCCCAAAATTTAGGGCTGCACTGCTTACAAGGACCTCAACTTGGATACACCTTAAGTATCCCAGGAAATATAAAAATGGGTCAAAAAATTGTGGTACTTACGTACGATGGAATATCCCTCAGCCATGAAATCAAAGTCATAAGACCAGTAGCAGCAAAATGGGTGTATTCAGGTACGATGATTCTAAGCGAAATAAGTCACACAGAAAAAGAAACTTATCATAAGGTATCACTTAAGAAGATCCTATAAACATGGCTACACTTGAACTGAGTTAGGAAAGAGAACAGTGTCTCATATTTAGAAAACACTCTTATGCCTGCTTAAGAGGGAAGGAGAGGTGGGGTGATGCATAAAACCAGAGTTTGATATAAGCACAGGTACCATTCCAAAAACCAACTATGGAATAGACAAGACCTACACCTTCCTCAGTGAAAGGGATTCAAAACCCCATATTTCCCGCAGAGGAATATATCTGACTAGTAAGAATCTTAAAACCTATGTATTGATATGTCTCCGTAAGGGAATCAAGTGTGTCTAGACTGACATAAACATGGCAGCGAGAATCAGCTCAAACCCACTCTAAAAAGGAATTTCAAAAACAAAACAAAAAAACTGGGAAATTCTTTACAATTCCTTCAGTGTCTCTGATGAAACCTGGAATGACCCTATCTACAACGACAGCTGGATGTGGCATAAGGAGGGACACTTGGGACTGAGACGATTGGTGAGTTTGGGTGAGCAAATGAAGACACTTTAAAGCACAAATGCAAGGCACCCATTCAATGGGTCCCAACTCTCCAGGTTGAAGGGAATATTATTACAGTTATAACATGTACGGGAAACCTAGAGAACGGACATGCTGTGAATACGAAAGGTTTCTAAAACTCAATGAATAGTCCCTCTCCTGGTGCTCCGGTTTGACTTTCCATCTGCTTAACTATCAACCTCCCAACTTGGAGAGACAGCCCCTTTAACCTCCTGGTTCGCACAGGTTGCCAATTTGGCAGAGGATGAAAGGGAAGAGGGAGAACCAATGAGAGAGAAGCTGTTAGGCATTTGGACGGGCACATAACACTGTAATTTCCCGGCAGGAAGAAGAATTAAATAAAGTCTCAGCCACCCACCGGGAACCAGTATAGGTCCTGCACCAAAATTTAGGACTTGCGGTCAGCTCTCCAAAAACGAGTTGAAAAATGGAGCTCAGGGGCACAGCAATTCACAAACTGGCAGAGTAATAAAGGACAAGTATCGTCCAAAAATCTGTTGAGGGAAGGCAACGAGGCGGACTTGAAAGCGAGGCAGAATACCAGGAAACAGATTTCAAGAGGTACATTGGAATCGCCTTTAAAGCACAGGAAGAAGGGCACAACTTCGACAATGATGCACTTGGCCAAAAAGGGCGTATGCGTTTTCTCCTGAATATATTCAGGAGAAAACACATACGCCCTTTTTGGCCAAGCAAGCAAGCGGGCAATGCAAATCTGCACTACAAAGAAGTATCACTTCCCACCGGTCAAAAGGGACATCCACAAAATGTGTAAGAACAAGAAAGGCAAGACAGGCCCTGGAGAACAGGGAGCCTTGTTATGCTGATGGGAGGGATGTAAATTGCCAACTGCCTCTCTGGAGGAGTGCATTGTGTTCCCTAAAACAAGTAAAGAACAGAGCTACAGAGCCAAGGGCCCTTCCAGTCTAGGGAATATACCTTGGGAAAACTGAAAATCAATAAGACAGAGCCACCCCAAAATTTAGGGCTCCACTGCTTACAAGGACCTCAACTTGGATACACCTTAAGTATCCCAGGAAATATAAAAATGGTTCAAAAAATTCTGGTACTTACGTACGATGGAATATCCCTCAGCCATGAAATCAATGTCATAAGACCAGTAGCAGCAAAATGGGTGGATTCAGGTACGATGATTCTAAGTGAAATAAGTCACACAGAAAACGAAACTTATCATAAGATATCACTTATGAAGATCCTGTAAACATGGCTACACTTGAACTGAGTTAGGAAAGAGAACAGTGTCTCATATTTAGAAAACACTCTTATGCCTGCTTAAGGGGGAAGGAGAGGTGGGGTGATGCATAAAACCAGAGTTTGATATAAGCACAGGTACCGTTCCAAAAACCAACAATGGAATACACAAGACCTACACCTTTCTCAGTGAAAGGGACTCAAAACCCCATATTTCCCGCAGAGGAATATATCTGACTAGTAAGAATCTTAAAACCTATGTATTGATATGTCTCCATAAGGGAATCAAGTGTGTCTAGACTGGCATAAACATGGCAGCGAGAATCAGCTCAAACCACTATAAAAAGGAATTTCAAAAACAAAACAAAAAAAACTGGGAAATTCTTTACAATTCCTTCAGGGTCCCTGATGAAACCTGGAATGACCCTATCTATAACGACAGCTGGATGTGGCATAAGGAGGGACACTTGAGACTGAGTCGATTGGTGAGATTGGGTGAGCAAATGCAGACCATTTAAAGCAATAAGGCATGGCACCAATTCCATGGGTCCCAACTCTGCAGGTTGAAGGGAATATTACTACAGCTATAACATGTACGGGAAACCTAGAGAACGGACACACTGTGAATACGAAAGGTTTCTAAAACTCAACGAATAGTCCCTCTCCTGGTGCTCCGGTTTGACTTTCCATCTGCTTTACTATCAACCTCCCAACTTGGAGAGACAGCCCCTTTAACCTCCTGGTTCACACAGGTTGCCAATTTGGCAGAGGATGAAAGCGAAGAGGGAGAACCAATGAGAGAGTAGCTGTTAGGCATTTGGACGGGCACATCTCACTCTAACTTCCCCGCAGGAAGAAGAATTAACCAAAGTCTCAGCCACCCAGCGGGAACCAGTATAGGTCCTGAACCAAAATTTTGGACTTGCGGTCAGCTCACCAAAAACGAGTTGAAAAATGGAGCTCAGGGGCACAACAATTCACAAACTGGCCGAGTAATGAAGGACAACTATCGTCCAAAAATCTGTTGAGGGAAGGCAACGAGGCGGACTTGAAAGCGAAGCAGAATAGCAGGAAACAGATTTCAAGAAGTACGTTGGAATCGCCTTTAAAGCACAGGAAGAGGGGCACAACTTCGAAAATGATGCACTTGGCCAAAAAGGGTGTATGCGTTTTCCCCTGAATATCTTCAGGAGAAAACGCATATGCCCTTTTTGGCCAAGCAAGCAAGCGGGCAATGCAAATCTGCACTACAAAGAAGTATCACTTCCCACCGGTCAAAAGGGACATCCACAAAATGTGTACAAACCAGAAAGGCAAGACAGGCCCTGGAGAACAGGGAGCCTTGTTATGCTGATGGGCGGGATGTAAATTGCCAACTGCCTCTCTGGAGGAGTGCATTGTGTTCCCTAAAACAAGTAAAGAACAGAGCTACAGAGCCAAGGGCCTTTCCAGTCTAGGGAATATACCTCGGGAAAACTGAAAATCAATAAGACAGAGCCACCCCAAAATTTAGGGCTGCACTGCTTACAGGGACCTCAACTTGGATCCACCTTAAGTATCCCAGGAAATATAAAAATGGTTCAAAAAATTCTGGTACTTACGTACGATGGAATATCCCTCAACCATGAAATCAATGTCATAAGACAAGTAGAAGCAAAATGGGTGTATTCAGGTACGATGATTCTAAGTGAAATAAGTCACACAGAAAAAGTAACTTATCATAAGATATCACTTATGAAGATCCTGTAAACATGGCTACACTTGAACTGAGTTAGGAAAGAGAACAGTGTCTCATATTTAGAAAACACTCTTATGCCTGCTTAAGGGGGAAGGAGAGGTGGGGTGATGCATAAAACCTGAGTTTGATATAAGCACACATACCGTTCCAAAAACCAACTATGGAATAGACAAGACCTACACCTTTCTCAGTGAAAGGGACTCAAAACACCATATTTCCCGCAGAGGAATATATCTGACTAGTAAGAATCTTAAAACCTATGTATTGATATGTCTCCTTAAGGGAATCAAGTGTGTCTAGACTGGCATAAACATGGCAGCGAGAATCAGCTCAAACCCACTATAAAAAGGAATTTCAAAAACAAAACAAAAAAAATGGGAAATTCTTTACAATTCCTTCAGGGTCTCTGAGGAAACCTGGAATGACCATATATACAACGACAGCTGGATGTGGCATAAGGAGGGACACTTGGGACTGAGACGATTGGTGAGATTGGGTGAGCAAATGCAGACCCTTTAAAGCACAAATGCTTGGCACACATTCCATGAGTCCCAACTCTCCAGGTTGAAGGAAATATTACTACAGCTATAACATGTACGGGAAACCTAGAGAACGGACACACTGTGAATACGAAAGGTTTCTAAAACTCAACGAATAGTCCCTATCCTGGTGCTCTGGTTTGACTTTCCATCTGCTTTACTATCAACCTCCCAACTTGTAGAGACAACCCCTTTAACCTCCTGGTTCGCACAGGTTTCCAATTTGGCAGAGGATGAAAGGGAAGAGGGAGAACCAATGAGAGAGTAGCTGTTAGGCATTTGGACGGGCACATATCACTCTAAATTCCCGGCAGGAAGAAGAATTAACCAAAGTCTCAGCCACCCACTGGGAACCAGTATAGGTCCTGAACCAAAATTTTGGACTTGCGGTCAGCTCACCAAAAACGAGTTGAAAAATGGAGCTCAGGGGCACAGCAATTCACAAACTGGCCGAGTAATAAAGGAAAACTATCGTCCAAAAATCTGTTGAGGGAAGGCAACGAGGCGGACTTGAAAGCGAGGCAGAATAGCAGGAAACAGATTTCATGAGGTACGTTGGAATCGCCTTTAAAGCACAGGAAGAGGGGCACAACTTCGACATTGATGCCCTTGGCCAAAAAGGGCGTATGCGTTTTCTCCTGAATATATTCAGGAGAAAACGCATACGCCCTTTTTGGCCAAGCAAGCAAGCGGGCAATGCAAATCGGCACAACAAAGAAGTATCCCTTCCCACCGGTCAAAAGGGACATCCACAAAATGTGTAAAAACCAGTAAGGCAAGACGGGCCCTGGAGAACAGGGAGCCTTGTTATGCTGATGGGCGGCATGTAAATTGCCAACTGCCTCTCTGGAGGAGTGCACTGTGTTTACTAAAACAAGTAAACAACAGAGCTACAGAGCCAAGGGCACTTCCACTCTAGGGAATATACCTTGGGAAAACTGAAAATCAATAATACAGAGCCACCCCAATATTTAGGGCTGCAGTGCTTACAAGGACCTCAACTTGGGTACACCTTAAATATCCCAGGAAATATAAAAATGGTTCAAAAAATTGTGGTAATTACGTACGATGGATTATCCCTCAGCCATGAAATCAATGTCATAAGACCAGCAGCAGCAAAATGGGTGGATTCAGGTACGATGATTCTAAGTGAAATAAGTCACACAGAAAAAGAAACTTATCATAAGATATCACTTATGAAGATCCTGTAAACATGGCTACACTTGAACTGAGTTAGGAAAGAGAACAGTGTCTCACATTTAGAAAACACTCTTATGCCTGCTTAAGGGGGATGGAGAGGTGGGGTGATGCATAAAACCTGAGTTTGATATAAGCACACGTACCGTTCCAAAAACCAACTATGGAATAGACAAGACCTACACCTTTCTCAGTGAAAGGGACTCAAAACACCATATTTCCCCCAGAGGAATATATCTGACTAGTAAGAATTTTAAAACCTATGTATTGATATGTCTCCGTAAGGGAATCAAGTGTGTCTAGACTGGCATAAACATGGCAGCGAGAATCAGCTCAAACCCACTATAAAAAGGAATTTCACAAACAAAACAAAAAAAATGGGAAATTTTTTACAATTCCTTCAGGGTCTCTGAGGAAACCTGGAATGACCCTATATACGACAGCTGGATGTGGCATAAGGAGGGACACTTGGGACTGAGACGATTGGTGAGATTGGGTGAGCAAATGCAGACCCTTTAAAGCACAAATGCTTGGCACCCATTCCATAAGTCCCAACTGTCCTGGTTGAAGGGAATATTACTACAGCTATAACATGTACGGGAAACCTAGAGAACGGACACACTGTGAATATGAAAGGTTTCTAAAACTCAACGAATAGCCCCTATCCTGGTGCTCTGGTTTGACTTTCCATCTGCTTTACTATCAACCTCCCAACTTGGAGAGACAGCCCCTTTAACCTCCTGGTTCGCACAGGTTTCCAATTTGGCAGAGGATGAAAGGGAAGAGGGAGAAACAATGAGAGAGTAGCTGTTAGGCATTTGGACCGGCACATATCACTGTAATTTCCCGGCAGGAATAAGAATTAACCAAAGTCTCAGCCACCCACCGGGAACCAGTATATATCCTGAACCAAAATTTTGGACTTGCGGTCAGCTCACCAAAAACGAGTTGAAAAATGGAGCTCAGGGGCACAGCAATTCACAAACTGGCCGAGTAATAAAGGACAACTATCGTCCAAAAATCTGTTGAGGGAAGGCAACGAGGCGGACTTGAAAGAGAGGCAGAATAGCAGGAAACAGATTTCAAGAGGTACGTTGGAATCGCCTTTAAAGCACAGGAAGAGGGGCACAACTTCGACAATGATGCACTTGGCCAAAAAGGGCGTATGCGTTTTCTCCTGAATATATTCAGGAGAAAACGCATACGCCCTTTTTGACCAAGCAAGCAAGCGGGCAATGCAAATCTGCACTACAAAGAAGTATCACTTCCCACTGGTCAAAAGAGACATCCACAAAATATGTAAAAACCAGAAAGGCAAGACAGGCCCTGGAGAACAGGGAGCCTTGTTATGCTGATGGGCGGGATGTAAATTGCCAACTGCCTCTCTGGAGGAGTGCATTGTGTTCCCTAAAACAAGTAAACAACAGAGCTACAGAGCCAAGGGCACTTCCAGTCTAGGGAATATACCTTGAGAAAACTGAAAATCAATAAGACAGAGCCACCCCAAAATTTAGGGCTGCACTGCTTACAAGGACCTCAACTTGGATACACCTTAAGTATCCCAGGAAATATAAAAATGGGTCAAAAAATTGTGGTACTTACGTACGATGGAATATCCCTCAGCCATGAAATCAAAGTCATAAGACCAGTAGCAGCAAAATGGGTGTATTCAGGTACGATGATTCTAAGCGAAATAAGTCACACAGAAAAAGAAACTTATCATAAGGTATCACTTAAGAAGATCCTATAAACATGGCTACACTTGAACTGAGTTAGGAAAGAGAACAGTGTCTCATATTTAGAAAACACTCTTATGCCTGCTTAAGAGGGAAGGAGAGGTGGGGTGATGCATAAAACCAGAGTTTGATATAAGCACAGGTACCATTCCAAAAACCAACTATGGAATAGACAAGACCTACACCTTCCTCAGTGAAAGGGATTCAAAACCCCATATTTCCCGCAGAGGAATATATCTGACTAGTAAGAATCTTAAAACCTATGTATTGATATGTCTCCGTAAGGGAATCAAGTGTGTCTAGACTGACATAAACATGGCAGCGAGAATCAGCTCAAACCCACTCTAAAAAGGAATTTCAAAAACAAAACAAAAAAACTGGGAAATTCTTTACAATTCCTTCAGTGTCTCTGATGAAACCTGGAATGACCCTATCTACAACGACAGCTGGATGTGGCATAAGGAGGGACACTTGGGACTGAGACGATTGGTGAGTTTGGGTGAGCAAATAAAGACACTTTAAAGCACAAATGCAAGGCACCCATTCAATGGGTCCCAACTCTCCAGGTTGAAGGGAATATTATTACAGTTATAACATGTACGGGAAACCTAGAGAACGGACATGCTGTGAATACGAAAGGTTTCTAAAACTCAATGAATAGTCCCTCTCCTGGTGCTCCGGTTTGACTTTCCATCTGCTTAACTATCAACCTCCCAACTTGGAGAGACAGCCCCTTTAACCTCCTGGTTCGCACAGGTTGCCAATTTGGCAGAGGATGAAAGGGAAGAGGGAGAACCAATGAGAGAGTAGCTGTTAGGCATTTGGACGGGCACATAACACTGTAATTTCCCGGCAGGAAGAAGAATTAAATAAAGTCTCAGCCACCCACTGGGAACCAGTATAGGTCCTGCACCAAAATTTAGGACTTGCGGTCAGCTCTCCAAAAACGAGTTGAAAAATGGAGCTCAGGGGCACAGCAATTCACAAACTGGCAGAGTAATAAAGGACAAGTATCGTCCAAAAATCTGTTGAGGGAAGGCAACGAGGCGGACTTGAAAGCGAGGCAGAATACCAGGAAACAGATTTCAAGAGGTACATTGGAATCGCCTTTAAAGCACAGGAAGAAGGGCACAACTTCGACAATGATGCACTTGGCCAAAAAGGGCGTATGCGTTTTCTCCTGAATATATTCAGGAGAAAACACATACGCCCTTTTTGGCCAAGCAAGCAAGCGGGCAATGCAAATCTGCACTACAAAGAAGTATCACTTCCCACCGGTCAAAAGGGACATCCACAAAATGTGTAAGAACAAGAAAGGCAAGACAGGCCCTGGAGAACAGGGAGCCTTGTTATGCTGATGGGAGGGATGTAAATTGCCAACTGCCTCTCTGGAGGAGTGCATTGTGTTCCCTAAAACAAGTAAAGAACAGAGCTACAGAGCCAAGGGCCCTTCCAGTCTAGGGAATATACCTTGGGAAAACTGAAAATCAATAAGACAGAGCCACCCCAAAATTTAGGGCTCCACTGCTTACAAGGACCTCAACTTGGATACACCTTAAGTATCCCAGGAAATATAAAAATGGTTCAAAAAATTCTGGTACTTACGTACGATGGAATATCCCTCAGCCATGAAATCAATGTCATAAGACCAGTAGCAGCAAAATGGGTGGATTCAGGTACGATGATTCTAAGTGAAATAAGTCACACAGAAAAAGAAACTTATCATAAGATATCACTTATGAAGATCCTGTAAACATGGCTACACTTGAACTGAGTTAGGAAAGAGAACAGTGTCTCATATTTAGAAAACACTCTTATGCCTGCTTAAGGGGGAAGGAGAGGTGGGGTGATGCATAAAACCAGAGTTTGATATAAGCACAGGTACCGTTCCAAAAACCAACAATGGAATACACAAGACCTACACCTTTCTCAGTGAAAGGGACTCAAAACCCCATATTTCCCGCAGAGGAATATATCTGACTAGTAAGAATCTTAAAACCTATGTATTGATATGTCTCCATAAGGGAATCAAGTGTGTCTAGACTGGCATAAACATGGCAGCGAGAATCAGCTCAAACCACTATAAAAAGGAATTTCAAAAACAAAACAAAAAAAACTGGGAAATTCTTTACAATTCCTTCAGGGTCCCTGATGAAACCTGGAATGACCCTATCTATAACGACAGCTGGATGTGGCATAAGGAGGGACACTTGAGACTGAGTCGATTGGTGAGATTGGGTGAGCAAATGCAGAACATTTAAAGCAATAAGGCATGGCACCAATTCCATGGGTCCCAACTCTGCAGGTTGAAGGGAATATTACTACAGCTATAACATGTACGGGAAACCTAGAGAACGGACACACTGTGAATACGAAAGGTTTCTAAAACTCAACGAATAGTCCCTCTCCTGGTGCTCCGGTTTGACTTTCCATCTGCTTTACTATCAACCTCCCAACTTGGAGAGACAGCCCCTTTAACCTCCTGGTTCACACAGGTTGCCAATTTGGCAGAGGATGAAAGCGAAGAGGGAGAACCAATGAGAGAGTAGCTGTTAGGCATTTGGACGGGCACATCTCACTCTAACTTCCCCGCAGGAAGAAGAATTAACCAAAGTCTCAGCCACCCAGCGGGAGCCAGTATAGGTCCTGAACCAAAATTTTGGACTTGCGGTCAGCTCACCAAAAACGAGTTGAAAAATGGAGCTCAGGGGCACAACAATTCACAAACTGGCCGAGTAATGAAGGACAACTATCGTCCAAAAATCTGTTGAGGGAAGGCAACGAGGCGGACTTGAAAGCGAAGCAGAATAGCAGGAAACAGATTTCAAGAAGTACGTTGGAATCGCCTTTAAAGCACAGGAAGAGGGGCACAACTTCGAAAATGATGCACTTGGCCAAAAAGGGTGTATGCGTTTTCCCCTGAATATCTTCAGGAGAAAACGCATATGCCCTTTTTGGCCAAGCAAGCAAGCGGGCAATGCAAATCTGCACTACAAAGAAGTATCACTTCCCACCGGTCAAAAGGGACATCCACAAAATGTGTACAAACCAGAAAGGCAAGACAGGCCCTGGAGAACAGGGAGCCTTGTTATGCTGATGGGCGGGATGTAAATTGCCAACTGCCTCTCTGGAGGAGTGCATTGTGTTCCCTAAAACAAGTAAAGAACAGAGCTACAGAGCCAAGGGCCTTTCCAGTCTAGGGAATATACCTCGGGAAAACTGAAAATCAATAAGACAGAGCCACCCCAAAATTTAGGGCTGCACTGCTTACAGGGACCTCAACTTGGATCCACCTTAAGTATCCCAGGAAATATAAAAATGGTTCAAAAAATTCTGGTACTTACGTACGATGGAATATCCCTCAACCATGAAATCAATGTCATAAGACAAGTAGAAGCAAAATGGGTGTATTCAGGTACGATGATTCTAAGTGAAATAAGTCACACAGAAAAAGTAACTTATCATAAGATATCACTTATGAAGATCCTGTAAACATGGCTACACTTGAACTGAGTTAGGAAAGAGAACAGTGTCTCATATTTAGAAAACACTCTTATGCCTGCTTAAGGGGGAAGGAGAGGTGGGGTGATGCATAAAACCTGAGTTTGATATAAGCACACATACCGTTCCAAAAACCAACTATGGAATAGACAAGACCTACACCTTTCTCAGTGAAAGGGACTCAAAACACCATATTTCCCGCAGAGGAATATATCTAACTAGTAAGAATCTTAAAACCTATGTATTGATATGTCTCCTTAAGGGAATCAAGTGTGTCTAGACTGGCATAAACATGGCAGCGAGAATCAGCTCAAACCCACTATAAAAAGGAATTTCAAAAACAAAACAAAAAAAATGGGAAATTCTTTACAATTCCTTCAGGGTCTCTGAGGAAACCTGGAATGACCATATATACAACGACAGCTGGATGTGGCATAAGGAGGGACACTTGGGACTGAGACGATTGGTGAGATTGGGTGAGCAAATGCAGACCCTTTAAAGCACAAATGCTTGGCACCCATTCCATGAGTCCCAACTCTCCAGGTTGAAGGAAATATTACTACAGCTATAACATGTACGGGAAACCTAGAGAACGGACACACTGTGAATACGAAAGGTTTCTAAAACTCAACGAATAGTCCCTATCCTGGTGCTCTGGTTTGACTTTCCATCTGCTTTACTATCAACCTCCCAACTTGTAGAGACAACCCCTTTAACCTCCTGGTTCGCACATGTTTCCAATTTGGCAGAGGATGAAAGGGAAGAGGGAGAACCAATGAGAGAGTAGCTGTTAGGCATTTGGACGGGCACATATCACTCTAAATTCCCGGCAGGAAGAAGAATTAACCAAAGTCTCAGCCACCCACTGGGAACCAGTATAGGTCCTGAACCAAAATTTTGGACTTGCGGTCAGCTCACCAAAAACGAGTTGAAAAATGGAGCTCAGGGGCACAGCAATTCACAAACTGGCCGAGTAATAAAGGAAAACTATCGTCCAAAAATCTGTTGAGGGAAGGCAACGAGGCGGACTTGAAAGCGAGGCAGAATAGCAGGAAACAGATTTCATGAGGTACGTTGGAATCGCCTTTAAAGCACAGGAAGAGGGGCACAACTTCGACATTGATGCCCTTGGCCAAAAAGGGCGTATGCGTTTTCTCCTGAATATATTCAGGAGAAAACGCATACGCCCTTTTTGGCCAAGCAAGCAAGCGGGCAATGCAAATCGGCACAACAAAGAAGTATCCCTTCCCACCGGTCAAAAGGGACATCCACAAAATGTGTAAAAACCAGTAAGGCAAGACGGGCCCTGGAGAACAGGGAGCCTTGTTATGCTGATGGGCGGCATGTAAATTGCCAACTGCCTCTCTGGAGGAGTGCACTGTGTTTACTAAAACAAGTAAACAACAGAGCTACAGAGCCAAGGGCACTTCCACTCTAGGGAATATACCTTGGGAAAACTGAAAATCAATAATACAGAGCCACCCCAATATTTAGGGCTGCAGTGCTTACAAGGACCTCAACTTGGGTACACCTTAAATATCCCAGGAAATATAAAAATGGTTCAAAAAATTGTGGTAATTACGTACGATGGATTATCCCTCAGCCTTGAAATCAATGTCATAAGACCAGCAGCAGCAAAATGGGTGGATTCAGGTACGATGATTCTAAGTGAAATAAGTCACACAGAAAAAGAAACTTATCATAAGATATCACTTATGAAGATCCTGTAAACATGGCTACACTTGAACTGAGTTAGGAAAGAGAACAGTGTCTCACATTTAGAAAACACTCTTATGCCTGCTTAAGGGGGATGGAGAGGTGGGGTGATGCATAAAACCTGAGTTTGATATAAGCACACGTACCGTTCCAAAAACCAACTATGGAATAGACAAGACCTACACCTTTCTCAGTGAAAGGGACTCAAAACACCATATTTCCCCCAGAGGAATATATCTGACTAGTAAGAATTTTAAAACCTATGAATTGATATGTCTCCGTAAGGGAATCAAGTGTGTCTAGACTGGCATAAACATGGCAGCGAGAATCAGCTCAAACCCACTATAAAAAGGAATTTCACAAACAAAACAAAAAAAATGGGAAATTTTTTACAATTCCTTCAGGGTCTCTGAGGAAACCTGGAATGACCCTATATACGACAGCTGGATGTGGCATAAGGAGGGACACTTGGGACTGAGACGATTGGTGAGATTGGGTGAGCAAATGCAGACCCTTTAAAGCACAAATGCTTGGCACCCATTCCATAAGTCCCAACTGTCCTGGTTGAAGGGAATATTACTACAGCTATAACATGTACGGGAAACCTAGAGAACGGACACACTGTGAATATGAAAGGTTTCTAAAACTCAACGAAGAGCCCCTATCCCGGTGCTCTGGTTTGACTTTCCATCTGCTTTACTATCAACCTCCCAACTTGGAGAGACAGCCCCTTTAACCTCCTGGTTCGCACAGGTTTCCAATTTGGCAGAGGATGAAAGGGAAGAGGGAGAAACAATGAGAGAGTAGCTGTTAGGCATTTGGACCGGCACATATCACTGTAATTTCCCGGCAGGAATAAGAATTAACCAAAGTCTCAGCCACCCACCAGGAACCAGTATATATCCTGAACCAAAATTTTGGACTTGCGGTCAGCTCACCAAAAACGAGTTGAAAAATGGAGCTCAGGGGCACAGCAATTCACAAACTGGCCGAGTAATAAAGGACAACTATCGTCCAAAAATCTGTTGAGGGAAGGCAACGAGGCGGACTTGAAAGAGAGGCAGAATAGCAGGAAACAGATTTCAAGAGGTACGTTGGAATCGCCTTTAAAGCACAGGAAGAGGGGCACAACTTCGACAATGATGCACTTGGCCAAAAAGGGCGTATGCGTTTTCTCCTGAATATATTCAGGAGAAAACGCATACGCCCTTTTTGACCAAGCAAGCAAGCGGGCAATGCAAATCTGCACTACAAAGAAGTATCACTTCCCACTGGTCAAAAGAGACATCCACAAAATATGTAAAAACCAGAAAGGCAAGACAGGCCCTGGAGAACAGGGAGCCTTGTTATGCTGATGGGCGGGATGTAAATTGCCAACTGCCTCTCTGGAGGAGTGCATTGTGTTCCCTAAAACAAGTAAACAACAGAGCTACAGAGCCAAGGGCACTTCCAGTCTAGGGAATATACCTTGAGAAAACTGAAAATCAATAAGACAGAGCCACCCCAAAATTTAGGGCTGCACTGCTTACAAGGACCTCAACTTGGATACACCTTAAGTATCCCAGGAAATATAAAAATGGGTCAAAAAATTGTGGTACTTACGTACGATGGAATATCCCTCAGCCATGAAATCAAAGTCATAAGACCAGTAGCAGCAAAATGGGTGTATTCAGGTACGATGATTCTAAGCGAAATAAGTCACACAGAAAAAGAAACTTATCATAAGGTATCACTTAAGAAGATCCTATAAACATGGCTACACTTGAACTGAGTTAGGAAAGAGAACAGTGTCTCATATTTAGAAAACACTCTTATGCCTGCTTAAGAGGGAAGGAGAGGTGGGGTGATGCATAAAACCAGAGTTTGATATAAGCACAGGTACCATTCCAAAAACCAACTATGGAATAGACAAGACCTACACCTTCCTCAGTGAAAGGGATTCAAAACCCCATATTTCCCGCAGAGGAATATATCTGACTAGTAAGAATCTTAAAACCTATGTATTGATATGTCTCCGTAAGGGAATCAAGTGTGTCTAGACTGACATAAACATGGCAGCGAGAATCAGCTCAAACCCACTCTAAAAAGGAATTTCAAAAACAAAACAAAAAAACTGGGAAATTATTTACAATTCCTTCAGTGTCTCTGATGAAACCTGGAATGACCCTATCTACAACGACAGCTGGATGTGGCATAAGGAGGGACACTTGGGACTGAGACGATTGGTGAGTTTGGGTGAGCAAATGAAGACACTTTAAAGCACAAATGCAAGGCACCCATTCAATGGGTCCCAACTCTCCAGGTTGAAGGGAATATTATTACAGTTATAACATGTACGGGAAACCTAGAGAACGGACATGCTGTGAATACGAAAGGTTTCTAAAACTCAATGAATAGTCCCTCTCCTGGTGCTCCGGTTTGACTTTCCATCTGCTTAACTATCAACCTCCCAACTTGGAGAGACAGCCCCTTTAACCTCCTGGTTCGCACAGGTTGCCAATTTGGCAGAGGATGAAAGGGAAGAGGGAGAACCAATGAGAGAGTAGCTGTTAGGCATTTGGACGGGCACATAACACTGTAATTTCCCGGCAGGAAGAAGAATTAAATAAAGTCTCAGCCACCCACTGGGAACCAGTATAGGTCCTGCACCAAAATTTAGGACTTGCGGTCAGCTCTCCAAAAACGAGTTGAAAAATGGAGCTCAGGGGCACAGCAATTCACAAACTGGCAGAGTAATAAAGGACAAGTATCGTCCAAAAATCTGTTGAGGGAAGGCAACGAGGCGGACTTGAAAGCGAGGCAGAATACCAGGAAACAGATTTCAAGAGGTACATTGGAATCGCCTTTAAAGCACAGGAAGAAGGGCACAACTTCGACAATGATGCACTTGGCCAAAAAGGGCGTATGCGTTTTCTCCTGAATATATTCAGGAGAAAACACATACGCCCTTTTTGGCCAAGCAAGCAAGCGGGCAATGCAAATCTGCACTACAAAGAAGTATCACTTCCCACCGGTCAAAAGGGACATCCACAAAATGTGTAAGAACAAGAAAGGCAAGACAGGCCCTGGAGAACAGGGAGCCTTGTTATGCTGATGGGAGGGATGTAAATTGCCAACTGCCTCTCTGGAGGAGTGCATTGTGTTCCCTAAAACAAGTAAAGAACAGAGCTACAGAGCCAAGGGCCCTTCCAGTCTAGGGAATATACCTTGGGAAAACTGAAAATCAATAAGACAGAGCCACCCCAAAATTTAGGGCTCCACTGCTTACAAGGACCTCAACTTGGATACACCTTAAGTATCCCAGGAAATATAAAAATGGTTCAAAAAATTCTGGTACTTACGTACGATGGAATATCCCTCAGCCATGAAATCAATGTCATAAGACCAGTAGCAGCAAAATGGGTGGATTCAGGTACGATGATTCTAAGTGAAATAAGTCACACAGAAAAAGAAACTTATCATAAGATATCACTTATGAAGATCCTGTAAACATGGCTACACTTGAACTGAGTTAGGAAAGAGAACAGTGTCTCATATTTAGAAAACACTCTTATGCCTGCTTAAGGGGGAAGGAGAGGTGGGGTGATGCATAAAACCAGAGTTTGATATAAGCACAGGTACCGTTCCAAAAACCAACAATGGAATACACAAGACCTACACCTTTCTCAGTGAAAGGGACTCAAAACCCCATATTTCCCGCAGAGGAATATATCTGACTAGTAAGAATCTTAAAACCTATGTATTGATATGTCTCCATAAGGGAATCAAGTGTGTCTAGACTGGCATAAACATGGCAGCGAGAATCAGCTCAAACCACTATAAAAAGGAATTTCAAAAACAAAACAAAAAAAACTGGGAAATTCTTTACAATTCCTTCAGGGTCCCTGATGAAACCTGGAATGACCCTATCTATAACGACAGCTGGATGTGGCATAAGGAGGGACACTTGAGACTGAGTCGATTGGTGAGATTGGGTGAGCAAATGCAGACCATTTAAAGCAATAAGGCATGGCACCAATTCCATGGGTCCCAACTCTGCAGGTTGAAGGGAATATTACTACAGCTATAACATGTACGGGAAACCTAGAGAACGGACACACTGTGAATACGAAAGGTTTCTAAAACTCAACGAATAGTCCCTCTCCTGGTGCTCCGGTTTGACTTTCCATCTGCTTTACTATCAACCTCCCAACTTGGAGAGACAGCCCCTTTAACCTCCTGGTTCACACAGGTTGCCAATTTGGCAGAGGATGAAAGCGAAGAGGGAGAACCAATGAGAGAGTAGCTGTTAGGCATTTGGACGGGCACATCTCACTCTAACTTCCCCGCAGGAAGAAGAATTAACCAAAGTCTCAGCCACCCAGCGGGAACCAGTATAGGTCCTGAACCAAAATTTTGGACTTGCGGTCAGCTCACCAAAAACGAGTTGAAAAATGGAGCTCAGGGGCACAACAATTCACAAACTGGCCGAGTAATGAAGGACAACTATCGTCCAAAAATCTGTTGAGGGAAGGCAACGAGGCGGACTTGAAAGCGAAGCAGAATAGCAGGAAACAGATTTCAAGAAGTACGTTGGAATCGCCTTTAAAGCACAGGAAGAGGGGCACAACTTCGAAAATGATGCACTTGGCCAAAAAGGGTGTATGCGTTTTCCCCTGAATATCTTCAGGAGAAAACGCATATGCCCTTTTTGGCCAAGCAAGCAAGCGGGCAATGCAAATCTGCACTACAAAGAAGTATCACTTCCCACCGGTCAAAAGGGACATCCACAAAATGTGTACAAACCAGAAAGGCAAGACAGGCCCTGGAGAACAGGGAGCCTTGTTATGCTGATGGGCGGGATGTAAATTGCCAACTGCCTCTCTGGAGGAGTGCATTGTGTTCCCTAAAACAAGTAAAGAACAGAGCTACAGAGCCAAGGGCCTTTCCAGTCTAGGGAATATACCTCGGGAAAACTGAAAATCAATAAGACAGAGCCACCCCAAAATTTAGGGCTGCACTGCTTACAGGGACCTCAACTTGGATCCACCTTAAGTATCCCAGGAAATATAAAAATGGTTCAAAAAATTCTGGTACTTACGTACGATGGAATATCCCTCAACCATGAAATCAATGTCATAAGACAAGTAGAAGCAAAATGGGTGTATTCAGGTACGATGATTCTAAGTGAAATAAGTCACACAGAAAAAGTAACTTATCATAAGATATCAGTTATGAAGATCCTGTAAACATGGCTACACTTGAACTGAGTTAGGAAAGAGAACAGTGTCTCATATTTAGAAAACACTCTTATGCCTGCTTAAGGGGGAAGGAGAGGTGGGGTGATGCATAAAACCTGAGTTTGATATAAGCACACATACCGTTCCAAAAACCAACTATGGAATAGACAAGACCTACACCTTTCTCAGTGAAAGGGACTCAAAACACCATATTTCCCGCAGAGGAATATATCTGACTAGTAAGAATCTTAAAACCTATGTATTGATATGTCTCCTTAAGGGAATCAAGTGTGTCTAGACTGGCATAAACATGGCAGCGAGAATCAGCTCAAACCCACTATAAAAAGGAATTTCAAAAACAAAACAAAAAAAATGGGAAATTCTTTACAATTCCTTCAGGGTCTCTGAGGAAACCTGGAATGACCATATATACAACGACAGCTGGATGTGGCATAAGGAGGGACACTTGGGACTGAGACGATTGGTGAGATTGGGTGAGCAAATGCAGACCCTTTAAAGCACAAATGCTTGGCACCCATTCCATGAGTCCCAACTCTCCAGGTTGAAGGAAATATTACTACAGCTATAACATGTACGGGAAACCTAGAGAACGGACACACTGTGAATACGAAAGGTTTCTAAAACTCAACGAATAGTCCCTATCCTGGTGCTCTGGTTTGACTTTCCATCTGCTTTACTATCAACCTCCCAACTTGTAGAGACAACCCCTTTAACCTCCTGGTTCGCACAGGTTTCCAATTTGGCAGAGGATGAAAGGGAAGAGGGAGAACCAATGAGAGAGTAGCTGTTAGGCATTTGGACGGGCACATATCACTCTAAATTCCCGGCAGGAAGAAGAATTAACCAAAGTCTCAGCCACCCACTGGGAACCAGTATAGGTCCTGAACCAAAATTTTGGACTTGCGGTCAGCTCACCAAAAACGAGTTGAAAAATGGAGCTCAGGGGCACAGCAATTCACAAACTGGCCGAGTAATAAAGGAAAACTATCGTCCAAAAATCTGTTGAGGGAAGGCAATGAGGCGGACTTGAAAGCGAGGCAGAATAGCAGGAAACAGATTTCATGAGGTACGTTGGAATCGCCTTTAAAGCACAGGAAGAGGGGCACAACTTCGACATTGATGCCCTTGGCCAAAAAGGGCGTATGCGTTTTCTCCTGAATATATTCAGGAGAAAACGCATACGCCCTTTTTGGCCAAGCAAGCAAGCGGGCAATGCAAATCGGCACAACAAAGAAGTATCCCTTCCCACCGGTCAAAAGGGACATCCACAAAATGTGTAAAAACCAGTAAGGCAAGACGGGCCCTGGAGAACAGGGAGCCTTGTTATGCTGATGGGCGGCATGTAAATTGCCAACTGCCTCTCTGGAGGAGTGCACTGTGTTTACTAAAACAAGTAAACAACAGAGCTACAGAGCCAAGGGCACTTCCACTCTAGGGAATATACCTTGGGAAAACTGAAAATCAATAATACAGAGCCACCCCAATATTTAGGGCTGCAGTGCTTACAAGGACCTCAACTTGGGTACACCTTAAATATCCCAGGAAATATAAAAATGGTTCAAAAAATTGTGGTAATTACGTACGATGGATTATCCCTCAGCCATGAAATCAATGTCATAAGACCAGTAGCAGCAAAATGGGTGGATTCAGGTACGATGATTCTAAGTGAAATAAGTCACACAGAAAACGAAACTTATCATAAGATATCACTTATGAAGATCCTGTAAACATGGCTACACTTGAACTGAGTTAGGAAAGAGAACAGTGTCTCATATTTAGAAAACACTCTTATGCCTGCTTAAGGGGGAAGGAGAGGTGGGGTGATGCATAAAACCAGAGTTTGATATAAGCACAGGTACCGTTCCAAAAACCAACAATGGAATACACAAGACCTACACCTTTCTCAGTGAAAGGGACTCAAAACCCCATATTTCCCGCAGAGGAATATATCTGACTAGTAAGAATCTTAAAACCTATGTATTGATATGTCTCCATAAGGGAATCAAGTGTGTCTAGACTGGCATAAACATGGCAGCGAGAATCAGCTCAAACCACTATAAAAAGGAATTTCAAAAACAAAACAAAAAAAACTGGAAAATTCTTTACAATTCCTTCAGGGTCCCTGATGAAACCTGGAATGACCCTATCTATAACGACAGCTGGATGTGGCATAAGGAGGGACACTTGAGACTGAGTCGATTGGTGAGATTGGGTGAGCAAATGCAGACCATTTAAAGCAATAAGGCATGGCACCAATTCCATGGGTCCCAACTCTGCAGGTTGAAGGGAATATTACTACAGCTATAACATGTACGGGAAACCTAGAGAACGGACACACTGTGAATACGAAAGGTTTCTAAAACTCAACGAATAGTCCCTCTCCTGGTGCTCCGGTTTGACTTTCCATCTGCTTTACTATCAACCTCCCAACTTGGAGAGACAGCCCCTTTAACCTCCTGGTTCACACAGGTTGCCAATTTGGCAGAGGATGAAAGCGAAGAGGGAGAACCAATGAGAGAGTAGCTGTTAGGCATTTGGACGGGCACATCTCACTCTAACTTCCCCGCAGGAAGAAGAATTAACCAAAGTCTCAGCCACCCAGCGGGAACCAGTATAGGTCCTGAACCAAAATTTTGGACTTGCGGTCAGCTCACCAAAAACGAGTTGAAAAATGGAGCTCAGGGGCACAACAATTCACAAACTGGCCGAGTAATGAAGGACAACTATCGTCCAAAAATCTGTTGAGGGAAGGCAACGAGGCGGACTTGAAAGCGAAGCAGAATAGCAGGAAACAGATTTCAAGAAGTACGTTGGAATCGCCTTTAAAGCACAGGAAGAGGGGCACAACTTCGAAAATGATGCACTTGGCCAAAAAGGGTGTATGCGTTTTCCCCTGAATATCTTCAGGAGAAAACGCATATGCCCTTTTTGGCCAAGCAAGCAAGCGGGCAATGCAAATCTGCACTACAAAGAAGTATCACTTCCCACCGGTCAAAAGGGACATCCACAAAATGTGTACAAACCAGAAAGGCAAGACAGGCCCTGGAGAACAGGGAGCCTTGTTATGCTGATGGGCGGGATGTAAATTGCCAACTGCCTCTCTGGAGGAGTGCATTGTGTTCCCTAAAACAAGTAAAGAACAGAGCTACAGAGCCAAGGGCCTTTCCAGTCTAGGGAATATACCTCGGGAAAACTGAAAATCAATAAGACAGAGCCACCCCAAAATTTAGGGCTGCACTGCTTACAGGGACCTCAACTTGGATCCACCTTAAGTATCCCAGGAAATATAAAAATGGTTCAAAAAATTCTGGTACTTACGTACGATGGAATATCCCTCAACCATGAAATCAATGTCATAAGACAAGTAGAAGCAAAATGGGTGTATTCAGGTACGATGATTCTAAGTGAAATAAGTCACACAGAAAAAGTAACTTATCATAAGATATCAGTTATGAAGATCCTGTAAACATGGCTACACTTGAACTGAGTTAGGAAAGAGAACAGTGTCTCATATTTAGAAAACACTCTTATGCCTGCTTAAGGGGGAAGGAGAGGTGGGGTGATGCATAAAACCTGAGTTTGATATAAGCACACATACCGTTCCAAAAACCAACTATGGAATAGACAAGACCTACACCTTTCTCAGTGAAAGGGACTCAAAACACCATATTTCCCGCAGAGGAATATATCTGACTAGTAAGAATCTTAAAACCTATGTATTGATATGTCTCCTTAAGGGAATCAAGTGTGTCTAGACTGGCATAAACATGGCAGCGAGAATCAGCTCAAACCCACTATAAAAAGGAATTTCAAAAACAAAACAAAAAAAATGGGAAATTCTTTACAATTCCTTCAGGGTCTCTGAGGAAACCTGGAATGACCATATATACAACGACAGCTGGATGTGGCATAAGGAGGGACACTTGGGACTGAGACGATTGGTGAGATTAGGTGAGCAAATGCAGACCCTTTAAAGCACAAATGCTTGGCACCCATTCCATGAGTCCCAACTCTCCAGGTTGAAGGAAATATTACTACAGCTATAACATGTACGGGAAACCTAGAGAACGGACACACTGTGAATACAAAAGGTTTCTAAAACTCAACGAATAGTCCCTATCCTGGTGCTCTGGTTTGACTTTCCATCTGCTTTACTATCAACCTCCCAACTTGTAGAGACAACCCCTTTAACCTCCTGGTTCGCACAGGTTTCCAATTTGGCAGAGGATGAAAGGGAAGAGGGAGAACCAATGAGAGAGTAGCTGTTAGGCATTTGGACGGGCACATATCACTCTAAATTCCCGGCAGGAAGAAGAATTAACCAAAGTCTCAGCCACCCACTGGGAACCAGTATAGGTCCTGAACCAAAATTTTGGACTTGCGGTCAGCTCACCAAAAACGAGTTGAAAAATGGAGCTCAGGGGCACAGCAATTCACAAACTGGCCGAGTAATAAAGGAAAACTATCGTCCAAAAATCTGTTGAGGGAAGGCAACGAGGCGGACTTGAAAGCGAGGCAGAATAGCAGGAAACAGATTTCATGAGGTACGTTGGAATCGCCTTTAAAGCACAGGAAGAGGGGCACAACTTCGACATTGATGCCCTTGGCCAAAAAGGGCGTATGCGTTTTCTCCTGAATATATTCAGGAGAAAACGCATACGCCCTTTTTGGCCAAGCAAGCAAGCGGGCAATGCAAATCGGCACAACAAAGAAGTATCCCTTCCCACCGGTCAAAAGGGACATCCACAAAATGTGTAAAAACCAGTAAGGCAAGACGGGCCCTGGAGAACAGGGAGCCTTGTTATGCTGATGGGCGGCATGTAAATTGCCAACTGCCTCTCTGGAGGAGTGCACTGTGTTTACTAAAACAAGTAAACAACAGAGCTACAGAGCCAAGGGCACTTCCACTCTAGGGAATATACCTTGGGAAAACTGAAAATCAATAATACAGAGCCACCCCAATATTTAGGGCTGCAGTGCTTACAAGGACCTCAACTTGGGTACACCTTAAATATCCCAGGAAATATAAAAATGGTTCAAAAAATTGTGGTAATTACGTACGATGGATTATCCCTCAGCCATGAAATCAATGTCATAAGACCAGCAGCAGCAAAATGGGTGGATTCAGGTACGATGATTCTAAGTGAAATAAGTCACACAGAAAAAGAAACTTATCATAAGATATCACTTATGAAGATCCTGTAAACATGGCTACACTTGAACTGAGTTAGGAAAGAGAACAGTGTCTCACATTTAGAAAACACTCTTATGCCTGCTTAAGGGGGATGGAGAGGTGGGGTGATGCATAAAACCTGAGTTTGATATAAGCACACGTACCGTTCCAAAAACCAACTATGGAATAGACAAGACCTACACCTTTCTCAGTGAAAGGGACTCAAAACACCATATTTCCCCCAGAGGAATATATCTGACTAGTAAGAATTTTAAAACCTATGTATTGATATGTCTCCGTAAGGGAATCAAGTGTGTCTAGACTGGCATAAACATGGCAGCGAGAATCAGCTCAAACCCACTATAAAAAGGAATTTCACAAACAAAACAAAAAAAATGGGAAATTTTTTACAATTCCTTCAGGGTCTCTGAGGAAACCTGGAATGACCCTATATACGACAGCTGGATGTGGCATAAGGAGGGACACTTGGGACTGATACGATTGGTGAGATTGGGTGAGCAAATGCAGACCCTTTAAAGCACAAATGCTTGGCACCCATTCCATAAGTCCCAACTGTCCTGGTTGAAGGGAATATTACTACAGCTATAACATGTACGGGAAACCTAGAGAACGGACACACTGTGAATATGAAAGGTTTCTAAAACTCAACGAATAGCCCCTATCCTGGTGCTCTGGTTTGACTTTCCATCTGCTTTACTATCAACCTCCCAACTTGGAGAGACAGCCCCTTTAACCTCCTGGTTCGCACAGGTTTCCAATTTGGCAGAGGATGAAAGGGAAGAGGGAGAAACAATGAGAGAGTAGCTGTTAGGCATTTGGACTGGCACATATCACTGTAATTTCCCGGCAGGAATAAGAATTAACCAAAGTCTCAGCCACCCACCGGGAACCAGTATATATCCTGAACCAAAATTTTGGACTTGCGGTCAGCTCACCAAAAACGAGTTGAAAAATGGAGCTCAGGGGCACAGCAATTCACAAACTGGCCGAGTAATAAAGGACAACTATCGTCCAAAAATCTGTTGAGGGAAGGCAACGAGGCGGACTTGAAAGAGAGGCAGAATAGCAGGAAACAGATTTCAAGAGGTACGTTGGAATCGCCTTTAAAGCACAGGAAGAGGGGCACAACTTCGACAATGATGCACTTGGCCAAAAAGGGCGTATGCGTTTTCTCCTGAATATATTCAGGAGAAAACGCATACGCCCTTTTTGACCAAGCAAGCAAGCGGGCAATGCAAATCTGCACTACAAAGAAGTATCACTTCCCACTGGTCAAAAGAGACATCCACAAAATATGTAAAAACCAGAAAGGCAAGACAGGCCCTGGAGAACAGGGAGCCTTGTTATGCTGATGGGCGGGATGTAAATTGCCAACTGCCTCTCTGGAGGAGTGCATTGTGTTCCCTAAAACAAGTAAACAACAGAGCTACAGAGCCAAGGGCACTTCCAGTCTAGGGAATATACCTTGAGAAAACTGAAAATCAATAAGACAGAGCCACCCCAAAATTTAGGGCTGCACTGCTTACAAGGACCTCAACTTGGATACACCTTAAGTATCCCAGGAAATATAAAAATGGGTCAAAAAATTGTGGTACTTACGTACGATGGAATATCCCTCAGCCATGAAATCAAAGTCATAAGACCAGTAGCAGCAAAATGGGTGTATTCAGGTACGATGATTCTAAGCGAAATAAGTCACACAGAAAAAGAAACTTATCATAAGGTATCACTTAAGAAGATCCTATAAACATGGCTACACTTGAACTGAGTTAGGAAAGAGAACAGTGTCTCATATTTAGAAAACACTCTTATGCCTGCTTAAGAGGGAAGGAGAGGTGGGGTGATGCATAAAACCAGAGTTTGATATAAGCACAGGTACCATTCCAAAAACCAACTATGGAATAGACAAGACCTACACCTTCCTCAGTGAAAGGGATTCAAAACCCCATATTTCCCGCAGAGGAATATATCTGACTAGTAAGAATCTTAAAACCTATGTATTGATATGTCTCCGTAAGGGAATCAAGTGTGTCTAGACTGACATAAACATGGCAGCGAGAATCAGCTCAAACCCACTCTAAAAAGGAATTTCAAAAACAAAACAAAAAAACTGGGAAATTCTTTACAATTCCTTCAGTGTCTCTGATGAAACCTGGAATGACCCTATCTACAACGACAGCTGGATGTGGCATAAGGAGGGACACTTGGGACTGAGACGATTGGTGAGTTTGGGTGAGCAAATGAAGACACTTTAAAGCACAAATGCAAGGCACCCATTCAATGGGTCCCAACTCTCCAGGTTGAAGGGAATATTATTACAGTTATAACATGTACGGGAAACCTAGAGAACGGACATGCTGTGAATACGAAAGGTTTCTAAAACTCAATGAATAGTCCCTCTCCTGGTGCTCCGGTTTGACTTTCCATCTGCTTAACTATCAACCTCCCAACTTGGAGAGACAGCCCCTTTAACCTCCTGGTTCGCACAGGTTGCCAATTTGGCAGAGGATGAAAGGGAAGAGGGAGAACCAATGAGAGAGTAGCTGTTAGGCATTTGGACGGGCACATAACACTGTAATTTCCCGGCAGGAAGAAGAATTAAATAAAGTCTCAGCCACCCACCGGGAACCAGTATAGGTCCTGCCCCAAAATTTAGGACTTGCGGTCAGCTCTCCAAAAACGAGTTGAAAAATGGAGCTCAGGGGCACAGCAATTCACAAACTGGCAGAGTAATAAAGGACAAGTATCGTCCAAAAATCTGTTGAGGGAAGGCAACGAGGCGGACTTGAAAGCGAGGCAGAATACCAGGAAACAGATTTCAAGAGGTACATTGGAATCGCCTTTAAAGCACAGGAAGAAGGGCACAACTTCGACAATGATGCACTTGGCCAAAAAGGGCGTATGCGTTTTCTCCTGAATATATTCAGGAGAAAACACATACGCCCTTTTTGGCCAAGCAAGCAAGCGGGCAATGCAAATCTGCACTACAAAGAAGTATCACTTCCCACCGGTCAAAAGGGACATCCACAAAATGTGTAAGAACAAGAAAGGCAAGACAGGCCCTGGAGAACAGGGAGCCTTGTTATGCTGATGGGAGGGATGTAAATTGCCAACTGCCTCTCTGGAGGAGTGCATTGTGTTCCCTAAAACAAGTAAAGAACAGAGCTACAGAGCCAAGGGCCCTTCCAGTCTAGGGAATATACCTTGGGAAAACTGAAAATCAATAAGACAGAGCCACCCCAAAATTTAGGGCTCCACTGCTTACAAGGACCTCAACTTGGATACACCTTAAGTATCCCAGGAAATATAAAAATGGTTCAAAAAATTCTGGTACTTACGTACGATGGAATATCCCTCAGCCATGAAATCAATGTCATAAGACCAGTAGCAGCAAAATGGGTGGATTCAGGTACGATGATTCTAAGTGAAATAAGTCACACAGAAAAAGAAACTTATCATAAGATATCACTTATGAAGATCCTGTAAACATGGCTACACTTGAACTGAGTTAGGAAAGAGAACAGTATCTCATATTTAGAAAACATTCTTATGCCTGCTTAAGGTGGAAGGAGAGGTGGGGTGATGCATAAAACCAGAGTTTGATATAAGCACAGGTACCGTTCCAAAAACCAACAATGGAATACACAAGACCTACTCCTTTCTCAGTGAAAGGGACTCAAAACCCCATATTTCCCGCAGAGGAATATATCTGACTAGTAAGAATTTTAAAACATATGTATTGATATGTCTCCATAAGGGAATCAAGTGCGTCTAGACTGGCATAAACATGGCAGCGAGAATCAGCTCAAACCACTATAAAAAGGAATTTCAAAAACAAAACAAAAAAAACTGGGAAATTCTTTACAATTCCTTCCGGGTCCCTGATGAAACCTGGAATGACCCTATCAATAACGACAGCTGGATGTGGCATAAGGAGGGAGACTTGAGACTGAGTCGATTGGTGAGATTGGGTGTGCAAATGCAGACCATTTAAAGCAATAATGCATGGCACCAATTCCATGGGTCCCAACTCTCCAGGTTGAAGGGAATATTACTACAGCTATAACATGTACGGGAAACCTAGAGAACGGACACACTGTGAATACGAAAGGTTTCTAAAACTCAACGAATAGTCCCTCTCCTGGTGCTCCGGTTTGACTTTCCATCTGCTTTACTATCAACCTCCCAACTTGGAGAGACAGCCCCTTTAACCTCCTGGTTCACACAGGTTGCCAATTTGGCAGAGGATGTAAGCGAAGAGGGAGAACCAATGAGAGAGTAGCTGTTAGGCATTTGGACGGGCACATCTCACTCTAACTTCCCCGCAGGAAGAAGAATTAACCAAAGTCTCAGCCACCCACCGGGAACCAGTATAGGTCCTGAACCAAAATTTTGGACTTGCGGTCAGCTCACCAAAAACGAGTTGAAAAATGGAGCTCAGGGGCACAGCAATTCACAAACTGGCCGAGTAATAAAGGACAACTATCGTCCAAAAATCTGTTGAGGGAAGGCAACGAGGCGGACTTGAAAGCGAAGCAGAATAGCAGGAAACAGATTTCAAGAAGTACGTTGGAATCGCCTTTAAAGCACAGGAAGAGGGGCACAACTTCGAAAATGATGCACTTGGCCAAAAAGGGTGTATGCGTTTTCCCCTGAATATCTTCAGGAGAAAACGCATATGCCCTTTTTGGCCAAGCAAGCAAGCGGGCAATGCAAATCTGCACTACAAAGAAGTATCACTTCCCACCGGTCAAAAGGGACATCCACAAAATGTGTAAAAACCAGAAAGGCAAGACAGGCCCTGGAGAACAGGGAGCCTTGTTATGCTGATGGGCGGGATGTAAATTGCCAACTGCCTCTCTGGAGGAGTGCATTGTGTTCCCTAAAACAAGTAAAGAACAGAGCTACAGAGCCAAGGGCCTTTCCAGTCTAGGGAATATACCTCGGGAAAACTGAAAATCAATAAGACAGAGCCACCCCAAAATTTAGGGCTGCACTGCTTACAGGGACCTCAACTTGGATCCACCTTAAGTATCCCAGGAAATATAAAAATGGTTCAAAAAATTCTGGTACTTACGTACGAAGGAATATCCCTCAACCATGAAATCAATGTCATAAGACAAGTAGAAGCAAAATGGGTGGATTCAGGTACGATGATTCTAAGTGAAATAAGTCACACAGAAGAAGTAACTTATCATAAGATATCAGTTATGAAGATCCTGTAAACATGGCTACACTTGAACTGAGTTAGGAAAGAGAACAGTGTCTCATATTTAGAAAACACTCTTATGCCTGCTTAAGGGGGAAGGAGAGGTGGGGTGATGCATAAAACCTGAGTTTGATATAAGCACACATACCGTTCCAAAAACCAACTATGGAATAGACAAGACCTACACCTTTCTCAGTGAAAGGGACTCAAAACACCATATTTCCCGCAGAGGAATATATCTGACTAGTAAGAATCTTAAAACCTATGTATTGATATGTCTCCTTAAGGGAATCAAGTGTGTCTAGACTGGCATAAACATGGCAGCGAGAATCAGCTCAATCCCACTATAAAAAGGAATTTCAAAAACAAAACAAAAAAAATGGGAAATTCTTTACAATTCCTTCAGGGTCTCTGAGGAAACCTGGAATGACCATATATACAACGACAGCTGGATGTGGCATAAGGAGGGACACTTGGGACTGAGACGATTGGTGAGATTGGGTGAGCAAATGCAGACCCTTTAAAGCACAAATGCTTGGCACCCATTCCATGAGTCCCAACTCTCCAGGTTGAAGGAAATATTACTACAGCTATAACATGTACGGGAAACCTAGAGAACGGACACACTGTGAATACGAAAGGTTTCTAAAACTCAACGAATAGTCTCTATCCTGGTGCTCTGGTTTGACTTTCCATCTGCTTTACTATCAACCTCCCAACTTGGAGAGACAGCCCCTTTAACCTCCTGGTTCGCACAGGTTTCCAATTTGGCAGAGGATGAAAGGGAAGAGGGAGAACCAATGAGAGAGTAGCTGTTAGGCATTTGGACGGGCACATATCACTCTAAATTCCCGGCAGGAAGAAGAATTAACCAAAGTCTCAGCCACCCACTGGGAACCAGTATAGGTCCTGAACCAAAATTTTGGACTTGCGGTCAGCTCACCAAAAACGAGTTGAAAAATGGAGCTCAGGGGCACAGCAATTCACAAACTGGCCGAGTAATAAAGGAAAACTATCGTCCAAAAATCTGTTGAGGGAAGGCAACGAGGCGGACTTGAAAGCGAGGCAGAATAGCAGGAAACAGATTTCATGAGGTACGTTGGAATCGCCTTTAAAGCACAGGAAGAGGGGCACAACTTCGACATTGATGCCCTTGGCCAAAAAGGGCGTATGCGTTTTCTCCTGAATATATTCAGGAGAAAACGCATACGCCCTTTTTGGCCAAGCAAGCAAGCGGGCAATGCAAATCGGCACAACAAAGAAGTATCCCTTCCCACCGGTCAAAAGGGACATCCACAAAATGTGTAAAAACCAGTAAGGCAAGACGGGCCCTGGAGAACAGGGAGCCTTGTTATGCTGATGGGCGGCATGTAAATTGCCAACTGCCTCTCTGGAGGAGTGCACTGTGTTTACTAAAACAAGTAAACAACAGAGCTACAGAGCCAAGGGCACTTCCACTCTAGGGAATATACCTTGGGAAAACTGAAAATCAATAATACAGAGCCACCCCAATATTTAGGGCTGCAGTGCTTACAAGGACCTCAACTTGGGTACACCTTAAATATCCCAGGAAATATAAAAATGGTTCAAAAAATTGTGGTAATTACGTACGATGGATTATCCCTCAGCCATGAAATCAATGTCATAAGACCAGCAGCAGCAAAATGGGTGGATTCAGGTACGATGATTCTAAGTGAAATAAGTCACACAGAAAAAGAAACTTATCATAAGATATCACTTATGAAGATCCTGTAAACATGGCTACACTTGAACTGAGTTAGGAAAGAGAACAGTGTCTCACATTTAGAAAACACTCTTATGCCTGCTTAAGGGGGATGGAGAGGTGGGGTGATGCATAAAACCTGAGTTTGATATAAGCACACGTACCGTTCCAAAAACCAACTATGGAATAGACAAGACCTACACCTTTCTCAGTGAAAGGGACTCAAAACACCATATTTCCCCCAGAGGAATATATCTGACTAGTAAGAATTTTAAAACCTATGTATTGATATGTCTCCGTAAGGGAATCAAGTGTGTCTAGACTGGCATAAACATGGCAGCGAGAATCAGCTCAAACCCACTATAAAAAGGAATTTCAAAAACAAAACAAAAAAAATGGGAAATTTTTTACAATTCCTTCAGGGTCTCTGAGGAAACCTGGAATGACCCTATATATGACAGCTGGATGTGGCATAAGGAGGGACACTTGGGACTGAGACGATTGGTGAGATTGGGTGAGCAAATGCATACCCTTTAAAGCACAAATGCTTGGCACCCATTCCATAAGTCCCAACTGTCCAGGTTGAAGGGAATATTACTACAGCTATAACATGTACGGGAAACCTAGAGAACGGACACACTGTGAATATGAAAGGTTTCTAAAACTCAACGAATAGCCCCTATCCTGGTGCTCTGGTTTGACTTTCCATCTGCTTTACTATCAACCTCCCAACTTGGAGAGACAGCCCCTTTAACCTCCTGGTTCGCACAGGTTTCCAATTTGGCAGAGGATGAAAGGGAAGAGGGAGAAACAATGAGAGAGTAGCTGTTAGGCATTTGGACCGGCACATATCACTGTAATTTCCCGGCAGGAATAAGAATTAACCAAAGTCTCAGCCACCCACCGGGAACCAGTATATATCCTGAACCAAAATTTTGGACTTGCGGTCAGCTCACCAAAAACGAGTTGAAAAATGGAGCTCAGGGGCACAGCAATTCACAAACTGGCCGAGTAATAAAGGACAACTATCGTCCAAAAATCTGTTGAGGGAAGGCAACGAGGCGGACTTGAAAGAGAGGCAGAATAGCAGGAAACAGATTTCAAGAGGTACGTTGGAATCGCCTTTAAAGCACAGGAAGAGGAGCACAACTTCGACAATGATGCACTTGGCCAAAAAGGGCGTATGCGTTTTCTCCTGAATATATTCAGGAGAAAACGCATACGCCCTTTTTGACCAAGCAAGCAAGCGGGCAATGCAAATCTGCACTACAAAGAAGTATCACTTCCCACTGGTCAAAAGAGACATCCACAAAATATGTAAAAACCAGAAAGGCAAGACAGGCCCTGGAGAACAGGGAGCCTTGTTATGCTGATGGGCGGGATGTAAATTGCCAACTGCCTCTCTGGAGGAGTGCATTGTGTTCCCTAAAACAAGTAAACAACAGAGCTACAGAGCCAAGGGCACTTCCAGTCTAGGGAATATACCTTGAGAAAACTGAAAATCAATAAGACAGAGCCACCCCAAAATTTAGGGCTGCACTGCTTACAAGGACCTCAACTTGGATACACCTTAAGTATCCAAGGAAATATAAAAATGGGTCAAAAAATTGTGGTACTTACGTACGATGGAATATCCCTCAGCCATGAAATCAAAGTCATAAGACCAGTAGCAGCAAAATGGGTGTATTCAGGTACGATGATTCTAAGCGAAATAAGTCACACAGAAAAAGAAAATTATCATAAGGTATCACTTAAGAAGATCCTATAAACATGGCTACACTTGAACTGAGTTAGGAAAGAGAACAGTGTCTCATATTTAGAAAACACTCTTATGCCTGCTTAAGAGGGAAGGAGAGGTGGGGTGATGCATAAAACCAGAGTTTGATATAAGCACAGGTACCGTTCCAAAAACCAACTATGGAATAGACAAGACCTACACCTTCCTCAGTGAAAGGGATTCAAAACCCCATATTTCCCGCAGAGGAATATAGCTGACTAGTAAGAATCTTAAAACCTATGTATTGATATGTCTCCGTAAGGGAATCAAGTGTGTCTAGACTGACATAAACATGGCAGCGAGAATCAGCTCAAACCCACTCTAAAAAGGAATTTCAAAAACAAAACAAAAAAACTGGGAAATTCTTTACAATTCCTTCAGTGTCTCTGATGAAACCTGGAATGACCCTATCTACAACGACAGCTGGATGTGGCATAAGGAGGGACACTTGGGACTGAGAGGATTGGTGAGAGTGGGTGAGCAAATGCAGACCCTTTAAAGCAATAATGCATGGCACCCATTCCATGGGTCCCAACTCTCCAGGTTGAAGGGAATATTACTACAGTTATAACACGTACGGGAAACCTAGAGAACGGACACACTGTGAATACGAAAGGTTTCTAAAACTCAACGAATAGTCCGTCTCCTGGTGCTCCGTTTTGACTTTCCATCTGCTTTACTATCAACCTCCCAACTTGGAGAGACAGCCCCTTTAACCTCCCAGTTCACACAGGTTGCCCATTTGGCAGAGGATGAAAGGGAAGAGAGAGAACCAATGAGAGAGTAGCTGTTAGGCATTTGGACGGGCACATATCTCTGTAATTTCCCGACAGGAAGAAGAATTAACCAAAGTCTCAGCCACCCACCGGGAACCAGCATAGGTCCTGAACCGAAATTTTGGACTTGCGGTCAGCTCACAAAAAACGAGTTGAAAAATGGAGCTCAGGGGCACAGCAATTCACAAACTGGCCAAGTAATAAAGGACAAGTATCGTCCAAAAATCTGTTGAGGGAAGGCAACGAGGCGGACTTGAAAGCGAGGCAGAATAGCAGGAAACAGATTTCAAGAGGTACGTTGGAATCACCTTTAAAGCACAGGAAGAGGGGCACAACTTCGACAATGATGCATTTGGCCAAAAAGGGCATATGCGTTTTCTCCTGAATATATTCAGGAGAAAACGAATACGCCCTTTTTGGCCAAGCAAGCAAGCGGGCAATGCAAATCTGCACTACAAAGAAGTATCACTTCCCTCCGGTCAAAAGGGACATCCACAAAATGTGTAAAAACCAGAAAGGCAAGACAGGCCCTGGAGAACAGGGAGCCTTGTTATGCTGATGGGCGGCATGTAAATTGACAACTGCCTCTCTGGAAGAGTACATTGTGTTCCCTAAAACAAGTAAAGAACAGAGCTACAGAGCCAAGGGCACTTCCAGTCTAGGGAATATACCTTGGGAAAACTGAAAATCAATAAGACAGAGCCACCCCAAAATTTAGGGCTGCACTGCTTACAAGGACCTCAAATTGGGTACACCTTAAGTATCCCAGGAAATATAAAAATGGTTCAAAAAATTGTGGTACTTACGTACGATGGAATATCCCTCAGCCATGAAATCAATGTCATAAGACCAGTAGCAGCAAAATGGGTGGATTCAGGTACGAGGATTCTAAGTAAAATAAGTCACACAGAAAAAGAAACTTATCATAAGATATCACTTATGAAGATCCTGTAAACATGGCTACACTTGATCTGAGTTAGGAAAGAGAACAGTGTCTCACATTTAGAAAACACTCTTATGCCTGCTTAAGGGGGAAGGAGAGGTGGGGTGATGCATAAAACCAGAGTTTGATATAAGCACAGGTACCGTTCCAAAAACCAACTATGGAATAGACAAGACCTACACCTTCCTCAGTGAAAGGGACTCAAAACCCCATATTTCCCACAGAGGAATATATCTGACTAGTAAGAATCTTAAAACCTATGTATTGATATGTCTCCGTAAGGGAATCAAGTGTGTCTAGACTGGCATAAACATGGCAGCGAGAATCAGCTCAAACCCACTCTAAAAAGGAATTTCAAAAACAAAACAAAAAAACTTGGAAATTCTTTACAATTCCTTCAGGGTCTCTGATGAAACCTGGAATGACCCTATCTACAACGACAGCGGGATGTGGCATAAGGAGGGACACTTGGGACGGAGACGATTTGTGAGATTGGGTGAGCAAATGCAGACCCTTTAAAGCACAAATGCCTGGCACCCATTCAATGGGTCCCAACTCTCCAGGTTGAAGGGAATATTACTACAGCTATAACATGTATGGGAAACCTAGAGAACGGACACACTGTGAATACAAAAGGTTTCTAAAATTCAACGAATAGTCCCTCTCCTGGTGCTCCGGTTTGACTTTCCATCTGCTTTACTATCAAACTCCCAACTTGGAGAGACAGCGCCTTTAACCTCCTGGTTCGCACAGGTTGCCAATTTGGCAGAGGATGAAAGGGAAGAGGGAGAACCAATGAGAGAGTAGCTGTTAGGCATTTGGACGGGCACATATCACTGTAATTTCCCGGCAGGAAGAAGAATTAAACAAAGTCTCAGACACCCACCGGGAACCAGTATAGGTCCTGAACCAAAATTTTGGACTTGCGGTCAGCTCACCAAAAACGAGTTGAAAAATGGAGCTCAGGGACACAGCAATTCACAAACTGGCCGAGTAATAAAGGACAACTATCGTCCAAAAATCTGTTGAGGAAAGGCAACGAGGCGGACATGAAAGCGAGGCAGACTAGCAGGAAACAGATTTCAAGAGGTATGTTGGAATCACCTTTAAAGCACAGGAAGAGGGGCACAACTTCGACAATGATGCACTTGGCCAAAAAGGACGTATGCGTTTTCTCCTGAATATATTCAGGAGAAAATGCATACGCCACTTTTAGCCAAGCAAGCAAGCGGGCAATGCAAATCTGCACTACAAAGAAGTATCACTTCGCACCGGTCAAAAGGGACATCCACAAAATGTGTAAAAACCAGAAAGGAAAGACAGGCCCTGGAGAACAGGGAGCCTTGTTATGCTGATGGGCGGGATGCAAATTGCCAACTGCCTCTCTGGAGGAGTGCACTGTGTTCCCTAAAACAAGTAATGAACAGAGCTACAGAGCCAAGGGCACTTCCAGTCTACGGAATATACCTCGGGAAAACTGAAAATCAATAAGACAGAGCCACCCCAAAATTTAGGGCTGCACTGCTTGCAAGGACCTAAACTTGGATACACCTTAAGTATCCCAGGAAATATAAAAATGGTTCAAAAAATTGTTGTACTTACATACGATGGAATATCCCTCAGCCATGAAATCAATGTCATAAGACCAGTAGCAGCAAAATGGGTGGATTCAGGTACGATGATTCTAAGTGAAATAAGTCACACAGAAAAAGAAACTTATCATAAGATATCACTTATGAAGACCCTATAAACATGGCTACACTTGAACTGAGTTAGGAAAGAGAACAGTGTCTCATATTTAGAAAACACTCTTATGCCTGCTTAACGGGGAAGGAGAGGTGGGGTGATGCATAAAACCGGAGTTTGATATAAGTACAGGTACCGTTCCAAAAACCAACTATGGAATAGACAAGACCTACACCTTCCTCAGTGAAAGGGACTCAAAACCCCATATTTCCCGCAGAGGAATATATCTGACTAGTAAGAATCTTAAAACCTATGTATTGATATGTCTCCGTAAGGGAATCAAGTGTGTCTAGACTGGCATAAACATGGCAGCGAGAATCAGCTCAAACCCACTATAAAAAGGAATTTTAAAAACAAAACAAAAAAACATGGAAATTCTTTACAATTCCTTCAGGGTCTCTGATGAAACCTGGAATGACCCTATCTACAACGACAGCTGGATGTGGCATAAGGCTGGACACTTGGGACTGAGAGGATTGGTGAGATTGGGTGAGCAAATGCAGACCCTTTAAAGCAATAATGCATGGCACCCATTCCATGTGTCCCAACTCTCCAGGTTGAAGGGAATATTACTACAGCTATAACATGTACGGGAAACCTAGAGAATGGACATACTGTGAATACAAAAGGTTTCTAAAACTCAACGAATAGTCCCTCTCCTGGTGCTGCGCTTTGACTTTACATCTGCTTTACTATCAACCTCCCAACTTGCAGAGACAGCCCCTTTAACCTCCTGGTTCACACAGGTTGCCAATTTGGCAGAGGATGAAAGGGAAGAGGGAGAACCAATGAGAGAGTAGCTGTTAGGCATTTGGACGGGCACATATCACTGTAATTTCCCGGCAGGAAGAAGAATTAACCAGAGTCTCAGCCACCCAACGGGAACCAGTATAGTTCCTGAACCAAAATTTTGGACTTGCGGTCAGCTCACCAAAAACGAGTTGAAAAATGGAGCTCAGGGGCACAGCAATTCACAAACTGGCCAAGTAATAAAGGACAAGTATCGTCCAAAAATCTGTTGAGGGAAGGCAACGAGGCGGACTTGAAAGCGAGGCAGAATAGCAGGAAACAGATTTCAAGAGGTACGTTGGAATCACCTTTAAAGCACAGGAAGAGGGGCACAACTTCGACAATGATGCATTTGGCCAAAAAGGGCATATGCGTTTTCTCCTGAATATATTCAGGAGAAAACGAATACGCCCTTTTTGGCCAAGCAAGCAAGCGGGCAATGCAAATCTGCACTACAAAGTAGTATCACTTCCCTCCGGTCAAAAGGGACATCCACAAAATGTGTAAAAACCAGAAAGGCAAGACAGGCCCTGGAGAACAGGGAGCCTTGTTATGCTGATGGGCGGCATGTAAATTGACAACTGCCTCTCTGGAAGAGTACATTGTGTTCCCTAAAACAAGTAAAGAACAGAGCTACAGAGCCAAGGGCACTTCCAGTCTAGGGAATATACCTTGGGAAAACTGAAAATCAATAAGACAGAGCCACCCCATAATTTAGGGCTGCACTGCTTACAAGGACCTCAAATTGGGTACACCTTAAGTATCCCAGGAAATATAAAAATGGTTCAAAAAATTGTGGTACTTACGTACGATGGAATATCCCTCAGCCATGAAATCAATGTCATAACACCAGTAGCAGCAAAATGGGTGGATTCAGGTACGAGGATTCTAAGTAAAATAAGTCACACAGAAAAAGAAACTTATCATAAGATATCACTTATGAAGATCCTGTAAACATGGCTACACTTGATCTGAGTTAGGATAGAGAACAGTGTCTCACATTTAGAAAACACTCTTATGCCTGCTTAAGGGGGAAGGAGAGGTGGGGTGATGCATAAAACCAGAGTTTGATATAAGCACAGGTACCGTTCCAAAAACCAACTATGGAATAGACAAGACCTACACCTTCCTCAGTGAAAGGGACTCAAAACCCCATATTTCCCACAGAGGAATATATCTGACTAGTAAGAATCTTAAAACCTATGTATTGATATGTCTCCGTAAGGGAATCAAGTGTGTCTAGACTGGCATAAACATGGCAGCGAGAATCAGCTCAAACCCACTCTAAAAAGGAATTTCAAAAACAAAACAAAAAAACTGGGAAATTCTTTACAATTCCTTCAGGGTCTCTGATGAAACCTGGAATGACCTTATCTACAACGACAGCGGGATGTGGCATAAGGAGGGACACTTGGGACGGAGACGATTTGTGAGATTGGGTGAGCAAATGCAGACCCTTTAAAGCACAAATGCCTGGCACCCATTCAATGGGTCCCAACTCTCCAGGTTGAAGGGAATATTACTACAGCTATAACATGTATGGGAAACCTAGAGAACGGACACACTGTGAATACAAAAGGTTTCTAAAATTCAACGAATAGTCCCTCTCCTGGTGCTCCGGTTTGACTTTCCATCTGCTTTACTATCAAACTCCCAACTTGGAGAGACAGCGCCTTTAACCTCCTGGTTCGCACAGGTTGCCAATTTGGCAGAGGATGAAAGGGAAGAGGGAGAACCAATGAGAGAGTAGCTGTTAGGCATTTGGACGGGCACATATCACTGTAATTTCCCGGCAGGAAGAAGAATTAAACAAAGTCTCAGACACCCACCGGGAACCAGTATAGGTCCTGAACCAAAATTTTGGACTTGCGGTCAGCTCACCAAAAACGAGTTGAAAAATGGAGCTCAGGGACACAGCAATTCACAAACTGGCCGAGTAATAAAGGACAACTATCGTCCAAAAATCTGTTGAGGAAAGGCAACGAGGCGGACATGAAAGCGAGGCAGACTAGCAGGAAACAGATTTCAAGAGGTATGTTGGAATCACCTTTAAAGCACAGGAAGAGGGGCACAACTTCGACAATGATGCACTTGGCCAAAAAGGACGTATGCGTTTTCTCCTGAATATATTCAGGAGAAAATGCATACGCCACTTTTAGCCAAGCAAGCAAGCGGGCAATGCAAATCTGCACTACAAAGAAGTATCACTTCGCACCGGTCAAAAGGGACATCCACAAAATGTGTAAAAACCAGAAAGGCAAGACAGGCCCTGGAGAACAGGGAGCCTTGTTATGCTGATGGGCGGGATGCAAATTGCCAACTGCCTCTCTGGAGGAGTGCACTGTGTTCCCTAAAACAAGTAATGAACAGAGCTACAGAGCCAAGGGCACTTCCAGTCTACGGAATATACCTCGGGAAAACTGAAAATCAATAAGACAGAGCCACCCCAAAATTTAGGGCTGCACTGCTTGCAAGGACCTAAACTTGGATACACCTTAAGTATCCCAGGAAATATAAAAATGGTTCAAAAAATTGTTGTACTTACATACGATGGAATATCCCTCAGCCATGAAATCAATGTCATAAGACCAGTAGCAGCAAAATGGGTGGATTCAGGTACGATGATTCTAAGTGAAATAAGTCACACAGAAAAAGAAACTTATCATAAGATATCACTTATGAAGACCCTATAAACATGGCTACACTTGAACTGAGTTAGGAAAGAGAACAGTGTCTCATATTTAGAAAACACTCTTATGCCTGCTTAACGGGGAAGGAGAGGTGGGGTGATGCATAAAACCGGAGTTTGATATAAGTACAGGTACCGTTCCAAAAACCAACTATGGAATAGACAAGACCTACACCTTCCTCAGTGAAAGGGACTCAAAACCCCATATTTCCCGCAGAGGAATATATCTGACTAGTAAGAATCTTAAAACCTATGTATTGATATGTCTCCGTAAGGGAATCAAGTGTGTCTAGACTGGCATAAACATGGCAGCGAGAATCAGCTCAAACCCACTATAAAAAGGAATTTTAAAAACAAAACAAAAAAACATGGAAATTCTTTACAATTCCTTCAGGGTCTCTGATGAAACCTGGAATGACCCTATCTACAACGACAGCTGGATGTGGCATAAGGCTGGACACTTGGGACTGAGAGGATTGGTGAGATTGGGTGAGCAAATGCAGACCCTTTAAAGCAATAATGCATGGCACCCATTCCATGTGTCCCAACTCTCCAGGTTGAAGGGAATATTACTACAGCTATAACATGTACGGGAAACCTAGAGAATGGACATACTGTGAATACAAAAGGTTTCTAAAACTCAACGAATAGTCCCTCTCCTGGTGCTGCGCTTTGACTTTACATCTGCTTTACTATCAACCTCCCAACTTGCAGAGACAGCCCCTTTAACCTCCTGGTTCACACAGGTTGCCAATTTGGCAGAGGATGAAAGGGAAGAGGGAGAACCAATGAGAGAGTAGCTGTTAGGCATTTGGACGGGCACATATCACTGTAATTTCCCGGCAGGAAGAAGAATTAACCAGAGTCTCAGCCACCCAACGGGAACCAGTATAGTTCCTGAACCAAAATTTTGGACTTGCGGTCAGCTCACCAAAAACGAGTTGAAAAATGGAGCTCAGGGGCACAGCAATTCACAAACTGGACGAGTAATAAAGGAAAACTATCGTCCAAAAATCTGTTGAGGGAAGGCAACGAGGTGGACTTGAAAGCGAGGCAGAATAGCAGGAAACAGATTTCAAGAGGTACGTTGGAATTACCTTTAAAGCACAGGAAGAGGGGCACAACTTCGACAATGATGCACTTGGCCAAAAAGGGCGTATGCGTTTTCTCCTGAATATATTCAGGAGAAAACGCCTACGCCCTTTTTGGCCAAGCAAGCAAGCGGGCAATGCAAATCTGCACTACAAAGAAGTATCACTTCCCACCGGTCAAAAGGGACATCCACAAAATGTGTAAAAACCAGAAAGGCAAGACAGGCCCTGGAGAACAGGGAGCCTTGTTATGCTGATGGGCGGGATGTAAATTGCCAACTGCCTCTCTGGAGGAGTGCATTGTGTTCCCTAAAACAAGTAAAGAACAGAGCTACAGAGCGAAGGGGACTTCCAGTCTACGGAATATACCTTGGGAAAAATGAAAATCAATAAGACAGAGCCACCCCAAAATTTAGGGCTGCACTGCTTACAAGGACCTCAACTTGGATACACCTTAAGTATCCCAGGAAATATAAAAATGGTTCAAAAAATTGTGGTACTTACGTACGATGGAATATCCCTCAGCCATGAAATCAATGTCATAAGACCAGTAGCAGCAAAATGGGTGGATTCAGGTACGATGATTCTAAGTGAAATAAGTCACACAGAAAAAGAAACTTATCATAAGATATCACTTATGAAGATCCTATAAATATGGCTACACTTGAACTGAGTTAGGAAAGAGAACAGTGCCTCATATTTAGAAAACACTCTTATGCCTGCTTAAGGGGGAAGGAGAGGTGGGGTGATGCATAAAACCAGACTTTGATATAAGCAAAGGTACCGTTCCAAAAACCAACTATGGAATAGGCAAGACCTACACCTTCCTCAGTGAAAGAGACTCAAAACACCATTTTTCCCACAGAGGAATATATCTGACTAGTAAGAATCTTAAAACCTATGTATTTATGTGTCTCAGTAAGGGAAACAAGTGTGTCTAGACTGGCATAAACATGGCAGCGAGAATCAGCTCAAGCCCACTATAAAAAGGAATTTCAAAAACAAAACAAAAAAACTGGGAAATTCTTTACAATTCCTTCAGGGTCCCTGATGAAACCTGGAATGACCGTATCTACAACGACAGCTGGATGTGGCATAAGGAGGGACACTTGGGACTGAGAGGATTGGTGAGATTGGGTGAGCAAATGCAGACCCTTTAAATCACAAATGCCTGGCACCCATTCCATGGGCCCCAACTCTCCAGGTTGAAGTGAATATTACTCCAGCTATAACATGTACGGGAAACCTAGAGAACGGACACACTGTGAATACGAAAGGTTTCTACAACTCAACGAATAGTACCTCTCCTGGTGTTCTGCTTTGACTTTCCATCTGCTTTACTATCAACCTCCCAACTTGGAGAGACAGCCCCTTTAACCTCCAGGTTCGCACAGGTTGCCAATTTGGCAGAGGATGAAAGGGAAGAGGGAGAACCAATGAGAGAGTAGCTGTTAGGCATTTGTACGGGCACATATCACTCTAATTTCCCGGCAGGAAGAAGAATTAACCAAATTCTCAGCCACCCACCGGGAACCAGTATAGGTCCTGAACCAAAATTTTGGACTTGCGGTCAGCTCACCAAAAACGATTTGAAAAATGGAGCTCAGGGGCACAGCAATTCACAAACTGGCCGAGTAATAAAGGACAACTATCGTCCAAAAATCTGTTGAGGGAAGGCAACGAGGCGGACTTGAAAGCGAGGCAGAATAGCAGGAAACAGATTTTAAGAGGTACGTTGGAATTGCCTTTAAAGCACAGGAAGAAGGACACAACTTCGACAATGATGCAATTGGCCAAAAAGTGCGTATGCGTTTTCTCCTGAATATATTCAGGAGAAAACGCATACGCCCTTTTTGCCCAAGCAAGCAAGCGGGCAATGCAAATCTGCACTACAAAGAAGTATCACTTCCCACCGGTCAAAAGGGACATCCACAAAATGTGTAAAAACCAGAAAGGAAAGACAGGCCCTGGAGAACAGGGAGCCTTGTTATGCTGATGGGCGGGATGCAAATTGCCAACAGCCTCTCTGGAGGAGTGCATTGTGTTCCCTAAAACAAGTAAAGAACAGAGCTACAGAGCCAAGGGCACTTCCAATCTAGGGAATATACCTTGGGAAATCTGAAAATCAATAAGACAGAGACACCCCAAAATTTAGGGCTGCACTGCTTACAAGGACCTCAACTTGGGTACACCTTAAATATCCCAGGAAATATAAAAATGGTTCAAAAAATTGTGGTACTTACGTACGATGGAATATCCCTCAGCCATGAAATCAATGTCATAAGACCAGTAGCAGCAAAATGGGTGGATTAAGGTACGATGATTCTAAGTGAAATAAGTCACACAGAAAAAGAAACTTATCATAAGATATCCCTTATGAAGACCCTATAAACTTGGCTACACTTGAACTGAGTTAGGAAAGAGAACAGTGTCTCATATTTAGAAAACACTCTTATGCCTGCTTAAGGGGGAAGGAGAGGTGGGGTGATGCATAAAACCAGAGTTTGATATAAGCCCAGGTACCGTTCCAAAAACCAACTATGGAATAGACAAGACCTACACCTTCCTCAGTGAAAGAGACTCAAAACACCATATTTCCCACAGAGGAATATATCTGACTAGTAAGAATCTTAAAACCTATGTATTCATATGTCTCCGTAAGGGAATCAAGTGTGTGTAGACAGGCATAAACATGGCAGCGAGAATCAGCTCAAGCCCACTATAAAAAGGAATTTCAAAAACAAAACAAAAAAACTGGGAAATTCTTTACAATTCCTTCAGGGTCTCTGATGAAATCTGGAATGACCCTATCTACAGCGAGAGCTAGATGTGGCATAAGGCTGGACACTTGTGACTGAGAGAATTGGTGAGATTGGGTGAGCAAATGCAGACCCTTCAAAGCAATAATGCATGGCACCCATTCCATGGGTCCCAAATCTCCAGGTTGAAAGGAATATTACTACAGCTATAACATGTACGGGAAACCTAGAGAACGGACACACTGTGAATACGAAAGGTTTCTAAAACTCAACGAATAGTCCCTCTCCTGGTGCTCCGGTTTGACATTACATCTGCTTTACTATCAACCTCCCAACTTGGAGAGACAGCCCCTTTAACCTCCTGGTTCGCACAGGATGCCAATTTGGCAGAGGATGAAAGGGAAGAGGGAGAACCAATGAGAGAGTAGCTGTTAGACATTTGGACGAGCACATATCACTGTAATTTCCCGGCAGGAAGAAGAATTAACCAAAGTCTCAGCCACCCACCGGGAACCAGTATAGGTCCTGAACCAAAATTTTGGACTTGCGGTCAGCTCACCATCAACGAGTTGAAAAATGGAGCTCAGGGGCACAGCAATTCACAAATTGGCCGAGTAATAAAGGACAACTATCGTCCAAAAATCTGTTGAGGGAAGGCAACGAGGCGGACTTGAAAACGAGGCAGAATAGCAGGAAACAGATTTCAAGAGGTACGTTGGAATCGCCTTTAAAGCACAGGAAGAGGGGCACAACTTCGACAATGATGCACTTGGCCAAAAAGGGCGTATGCGTTTTCTCCTGAATATATTCAGGAGAAAACGCATACGCCCTTTTTGGCCAAGCAAGCAAGCGGGCAATGCAAATCTGCACTACAAAGAAGTATCACTTCCCACCGGTCAAAAGGGACATCCACAAAATGTGTAAAAACCAGAAAGGCAAGACAGGCCCTGGAGAACAGGGAGCCTTGTTATGCTGATGGGCGGGATGTAAATTGCCAACTGCCTCTCTGGAGGAGTGCATTGTGTTCCCTAAAACAAGTAAACAACAGAGCTACAGAGCCAAGGGCACTTCCAGTCTAGGGAATATACCTTGGGAAAAATGAAAATCAATAAGACAGAGCCACCCCAAAATTAGGGCTGCACTGCTTACAAGGACCTCAACTTGGATACACCTTAAGTATCCCAGGAAATACAAAAATGGTTCAAAAAATTGTGGTACTTACGTACGATGGAATATCCCTCAGCCATGAAATCAATGTCATAAGACCAGTAGCAGCAAAATGGGTGGATTAAGGTACGATGATTCTAAGTGAAATAAGTCACACAGAAAAAGAAACTTATCATAAGATATCACTTAGGAAGATCCTATAAACATGGCTACACTTGAACTGAGTTACGAAAGAGAACAATGTCTCATATTTAGAAAACACTCTTATGCCTGCTTAAGTGGGAAGGAGAGGTGGGGTGATGCATAAAACCAGAGTTTGATATAAGCACAGGTACCGTTCCAAAAACCAACTATGGAATAGTCAAGACCTACACCTTCCTCAGTGAAAGGGACTCAAAACCCCATATTTCCCGCAGAGGAATATATCTGACTAGTAAGAATCTTAAAACCTATGTATTGATATGTCTCTGTAAGGGAATCAAGTGTGTCTAGACTGGCATAAACATGGCAGCGAGAATCAGCTCAAGCCCACTATAAAAATGAATTTCATAAACAAAACAAAAAAACTGGGAAATTCTTTACAATTCCTTCAGGGTCCCTGATGAAACCTGGAATGACCCTATCTACAACGACAGCTGGATGTGGCAAAAGGAGGGACACTTGGGACTGAGAGGATTGGTGAGATTGGGTTTGCAAATGCAGACCCTTTAAATCACAAATGCCTGGCACCCATTCCATGGGCCCCAACTCTCCAGGTTGAAGTGAATATTACTCCAGCTATAACATGTACGGGAAACCTAGAGAACGGACACACTGTGAATACCAAAGGTTTCTAAAACTCAACGAATAGTCCCTCTCCTGGTGCTCCGCTTTGACTTTCCATCTGCTTTACTATCAACCTCCCAACTTGGAGAGACAGCCCCTTTAACCTCCTGGTTCACACACGTTGCCAATTTGGCAGAGGATGAAAGGGAAGAGGGAGAACCAATGAGAGAGTAGCTGTTCGGCATTTGGACGGGCACATATCACTGTAATTTCCCGGCAGGAAGAAGAATTAACCAAAGTCTCAGCCACCCACCGGGAACCAGTATAGGTCCTGAACCAAAATTTTGGACTTGCGGTCAGCTCACCAAAAACGAGTTGAAAAATGGAGCTCAGGGGCCCAGCAATTCACAAACTGGCCGAGTAATAAAGGACAACTATCGTCCAAAAATCTGTTGAGGGAAGGCAACGAGGCGGACTTGAAAGCGAGGCAGAATAGCAGGAAACAGATTTCAAGAGGTACGTTGGAATTGCCTTTAAAGCACAGGAAGAGGGGCACAACTTCGACAATGATGCACTTGTCCAAAAAGGGCGTATGCGTTTTCTCCTGAATATATTCAGGAGAAATCGCATACGCCCTTTTTGGCCAAGCAAGCAAGCGGGCAATGCAAATCTGCACTACAAAGAGGTACCACTTCCCACGGGTCAAAAGGGACATCCACAAAATGTGTAAAAACCAGAAAGGCAAGACAGGCCCTGGAGAACAGGGAGCCTTGTTATGCTGATGGGAGGGATGTAAATTGCCAACTGCCTCTCTGGAGGAATGCATTGTGTGCCCTAAAACAAGTAAAGAACAGAGCTACAGAGCCAAGGGCACTTCCAGTCTAGGGAATAAACCTTGGGAAAACTGAAAATCAATAAGACAGAGCCACCCCAACATTTAGGGCTGCACTGCTTACAAGGACCTCAACTTGGATACACATTAAGTATCACAGGAAATATAAAAATGGTTCTAAAAATTGTGGTACTTACGTACGATGGAATATCCCTCAGCCATGAAATCAATATCATAAGACCAGTAGCAGCAAAATAGGTGGATTCAGGTACGATCATTCTAAGTGAAATAAGTCACACAGAAAAAGAAACTTATCATAAGATATCACTTATGAAGATCCTATAAACATGGCGACACTTGAACTGAGTTAGGAAAGAGAACAGTGTCTAACATTTAGAAAACCCTCTTTTGCCTGCTTAAGGGGGAAGGAGAGGTGGGGTGATGCATAAAACCAGAGTTTGATATAAGCACAGGTACCGATCCAAAAACCAACTATGGAATAGACAAGACCTACACCTTCCTCAGTGAAAGGGACTCAAAACACCATATTTCCCGCAGAGGAATATATCTGACTAGTAAGAATCTTAAAACTTATGTATTGATATGTCTCCGTAAGGGAATCAAGTGTGTCTAGACTGGCATAAACATGGCAGCGAGAATCAGCTCAAGCCCACTATAAAAAGGAATTTCAAAAACAAAACAAAAAAACTGGGAAATTCTTTACAATTCGTTCAGGGTCCCTGATGAAACCTGGAACGACCCTATCTACAACGACAGCTGGATGTGGCATAAGGAGGGACACTTGGGACTGAGAGGATTGGTGAGATTGGTTGAGCAAATGCAGACCCTTTAAATCACAAATGCCTGGCACCCATTCCATGGGCGCCAACTCTGCAGGTTGAAGGGAATATTACTCCAGCTATAACATGTACGGGAAACCTAGAGAACGGACACACTGTGAATACGAAAGGTTTCTAAAACTCAACGAATAGTCCCTCTCCTGGTGCTCCGGTTTGACTTTTCATCTGCTTTACTATCATCCTCCCATCTTGGAGAGACAGCCCCTTTGTCCTCCTGTTTCACACAGGTTGCCAATTTGGCAGAGGATGAAAGGGAAGAGGGAGAACCAATGAGAGAGTAGCTGTTAGGCATTTGGACGGGCACATATCACTGTAATTTCCCGGCAGGAAGAAGAATTAACCAAAGTCTCAGCCACCCACCGGGAACCAGTATAGGTCCTGAACCAAAATTTTGGACTTGCGGTCAGCTCACCAAAAACGAGTTGAAAAATGGAGCTCAGGGGCACAGCAATTCACAAACTGGCCGAGTAATAAAAGACAACTATCGTCCAAAAATCTGTTGAGGGAAGGCAACGAGGCGGACTTCAAAGCGAAACAGAATAGCAGGAAACAGATTTCAAGAGGTACATTGGAATCGCCTTTAAAGCACAGGAAGAGGGGCACAACTTCGACAATGATGCACTTGACCAAAAAGGGCGTATGCGTTTTCTCCTGAATATATTCAGGAGAAAACGCATACGCCCTTTTTGGCCAAGCAAGCAAGCGGGCAATGCAAATCTGCACTACAAAGAAGTATCACTTCCCACTGGTCAAAAGGGACATCCACAAAATGTGTAAAAACCAGAAAGGCAAGACAGGCCCTGGAGAACAGGGAGCCTTGTTATGCTGATGGGCGGGATGTAAATTGCCAACTGCCTCTCTGGAGGAGTGCATTGTGTTCCCTAAAACCAGTAAACAACAGAGCTACAGAGCCAAGGGCACTTCCAGTCTAGGGAATATACCTTGGGAAAAGTGAAAATCAATAAGACAGAGCCACCCCATAATTAGGGCTGCACTGCTTACAAAGACCTCAACTTGGATACACCTTAAGTATCCCAGGAAATATAAAAATGGTTCAAAAATTGTTGTACTTATGTACGATGGAATATCCCTCAGCCATGAAATCAATGTCATAAGACCAGTAGCAGCAAAATGGGTGGATTCAGGTACGATGATTCTAAGTGAAATAAGTCACACAGAAAAAGAAACTTATCATAAGATATCACTTATGAAGATCCTGTAAACATGGCTACACTTGAACTGAGTTAGGAAAGAGAATAGTGTCTCACATTTAGAAAACACTCTTATGCCTGCTTAAGGGGGAAGGAGAGGTGGGGTGATGCATAAAACCAGAGTTTGATATAAGCACAGGTACCGTTCCGAAAACCAACTATGGAATAGACAAGACCTACACCTTCCTCAGTGAAAGGGACTCAAAACCCCATATTTCCCGCAGAGGAATATATCTGACTAGTAAGAATCTTAAAACCTATGTATTGATATGTCTCCATAAGGGAATCAAGTGTGTCTAGACTGGCATAAACATGGCAGCGAGAATCAGCTCAAGCCCACTATAAAAAGGAATTTCAAAAACAAAACAAAAAAACTGGGAAATTCTTTACAATTCCTTCAGGGTCCCTGATGAAACCTGGAATGACTCTATCTACAACGACAGCTGGATGTGGCATAAGGAGGGACACTTGGGACTGAGAGGATTGGTGAGATTGGGTTTGCAAATGCAGACCCTTTAAATCACAAATGCCTGGCACCCATTCCATGGGCCCCAACTCTCCAGGTTGAAGGGAATATTACTCCACCTATAACATGTACGAGAAACCTAGAGAACGGGCACACTGTGAACACGAAAGGTTTCTAAAACTCAACGAATAGTCCCTCTCCTGGTGCTCCGGTTTGACTTTCCATCTGCTTTACTATCAACCAACCAACTTGGAGAGACAGCCCATTTAACCTCCTGGTTCACACAGGATGCCAATTTGGCAGAGGATGAAAGGGAAGAGGGAGAACCAATGAGAGAGTAGCTGGTAGTCATTTGGACGGGCACATATCACTGTAATTTCCCGGCAGGAAGAAGAATTAACCAAAGTCTCAGCCACCCACCGGGAACCAGTATAGGTCCTGAACCAAAATTTTGGACTTGAGGTCAGCTCACCAAAAACGAGTTGAAAAATGGAGCTCAGGGGCACAGCAATTCACAAACTGGCCGAGTAATAAAGGACAACTATCGTCCCAAAATCTGTTGAGGGAAGGCAATGAGGCGGACTTGAATGCGAGGCTTAATAGCAGGAAACAGATTTCAAGAGGTACGATGGAATTGCGTTTAAAGCACAGGAAGAGGGGCACAACTTCAAAAATGATGCCCTTGTCCAAAAAGGGCGTATGCGTTTTCTCCTGAATATATTCAGGAGAAAACGCATACGCCCTTTTTGGCCAAGCAAGCAAGCGGGCAATGCAAATCTGCACTACAAAAAGTATCACTTCCCACAGGTCAAAAGGGACATCCACAAAATGTGTAAAAACCAGAAAGGCAAGACAGGCCCTGGAGAACAGGGAGCCTTGTTATGCTGATGGGCGGGATGTAAATTGCCAACTGCCTCTCTGGAGGAATGAATTGTGTTCCCTAAAAGAAGTAAAGAACAGAGCTACAGAGCCAAGGCCACTTCCAGTCTAGGGAATATACCTTGGGAAATCTGAAAATCAATAATACAGAGCCACCCCATAATAAGGGCTGCACTGCTTACAAAGACCTCAACTTGGATACACCTTAAGTATCCCAGGAAATATAAAAATGGTTCAAAAAATTGTGGTACTTACGTACGATGGAATATCCCTCAGCCATGAAATCAATGTCATAAGACCAGTAGCAGCAAAATGGGTGGATTCAGGTACGATGATTCTAAGTGAAATAAGTCACACAGAAAAAGAAACTTATCATAAGATATCACTTATGAAGATCCTATAAACATGGCTACACTTGAACTGAGTTAGGAAAGAGAACAGTGTCTCATATTTAGAAAACACTCTTATCCCTGCTTAAGGGGGAAGGAGAGGTGGGGTGATGCATAAAACCAGAGTTTGATATAAGCACAGGTACCGTTCCAAAAACCAACTATGGAATAGACAAGACCTACACCTTCCTCAGTGAAAGGGACTCAAAACCCCATATTTCCCGCAGAGGAATATATCTGACTAGTAAGAATCTTAAAACCTATGTATTGATATGTCTCCGTAAGGGAAACAAGTGTGTCTAGACAGGCATAAACATGGCAGCGAGAATCAGCTCAAACCCACTATAAAAAGGAATTTCAAAAACAAAACAAAAAAACTGGGAAATTCTTTACAATTCCTTCAGGGTCTCTGATGAAACCTGGAATGACCCTATCTACAACGACAGCTGGATGTGGCATAAGGAGGGACACTTGGGACAGAGACGATTGGTGAGATTGGGTGAGCAAATGCAGACCCTTTAAATCACAAATGCCTGGCACCCATTCCATGGGCCCCAACTCTCCTGGTTGAAGGGAATATTACTACAGCTATAACATGTACGGGAAACCTAGAGAACGGACACACTGTGAATACGAAAGGTTTCTAAAACTCAACGAATAGTCCCTCTCCTGGTGCTCCGGTTTAACTTTTCATCTGCTTTACTATCAACCTCCCATCTTGGAGAGACAGCCCCTTTGTCCTCCTGGTTCACACAGGTTGCCAATTTGGCAGAGGATGAAAGGGAAGAGGGAGAACCAATGAGAGAGTAGCTGTAAGGCATTTGGACGGGCACATATCACTGTAATTTCCCGGCAGGAAGAAGAATTAAACAAAGTCTCAGACACCCACCGGGAACCAGTATAGGTCCTGAACCAAAATTTTGGACTTGCTGTCAGCTCACCAAAATCGAGTTGAAAAATGGAGCTCAGGGGCACAGCAATTCACAAACTGGCCGAGTAATAAAAGACAACTATCGTCCAAAAATCTGTTGAGCGAAGGCAACGAGGCGGACTTGAAAGCAAGGCATAATAGCAGGAAACAGATTTCAAGAGGTACGTTGGAATCGCCTTTAAAGCACAGGAAGTGGGGCACAACTTCGACAATGATGCACTTGGCCAAAAAGGGCGTATGCGTTTTCTCCTGAATATATTCAGGAGAAAACGCATACGCCCTTTTTGGCCAAGCAAGCAAGCGGGCAATGCAAATCTGCACTACAAAGAAGTATCACTTCCCACCGGTCAAAAGGGACATCCACAAAATGTGTAAAAACCAGAAAGGCAAGACAGGCCCTGGAGAACAGGGAGCCTTGTTATGCTGATGGGCGGGATGTAAATTGCCAACTGCCTCTCTGGAGGAGTGCATTGTGTTCCCTAAAACAAGTAAACAACAGAGCTACAGAGCCAAGGGAACTTCCAGTCTAGGGAATATACCTTGGGAAAACTGAAAATCAATAAGACTGAGAGACCCCAAAATTTAGGGCTTCACTGCTTACAAGGACCTCAACTTGGATACACATTAAGTATCCCAGGAAATATAAAAATGGTTCAAAAAATTGTGGTACTTACATACGATGGAATATCCCTCAACCATGAAATCAATGTCATAAGACCAGTAGCAGCAAAATGGGTGGATTCAGGTACGATGATTCTAAGTGAAATAAGTCACACAGAAAAAGAAACTTATCATAAGATATCACTTATGAAGATCCTATAAACATGGCGACACTTGAACTGAGATAGGAAAGAGAACAGTGTCTCATATTTAGAAAACACTCTTATGCCTGCTTAAGGGGGAAGGAAAGGTGGGGTGATGCATAAAACCAGAGTTTGATATAAGCACAGGTACCGTTCCAAAAACCAACTATGGAATAGACAAGACCTACACCTTCCTCAGTGAAAGGGACTTAAAACACCATATTTCCCGCAGAGGAATATATCTGACTAGTAAGAATATTAAAACCTATGTATTGATATTTCTCCATAAGGGAAACAAGTGTGTCTAGACTGGCATAAACATGGCAGCGAGAATCAGCTCAAACGCACTATAAAAAGGAATTTCAAAAACAAAACAAAAAAACTGGGAAATTCTTTACAATTCCTTCAGGGTATCTGATGAAACCTGGAATGACCCTATCTACAACGACAGCTGGATGTGGCATAAGGCTGGACACTTGGGACTGAGAGAATTGGTGAGATTGGGTGAGCAAATGCAGACCCTTCAAATCACAAATGCCTGGCACGCGTTCCATGGGCCCCAACTCTCCAGGTTGAAGGGAATATTACTCCAGCTATAACATGTACGGGAAACCTAGAGAATGGACACACTGTGAATACGAAAGGTTTCTAAAACTCAACGAATAGTCCCTCTGCTGGTGCTCCGGTTTGACTTTCCATCTGCTTTACTATCAACCTCCCAACTCGGAGAGACCGCCCCTTTAACCTCCTGCTTCACACACGTTGCCAATTTGGCAGAGGATGAAAGTGAAGAGGGAGAACCAATGAGAGAGTAGCTGTTAGGCATTTGGACGGGCACATATCACTGTAATTTCCCGGCAGGAAGAAGAATTAACCAAAGTCTCAGCCACCCACCGGGAACCAGTATAGGTCCTGAACCAAAATTTTGGACTTGCAGTCAGCTCACCAAAAACGAGTTGAAAAATGGAGCTCAGGGGCACAGCAATTCACAAACTGGCCGAGTAATAAAGGACAACTATCGTCCAAAAATCTATTGAGGGAAGGCAACGAGGCGGACTTGAAAGCGAGGCAGAATAGCAGGAAACAGATTTCAAGAGGTACGTTGGAATCGCCTTTAAAGCACAGGAAGAAGGGCACAACTTCGACAATGATGCCCTTGGCCAAAAAGGGCGTATGCGTTTTCTCCTGAATATATTCAGGAGAAAACGCATACGCCCTTTTTGGCCAAGCAAGCAAGCGGGCAATGCAAATCTGCACTACAAAGAAGTATCACTTCCCACCGGTCAAAAGGGACATCCACAAAATGTGTAAAAACCAGAAAGGCAAGGCAGGCCCTGGAGAACAGGGAGCCTTGTTATGCTGATGGGCGGGATGTAAATTGCCAACTGCCTCTCTGGAGGAGTGCATTGTGTTCCCTAAAACAAGTAAAGAACAGAGCTACAGAGCCAAGGGCACTTCCAGTCTAGGGAATATACCTTGGGAAAACTGAAAATCAATAATACAGAGCCACCCCAAAATTAGGGCTGCACTGCTTACAAAGACCTCAACTTGGATACACCTTAAGTATCCCAGGAAATATAAAAATGCTTCAAAAAATTGTGGTACTTACGTACGATGGAATATCCCTCAGCCATGAAATCAATGCCATAAGACCAGTAGCAGCAAAATGGGTGGATTCAGGTACGATGATTCTAAGTGAAATAAGTCACACAGAAAAAGAAAATATCATAAGATATCACTTATGAAGATCCTGTAAACATGGCTACAATTGAACTGAGTTAGGAAATAGAACAGTGTCTCTCATTTAGAAAACACTCTTATGCCTGCTTATGGGGGAAGGAGAGGTGGGGTGATGCATACAACCAGAGTTTGATATAAGCACACGTACCGTTCCAAAAACCAACTATGGAATAGACAAGACCTACACCTTCCTCAGTGAAAGGGACTCAAAACACCATATTTCCCGCAGAGGAATATATCTGACTAGTAAGAATCTTAAAACCTTTGTATTGATATGTCTCCGTAAGGGAATCAAGTGTGTCTAGACTGGCATAAACATGGCAGCGAGAATCAGCTCAAACCCAGTATAAAAAGGAATTTCAAAAACAAAACCAAAAAACTGGGAAATTCTTTACAATTCCTTCAGGGTCTCTGATGAAACCGGAATGACCCTATCTACAACGACAGCTGGATGTGGCATAAGGCTGGACACTTGGGACTGAGACGATTGGTGAGATTGGGTGAGCAAATGCAGACCCTTTAAAGCACAAATGCTTGGCACCCATTCCATGAGTCCCAACTCTCCAGGTTGAAGGGAATATTACTACAGCTATAACATGTACGGGAAACCTAGAGAACGGACACACTGTGAATACGAAAGGTTTCTAAAACTCAACGAATAGTCCCTGTCCTGGTGCTCCGGTTTGACTTTCCATCTGCTTTAGTATCAACCTCCCAACTTGGAGAGACAGCCCCTTTAACCTCCTGGTTCGCACAGGTTGCCAATTTGGCAGAGGATGAAAGGGAAGAGGGAGAACCAATGAGAGAATAGCTGTTAGGCATTTGGACGGGCATATATCACTCTAACTTCCCGGCAGGAAGAAGAATTAACCAAAGTCTCAGCCCCCCACCGGAAACCAGCATAGGTCCTAAACCAAAATTTTGGACTTGCGGTCAGCTCACCAAAAACGAGTTGAAAAATGGAGCTCAGGGGCACAGCAATTCACAAACTGGCAGAGTAATAAAGGACAACTATCGTCAAAAATCTGTTGAGGGAAGGCAACGAGGCGGACTTGAAAGCAAGGCAGAATAGCAGGAAACAGATTTCAAGAGGTACGTTGGAATCGCCTTTAAAGCACAGGAAGAGGGGCACAACTTCGACAATGATGCACTTGGCCAAAAAGGTCGTATGCGTTTTCTCCTGAATATATTCAGGAGAAAATGCATATGCACATTTTGGCCAAGCAAGCAGGCGGGCAATGCAAATCTGCACTATAAAGAAGTATCACTTCCCACCAGTCAAAAGGGACATCCACAAAATATGTAAAAACCAGAAAGGCAAGACAGGCCCTGGAGAACAGGGAGCCTTGTTATGCTGATGGGCGGGATGTAAATTGCCAACTGCCTAACTGGAGGAGTACATTGTGTTCCCTAAAACAAGTAAAGAACAGAGCTACAGAGCCAAGGGCACTTCCAGTCTAGGGAATATACTTTGGGGAAACTGAAAATCAATAAAACAGACCCACGCCAAAATTTAGGGCTGCACTGCTAACAAGGACCTCAACTTGGGTACACTTTAAATATCCCAGGAAATATAAAAATGGTTCAAAATATTGTGGTACCTACGTATGATGGAATATCCCTCAGCCATGACATCAATGTCATAAGACCAGTAGCAGCAAAATGGGTGGATTCAGGTACGATCATTCTAAGTGAAATAAGTCACACAGAAAAAGAAACTTATCATAAGATATCACTTATGAAGATCGTATAAACATGGCTACACTTGAACAGAGTTAGGAAAGAGAACAGTGTCTCATATTTAGAAAACACTCTTATGCCTGCTTAAGGGGGAAGGAGAGGTGGGGTGATGCATAAAACCAGAGTTTGATATAAGCACAGGTACCGTTCCAAAAACCAACTATGGAATAGACAAGACCTACACCTTCCTCAGTGAAAGGGACTCAAAACACCATATTTCCCGCAGAGGAATATATCTGACTAGTAAGAATCTTAAAACTTATGTATTGATATGTCTCCGTAAGGGAATCAAGTGTGTCTAGACTGGCATAAACATGGCAGCGAGAATCAGCTCAAGCCCACTATAAAAAGGAATTTCAAAAACAAAACAAAAAAACTGGGAAATTCTTTACAATTCCTTCAGGGTCCCTGATGAAACCTGGAACGACCCTATCTACAACGACAGCTGGATGTGGCATAAGGAGGGACACTTGGGACTGAGAGGATTGGTGTGATTGGTTGAGCAAATGCAGACCCTTTAAATCACAAATGCCTGGCACCCATTCCATGGGCGCCAACTCTGCAGGTTGAAGGGAATATTACTCCAGCTATAACATGTACGGGAAACCTAGAGAACGGACACACTGTGAATACGAAAGGTTTCTAAAACTCAACGAATAGTCCCTCTCCTGGTGCTCCGGTTTGACTTTTCATCTGCTTTACTATCATCCTCCCATCTTGGAGAGACAGCCCCTTTGTCCTCCTGTTTCACACAGGTTGCCAATTTGGCAGAGGATGAAAGGGAAGAGGGAGAACCAATGAGAGAGTAGCGGTTAGGCATTTGGACGGGCACATATCACTGTAATTTCCCGGCAGGAAGAAGAATTAAACAAAGTCTCAGACACCCACCGGGAACCAGTATAGGTCCTGAACCAAAATTTTGGACTTGCAGTCAGCTCACCAAAAACGAGTTGAAAAATGGAGCTCAGGGGCACAGCAATTCACAAACTGGCCGAGTAATAAAGGACAACTATCGTCCAAAAATCTATTGAGGGAAGGCAACGAGGCGGACTTGAAAGCGAGGCAGAATAGCAGGAAACAGATTTCAAGAGGTACGTTGGAATCGCCTTTAAAGCACAGGAAGAAGGGCACAACTTCGACAATGATGCCCTTGGCCAAAAAGGGCGTATGCGTTTTCTCCTGAATATATTCAGGAGAAAACGCATACGCCCTTTTTGGCCAAGCAAGCAAGCGGGCAATGCAAATCTGCACTACAAAGAAGTATCACTTCCCACCGGTCAAAAGGGACATCCACAAAATGTGTAAAAACCAGAAAGGCAAGGCAGGCCCTGGAGAACAGGGAGCCTTGTTATGCTGATGGGCGGGATGTAAATTGCCAACTGCCTCTCTGGAGGAGTGCATTGTGTTCCCTAAAACAAGTAAAGAACAGAGCTACAGAGCCAAGGGCACTTCCAGTCTAGGGAATATACCTTGGGAAAACTGAAAATCAATAATACAGAGCCACCCCAAAATTAGGGCTGCACTGCTTACAAAGACCTCAACTTGGATACACCTTAAGTATCCCAGGAAATATAAAAATGCTTCAAAAAATTGTGGTACTTACGTACGATGGAATATCCCTCAGCCATGAAATCAATGCCATAAGACCAGTAGCAGCAAAATGGGTGGATTCAGGTACGATGATTCTAAGTGAAATAAGTCACACAGAAAAAGAAAATATCATAAGATATCACTTATGAAGATCCTGTAAACATGGCTACAATTGAACTGAGTTAGGAAATAGAACAGTGTCTCTCATTTAGAAAACACTCTTATGCCTGCTTATGGGGGAAGGAGAGGTGGGGTGATGCATACAACCAGAGTTTGATATAAGCACACGTACCGTTCCAAAAACCAACTATGGAATAGACAAGACCTACACCTTCCTCAGTGAAAGGGACTCAAAACACCATATTTCCCGCAGAGGAATATATCTGACTAGTAAGAATCTTAAAACCTTTGTATTGATATGTCTCCGTAAGGGAATCAAGTGTGTCTAGACTGGCATAAACATGGCAGCGAGAATCAGCTCAAACCCAGTATAAAAAGGAATTTCAAAAACAAAACCAAAAAACTGGGAAATTCTTTACAATTCCTTCAGGGTCTCTGATGAAACCGGAATGACCCTATCTACAACGACAGCTGGATGTGGCATAAGGCTGGACACTTGGGACTGAGACGATTGGTGAGATTGGGTGAGCAAATGCAGACCCTTTAAAGCACAAATGCTTGGCACCCATTCCATGAGTCCCAACTCTCCAGGTTGAAGGGAATATTACTACAGCTATAACATGTACGGGAAACCTAGAGAACGGACACACTGTGAATACGAAAGGTTTCTAAAACTCAACGAATAGTCCCTGTCCTGGTGCTCCGGTTTGACTTTCCATCTGCTTTAGTATCAACCTCCCAACTTGGAGAGACAGCCCCTTTAACCTCCTGGTTCGCACAGGTTGCCAATTTGGCAGAGGATGAAAGGGAAGAGGGAGAACCAATGAGAGAATAGCTGTTAGGCATTTGGACGGGCATATATCACTCTAACTTCCCGGCAGGAAGAAGAATTAACCAAAGTCTCAGCCCCCCACCGGAAACCAGCATAGGTCCTAAACCAAAATTTTGGACTTGCGGTCAGCTCACCAAAAACGAGTTGAAAAATGGAGCTCAGGGGCACAGCAATTCACAAACTGGCAGAGTAATAAAGGACAACTATCGTCAAAAATCTGTTGAGGGAAGGCAACGAGGCGGACTTGAAAGCAAGGCAGAATAGCAGGAAACAGATTTCAAGAGGTACGTTGGAATCGCCTTTAAAGCACAGGAAGAGGGGCACAACTTCGACAATGATGCACTTGGCCAAAAAGGTCGTATGCGTTTTCTCCTGAATATATTCAGGAGAAAATGCATATGCACATTTTGGCCAAGCAAGCAGGCGGGCAATGCAAATCTGCACTATAAAGAAGTATCACTTCCCACCAGTCAAAAGGGACATCCACAAAATATGTAAAAACCAGAAAGGCAAGACAGGCCCTGGAGAACAGGGAGCCTTGTTATGCTGATGGGCGGGATGTAAATTGCCAACTGCCTAACTGGAGGAGTACATTGTGTTCCCTAAAACAAGTAAAGAACAGAGCTACAGAGCCAAGGGCACTTCCAGTCTAGGGAATATACTTTGGGGAAACTGAAAATCAATAAAACAGACCCACGCCAAAATTTAGGGCTGCACTGCTAACAAGGACCTCAACTTGGGTACACTTTAAATATCCCAGGAAATATAAAAATGGTTCAAAATATTGTGGTACCTACGTATGATGGAATATCCCTCAGCCATGACATCAATGTCATAAGACCAGTAGCAGCAAAATGGGTGGATTCAGGTACGATCATTCTAAGTGAAATAAGTCACACAGAAAAAGAAACTTATCATAAGATATCACTTATGAAGATCGTATAAACATGGCTACACTTGAACAGAGTTAGGAAAGAGAACAGTGTCTCATATTTAGAAAACACTCTTATGCCTGCTTAAGGGGGAAGGAGAGGTGGGGTGATGCATAAAACCAGAGTTTGATATAAGCACAGGTACCGTTCCAAAAACCAACTATGGAATAGACAAGACCTACACCTTCCTCAGTGAAAGGGACTCAAAACACCATATTTCCCGCAGAGGAATATATCTGACTAGTAAGAATCTTAAAACTTATGTATTGATATGTCTCCGTAAGGGAATCAAGTGTGTCTAGACTGGCATAAACATGGCAGCGAGAATCAGCTCAAGCCCACTATAAAAAGGAATTTCAAAAACAAAACAAAAAAACTGGGAAATTCTTTACAATTCCTTCAGGGTCCCTGATGAAACCTGGAATGACCCTATCTACAACGACAGCTGGATGTGGCATAAGGAGGGACACTTGGGACTGAGAGGATTGGTGAGATTGGTTGAGCAAATGCAGACCCTTTAAATCACAAATGCCTGGCACCCATTCCATGGGCGCCAACTCTGCAGGTTGAAGGGAATATTACTCCAGCTATAACATGTACGGGAAACCTAGAGAACGGACACACTGTGAATACGAAAGGTTTCTAAAACTCAACGAATAGTCCCTCTCCTGGTGCTCCGGTTTGACTTTTCATCTGCTTTACTATCATCCTCCCATCTTGGAGAGACAGCCCCTTTGTCCTCCTGTTTCACACAGGTTGCCAATTTGGCAGAGGATGAAAGGGAAGAGGGAGAACCAATGAGAGAGTAGCGGTTAGGCATTTGGACGGGCACATATCACTGTAATTTCCCGGCAGGAAGAAGAATTAAACAAAGTCTCAGACACCCACCGGGAACCAGTATAGGTCCTGAACCAAAATTTTGGACTTGCGGTCAGCTCACCAAAAACGAGTTGAAAAATGGAGCTCAGGGGCACAGCAATTCACAAACTGGCCGAGTAATAAAAGACAACTATCGTCCAAAAATCTGTTGAGGGAAGGCAACGAGGCGGACTTCAAAGCGAGGCAGAATAGCAGGAAACAGATTTCAAGAGGTACATTGGAATCGCCTTTAAAGCACAGGAAGAGGGGCACAACTTCGACAATGATGCACTTGACCAAAAAGGGCGTATGCGTTTTCTCCTGAATATATTCAGGAGAAAACGCATACGCCCTTTTTGGCCAAGCAAGCAAGCGGGCAATGCAAATCTGCACTACAAAGAAGTATCACTTCCCACTGGTCAAAAGGGACATCCACAAAATGTGTAAAAACCAGAAAGGCAAGACAGGCCCTGGAGAACAGGGAGCCTTGTTATGCTGATGGGCGGGATGTAAATTGCCAACTGCCTCTCTGGAGGAGTGCATTGTGTTCCCTAAAACCAGTAAACAACAGAGCTACAGAGCCAAGGGCACTTCCAGTCTAGGGAATATACCTTGGGAAAAGTGAAAATCAATAAGACAGAGCCACCCCATAATTAGGGCTGCACTGCTTACAAAGACCTCAACTTGGATACACCTTAAGTATCCCAGGAAATATAAAAATGGTTCAAAAATTGTTGTACTTATGTACGATGGAATATCCCTCAGCCATGAAATCAATGTCATAAGACCAGTAGCAGCAAAATGGGTGGATTCAGGTACGATGATTCTAAGTGAAATAAGTCACACAGAAAAAGAAACTTATCATAAGATATCACTTATGAAGATCCTGTAAACATGGCTACACTTGAACTGAGTTAGGAAAGAGAATAGTGTCTCACATTTAGAAAACACTCTTATGCCTGCTTAAGGGGGAAGGAGAGGTGGGGTGATGCATAAAACCAGAGTTTGATATAAGCACAGGTACCGTTCCAAAAACCAACTATGGAATAGACAAGACCTACACCTTCCTCAGTGAAAGGGACTCAAAACCCCATATTTCCCGCAGAGGAATATATCTGACTAGTAAGAATCTTAAAACCTATGTATTGATATGTCTCCATAAGGGAATCAAGTGTGTCTAGACTGGCATAAACATGGCAGCGAGAATCAGCTCAAGCCCACTATAAAACGGAATTTCAAAAACAAAACAAAAAAACTGGGAAATTCTTTACAATTCCTTCAGGGTCCCTGATGAAACCTGGAATGACTCTATCTACAACGACAGCTGGATGTGGCATAAGGAGGGACACTTGGGACTGAGAGGATTGGTGAGATTGGTTAAGCAAATGCAGACCCTTTAAATCACAAATGCCTGGCACCCATTCCATGGGCGCCAACTCTGCAGGTTGAAGGGAATATTACTCCAGCTATAACATGTACGGGAAACCTAGAGAACGGACACACTGTGAATACGAAAGGTTTCTAAAACTCAACGAATAGTCCCTCTCCTGGTGCTCCGGTTTGACTTTTCATCTGCTTTACTATCATCCTCCCATCTTGGAGAGACAGCCCCTTTGTCCTCCTGTTTCACACAGGTTGCCAATTTGGCAGAGGATGAAAGGGAAGAGGGAGAACCAATGAGAGAGTAGCTGTTAGGCATTTGGACGGGCACATATCACTGTAATTTCCCGGCAGGAAGAAGAATTAACCAAAGTCTCAGCCACCCACCGGGAACCAGTATAGGTCCTGAACCAAAATTTTGGACTTGCGGTCAGCTCACCAAAAACGAGTTGAAAAATGGAGCTCAGGGGCACAGCAATTCACAAACTGGCCGAGTAATAAAAGACAACTATCGTCCAAAAATCTGTTGAGGGAAGGCAACGAGGCGGACTTCAAAGCGAGGCAGAATAGCAGGAAACAGATTTCAAGAGGTACATTGGAATCGCCTTTAAAGCACAGGAAGAGGGGCACAACTTCGACAATGATGCACTTGACCAAAAAGGGCGTATGCGTTTTCTCCTGAATATATTCAGGAGAAAACGCATACGCCCTTTTTGGCCAAGCAAGCAAGCGGGCAATGCAAATCTGCACTACAAAGAAGTATCACTTCCCACTGGTCAAAAGGGACATCCACAAAATGTGTAAAAACCAGAAAGGCAAGACAGGCCCTGGAGAACAGGGAGCCTTGTTATGCTGATGGGCGGGATGTAAATTGCCAACTGCCTCTCTGGAGGAGTGCATTGTGTTCCCAAAACCAGTAAACAACAGAGCTACAGAGCCAAGGGCACTTCCAGTCTAGGGAATATACCTTGGGAAAAGTGAAAATCAATAAGACAGAGCCACCCCATAATTAGGGCTGCACTGCTTACAAAGACCTCAACTTGGATACACCTTAAGTATCCCAGGAAATATAAAAATGGTTCAAAAATTGTTGTACTTATGTACGATGGAATATCCCTCAGCCATGAAATCAATGTCATAAGACCAGTAGCAGCAAAATGGGTGGATTCAGGTACGATGATTCTAAGTGAAATAAGTCACACAGAAAAAGAAACTTATCATAAGATATCACTTATGAAGATCCTGTAAACATGGCTACACTTGAACTGAGTTAGGAAAGAGAATAGTGTCTCACATTTAGAAAACACTCTTATGCCTGCTTAAGGGGGAAGGAGAGGTGGGGTGATGCATAAAACCAGAGTTTGATATAAGCACAGGTACCGTTCCAAAAACCAACTATGGAATAGACAAGACCTACACCTTCCTCAGTGAAAGGGACTCAAAACCCCATATTTCCCGCAGAGGAATATATCTGACTAGTAAGAATCTTAAAACCTATGTATTGATATGTCTCCATAAGGGAATCAAGTGTGTCTAGACTGGCATAAACATGGCAGCGAGAATCAGCTCAAGCCCACTATAAAAAGGAATTTCAAAAACAAAACAAAAAAACTGGGAAATTCTTTACAATTCCTTCAGGGTCCCTGATGAAACCTGGAATGACTCTATCTACAACGACAGCTGGATGTGGCATAAGGAGGGACACTTGGGACTGAGAGGATTGGTGAGATTGGTTGAGCAAATGCAGACCCTTTAAATCACAAATGCCTGGCACCCATTCCATGGGCGCCAACTCTGCAGGTTGAAGGGAATATTACTCCAGCTATAACATGTACGGGAAACCTAGAGAACGGACACACTGTGAATACGAAAGGTTTCTAAAACTCAACGAATAGTCCCTCTCCTGGTGCTCCGGTTTGACTTTTCATCTGCTTTACTATCATCCTCCCATCTTGGAGAGACAGCCCCTTTGTCCTCCTGTTTCACACAGGTTTCCAATTTGGCAGAGGATGAAAGGGAAGAGGGAGAACCAATGAGAGAGTAGCTGTTAGGCATTTGGACGGGCACATATCACTGTAATTTCCCGGCAGGAAGAAGAATTAACCAAAGTCTCAGCCACCCACCGGGAACCAGTATAGGTCCTGAACCAAAATTTTGGACTTGCGGTCAGCTCACCAAAAACGAGTTGAAAAATGGAGCTCAGGGGCACAGCAATTCACAAACTGGCCGAGTAATAAAAGACAACTATCGTCCAAAAATCTGTTGAGGGAAGGCAACGAGGCGGACTTCAAAGCGAGGCAGAATAGCAGGAAACAGATTTCAAGAGGTACATTGGAATCGCCTTTAAAGCACAGGAAGAGGGGCACAACTTCGACAATGATGCACTTGACCAAAAAGGGCGTATGCGTTTTCTCCTGAATATATTCAGGAGAAAACGCATACGCCCTTTTTGGCCAAGCAAGCAAGCGGGCAATGCAAATCTGCACTACAAAGAAGTATCACTTCCCACTGGTCAAAAGGGACATCCACAAAATGTGTAAAAACCAGAAAGGCAAGACAGGCCCTGGAGAACAGGGAGCCTTGTTATGCTGATGGGCGGGATGTAAATTGCCAACTGCCTCTCTGGAGGAGTGCATTGTGTTCCCTAAAACCAGTAAACAACAGAGCTACAGAGCCAAGGGCACTTCCAGTCTAGGGAATATACCTTGGGAAAAGTGAAAATCAATAAGAGAGAGCCACCCCATAATTAGGGCTGCACTGCTTACAAAGACCTCAACTGGGATACAACTTAAGTATCCCAGGAAATATAAAAATGGTTCAAAAATTGTTGTACTTATGTACGATGGAATATCCCTCAGCCATGAAATCAATGTCATAAGACCAGTAGCAGCAAAATGGGTGGATTCAGGTACGATGATTCTAAGTGAAATAAGTCACACAGAAAAAGAAACTTATCATAAGATATCACTTATGAAGATCCTGTAAACATGGCTACACTTGAACTGAGTTAGGAAAGAGAATAGTGTCTCACATTTAGAAAACACTCTTATGCCTGCTTAAGGGGGAAGGAGAGGTGGGGTGATGCATAAAACCAGAGTTTGATATAAGCACAGGTACCGTTCCAAAAACCAACTATGGATTAGACAAGACCTACACCTTCCTAAGTGAAAGGGACTTAAAACCCCATATTTCCCGCAGAGGAATATATCTGACTAGTAAGAATCTTAAAACCTATGTATTGATATGTCTCCATTAGGGAATCAAGTGTGTCTAGACTGGCATAAACATGGCAGTGAGAATCAGCTCAAACCCACTATAAAAAGGAATTTCAAAAACAAAATAAAAAACTGGGAAATTCTTTACAATTCCTTCAGAGACTCTGATGAAACCTGGAATGACCCTATCTACAACGACAGCTGGATGTGGCATAAGGAGGGAAACTTGAGACTGAGACGATTTGTGAGATTGGGTGAGCAAATGCAGACCCTTTAAAGCAATAATGGACGGCACCCATTTCATGGGTCCGAACTCTCCAGGTTGAAGGGAATATTACTACAGCTATAACATGTACGGGAAAACTAGAGAACGGACACACTGTGAATACGAAAGGTTTCTAAAACTGAACGAATAGTCCCTCTCCTGGTGCTCCAGTTTGACTTTCCATCTGCTTTACTATCAACCTCCCAACTTGGAGAGACAGCCCCTTTAAACTCCTGGTTCGCACAGGTTGCCAATTTGGCAGAGGATGAAAGGGAAGAGGGAGAACCAATGAGACAGAAGCTGTTAGGCATTTGGACGGGCTCATATCACTCTAATTTCCCGGCAGGAAGAAGAATTAACCAAAGTCTCAGCCCCCCACCGGGAATCAGCATAGGTCCTGAACCAAAATGTTGGACTTGCGGTCAGCTCACCAAAATCGAGTTGAAAAATGGAGCTCAGGGGCACAGCAATTCACAAACTGGCCGAGTAATAAAGAACAACTATCGTCCAAAAATCTGTTGAGGGAAGGCAACGCGGCAGACTTGAAAGCGAGGCAGGATAGCAGGAAACAGATTTCAAGAGGTACGTTGGAATCGCCTTTAAAGCACAGGAAGAGGGGCACAACTTCGACAATGATGCACTTGGCCAAAAAGGGCGTATGTGTTTTCTCCTGAATATATTCAGGAGAAAACGCATACGCCCTTTTTGGCCAAGCAAGCAAGCGGGCAATGCAAATCTGCACTACAAAGAAGTATCACCTCCCACCGGTCAAAACGGACATCCACAAAATGTGTAAAAACCAGAAAGGCAAGACAGGCCCTGGAGAACAGGGAGCCTTGTTATGCTGATGGGTGGGATGTAAATTGCCAAATGCCTCTCTGGAGGAGTACATTGTGTTCCCTAAAACAAGTAAAGAACAGAGCTACAGAGCCAAGGGCACTTCCAGTCTAGGGAATATACTTTGGGAAAACTGAAAATCAATAAGACAGAGCCACCCCAAAATTTAGGGCTGCACTGCTTATAAGGACCTCAACTTGGGTACACCTTAAATATCCCAGGAAATATAAAAATGGTTCAAAAAATTGTGGTACTTACGTACGATGGAATATCCCTCAGCCATGAAATCAATGTCATAAGACCAGTAGCAGCAAAATGGGTGGATTCAGGTACGATGATTCTAAGTGAAATAAGTCACACAGAAAAAGAAACTTATCATAAGATATCACTTATGAAGATCCTGTAAACATGGCTACAATTCAACTGAGTTAGGAAATAGAACAGTGTCTCTCATTTAGAAAACACTCTTATGCCTGCTTATGGGGGAAGGAGAGGTGGGCTGATGCATACAACCAGAGTTTGATATAAGCACACGTACCGTTCCAAAAACCAACTATGGAATAGACAAGACCTACACCTTCCTCAGTGAAAGGGACTCAAAACACCATATTTCCCGCAGAGGAATATATCTGACTAGTAAGAATCTTAAAACCTATGTATTGATATGTCTCCGTAAGGGAATCAAGTGTGTCTAGACTGGCATAAACATGGCAGCGAGAATCAGCTCAAACCCACTATAAAAAGGAATTTCAAAAACAAAACAAAAAAACTGGGAAATTCTTTACAATTCCTTCAGGGTCTCTGATGAAACCTGGAATGACCCTATCTACAATGACAGCTGGATGTGGCATAAGGAGGGACAGTTGGGACTGAGACGATTGGTGAGATTGGGTGAGCAAATGCAGACCCTTTAAATCACAAATGCCTGGCACCCATTCCATGGGCCCCAACTCTCCAGGTTGAAGGGAATATTACTACAGCTATAACATGTACGGGAAACCTAGAGAACGGGCACACTCTGAATACGAAAGGTTTCTAAAACTCAACGAATAGTCCCTCTCCTGGTGCTCCGGTTTGACTTTCCATCTGCTTTACCATCAACCAACCAACTTGGAGAGACAGCCCATTTAAACTCCTGGTTCACACAGGTTGCCAATTTGGCAGAGGATGAAAGGGAAGAGGGAGAACCAATGAGAGAGTAGCTGGTAGGCATTTGGACGGGCAAATATCACTGTAATTTCCCGGCAGGAAGAAGAATTAACCAAAGTCTCAGCCACCCACCGGGAACCAGTATAGGTCCTGAACCAAAATTTTGGACTTGCGGTCAGCTCACCAAAAACGAGTTGAAAAATGGAGCTCAGGGGCACAGCAATTCACAAACTGGCCGAGTAATAAAGGACAACTATCGTCCAAAAATCTGTTGAGGGAAGGCAACGAGGCGGACTTGAATGCGAGGCTTAATAGCAGGAAACAGATTTCAAGAGGTACGATGGAATTGCATTTAAAGCACAGGAAGAGGGGCACAACTTCGACAATGATGCACTTGGCCAAAAAGGGCGTATGCGTTTTCTCCTGAATATATTCAGGACAAAACGCATACGCCCTTTTTGGCCAAGCAAGCAAGCGGGCAATGCAAATCTGCACTACAAAGAAGTATCACTTCCCACAGGTCAAAAGGGACATCCACAAAATGTGTAAAAACCAGAAAGGCAAGACAGGCCCTGGAGAACAGGGAGCCTTGTTATGCTGATGGGCGGGATGTAAATTGCCAACTGCCTCTCTGGAGGAATGCATTGTGTTCCCTAAAAGAAGTAAAGAACAGAGCTACAGAGCCAAGGGCACTTCCAGTCTAGGGAATATACCTTGGGAAATCTGAAAATCAATAATACAGAGCCACCCCAAAATAAGGGCTGCACTGCTTACAAAGACCTCAACTTGGATACACCTTAAGTATCCCAGGAAATATAAAAATGGTTCAAAAAATTGTGGTACTTACGTACGATGGAATATCCCTCAGCCATGAAATCAATGTCATAAGACCAGTAGCAGCAAAATGGGTGGATTCAGGTACGATGATTCTAAGTGAAATAAGTCACACAGAAAAAGAAACTTATCATAAGATATAACTTATGATGATCCTGTAAACATGGCTACACTTGAACTGAGTTAGGAAAGAGAACAGTGTCTCATATTTAGAAAACACACTTATGCCTGCTTAAGGGGGAAGGAGAGGTGGGGTGATGCATAAAACCAGAGTTTGATATAAGCACAGGTACCGTTCCAAAAACCAACTATGGAATAGGCAAGACCTACACCTTCCTCAGTGAAAGGGACTCAAAACCCCATATTTCCCGCAGAGGAATATATCTGACTAGTAAGAATCTTAAAACCTATGTATTGATATGTCTCCATAAGGGAATCAAGTGTGTCTAGACTGGCATAAACATGGCAGCGAGAATCAGCTCAAGCCCACTATAAAAAGGAATTTCAAAAACAAAACAAAAAAACTGGGAAATTCTTTACAATTCCTTCAGGGTCCCTGATGAAACCTGGAATGACACTATCTACAACGACAGCTGGATGTGGCATAAGGAGGGACACTTGGGACTGAGAGGATTGGTGAGATTGGGTTTGCAAATGCAGACCCTTTAAATCACAAATGCCTGGCACCCATTCCATGGGCCCCAACTCTCCAGGTTGAAGGGAATATTACTCCAGCTATAACATGTACGGGAAACCTAGAGAACGGGCACACTGTGAACACGAAAGGTTTCTAAAACTCAACGAATAGTCCCTCTCCTGGTGCTCCGGTTTGACTTTCCATCTGCTTTACTATCAACCAACCAACGTGGAGAGACAGCCCATTTAACCTCCTGGTTCACACAGGATGCCAATTTGGCAGAGGAAGAAAGGGAAGAGGGAGAACCAATGAGAGAGTAGCTGGTAGTCATTTGGACCGGCACATATCACTGTAATTTCCAGGCAGGAAGAAGAATTAACCAAAGTCTCAGCCACCCACCGGGAACCAGTATAGGTCCTGAACCAAAATTTTGGACTTGAGGTCAGCTCACCAAAAACGAGTTGAAAAATGGAGCTCAGGGGCACAGCAATTCACAAACTGGCCGAGTAATAAAGGACAACTATCGTCCCAAAATCTGTTGAGGGAAGGCAATGAGGCGGACTTGAATGCGAGGCTTAATAGCAGGAAACAGATTTCAAGAGGTACGATGGAATTGCGTTTAAAGCACAGGAAGAGGGGCACAACTTCAAAAATGATGCCCTTGTCCAAAAAGGGCGTATGCGTTTTCTCCTGAATATATTCAGGAGAAAACGCATACGCCCTTTTTGGCCAAGCAAGCAAGCGGGCAATGCAAATCTGCACTACAAAGAAGTATCACTTCCCACTGGTCAAAAGGGACATCCACAAAATGTGTAAAAACCAGAAAGGCAAGACAGGCCCTGGAGAACAGGGAGCCTTGTTATGCTGATGGGCGGGATGTAAATTGCCAACTGCCTCTCTGGAGGAATGCATTGTGTTCCCTAAAAGAAGTAAAGAACAGAGCTACAGAGCCAAGGCCACTTCCAGTCTAGGGAATATACCTTGGGAAATCTGAAAATCAATAATACAGAGCCACCCCAAAATAAGGGCTGCACTGCTTACAAAGACCTCAACTTGGATACACCTTAAGTATCCCAGGAAATATAAAAATGGTTCAAAAATTGTTGTACTTATGTACGATGGAATATCCCTCAGCCATGAAATCAATGTCATAAGACCAGTAGCAGCAAAATGGGTGGATTCAGGTACGATGATTCTAAGTGAAATAAGTCACACAGAAAAAGAAACTTATCATAAGATATCACTTATGAAGATCCTGTAAACATGGCTACACTTGAACTGAGTTAGGAAAGAGAATAGTGTCTCACATTTAGAAAACACTCTTATGCCTGCTTAAGGGGGAAGGAGAGGTGGGGTGATGCATAAAACCAGAGTTTGATATAAGCACAGGTACCGTTCCAAAAACCAACTATGGAATAGACAAGACCTACACCTTCCTCAGTGAAAGGGACTCAAAACCCCATATTTCCCGCAGAGGAATATATCTGACTAGTAAGAATCTTAAAACCTATGTATTGATATGTCTCCATAAGGGAATGAAGTGTGTCTAGACTGGCATAAACATGGCAGCGAGAATCAGCTCAAGCCCACTATAAAAAGGAATTTCAAAAACAAAACAAAAAAACTGGGAAATTCTTTACAATTCCTTCAGGGTCCCTGATGAAACCTGGAATGACTCTATCTACAACGACAGCTGGATGTGGCATAAGGAGGGACACTTGGGACTGAGAGGATTGGTGAGATTGGTTGAGCAAATGCAGACCCTTTAAATCACAAATGCCTGGCACCCATTCCATGGGCGCCAACTCTGCAGGTTGAAGGGAATATTACTCCAGCTATAACATGTACGGGAAACCTAGAGAACGGACACACTGTGAATACGAAAGGTTTCTAAAACTCAACGAATAGTCCCTCTCCTGGTGCTCCGGTTTGACTTTTCATCTGCTTTACTATCATCCTCCCATCTTGGAGAGACAGCCCCTTTGTCCTCCTGTTTCACACAGGTTGCCAATTTGGCAGAGGATGAAAGGGAAGAGGGAGAACCAATGAGAGAGTAGCTGTTAGGCATTTGGACGGGCACATATCACTGTAATTTCCCGGCAGGAAGAAGAATTAAACAAAGTCTCAGACACCCACCGGGAACCAGTATAGGTCCTGAACCAAAATTTTGGACTTGCGGTCAGCTCACCAAAAACGAGTTGAAAAATGGAGCTCAGGGGCACAGCAATTCACAAACTGGCCGAGTAATAAAAGACAACTATCGTCCAAAAATCTGTTGAGGGAAGGCAACGAGGCGGACTTCAAAGCGAGGCAGAATAGCAGGAAACAGATTTCAAGAGGTACATTGGAATCGCCTTTAAAGCACAGGAAGAGGGGCACAACTTCGACAATGATGCACTTGACCAAAAAGGGCGTATGCGTTTTCTCCTGAATATATTCAGGAGAAAACGCATACGCCCTTTTTGGCCAAGCAAGCAAGCGGGCAATGCAAATCTGCACTACAAAGAAGTATCACTTCCCACTGGTCAAAAGGGACATCCACAAAATGTGTAAAAACCAGAAAGGCAAGACAGGCCCTGGAGAACAGGGAGCCTTGTTATGCTGATGGGCGGGATGTAAATTGCCAACTGCCTCTCTGGAGGAGTGCATTGTGTTCCCTAAAACCAGTAAACAACAGAGCTACAGAGCCAAGGGCACTTCCAGTCTAGGGAATATACCTTGGGAAAAGTGAAAATCAATAAGACAGAGCCACCCCATAATTAGGGCTGCACTGCTTACAAAGACCTCAACTTGGATACACCTTAAGTATCCCAGGAAATATAAAAATGGTTCAAAAATTGTTGTACTTATGTACGATGGAATATCCCTCAGCCATGAAATCAATGTCATAAGACCAGTAGCAGCAAAATGGGTGGATTCAGGTACGATGATTCTAAGTGAAATAAGTCACACAGAAAAAGAAACTTATCATAAGATATCACTTATGAAGATCCTGTAAACATGGCTACACTTGAACTGAGTTAGGAAAGAGAATAGTGTCTCACATTTAGAAAACACTCTTATGCCTGCTTAAGGGGGAAGGAGAGGTGGGGTGATGCATAAAACCAGAGTTTGATATAAGCACAGGTACCGTTCCAAAAACCAACTATGGAATAGACAAGACCTACACCTTCCTCAGTGAAAGGGACTCAAAACCCCATATTTCCCGCAGAGGAATATATCTGACTAGTAAGAATCTTAAAACCTATGTATTGATATGTCTCCATAAGGGAATCAAGTGTGTCTAGACTGGCATAAACATGGCAGCGAGAATCAGCTCAAGCCCACTATAAAAAGGAATTTCAAAAACAAAACAAAAAAACTGGGAAATTCTTTACAATTCCTTCAGGGTCCCTGATGAAACCTGGAATGACTCTATCTACAACGACAGCTGGATGTGGCATAAGGAGGGACACTTGGGACTGAGAGGATTGGTGAGATTGGTTGAGCAAATGCAGACCCTTTAAATCACAAATGCCTGGCACCCATTCCATGGGCGCCAACTCTGCAGGTTGAAGGGAATATTACTCCAGCTATAACATGTACGGGAAACCTAGAGAACGGACACACTGTGAATACGAAAGGTTTCTAAAACTCAACGAATAGTCCCTCTCCTGGTGCTCCGGTTTGACTTTTCATCTGCTTTACTATCATCCTCCCATCTTGGAGAGACAGCCCCTTTGTCCTCCTGTTTCACACAGGTTTCCAATTTGGCAGAGGATGAAAGGGAAGAGGGAGAACCAATGAGAGAGTAGCTGATAGGCATTTGGACGGGCACATATCACTGTAATTTCCCGGCAGGAAGAAGAATTAAACAAAGTCTCAGACACCCACCGGGAACCAGTATAGGTCCTGAACCAAAATTTTGGACTTGCGGTCAGCTCACCAAAAACGAGTTGAAAAATGGAGCTCAGGGGCACAGCAATTCACAAACTGGCCGAGTAATAAAAGACAACTATCGTCCAAAAATCTGTTGAGGGAAGGCAACGAGGCGGACTTCAAAGCGAGGCAGAATAGCAGGAAACAGATTTCAAGAGGTACATTGGAATCGCCTTTAAAGCACAGGAAGAGGGGCACAACTTCGACAATGATGCACTTGACCAAAAAGGGCGTATGCGTTTTCTCCTGAATATATTCAGGAGAAAACGCATACGCCCTTTTTGGCCAAGCAAGCAAGCGGGCAATGCAAATCTGCACTACAAAGAAGTATCACTTCCCACTGGTCAAAAGGGACATCCACAAAATGTGTAAAAACCAGAAAGGCAAGACAGGCCCTGGAGAACAGGGAGCCTTGTTATGCTGATGGGCGGGATGTAAATTGCCAACTGCCTCTCTGGAGGAGTGCATTGTGTTCCCTAAAACCAGTAAACAACAGAGCTACAGAGCCAAGGGCACTTCCAGTCTAGGGAATATACCTTGGGAAAAGTGAAAATCAATAAGACAGAGCCACCCCATAATTAGGGCTGCACTGCTTACAAAGACCTCAACTGGGATACACCTTAAGTATCCCAGGAAATATAAAAATGGTTCAAAAATTGTTGTACTTATGTACGATGGAATATCCCTCAGCCATGAAATCAATGTCATAAGACCAGTAGCAGCAAAATGGGTGGATTCAGGTACGATGATTCTAAGTGAAATAAGTCACACAGAAAAAGAAACTTATCATAAGATATCACTTATGAAGATCCTGTAAACATGGCTACACTTGAACTGAGTTAGGAAAGAGAATAGTGTCTCACATTTAGAAAACACTCTTATGCCTGCTTAAGGGGGAAGGAGAGGTGGGGTGATGCATAAAACCAGAGTTTGATATAAGCACAGGTACCGTTCCAAAAACCAACTCTGGAATAGACAAGACCTACACCTTCCTCAGTGAAAGGGACTCAAAACCCCATATTTCCCGCAGAGGAATATATCTGACTAGTAAGAATCTTAAAACCTATGTATTGATATGTCTCCATAAGGGAATCAAGTGTGTCTAGATTGGCATAAACATGGCAGCGAGAATCAGCTCAAGCCCACTATAAAAAGGAATTTCAAAAACAAAACAAAAAAACTGGGAAATTCTTTACAATTCCTTCAGGGTCCCTGATGAAACCTGGAATGACTCTATCTACAACGACAGCTGGATGTGGCATAAGGAGGGACACTTGGGACTGAGAGGATTGGTGAGATTGGTTGAGCAAATGCAGACCCTTTAAATCACAAATGCCTGGCACCCATTCCATGGGCGCCAACTCTGCAGGTTGAAGGGAATATTACTCCAGCTATAACATGTACGGGAAAACTAGAGAACGGACACACTGTGAATACGAAAGGTTTCTAAAACTGAACGAATAGTCCCTCTCCTGGTGCTCCAGTTTGACTTTCCATCTGCTTTACTATCAACCTCCCAACTTGGAGAGACAGCCCCTTTAAACTCCTGGTTCGCACAGGTTGCCAATTTGGCAGAGGATGAAAGGGAAGAGGGAGAACCAATGAGACAGAAGCTGTTAGGCATTTGGACGGGCTCATATCACTCTAATTTCCCGGCAGGAAGAAGAATTAACCAAAGTCTCAGCCCCCCACCGGGAATCAGCATAGGTCCTGAACCAAAATGTTGGACTTGCGGTCAGCTCACCAAAATCGAGTTGAAAAATGGAGCTCAGGGGCACAGCAATTCACAAACTGGCCGAGTAATAAAGAACAACTATCGTCCAAAAATCTGTTGAGGGAAGGCAACGCGGCAGACTTGAAAGCGAGGCAGGATAGCAGGAAACAGATTTCAAGAGGTACGTTGGAATCACCTTTAAAGCACAGGAAGAGGGGCACAACTTCGACAATGATGCACTTGGCCAAAAAGGGCGTATGTGTTTTCTCCTGAATATATTCAGGAGAAAACGCATACGCCCTTTTTGGCCAAGCAAGCAAGCGGGCAATGCAAATCTGCACTACAAAGAAGTATCACCTCCCACCGGTCAAAACGGACATCCACAAAATGTGTAAAAACCAGAAAGGCAAGACAGGCCCTGGAGAACAGGGAGCCTTGTTATGCTGATGGGTGGGATGTAAATTGCCAAATGCCTCTCTGGAGGAGTACATTGTGTTCCCTAAAACAAGTAAAGAACAGAGCTACAGAGCCAAGGGCACTTCCAGTCTAGGGAATATACTTTGGGAAAACTGAAAATCAATAAGACAGAGCCACCCCAAAATTTAGGGCTGCACTGCTTATAAGGACCTCAACTTGGGTACACCTTAAATATCCCAGGAAATATAAAAATGGTTCAAAAAATTGTGGTACTTACGTACGATGGAATATCCCTCAGCCATGAAATCAATGTCATAAGACCAGTAGCAGCAAAATGGGTGGATTCAGGTACGATGATTCTAAGTGAAATAAGTCACACAGAAAAAGAAACTTATCATAAGATATCACTTATGAAGATCCTGTAAACATGGCTACAATTCAACTGAGTTAGGAAATAGAACAGTGTCTCTCATTTAGAAAACACTCTTATGCCTGCTTATGGGGGAAGGAGAGGTGGGCTGATGCATACAACCAGAGTTTGATATAAGCACACGTACCGTTCCAAAAACCAACTATGGAATAGACAAGACCTACACCTTCCTCAGTGAAAGGGACTCAAAACACCATATTTCCCGCAGAGGAATATATCTGACTAGTAAGAATCTTAAAACCTATGTATTGATATGTCTCCGTAAGGGAATCAAGTGTGTCTAGACTGGCATAAACATGGCAGCGAGAATCAGCTCAAACCCACTATAAAAAGGAATTTCAAAAACAAAACAAAAAAACTGGGAAATTCTTTACAATTCCTTCAGGGTCTCTGATGAAACCTGGAATGACCCTATCTACAATGACAGCTGGATGTGGCATAAGGAGGGACAGTTGGGACTGAGACGATTGGTGAGATTGGGTGAGCAAATGCAGACCCTTTAAATCACAAATGCCTGGCACCCATTCCATGGGCCCCAACTCTCCAGGTTGAAGGGAATATTACTACAGCTATAACATGTACGGGAAACCTAGAGAACGGGCACACTCTGAATACGAAAGGTTTCTAAAACTCAACGAATAGTCCCTCTCCTGGTGCTCCGGTTTGACTTTCCATCTGCTTTACCATCAACCAACCAACTTGGAGAGACAGCCCATTTAAACTCCTGGTTCACACAGGTTGCCAATTTGGCAGAGGATGAAAGGGAAGAGGGAGAACCAATGAGAGAGTAGCTGGTAGGCATTTGGACGGGCAAATATCACTGTAATTTCCCGGCAGGAAGAAGAATTAACCAAAGTCTCAGCCACCCACCGGGAACCAGTATAGGTCCTGAACCAAAATTTTGGACTTGCGGTCAGCTCACCAAAAACGAGTTGAAAAATGGAGCTCAGGGGCACAGCAATTCACAAACTGGCCGAGTAATAAAGGACAACTATCGTCCAAAAATCTGTTGAGGGAAGGCAACGAGGCGGACTTGAATGCGAGGCTTAATAGCAGGAAACAGATTTCAAGAGGTACGATGGAATTGCATTTAAAGCACAGGAAGAGGGGCACAACTTCGACAATGATGCACTTGGCCAAAAAGGGCGTATGCGTTTTCTCCTGAATATATTCAGGACAAAACGCATACGCCCTTTTTGGCCAAGCAAGCAAGCGGGCAATGCAAATCTGCACTACAAAGAAGTATCACTTCCCACAGGTCAAAAGGGACATCCACAAAATGTGTAAAAACCAGAAAGGCAAGACAGGCCCTGGAGAACAGGGAGCCTTGTTATGCTGATGGGCGGGATGTAAATTGCCAACTGCCTCTCTGGAGGAATGCATTGTGTTCCCTAAAAGAAGTAAAGAACAGAGCTACAGAGCCAAGGGCACTTCCAGTCTAGGGAATATACCTTGGGAAATCTGAAAATCAATAATACAGAGCCACCCCAAAATAAGGGCTGCACTGCTTACAAAGACCTCAACTTGGATACACCTTAAGTATCCCAGGAAATATAAAAATGGTTCAAAAAATTGTGGTACTTACGTACGATGGAATATCCCTCAGCCATGAAATCAATGTCATAAGACCAGTAGCAGCAAAATGGGTGGATTCAGGTACGATGATTCTAAGTGAAATAAGTCACACAGAAAAAGAAACTTATCATAAGATATCACTTATGATGATCCTGTAAACATGGCTACACTTGAACTGAGTTAGGAAAGAGAACAGTGTCTCATATTTAGAAAACACACTTATGCCTGCTTAAGGGGGAAGGAGAGGTGGGGTGATGCATAAAACCAGAGTTTGATATAAGCACAGGTACCGTTCCAAAAACCAACTATGGAATAGGCAAGACCTACACCTTCCTCAGTGAAAGGGACTCAAAACCCCATATTTCCCGCAGAGGAATATATCTGACTAGTAAGAATCTTAAAACCTATGTATTGATATGTCTCCATAAGGGAATCAAGTGTGTCTAGACTGGCATAAACATGGCAGCGAGAATCAGCTCAAGCCCACTATAAAAAGGAATTTCAAAAACAAAACAAAAAAACTGGGAAATTCTTTACAATTCCTTCAGGGTCCCTGATGAAACCTGGAATGACACTATCTACAACGACAGCTGGATGTGGCATAAGGAGGGACACTTGGGACTGAGAGGATTGGTGAGATTGGGTTTGCAAATGCAGACCTTTAAATCACAAATGCCTGGCACCCATTCCATGGGCCCCAACTCTCCAGGTTGAAGGGGATATTACTCCAGCTATAACATGTACGGGAAACCTAGAGAACGGGCACACTGTGAACACGAAAGGTTTCTAAAACTCAACGAATAGTCCCTCTCCTGGTGCTCCGGTTTGACTTTCCATCTGCTTTACTATCAACCAACCAACGTGGAGAGACAGCCCATTTAACCTCCTGGTTCACACAGGATGCCAATTTGGCAGAGGATGAAAGGGAAGAGGGAGAACCAATGAGAGAGTAGCTGGTAGTCATTTGGACCGGCACATATCACTGTAATTTCCCGGCAGGAAGAAGAATTAACCAAAGTCTCAGCCACCCACCGGGAACCAGTATAGGTCCTGAACCAAAATTTTGGACTTGAGGTCAGCTCACCAAAAACGAGTTGAAAAATGGAGCTCAGGGGCACAGCAATTCACAAACTGGCCGAGTAATAAAGGACAACTATCGTCCCAAAATCTGTTGAGGGAAGGCAATGAGGCGGACTTGAATGCGAGGCTTAATAGCAGGAAACAGATTTCAAGAGGTACGATGGAATTGCGTTTAAAGCACAGGAAGAGGGGCACAACTTCAAAAATGATGCCCTTGTCCAAAAAGGGCGTATGCGTTTTCTCCTGAATATATTCAGGAGAAAACGCATACGCCCTTTTTGGCCAAGCAAGCAAGCGGGCAATGCAAATCTGCACTACAAAGAAGTATCACTTCCCACAGGTCAAAAGGGACATCCACAAAATGTGTAAAAACCAGAAAGGCAAGACAGGCCCTGGAGAACAGGGAGCCTTGTTATGCTGATGGGCGGGATGTAAATTGCCAACTGCCTCTCTGGAGGAATGCATTGTGTTCCCTAAAAGAAGTAAAGAACAGAGCTACAGAGCCAAGGCCACTTCCAGTCTAGGGAATATACCTTGGGAAATCTGAAAATCAATAATACAGAGCCACCCCAAAATAAGGGCTGCACTGCTTACAAAGACCTCAACTTGGATACACCTTAAGTATCCCAGGAAATATAAAAATGGTTCAAAAAATTGTGGTACTTACGTACGATGGAATATCCCTCAGCCATGAAATCAATGTCATAAGACCAGTAGCAGCAAAATGGGTGGATTCAGGTACGATGATTCTAAGTGAAATAAGTCACACAGAAAAAGAAACTTATCATAAGATATCACTTATGAAGATCCTGTAAACATGGCTACACTTGAACTGAGTTAGGAAAGAGAACAGTGTCTCATATTTAGAAAACACTCTAATCCCTGCTTAAGGGGGAAGGAGAGGTGGGGTGATGCATAAAACCAGAGTTTGATATAAGCACAGGTACCGTTCCAAAAACCAACTATGGAATAGACAAGACCTACACCTTCCTCAGTGAAAGGGACTCAAAATCCCAATTTCCCGCAGAGGAATATATCTGACTAGTAAGAATCTTAAAACCTATGTATTGATATGTCTGTGTAAGGGAAACAAGTGTGTCTAGACAGGCATAAACATGGCAGCGAGAATCAGCTCAAACCCACTATAAAAAGGAATTTCAAAAACAAAACAAAAAAACTGGCAAATTCTTTACAATTCCTTCAGGGTCTCTGATGAAACCTGGAATGACCCTATCTACAACGACAGCTGGATGTGGCATAAGGAGGGACACTTGGGACAGAGACGATTGGTGAGATTGGGTGAGCAAATGCAGACCCTTTAAATCACAAATGCCTGGCACCCATTCCATGGGCCCCAACTCTCCTGGTTGAAGGGAATATTACTACAGCTATAACATGTACGGGAAACCTAGAGAACGGACACACTGTGAATACGAAAGGTTTCTAAAACTCAACGAATAGTCCCTCTCCTGGTGCTCCGGTTTAACTTTTCATCTGCTTTACTATCAACCTCCCATCTTGGAGAGACAGCCCCTTTGTCCTCCTGGTTCACACAGGTTGCCAATTTGGCAGAGGATGAAAGGGAAGAGGGAGAACCAATGAGAGAGTAGCTGTTAGGCATTTGGACGGGCACATATCACTGTAATTTCCCGGCAGGAAGAAGAATTAAACAAAGTCTCAGACACCCACCGGGAACCAGTATAGGTCCTGAACCAAAATTTTGGACTTGCTGTCAGCTCACCAAAATCGAGTTGAAAAATGGAGCTCAGGGGCACAGCAATTCACAAACTGGCCGAGTAATAAAAGACAACTATCGTCCAAAAATCTGTTGAGCGAAGGCAACGAGGCGGACTTGAAAGCAAGGCATAATAGCAGGAAACAGATTTCAAGAGGTACGTTGGAATCGCCTTTAAAGCACAGGAAGTGGGGCACAACTTTGACAATGATGCACTTGGCCAAAAAGGGCGTATGCGTTTTCTCCTGAATATATTCAGGAGAAAACGCATACGCCCTTTTTGGCCAAGCAAGCAAGCGGGCAATGCAAATCTGCACTACAAAGAAGTATCACTTCCCACCGGTCAAAAGGGACATCCACAAAATGTGTAAAAACCAGAAAGGCAAGACAGGCCCTGGAGAACAGGGTGCCTTGTTATGCTGATGGGCGGGATGTAAATTGCCAACTGCCTCTCTGGAGGAGTGCATTGTGTTCCCAAAAACAAGTAAACAACAGAGCTACAGAGCCAAGGGAACTTCCAGTCTAGGGAATATACCTTGGGAAAACTGAAAATCAATAAGACAGAGAGACCCCAAAATTTAGGGCTGCACTGCTTACAAGGACCTCAACTTGGATACACATTAAGTATCCCAGGAAATATAAAAATGGTTCAAAAAATTGTGGTACTTACATACGATGGAATATCCCTCAACCATGAAATCAATGTCATAAGACCAGTAGCAGCAAAATGGGTGGATTCAGGTACGATGATTCTAAGTGAAATAAGTCACACAGAAAAAGAAACTTATCATAAGATATCACTTATGAAGATCCTATAAACATGGCGACACTTGAACTGAGATAGGAAAGAGAACAGTGTCTCATATTTAGAAAACACTCTTATGCCTGCTTAAGGGGGAAGGAAAGGTGGGGTGATGCATAAAACCAGAGTTTGATATAAGCACAGGTACCGTTCCAAAAACCAACTATGGAATAGACAAGACCTACACCTTCCTCAGTGAAAGGGACTTAAAACACCATATTTCCCGCAGAGGAATATATCTGACTAGTAAGAATATTAAAACCTATGTATTGATATTTCTCCATAAGGGAAACAAGTGTGTCTAGACTGGCATAAACATGGCAGCGAGAATCAGCTCAAACGCACTATAAAAAGGAATTTCAAAAACAAAACAAAAAAACTGGGAAATTCTTTACAATTCCTTCAGGGTATCTGATGAAACCTGGAATGACCCTATCTACAACGACAGCTGGATGTGGCATAAGGCTGGACACTTGGGACTGAGAGAATTGGTGAGATTGCGTGAGCAAATGCAGACCCTTCAAATCACAAATGCCTGGCACCCGTTCCATGGGCGCCAACTCTGCAGGTTGAAGGGAATATTACTCCAGCTATAACATGTACGGGAAACCTAGAGAACGGACACACTGTGAATACGAAAGGTTTCTAAAACTCAACGAATAGTCCCTCTGCTGGTGCTCCGGTTTGACTTTGCATCTGCTTTACTATCAACCTCCCAACGTGGAGAGACCGCCCCTTTAACCTCCTGCTTCACACACGTTGCCAATTTGGCAGAGGATGAAAGTGAAGAGGGAGAACCAATGAGAGAGTAGCTGTTAGGCATTTGGACGGGCACATATCACTGTAATTTCCCGGCAGGAAGAAGAATTAACCAAAGTCTCAGCCACCCACCGGGAACCAGTATAGGTCCTGAACCAAAATTTTGGACTTGCAGTCAGCTCACCAAAAACGAGTTGAAAAATGGAGCTCAGGGGCACAGCAATTCACAAACTGGCCGAGTAATAAAGGACAACTATCGTCCAAAAATCTATTGAGGGAAGGCAACGAGGCGGACTTGAAAGCGAGGCAGAATAGCAGGAAACAGATTTCAAGAGGTACGTTGGAATCGCCTTTAAAGCACAGGTAGAAGGGCACAACTTCGACAATGATGCCCTTGGCCAAAAAGGGCGTATGCGTTTTCTCCTGAATATATTCAGGAGAAAACGCATACGCCCTTTTTGGCCAAGCAAGCAAGCGGGCAATGCAAATCTGCACTACAAAGAAGTATCACTTCCCACCGGTCAAAAGGGACATCCACAAAATGTGTAAAAACCAGAAAGGCAAGGCAGGCCCTGGAGAACAGGGAGCCTTGTTATGCTGATGGGCGGGATGTAAATTGCCAACTGCCTCTCTGGAGGAGTGCATTGTGTTCCCTAAAACAAGTAAAGAACAGAGCTACAGAGCCAAGGGCACTTCCAGTCTAGGGAATATACCTTGGGAAAACTGAAAATCAATAATACAGAGCTACCCCAAAATTAGGGCTGCACTGCTTACAAAGACCTCAACTTGGATACACCTTAAGTATCCCAGGAAATATAAAAATGCTTCAAAAAATTGTGGTACTTACGTACGATGGAATATCCCTCAGCCATGAAATCAATGCCATAAGACCAGTAGCAGCAAAATGGGTGGATTCAGGTACGATGATTCTAAGTGAAATAAGTCACACAGAAAAAGAAAATATCATAAGATATCACTTATGAAGATCCTGTAAACATGGCTACAATTGAACTGAGTTAGGAAATAGAACAGTGTCTCTCATTTAGAAAACACTCTTATGCCTGCTTATGGGGGAAGGAGAGGTGGGGTGATGCATACAACCAGAGTTTGATATAAGCACACGTACCGTTCCAAAAACCAACTATGGAATAGACAAGACCTACACCTTCCTCAGTGAAAGGGACTCAAAACACCATATTTCCCGCAGAGGAATATATCTGACTAGTAAGAATCTTAAAACCTATGTATTGATATGTCTCCGTAAGGGAATCAAGTGTGTCTAGACTGGCATAAACATGGCAGCGAGAATCAGCTCAAACCCAGTATAAAAAGGAATTTCAAAAACAAAACCAAAAAACTGGGAAATTCTTTACAATTCGTTCAGGGTCTCTGATGAAACTGGAATGACCCTATCTACAATGACAGCTGGATGTGGCATAAGGCTGGACACTTGGGACTGAGACGATTGGTGAGGTTGGGTGAGCAAATGCAGACCCTTTAAAGCACAAATGCTTGGCACCCATTCCATGAGTCCCAACTCTCCAGGTTGAAGGGAATATTACTACAGCTATAACATGTACGGGAAACCTAGAGAACGGACACACTGTGAATACGAAAGGTTTCTAAAACTCAACGAATAGTCCCTGTCCTGGTGATCCGGTTTGACTTTCCATCTGCTTTACTATCAACCTCCCAACTTGGAGAGACAGCCCCTTTAACCTCCTGGTTCACACAGGTTGCCAATTTGGCAGAGGATGAAAGGGAAGAGGGAGAACCAATGAGAGAATAGCTGTTAGGCATTTGGACGGGCATATATCACTCTAACTTCCCGGCAGGAAGAAGAATTAACCAAAGTCTCAGCCCCCCACCGGAAACCAGCATAGGTCCTGAACCAAAATTTTGGACTTGCGGTCAGCTCACCAAAAACGAGTTGAAAAATGGAGCTCAGGGGCACAGCAATTCACAAACTGGCCGAGTAATAAAGGACAACTATCGTCAAAAATCTGTTGAGGGAAGGCAACGAGGCGGACTTGAAAGCAAGGCAGAATAGCAGGAAACAGATTTCAAGAGGTACGTTGGAATCACCTTTAAAGCACAGGAAGAGGGGCACAACTTCGACAATGATGCACTTGGCCAAAAAGGTCGTATGTGTTTTCTCCTGAATATATTCAGGAGAAAATGCATACGCACATTTTGGCCAAGCAAGCAGGCGGGCAATGCAAATCTGCACTACAAAGAAGTATCACTTCCCACCAGTCAAAAGGGACATCCACAAAATATGTAAAAACCAGAAAGGCAAGACAGGCCCTGGAGAACAGGGAGCCTTGTTATGCTGATGGGCGGGATGTAAATTGCCAACTGCCTAACTGGAGGAGTACATTGTGTTCCCTAAAACAAGTAAAGAACAGAGCTACAGAGCCAAGGGCACTTCCAGTCTAGGGAATATACTTAGGGGAAACTGAAAATCAATAAAACAGACCCACGCCAAAATTTAGGGCTGCACTGCTAACAAGGACCTCAACTTGGGTACACCTTAAATATCCCAGGAAATATAAAAATGGTTCAAAATATTGTGGTACCTACGTATGATGGAATATCCCTCAGCCATGAAATCAATGTCATAAGACCAGTAGCAGCAAAATGGGTGGATTCAGGTACGATCATTCTAAGTGAAATAAGTCACACAGAAAAAGAAACTTATCATAAGATATCACTTATGAAGATCGTATAAACATGGCTACACTTGAACTGAGTTAGGAAAGAGAACAGTGTCTCATATTTAGAAAACACTCTTATGCCTGCTTAAGGGGGAAGGAGAGGTGGGGTGATGCATAAAACCAGAGTTTGATATAAGCACAGGTACCGTTCCAAAAACCAACTATGGAATAGACAAGACCTACACCTTCCTCAGTGAAAGGGACTCAAAACACCATATTTCCCGCAGAGGAATATATCTGACTAGTAAGAATCTTAAAACTTATGTATTGATATGTCTCCGTAAGGGAATCAAGTGTGTCTAGACTGGCATAAACATGGCAGCGAGAATCAGCTCAAGCCCACTATAAAAAGGAATTTCAAAAACAAAACAAAAAAACTGGGAAATTCTTTACAATTCGTTCAGGGTCCCTGATGAAACCTGGAACGACCCTATCTACAACGACAGCTGGATGTGGCATAAGGAGGGACACTTGGGACTGAGAGGATTGGTGAGATTGGGTGAGCAAATGCAGACCCTTTAAATCACAAATGCCTGGCACCCATTCCATGGGCGCCAACTCTGCAGGTTGAAGGGAATATTACTCCAGCTATAACATGTACGGGAAACCTAGAGAACGGACACACTGTGAATACGAAAGGTTTCTAAAACTCAACGAATAGTCCCTCTCCTGGTGCTCCGGTTTGACTTTTCATCTGCTTTACTATCAACCTCCCATCTTGGAGAGACAGACCCTTTGTCCTCCTGTTTCACACAGGTTGCCAATTTGGCAGAGGATGAAAGGGAAGAGGGAGAACCAATGAGAGAGTAGCTGTTAGGCATTTGGACGGGCACATATCACTGTAATTTCCCGGCAGGAAGAAGAATTAACCAAAGTCTCAGCCACCCACCGGGAACCAGTATAGGTCCTGAACCAAAATTTTGGACTTGCGGTCAGCTCACCAAAAACGAGTTGAAAAATGGAGCTCAGGGGCACAGCAATTCACAAACTGGCCGAGTAATAAAAGACAACTATCGTCCAAAAATCTGTTGAGGGAAGGCAACGAGGCGGACTTCAAAGCGAGGCAGAATAGCAGGAAACAGATTTCAAGAGGTACATTGGAATCGCCTTTAAAGCACAGGAAGAGGGGCACAACTTCGACAATGATGCACTTGGCCAAAAAGGGCGTATGCGTTTTCTCCTGAATATATTCAGGAGAAAACGCATACGCCCTTTTTGGCCAAGCAAGCAAGCGGGCAATGCAAATCTGCACTACAAAGAAGTATCACTTCCCACTGGTCAAAAGGGACATCCACAAAATGTGTAAAAACCAGAAAGGCAAGACAGGCCCTGGAGAACAGGGAGCCTTGTTATGCTGATGGGCGGGATGTAAATTGCCAACTGCCTCTCTGGAGGAGTGCATTGTGTTCCCTAAAACAAGTAAACAACAGAGCTACAGAGCCAAGGGCACTTCCAGTCTAGGGAATATACCTTGGGAAAAGTGAAAATCAATAAGACAGAGCCACCCCATAATTAGGGCTGCACTGCTTACAAAGACCTCAACTTGGATACACCTTAAGTATCCCAGGAAATATAAAAATGGTTCAAAAAATTGTTGTACTTATGTACGATGGAATATCCCTCAGCCATGAAATCAATGTCATAAGACCAGTAGCAGCAAAATGGGTGGATTCAGGTACGATGATTCTAAGTGAAATAAGTCACACAGAAAAAGAAACTTATCATAAGATATCACTTATGAAGATCCTGTAAACATGGCTACACTTGAACTGAGTTAGGAAAGAGAATAGTGTCTCACATTTAGAAAACACTCTTATGCCTGCTTAAGGGGGAAGGAGAGGTGGGGTGATGCATAAAACCAGAGTTTGATATAAGCACAGGTACCGTTCCAAAAACCAACTATGGATTAGACAAGACCTACACCTTCCTAAGTGAAAGGGACTTAAAACCCCATATTTCCCGCAGAGGAATATATCTGACTAGTAAGAATCTTAAAACCTATGTATTGATATGTCTCCGTTAGGGAATCAAGTGTGTCTAGACTGGCATATACATGGCAGTGAGAATCAGCTCAAACCCACTATAAAAAGGAATTTCAAAAACAAAATAAAAAAACTGGGAAATTCTTTACAATTCCTTCAGGGTCTCTGATGAAACCGGAATGACCCTATCTACAACGACAGCTGGATGTGGCATAAGGCTGGACACTTGGGACTGAGACGATTGGTGAGATTGGGTGAGCAAATGCAGACCCTTTAAAGCACAAATGCTTGGCACCCATTCCATGAGTCCCAACTCTCCAGGTTGAAGGGAATATTACTACAGCTATAACATGTACGGGAAACCTAGAGAACGGACACACTGTGAATACGAAAGGTTTCTAAAACTCAACGAATAGTCCCTGTCCTGGTGCTCCGGTTTGACTTTCCATCTGCTTTACTATCAACCTCCCAACTTGGAGAGACAGCCCCTTTAACCTCCTGGTTCGCACAGGTTGCCAATTTGGCAGAGGATGAAAGGGAAGAGGGAGAACCAATGAGAGAATAGCTGTTAGGCATTTGGACGGGCATATATCACTCTAACTTCCCGGCAGGAAGAAGAATTAACCAAAGTCTCAGCCCCCCACCGGAAACCAGCATAGGTCCTGAACCAAAATTTTGGACTTGCGGTCAGCTCACCAAAAACGAGTTGAAAAATGGAGCTCAGGGGCACAGCAATTCACAAACTGGCCGAGTAATAAAGGACAACTATCGTCAAAAATCTGTTGAGGGAAGGCAACGAGGCGGACTTGAAAGCAAGGCAGAATAGCAGGAAAGAGATTTCAAGAGGTACGTTGGAATCGCCTTTAAAGCACAGGAAGAGGGGCACAACTTCGACAATGATGCACTTGGCCAAAAAGGTCGTATGCGTTTTCTCCTGAATATATTCAGGAGAAAATGCATACGCACATTTTGGCCAAGCAAGCAGGCGGGCAATGCAAATCTGCACTACAAAGAAGTATCACTTCCCACCAGTCAAAAGGGACATCCACAAAATATGTAAAAACCAGAAAGGCAAGACAGGCCCTGGAGAACAGGGAGCCTTGTTATGCTGATGGGCGGGATGTAAATTGCCAACTGCCTAACTGGAGGAGTACATTGTGTTCCCTAAAACAAGTAAAGAACAGAGCTACAGAGCCAAGGGCACTTCCAGTCTAGGGAATATACTTTGGGGAAACTGAAAATCAATAAAACAGACCCACGCCAAAATTTAGGGCTGCACTGCTAACAAGGACCTCAACTTGGGTACACCTTAAATATCCCAGGAAATATAAAAATGGTTCAAAATATTGTGGTACCTACGTATGATGGAATATCCCTCAGCCATGAAATCAATGTCATAAGACCAGTAGCAGCAAAATGGGTGGATTCAGGTACGATCATTCTAAGTGAAATAAGTCACACAGAAAAAGAAACTTATCATAAGATATCACTTATGAAGATCCTGTAAACATGGCTACACTTGAACTGAGTTAGGAAAGAGAACAGTGTCTCATATTTAGAAAACACTCTTATGCCTGCTTAAGGGGGAAGGAGAGGTGGGGTGATGCATAAAACCAGAGTTTGATATAAGCACAGGTACCGTTCCAAAAACCAACTATGGAATAGAAAAGACCTACACCTTCCTCAGTGAAAGGGACTCAAAACTCCATATTTCCCGCAGAGGAATATATCTGACTAGTAAGAATCTTAAAACTTATGTATTGATATGTCTCCGTAAGGGAATCAAGTGTGTCTAGACTGGCATAAACATGGCAGCGAGAATCAGCTCAAGCCCACTATAAAAAGGAATTTCAAAAACAAAACAAAAAAACTGGGAAATTCTTTACAATTCGTTCAGGGTCCCTGATGAAACCTGGAACGACCCTATCTACAACGACAGCTGGATGTGGCATAAGGAGGGACACTTGGGACTGAGAGGATTGGTGAGATTGGGTGAGCAAATGCAGACCCTTTAAATCACAAATGCCTGGCACCCATTCCATGGGCGCCAACTCTGCAGGTTGAAGGGAATATTACTCCAGCTATAACATGTACGGGAAACCTAGAGAACGGACACACTGTGAATACGAAAGGTTTCTAAAACTCAACGAATAGTCCCTCTCCTGGTGCTCCGGTTTGCCTTTCCATCTGCTTTACTATCAACCTCCCAACTTGGAGAGACAGACCCTTTAACCTCCTGGTTCGCACAGGTTGCCAATTTGGCAGAGGATGAAAGGGAAGAGGGAGAACCAATGAGAGAGTACCTGATAGGCATTTGGACGGGCACATATCACTGTAATTTCCCGGCAGGAAGAAGAATTAACCAAAGTCTCAGCCACCTACCGGGAACCAGTATAGGTCCTGAACCAAAATTTTGGACCTGCGGTCAGCTCACCAAAAACGAGTTGAAAAATGGAGCTCAGGGGCACAGCAATTCACAAACTGGCCGAGTAATAAAGGACAACTATCGTCCAAAAATCTGTTGAGGGAAGGCAACGAGGCGGACTTGGAAGCGAGACAGAATAGCAGGAAACAGATTTCAAGAGGTACGTTGGAATCGCCTTTAAAGCACAGGAAGAGGGGCACAACTTCGACAATGATGCACGTGGCCATAAAGGGCGTATGCGTTTTCTCCTGCATATATTCAAGAGAAAACACATACGCCCTTTTTGGCCAAGAAAGCAAGCGGGCAATGCAAATCTGCACTACAAAGAAGTATCACTTCCCACCGGTCAAAAGGGACATCCACAAAATGTGTAAAAACCAGAAAGGCAAGACAGGCCCTGGAGAACAGGGAGCCTTGTTATGCTGACGGGCGGGATGTAAATTATCAACTGCCTCTCTGGAGGAGTACATTGTGTTCCCTAAAACAAGTAAAGAACAGAGCTACAGAGCCAAGGGCACTTCCAGTCTAGGGAATATACCTTGGGAAAACTGAAAATCAAAAAGACACAGCCACCCCAAAATTTAGGGCTGCACTGCTTACAAGGACCTCAACTTGGGTACACCTTAAATATCCCAGGAAATATAAAAATGGTTCAAAAAATTGTGGTACTTACGTACGATGGAATATCCCTCAGCCATGAAATCAATGTCATAAGACCAGTAGCAGCAAAATGGGTGGATTCAGGTACGAGGATTCTAAGTGAAATAAGTCACACAGAAAAAGAAACTTATCATAAGATATCACTTATGAAGATCCTGTAAACATGGCTACACTTGAACTGAGTTAGGAAAGAGAACAGTGTCTCACATTTAGAAAACACTCTTATGCCTGCTTAAGGGGGAAGGAGAGGTGGGGTGATGCATAAAACCAGAGTTTGATATAAGCACAGGTACCGTTCCAAAAACCAACTATGGAATAGACAAGACCTACACCTTCCTCAGTGAAAGGGACTCAAAACCCCATATTTCCCGCAGCGGAATATATCTGACTAGTAAGAATCTTAAAACCTATGTATTGATATGTCTCCGTAAGGGAATCAAGTGTGTCTAGACTGGCATAAACATGGCAGCGAGAATCAGCTCAAACCCACTATAAAAAGGAATTTCAAAAACAAAACAAAAAAACTGGGAAATTCTTTACAATTCCTTCAGGGTCTCTGATGAAACCTGGAATGACCCTATCTACAATTACAGCTGGATGTGGCATAAGGCTGGACACTTTGGACTGAGAGGATTGGTGAGATTGGGTGAACAAATGCAGACCATTTAAAGCAATAATGCATGGCACACATTCCATGGGTCCCAACTCTCCAGGTTGAAGGGAATATTACTACAGATATAACATGTACGGGAATCCTAGAGAACGGACACACTGTGAATACGAAAGGTTTCTAAAACTCAACGAATAGTCCCTCTCCTGGTGCTCCGGTTTGACTTTCCATCTGCTTTATTATCAACCTCCCAACTTGGAGAGACAGCCCCTTTAACCTCCTGGTTCGCACAGGTTGCCAATTTGGCAGAGGATGAAAGGGAAGAGGGAGAACCAATGAGAGAGTAGCTGTTAGGCATTTGGACGGGCACATATCACTGTAATTTCCCGGCAGGAAGAAGAACTAAACAAAGTCTCAGCCACCCACCGGGAATCAGTATAGATCCTGAACCAAAATTTTGGACTTGCGGTCAGCTCACCAAAAACGAGTTGAAAAATGGAGCTCAGGGGCACAGCAATTCACAAACTGGCCGAGTAATAAAGGACAACTATCGTCCAAAAATCTGTTGAGGGAAGGCAATGAGGCGGACTTGAAAGCGAGGCAGAATAGCAGGAAACAGATTTCAAGAGGTACGTTGGAATCGCCTTTAAAGCACAGGAAGAGGGGCACAACTTCGACAATGATGCACTTGGCCAAAAAGGGCGTATGCATTTTCTCCTGAATATATTCAGGAGAAAACGCATACGCCCTTTTTGGCCAAGCAAGCAAGCGGGCAATGCAAATCTGCACTACAAAGAAGTATCACTTCCCACCGGTCAAAAGAGACATCCACAAAATGTGTAAAATCCAGAAAGGCAAGACAGGCCCTGGAGAACAGGGAGCCTTGTTATGCTGATGGGCGTGATGTAAATTGCCAACTGCCTCTCTGGAGGAGTGCATTGTGTTCCCTAAAACAAGTAAAAAACAGAGCTACAGAGCCAAGGGCACTTCCAGTCTAGGGAATATACCTTGGGAAAACTGAAAATCAAAAAGACACAGCCACCCCAAAATTTAGGGCTGCACTGCTTAAAAGGACCTCAACTTGGGTACACCTTAAATATCCCAGGAAATATAAACATGGTTCAAAAAATTGTGGTACTTACGTACGATGGAATATCCCTCAGCCATGAAATCAATGTCATAAGACCAGTAGCAGCAAAATGGGTGGATTCAGGTATGATGATTCTAAGTGAAATAAGTCACACAGAAAAAGAAACTTATCATAAGATATCACTTATGAAGATCCTGTAAACATGGCTACACTTGAACTGAGTTAGGAAAGAGAACAGTGTCTCACATTTAGAAAACACTCTTATGCCTGCTTAAGGGGGAAGGAGAGGTGGGGTGATGCATAAAACCAGAGTTTGATATAAGCACAGGTACCGTTCCAAAAACCAACTATGGAATAGACAAGACCTACACCTTCCTCAGTGAAAGGGACTCAAAACCCCATATTTCCCGCAGAGGAATATATCTGACTAGTAAGAATCTTAAAACCTATGTATTGATATGTCTCCGTAAGGGAATCAAGTGTGTCTAGACTGGGATAAATATGGCAGCGAGAATCAGCTCAAACCCACTATAAAAAGGAATTTCAAAAATAAAACAAAAAAACTGGGAAATTCTTTACAATTCCTTCAAGGTCTCTGATGAAACCTGAAATGACCCTATCTACAATGACAGCTGGATGTGGCATAAGGCTGGACACTTGGGACTGAGAGGATTGGTGAGATTGGGTGAGCAAATGCAGACCCTTTAAAGCAATAATGCATGGCACACATTCCATGGGTCCCTACTCTCCAGGTTGAAGGGAATATTACTACAGATATAACATGTACGGGAATCCTAGAGAACGGACACACTGTGAATACGAAAGGTTTCTAAAACTCAACGAATAGTCCCTCTCCTGGTGCTCCAGTTTGACTTTCCATCTGCTTTATTATCAACCTCCCAACTTGGAGAGACAGCCCCTTTAACCTCCTGGTTCGCACAGGTTGCCAATATGTCAGAGGATGAAAGGGAAGAGGGAGAACCAATGAGAGAGTAGCTGTTAGGCATTTGGACGGGCACATATCACTGTAATTTCCCAGCAGGAAGAAGAATTAACCAAAGTCTCAGCCAACCACCGGGAATCAGTATAGATCCTGAACCAAAATTTTGAACTTGCGGTCAGCTCACCAAAAACGAGTTGAAAAATGGAGCTCAGGGGCACAGCAATTCACAAACTGGCCGAGTAATAAAGGACAACTATCGTCCAAAAATCTGTTGAGGGAAGGCAACGAGGCGGACTTGAAAGCGAGGCAGAATAGCAGGAAACAGATTTCAAGAGGTACGTTGGAATCGCCTTTAAAGCACAGGAAGAGGGGCACAACTTCGACAATGATGCACTTGGCCAAAAAGGGCGTATGCGTTTTCTCCTGAATATATTCAGGAGAAAACGCATACGCCCTTTTTGGCCAAGCAAGCAAGCGGGCAATGCAAATCTCCACTACAAAGAAGTATCACTTCCCACCGGTCAAAAGGGACATCCACAAAATGTGTAAAAACCAGAAAGGCAAGACTGGTACTGGAGAACAGGGAGCCTTGTTATGCTGATGGACGGGATGTAAATTGCCAACTGCCTCTCTGGAGGAGTGCATTGTGTTCCCTAAAACAAGTAAACAACAGAGATACAGAGCCAAGGGCACTTCCAGTCTAGGGAATATACCTGGGAAAAACTGAAAATCAATAAGACAGAGCCACCCCAAAATTTTGGGCAGCACTGCTTACAAGGACCTCAACCTGGGTACACCTTAAATATCCCAGGAAATATAAAAATGGTCCAAAAAATTGTGGTACTTACATACGATGGAATATCCCTCAGCCATGAAATCAATGTCATAAGACCAGTAGCAGCAAAATGGGTGGATTCAGGTACGATGATTCTAAGTGAAATAAGTCACACAGAAAAAGAAACTTATCATAAGTTATCACTTATGAAGATCCTGTAAACATGGCTACACTTGAACTGAGTTAGGAAAGAGAACAGTGTCTCACATTTAGAAAACACTCTTATGCCTGCTTAAGGGGGAAGGAGAGGTGGGGTGATGCATAAAACCAGAGTTTGATATAAGCACATGTACCGTTCCAAAAACCAACTATGGAATAGACAAGACCTACACCTTCCTCAGTGAAAGGGACTCAAAACCCCATATTTCCCGCAGAGGAATATATCTGACTAGTAAGAATCTTAAAACCTATGTATTGATATGTCTCCGTAAGGGAATCAAGTGTGTCTAGAATGGCATAAATATGGCAGCGAGAATCAGCTCAAACCCACTATAAAAAGGAATTTCAAAAATAAAACAAAAAAACTGGGAAATTCTTTACAATTCCTTCAGGGTCTCTGATGAAACCTGAAATGACCCTATCTACAATGACAGCTGGATGTGGCATAAGGCTGGACACTTGGGACTGAGAGGATTGGTGAGACTGGGTGAGCAAATGCAGACCCTTTAAAGCAATAATGCATGGCACACATTCCATGGGTCCCAACTCTCCAGGTTGAAGGGAATATTACTACAGATATAACATGTACGGGAATCCTAGAGAACGGACACACTGTGAATAGGAAAGATTTCTAAAACTCAACGAATAGTCCCTCTCCTGGTGCTCCGGTTTGACTTTCCATCTGCTTTATTATCAACCTCCCAACTTGGAGAGACAGCCCCTTTAACCTCCTGGTTCGCACAGGTTGCCAATTTGGCAGAGGATGAAAGGGAAGAGGGAGAACCAATGAGAGAGTAGCTGTTAGGAATTTGGACGGGCACATATCACTGTAATTTCCCGGCAAGAAGAAGAATTAACCAAAGTCTCAGCCAACCACCGGGAATCAGTATAGATCCTGAACCAAAATTTTGGACTTGCGGTCAGCTCACCAAAAACGAGTTGAAAAATGGAGCTCAGGGGCACAGCAATTCACAAACTGGCCGAGTAATAAAGGACAACTATCGTCCAAAAATCTGTTGAGGGAAGGCAACGAGGCGGACTTGAAAGCGAGGCAGAATAGCAGGAAACAGATTTCAAGAGGTACGTTGGAATCGCCTTTAAAGCACAGGAAGAGGGGCACAACTTCGACAATGATACACTTGGCCAAAAAGGGCATATGCGTTTTCTCCTGAATATATTCAGGAGAAAACGCATAAGCCCTTTTTGGCCAAGCAAGCAAGCGGGCAATGCAAATCTGCACTACAAAGAAGTATCACTTCCCACCGGTCAAAAGGGACATCCACAAAATGTGTAAAAACCAGAAAGGCAAGACAGGCCCTGGAGAACAGGGAGCCTTGTTATGCTGATGGGCAGGATGTAAATTGCCAACTGCCTCTCTGGAGGAGTGCATTGTGTTCCCTAAAACAAGTAAACAACAGAGCTACAGAGCCAAGGGCACTTCCAGTCTAGGGAATATACCTTGGGAAAACTGAAAATCAAAAAGACACAGTCACCCCAAAATTTAGGGCTGCACTGCTTACAAGGACCTCAACTTGGGTACACCTTAAATATCCCAGGAAATATAAAAATGGTTCAAAAAATTGTGGTACTTATGTACGATGGAATATCCCTCAGCCATGAAATCAATGTCATAAGACCAGTAGCAGCAAAATGGGTGGATTCAGGTACGATGATTCTAAGTGAAATAAGTCACACAGAAAAAGAAACTTATCATAAGATATCACTTATGAAGATCCTGTAAACATGGCTACACTTGAACTGAGTTAGGAAAGAGAACAGTGTCTCACATTTAGAAAACACTCTTATGCCTGCTTAAGGGGGAAGGAGAGGTGGGGTGATGCATAAAACCAGAGTTTGATATAAGCACAGGTACCGTTCCAAAAACCAACTATGGAATAGACAAGACCTACACCTTCCTCAGTGAAAGGGACTCAAAACCCCATATTTCCCGCAGAGGAATATATCTGACTAGTAAGAATCTTAAAACCTATGTATTGATATGCCTCCGTAAGGGAATCAAGTGTGTCTAGACTGGGAAAAATATGGCAGCGAGAATCAGCTCAAACCCACTATAAAAAGAAATTTCAAAAATAAAATAAAAAAACTGGGAAATTCTTTACAATTCCTTCAGGGTCTCTGATGAAACCTGAAATGACCCTATCTACAATGACAGCTGTATGTGGCATAAGGCTGGACACCTGGGACTGAGAGGATTGGTGAGATTGGGTGAGCAAATGCAGACCCTTTAAAGCAATAATGCATGGCACACATTCCATGGGTCCCAACTCTCCAGGTTGAAGGGAATATTATTATAGATATAACATGTACGGGAATCCTAGAGAACGGACACACTGTGAATACGAAAGGTTTCTAAAACTCAACGAATAGTCCCTCTCCTGGTGCTCCGGTTTGACTTTCCATCTGCTTTATTATCAACCTCCCAACTTGGAGAGACAGCCCCTTTAACCTCCTGGTTCGCACAGGTTGCCAATATGGCAGAGGACGAAAGGGAAGAGGGAGAACCAATGAGAGAGTAGCTGTTAGGCATTTGGACGGGCACATATCACTGTACTTTCCCAGCAGGAAGAAGAATTAACCAAAGTCTCAGCCACCCACCGGGAATCAGTATAGATCCTGAACCAAAATTTTGAACTTGCGGTCAGCTCACCAAAAACGAGTTGAAAAATGGAGCTCAGGGGCACAGCAATTCACAAACTGGCCAAGTAATAAAGGACAACTATCGTCCAAAAATCTGTTGAGGGAAGGCAACGAGGCGGACTTGAAAGCGAGGCAGAATAGCAGGAAACAGATTTCAAGAGGTACGTTGGAATCGCCTTTAAAGCACAGGAAGAGGGGCACAACTTCGACAATGATGCACTTGGCCAAAAAGGGCGTATGCGTTTTCTCCTGAATATATTCAGGAGAAAACGCATACGCCCTTTTTGGCCAAGCAAGCAAGCGGGCAATGCAAATCTCCACTACAAAGAAGTATCACTTCCCACCGGTCAAAAGGGACATCCAACAAATGTGTAAAAACCAGAAAGGCAAGACTGGTACTGGAGAACAGGGAGCCTTGTTATGCTGATGGACGGGATGTAAATTGCCAACTGCCTCTCTGGAGGAGTGCATTGTGTTCCCTAAAACAAGTAAACAACAGAGCTACAGAGCCAAGGGCACTTCCAGTCTAGGGAATATACCTGGGAAAAACTGAAAATCAATAAGACAGAGCCACCCCAAAATTCTGGGCAGCACTGCTTACAAGGACCTCAACTTGGGTACACCTTAAATATCCCAGGAAATATAAAAATGGTTCAAAAAATTGTGGTACTTACGTACGATGGAATATCCCTCAGCCATGAAATCAATGTCATAAGACCAGTAGCAGCAAAATGGGTGGATTCAGGTACGATGATTCTAAGTGAAATAAGTCACACAGAAAAAGAAACTTATCATAAGTTATCACTTATGAAGATCCTGTAAACATGGCTACACTTGAACTGAGTTAGGAAAGAGAACAGTGTCTCACATTTAGAAAACACTCTTATGCCTGCTTAAGGGGGAAGGAGAGGTGGGGTGATGCATAAAACCAGAGTTTGATATAAGCACAGGTACCGTTCCAAAAACCAACTATGGAATAGACAAGACCTACACCTTCCTCAGTGAAAGGGACTCAAAACCCCATATTTCCCGCAGAGGAATATATCTGACTAGTAAGAATCTTAAAACCTATGTATTGATATGTCTCCGTAAGGGAATCAAGTGTGTCTAGAATGGCATAAATATGGCAGCGAGAATCAGCTCAAACCCACTATAAAAAGGAATTTCAAAAATAAAACAAAAAAACTGGGAAATTCTTTACAATTCCTTCAGGGTCTCTGATGAAACCTGAAATGACCCTATCTACAATGACAGCTGGATGTGGCATAAGGCTGGACACTTGGGACTGAGAGGATTGGTGAGACTGGGTGAGCAAATGCAGACCCTTTAAAGCAATAATGCATGGCACACATTCCATGGGTCCCAACTCTCCAGGTTGAAGGGAATATTACTACAGATATAACATGTACGGGAATCCTAGAGAACGGACACACTGTGAATACGAAAGATTTCTAAAACTCAACGAATAGTCCCTCTCCTGGTGCTCCGGTTTGACTTTCCATCTGCTTTATTATCAACCTCCCAACTTGGAGAGACAGCCCCTTTAACCTCCTGGTTCGCACAGGTTGCCAATTTGGCAGAGGATGAAAGGGAAGAGGGAGAACCAATGAGAGAGTAGCTGTTAGGAATTTGGACGGGCACATATCACTGTAATTTCCCGGCAAGAAGAAGAATTAACCAAAGTCTCAGCCAACCACCGGGAATCAGTATAGATCCTGAACCAAAATTTTGGACTTGCGGTCAGCTCACCAAAAACGAGTTGAAAAATGGAGCTCAGGGGCACAGCAATTCACAAACTGGCCGAGTAATAAAGGACAACTATCGTCCAAAAATCTGTTGAGGGAAGGCAACGAGGCGGACTTGAAAGCGAGGCAGAATAGCAGGAAACAGATTTCAAGAGGTACGTTGGAATCGCCTTTAAAGCACAGGAAGAGGGGCACAACTTCGACAATGATACACTTGGCCAAAAAGGGCATATGCGTTTTCTCCTGAATATATTCAGGAGAAAACGCATAATTCCTTTTTGGCCAAGCAAGCAAGCGGGCAATGCAAATCTGCACTACAAAGAAGTATCACTTCCCACCGGTCAAAAGGGACATCCACAAAATGTGTAAAAACCAGAAAGGCAAGACAGGCCCTGGAGAACAGGGAGCCTTGTTATGCTGATGGGCAGGATGTAAATTGCCAACTGCCTCTCTGGAGGAGTGCATTGTGTTCCCTAAAACAAGTAAACAACAGAGCTACAGAGCCAAGGGCACTTCCAGTCTAGGGAATATACCTTGGGAAAACTGAAAATCAAAAAGACACAGCCACCCCAAAATTTAGGGCTGCACTGCTTACAAGGACCTCAACTTGGGTACACCTTAAATATCCCAGGAAATATAAAAATGGTTCAAAAAATTGTGGTACTTACGTACGATGGAATATCCCTCAGCCATGAAATCAATGTCATAAGACCAGTAGCAGCAAAATGGGTGGATTCAGGTACGATGATTCTAAGTGAAATAAGTCACACAGAAAAAGAAACTTATCATAAGATATCACTTATGAAGATCCTGTAAACATGGCTACACTTGAACTGAGTTAGGAAAGAGAACAGTGTCTCACATTTAGAAAACACTCTTATGCCTGCTTAAGGGGGAAGGAGAGGTGGGGTGATGCATAAAACCAGAGTTTGATATAAGCACAGGTACCGTTCCAAAAACCAACTATGGAATAGACAAGACCTACACCTTCCTCAGTGAAAGGGAATCAAAACCCCATATTTCCCGCAGAGGAATATATCTGACTAGTAAGAATCTTAAAACCTATGTATTGATATGTCTCCGTAAGGGAATCAAGTGTGTCTAGACTGGGAAAAATATGGCAGCGAGAATCAGCTCAAACCCACTATAAAAAGAAATTTCAAAAATAAAATAAAAAAAACTGGGAAATTCTTTACAATTCCTTCAGGGTCTCTGATGAAACCTGAAATGACCCTATCTACAATGACAGCTGGATGTGGCATAAGGCTGGACACTTGGGACTGAGAGGATTGGTGAGATTGGGTGAGCAAATGCAGACCCTTTAAAGCAATAATGCATGGCACACATTCCATGGGTCCCAACTCTCCAGGTTGAAGGGAATATTACTACAGATATAACATGTACGGGAATCCTAGAGAACGGACACACTGTGAATACGAAAGGTTTCTAAAACTCAACGAATAGTCCCTCTCATGGTGCTCCGGTTTGACTTTCCATCTGCTTTATTATCAACCTCCCAACTTGGAGAGACAGCCCCTTTAACCTCCTGGTTCGCACAGGTTGCCAATATGGCAGAGGACGAAAGGGAAGAGGGAGAACCAATGAGAGAGTAGCTGTTAGGCATTTGGACGGGCACATATCACTGTAATTTCCCAGCAGGAAGAAGAATTAACCAAAGTCTCAGCCACCCACCGGGAATCAGTATAGATCCTGAACCAAAATTTTGAACTTGCGGTCAGCTCACCAAAAACGAGTTGAAAAATGGAGCTCAGGGGCACAGCAATTCACAAACTGGCCAAGTAATAAAGGACAACTATCGTCCAAAAATCTGTTGAGGGAAGGCAACGAGGCGGACTTGAAAGCGAGGCAGAATAGCAGGAAACAGATTTCAAGAGGTACGTTGGAATCACCTTTAAAGCACAGGAAGAGGGGCACAACTTCGACAATGATGCACTTGGCCAAAAAGGGCGTATGTGTTTTCTCCTGAATATATTCAGGAGAAAACGCATACGCCCTTTTTGGCCAAGCAAGCAAGCGGGCAATGCAAATCTGCACTACAAAGAAGTATCACTTCCCACCGGTCAAAAGGGACATCCACAAAATGTGTAAAAACCAGAAAGGCAAGACAGGCCCTGGAGAACAGGGAGCCTTGTTATGCTGATGGGCGGGATGTAAATTGCCAACTGCCTCTCTGGAGGAGTGCATTGTGTTCCCTAAAACAAGTAAACAACAGAGCTACAGAGCCAAGGGCACTTCCAGTCTAGGGAATATACCTTGGGAAAACTGAAAATCAAAAAGACACAGCCACCCCAAAATTTAGGGCTGCACTGCTTACAAGGACCTCAACTTGGGTACACCTTAAATATGCCAGGAAATATAAAAATGGTTCAAAAAATTATGCTACTTACGTACGATGGAATATCCCTCGGCCATGAAATCAATGTCATAAGACCAGTAGCAGCAAAATGGGTGGATTCAGGTACGATGATTCTAAGTGAAATAAGTCACAGAGAAAAAGAAACTTATCATAAGATATCACTTATGAAGATCCTGTAAACATGGCTACACTTGAACTGAGTTAGGAAAGAGAACAGTGTCTCACATTTAGAAAACACTCTTATGCCTGCTTAACGGGGAAGGAGAGGTGGGGTGCTGCATAAAACCAGAGTTTGATATAAGCAGAACTACCGTTCCAAAAACCAACTATGGAATAGGCAAGACCTACACCTTCCTCAGTGAAAGGGACTCAAAACCCCATATTTCAAGCAGAGGAATATATCTGACTAGTAAGAATCTTAAAACCTATGTCTTGATATGTCTCTGTAAGGGAATCAAGTATGTCTAGACTGGCATAAACATGGCAGCGAGAATCAGCTCAAACACACTATAAAAAGGAATTTCAAAAACAAAACAAAAAAACTGGGAAATTCTTTACAATTCCTTCAGAGTCTCTGATGAACCCTGGAATGACCCTATCTACAACGACAGCTGGATGTGGCATAAGGCGGGACACTTGGACTGAGAGGATTGGTGAGATTGGGTGAACAAATGCAGAACCTTTAAAGCATTAATGCATGGCACCCATTCCATGGGTCCGAACTCTCCAGGTTGAAGGGAATATTACTACAGTTATAACATGTACGGGAAACCTAGAGAACGGACACACTGTGAATATGAAAGGTTTCTAAAACTCAACGAATAGTCCCTCTCCTGGTGCTCCGGTTTGACTTTCCACCTGCTTTACTATCAACCTCCCAACTTGGAGAGACAGCCTCTTTAACCTCCTGGTTCGCACAGGTTGCCAATTTGGCAGAGGATGAAAGGGAAGAGGGAGAACCAATGAGAGAGTAGCTGTTAGGCATTTGGACGGGCACATATCACTGTAATTTCCCGGCAGGAAGATGAATTAACCAAAGTCTCAGCCCCCCACCGGGAACCAGCAGAAGTCCTGAACCAAAATTTTGGACTTGCGGTCAGCTCACCAAAAACGAGTTGAAAAATGGAGCTCAGGGGCACAGCAATTCACAAACTGGTCGAGTAATAAAGGACAACTATCGTCCAAAAATCTGTTGAGGGAAGGCAACGAGGCAGACTTGAAAGCGAGGCAGAATAGCAGGAAACAGATTTCAAGAGGTACGTTGGAATCGCCTTTAAAGCACAGGAAGAGGGGCACAACTTCGACAATGATGCACTTGGCCAAAAAGGGCGTATGCGTTTTCTCCTGAATATATTCAGGAGAAAACGCATACGCCCTTTTTGGCCAAGCAAGCAAGCGGGCAATGCATATCTCCACTACAAAGAAGTATCACTTCCCACCGGTCAAAAGGGACATCCACAAAATGTGTAAAAACCAGAAAGGCAAGACTGGTCCTGGAGAACAGGGAGCCTTGTTATGCTGATGGACGGGATGTAAATTCCCAACTGCCTCTCTGGAGGAGTGCATTTTGTTCCCTAAAACAAGTAAACAACAGAGCTACAGAGCCAAGGGCACTTCCAGTCTAGGGAATATACCTGGGAAAAACTGAAAATCAATAAGACAGAGCCACCCCAAAATTTTGGGCTGCACTGCTTACAAGGACCTCAACTTGGGTACACCTTAAATATCCCAGGAAATATAAAAATGGTTCAAAAATTTGTGGTACTTACGTACGATGGAATATCCCTCAGCCATGAAATCAATGTCATAACACCAGTAGCAGCAAAATGGGTGGATTCAGGTACGATGATTCTAAGTGAAATAAGTCACAGAGAAAAAGAAACTTATCATAAGTTATCACTTATGAAGATCCTGTAAACATGGCTACACTTGAACTGAGTTAGGAAAGAGAACAGTGCCTCACATTTAGAAAACATTCTTATGCCTGCTTAAGGGGGAAGGAGAGGTGGGGTGATGCATAAAACCAGAGTTTGATATAAGCACAGGTACCGTTCCAAAAACCAACTATGGAATAGACAAGACCTACACCTTCCTCAGTGAAAGGGACTCAAAACCCCATATTTCCCGCAGAGGAATATATCTGACTAGTAAGAATCTTAAAACCTATGTATTGATATGTCTCCGTAAGGGAATCAAGTGTGTCTAGAATGGCATAAACATGGCAGCGAGAATCAGCTCAAACCCATTATAAAAAGGAATTTCAAAAACAAAACAAAAAAACTGGGAAATTCTTTACAATTCCTTCAGGGTCTCTGATGAAACCTGGAATGACCCTATCTACAACGACAGCTGGATGTGGCATAAGGCTGGACACTTTGGACTGAGAGGATTGGTGAGATTGGGTGAACAAATGCAGACCATTTAAAGCAATAATGCATGGCACACATTCCATGGGTCCCAACTCTCCTGGTTGAAGGGAATATTACTACAGATATAACATGTACGGGAAACCTAGAGAACGGACACACTGTGAATACGAAAGGTTTCTAAAACTCAACGAATAGTCCCTCTCCTGGTGCTCCGGTTTGACTTTCCATCTGCTTTACTATCAACCTCCCAACTTGGAGAGACAGCCCCTTTAACCTCCTGGTTCGCACAGGTTGCCAATTTGGCAGAGGATGAAAGGGAAGAGGGAGAACCAATGAGAGAGTAGCTGTTAGGCATTTGGACGGGCACATATCACTGTAATTTCCCGGCAGGAAGAAGAATTAACCAAAGTCTCAGCCACCCACCGGGAACCAGTATAGGTCCTGAACCAAAATTTTGGACTTGCGGTCAGCTCATCTAAAACGAGTTGAAAAATGGAGCTCAGGGGCACAGCAATTCACAAACTGGCCGAGTAATAAAGGACAACTATCGTCCATAATCTGTTGAGGGAAGGCAACGAGGCGGACTTGAAAGCGAGGCAGAACAGCAGGAAACAGATTTCAAGAGGTACGTTGGAATCGCCTTTAAAGCACAGGAAGAGGGGCACAACTTCGACAATGATGCACTTGGCCAAAAAGGGCGTATGCGTTTTCTCCTGAATATATTCAGGAGAAAACGCATACGCCCTTTTTGGCCAAGCAAGCAAGCGGGCAATGCAAATCTGCACTACAAAGAAGTATCACTTCCCACCGGTCAAAAGGGACATCCACAAAATGTGTAAAAACCAGAAAGGCAAGACAGGCCCTGGAGAACAGGGAGCCTTGTTATGCTGATGGGCGGGATGTAAATTGCCAACTGCCTCTCTGGAGGAGTGCATTGTGTTCCCTAAAACAAGTAAAGAACAGAGCTACAGAGCCAAGGGCACTTCCAGTCTAGGGAATATACCTTGGGAAAACTGAAAATCAAAAAGACACAGCCACCCCAAAATTTAGGGCTGCACTGCTTACAAGGACCTCAACTTGGGTACACCTTAAATATCCCAGGAAATATAAAAATGGTTCAAAAAATTGTGGTACTTACGTACGATGGAATATCCCTCAGCCATGAAATCAATGTCATAAGACCAGTAGCAGCAAAATGGGTGGATTCAGGTACGATGATTCTAAGTGAAATAAGTCACACAGAAAAAGAAACTTATCATAAGATGTCACTTATGAAGATCCTGTAAACATGGCTACACTTGAACTGAGTTAGGAAAGAGAACAGTGTCTCACATTTAGAAAACACTCTTATGCCTGCTTAAGGGGGAAGGAGAGGTGGGGTGATGCATAAAACCAGAGTTTGATATAAGCAGAGGTACCGTTCCAAAAACCAACTATGGAATAGACAAGACCTACACCTTCCTCAGTGAAAGGGACTCAAAACCCCATATTTCCCGCAGAGGAATATATCTGACTAGTAAGAATCTTAAAACCTATGTATTGATATGTGTCCGTAAGGGAATCAAGTGTGTCTAGACTGGGATAAATATGGCAGCGAGAATCAGCTCAAACCCACTATAAAAAGGAATTTCAAAAATAAAACAAAAAAACTGGGAAATTCTTTACAATTCCTTCAGGGTTGCTGATGAAACCTGAAATGACCCTATCTACAATGACAGCTGGATTTGGCATAAGGCTGGACACTTGGGACTGCGAGGATTGGTGAGATTGGGTGAGCAAATGCAGACCCTTTAAAGCAATAATGCATGGCACACATTCCATGGGTCCCAACACTCCAGGTTGAAGGGAATATTACTACAGATATAACATGTATGGGAATCCTAGAGAACGGACACACTGTGAATATGAAAGGTTTCTAAAACTCAACGAATAGTCCCTCTCCTGGTGCTCCGGTTTGACTTTCCATCTGCTTTATTATCAACCTCCCAACTTGGAGAGACATCCCCTTTAACCTCCTGGTTCGCACAGGTGGCCAATTTGGCAGAGGATGAAAGGGAAGAGGGAGAACCAATGAGAGAGTAGCTGTTAGGCATTTGGACAGGCACATATCACTGTAATTTCCCGGCAGGAAGAAGAATTAACCAAAGTCTCAGCCACCCACCGGGAATCAGTATAGATCCTGAACCAAAATTTTGGACTTGCGGTCAGCTCACCAAAAACGAGTTGAAAAATGGAGCTCAGGGGCACAGCAATTCACAAACTGGCCGACTAATAAAGGACAACTATCGTCCAAATATCTGTTGAGGGAAGGCAACGAGGAGGACTTGAAAGCGAGGCAGAATAGCAGGAAACAGATTTCAAGAGGTACGTTGGAATCGCCTTTAAAGCACAGGAAGAGGGGCACAACTTCGACAATGATGCACTTGGCCAAAAAGGGCGTATGCGTTTTCTCCTGAATATATTCAGGAGAAAACGCATACGCCCTTTTTGGCCAAGCAAGCAAGCGGGCAATGCAAATCTGCACTACAAAGAAGTATCACTTCCCACCGGTCAAAAGGGACATCCACAAAATGTGTAAAAACCAGAAAGGCAAGACAGGCCCTGGAGAACAGGGAGCCTTGTTATGCTGATGGGCGGGATGTAAATTGCCAACTGCCTCTCTGGAGGAGTGCATTGTGTTCCCTAAAACAAGTAAACAACAGAGCTACAGAGCCAAGGGCACTTCCAGTCCAGGGAATATACCTTGGGAAAACTGAAAATCAAAAAGACACAGCCACCCCAAAATTTAGGGCTGCACTGCTTACAAGGACCTCAACTTGGGTACACCTTAAATATCCCAGGAAATATAAAAATGGTTCAAAAAATTGTGGTACTTACGTACGATGGAATATCCCTCAGCCATGAAATCAATGTCATAAGACCAGTAGCAGCAAAATGGGTGGATTCAGGTACGATGATTCTAAGTGAAATAAGTCACACAGAAAAAGAAACTTATCATAAGATGTCACTTATGAAGATCCTGTAAACATGGCTACACTTGAACTGAGTTAGGAAAGAGAACAGTGTCTCACATTTAGAAAACACTCTTATGCCTGCTTAAGGGGGAAGGAGAGGTGGGGTGATGCATAAAAACAGAGTTTGATATAAGCACAGGTACCATTACAAAAACCAACTATGGAATAGACAAGACCTACACCTTCCTCAGTGAAAGGGACTCAAAACCCCATATTTCCCGCAGAGGAATATATCTGACTAGTAAGAATCTTAAAACCTATGTATTGATATGTCTCCGTAAGGGAATCAAGTGTGTCTAGACTGGCAGAAACATGGCAGCGAGAATCAGCTCAAACCCACTATAAAATGGAATTTCAAAAACAAAACAAAAAAACTGGGAAATTCTTTACAATTCCTTCAGGGTCTCTGATGAAACCTGGAATGACCCTATCTACAACGACAGCTGGATGTGGCATAAGGCTGGACACTTGGGACTGAGAGGATTGGTGAGATTGGGTGAACAAATGCAGACCCTTTAAAGCAATAATGCATGGCACCCATTCCATGGGTCCCAACTCTCCAGGTTGAAGGGAATATTACTACAGTTATAACATGTACGGGAAACCTAGAGAACGGACACACTGTGAATACGAAAGGTTTCTAAAACTCAACGAATAGTCCCTCTCCTGGTGCTCCGGTTTGACTTTCCATCTGCTTTACTATCAACCTCCCAACTTGGAGAGACAGCCCCTTTAACCTCCTGGTTCGCACAGGTTGCCAATTTGGCAGAGGATGAAAGGGAAGAGGGAGAACCAATGAGAGAGTAGCTGTTAGGCATTTGGACAGACACATATCACTGTAATTTCCCGGCAGGAAGAAGAATTAACCAAAGTCTCAGGCCCCCACCGGGAACCAGTATAGGTCCTGAACCAAAATTTTGGACTTGCGGTCAGCTCACCAAAAACGAGTTGAAAAATGTAGCTCAGGGGCACAGCATTTCACAAACTGGCCGAGTAATAAAGGACAACTATCGTCCAAAAATCTGTTGAGGGAAGGCAACGAGGCGGACTTGAAAGCGAGGCAGAATAGCAGGAAACAGATTTCAAGAGGTACGTTGGAATCGCCTTTAAAGCACAGGAAGAGGGGCACAACTTCGACAATGATGCACTTGGCCAAAAAGGGCGTATGCGTTTTCTCCTGAATACATTCAGGAGAAAACGCATACGCCCTTTTTGGCCAAGCAAGCAAGCGGGCAATGCAAATCAGCACTACAAAGAAGTATCACTTCCCACCGGTCAAAAGGGACATCCACAAAATGTGTAAAAACCAGAAAGGCAAGACAGGCCCTGGAGAACAGGGAGCCTTGTTATGCTGATGGGCGGGATGTAAATTGCCAACTGCCTCTCTGGAGGAGTGCATTGTGTTCCCTAAAACAAGTAAACAACAGAGCTACAGAGCCAAGGGCACTTCCAGTCTAGGGAATATACCTTGGGAAAACTGAAAATCAAAAAGACACAGCCACCCCAAAATTTAGGGCTGCACTGCTTACAAGGACCTCAACTTGGGTACACCTTAAATATGCCAGGAAATATAAAAATGGTTCAAAAAATTATGCTACTTACGTACGATGGAATATCCCTCGGCCATGAAATCAATGTCATAAGACCAGTAGCAGCAAAATGGGTGGATTCAGGTACGATGATTCTAAGTGAAATAAGTCACAGAGAAAAAGAAACTTATCATAAGATATCACTTATGAAGATCCTGTAAACATGGCTACACTTGAACTGAGTTAGGAAAGAGAACAGTGTCTCACATTTAGAAAACACTCTTATGCCTGCTTAACGGGGAAGGAGAGGTGGGGTGCTGCCTAAAACCAGAGTTTGATATAAGCAGAACTACCGTTCCAAAAACCAACTATGGAATAGGCAAGACCTACACCTTCCTCAGTGAAAGGGACTCAAAACCCCATATTTCAAGCAGAGGAATATATCTGACTAGTAAGAATCTTAAAACCTATGTCTTGATATGTCTCTGTAAGGGAATCAAGTATGTCTAGACTGGCATAAACATGGCAGCGAGAATCAGCTCAAACACACTATAAAAAGGAATTTCAAAAACAAAACAAAAAAACTGGGAAATTCTTTACAATTCCTTCAGAGTCTCTGATGAACCCTGGAATGACCCTATCTACAACGACAGCTGGATGTGGCATAAGGCGGGACACTTGGACTGAGAGGATTGGTGAGATTGGGTGAACAAATGCAGAACCTTTAAAGCATTAATGCATGGCACCCATTCCATGGGTCCCAACTCTCCAGGTTGAAGGGAATATTACTACAGTTATAACATGTACGGGAAACCTAGAGAACGGACACACTGTGAATATGAAAGGTTTCTAAAACTCAACGAATAGTCCCTCTCCTGGTGCTCCGGTTTGACTTTCCACCTGCTTTACTATCAACCTCCCAACTTGGAGAGACAGCCTCTTTAACCTCCTGGTTCGCACAGGTTGCCAATTTGGCAGAGGATGAAAGGGAAGAGGGAGAACCAATGAGAGAGTAGCTGTTAGGCATTTGGACGGGCACATATCACTGTAATTTCCCGGCAGGAATATGAATTAACCAAAGTCTCAGCCCCCCACCGGGAACCAGCAGAAGTCCTGAACCAAAATTTTGGACTTGCAGTCAGCTCACCAAAAACGAGTTGAAAAATGGAGCTCAGGGGCACAGCAATTCACAAACTGGTCGAGTAATAAAGGACAACTATCGTCCAAAAATCTGTTGAGGGAAGGCAACGAGGCAGACTTGAAAGCGAGGCAGAATAGCAGGAAACAGATTTCAAGAGGTACGTTGGAATCGCCTTTAAAGCACAGGAAGAGGGGCACAACTTCGACAATGATGCACTTGGCCAAAAAGGGCGTATGCGTTTTCTCCTGAATATATTCAGGAGAAAACGCATACGCCCTTTTTGGCCAAGCAAGCAAGCGGGCAATGCATATCTCCACTACAAAGAAGTATCACTTCCCACCGGTCAAAAGGGACATCAACAAAATGTGTAAAAACCAGAAAGGCAAGACTGGTCCTGGAGAACAGGGAGCCTTGTTATGCTGATGGACGGGATGTAAATTCCCAACTGCCTCTCTGGAGGAGTGCATTTTGTTCCCTAAAACAAGTAAACAACAGAGCTACAGAGCCAAGGGCACTTCCAGTCTAGGGAATATACCTGGGAAAAACTGAAAATCAATAAGACAGAGCCACCCCAAAATTTTGGGCTGCACTGCTTACAAGGACCTCAACTTGGGTACACCTTAAATATCCCAGGAAATATAAAAATGGTTCAAAAATTTGTGGTACTTACGTACGATGGAATATCCCTCAGCCATGAAATCAATGTCATAACACCAGTAGCAGCAAAATGGGTGGATTCAGGTACGATGATTCTAAGTGAAATAAGTCACAGAGAAAAAGAAACTTATCATAAGTTATCACTTATGAAGATCCTGTAAACATGGCTACACTTGAACTGAGTTAGGAAAGAGAACAGTGCCTCACATTTAGAAAACATTCTTATGCCTGCTTAAGGGGGAAGGAGAGGTGGGGTGATGCATAAAACCAGAGTTTGATATAAGCACAGGTACCGTTCCAAAAACCAACTATGGAATAGACAAGACCTACACCTTCCTCAGTGAAAGGGACTCAAAACCCCATATTTCCCGCAGAGGAATATATCTGACTAGTAAGAATCTTAAAACCTATGTATTGATATGTCTCCGTAAGGGAATCAAGTGTGTCTAGAATGGCATAAACATGGCAGCGAGAATCAGCTCAAACCCATTATAAAAAGGAATTTCAAAAACAAAACAAAAAAACTGGGAAATTCTTTACAATTCCTTCAGGGTCTCTGATGAAACCTGGAATGACCCTATCTACAACGACAGCTGGATGTGGCATAAGGCTGGACACTTTGGACTGAGAGGATTGGTGAGATTGGGTGAACAAATGCAGACCATTTAAAGCAATAATTCATGGCACACATTCCATGGGTCCCAACTCTCCAGGTTGAAGGGAATATTACTACAGATATAACATGTACGGGAAACCTAGAGAACGGACACACTGTGAATACGAAAGGTTTCTAAAACTCAACGAATAGTCCCTCTCCTGGTGCTCCGGTTTGACTTTCCATCTGCTTTACTATCAACCTCCCAACTTGGAGAGACAGCCCCTTTAACCTCCTGGTTCGCACAGGTTGCCAATTTGGCAGAGGATGAAAGGGAAGAGGGAGAACCAATGAGAGAGTAGCTGTTAGGCATTTGGACGGGCACATATCACTGTAATTTCCCGGCAGGAAGAAGAATTAACCAAAGTCTCAGCCACCCACCGGGAACCAGTATAGGTCCTGAACCAAAATTTTGGACTTGCGGTCAGCTCATCTAAAACGAGTTGAAAAATGGAGCTCAGGGGCACAGCAATTCACAAACTGGCCGAGTAATAAAGGACAACTATCGTCCATAATCTGTTGAGGGAAGGCAACGAGGCGGACTTGAAAGCGAGGCAGAACAGCAGGAAACAGATTTCAAGAGGTAGGTTGGAATCGCCTTTAAAGCACAGGAAGAGGGGCACAACTTCGACAATGATGCACTTGGCCAAAAAGGGCGTATGCGTTTTCTCCTGAATATATTCAGGAGAAAACGCATACGCCCTTTTTGGCCAAGCAAGCAAGCGGGCAATGCAAATCTGAACTACAAAGAAGTATCACTTCCCACCGGTCAAAAGGGACATCCACAAAATGTGTAAAAACCAGAAAGGCAAGACAGGCCCTGGAGAACAGGGAGCCTTGTTATGCTGATGGGCGGGATGTAAATTGCCAACTCCCTCTCTGGAGGAGTGCATTGTGTTCCCTAAAACAAGTAAACAACAGAGCTACAGAGCCAAGGGCACTTCCAGTCTAGGGAATATACCTTGGGAAAACTGAAAATCAAAAAGACACAGCCACCCCAAAATTTAGGGCTGCACTGCTTACAAGGACCTCAACTTGGGTACACCTTAAATATCCCAGGAAATATAAAAATGGTTCAAAAAATTGTGGTACTTACGTACGATGGAATATCCCTCAGCCATGAAATCAATGTCATAAGACCAGTAGCAGCAAAATGGGTGGATTCAGGTACGATGATTCTAAGTGAAATAAGTCACACAGAAAAAGAAACTTATCATAAGATGTCACTTATGAAGATCCTGTAAACATGGCTACACTTGAACTGAGTTAGGAAAGAGAACAGTGTCTCACATTTAGAAAACACTCTTATGCCTGCTTAAGGGGGAAGGAGAGGTGGGGTGATGCATAAAACCAGAGTTTGATATAAGCACAGGTACCGTTCCAAAAACCAACTATGGAATAGACAAGACCTACACCTTCCTCAGTGAAAGGGACTCAAAACCCCATATTTCCCGCAGAGGAATATATCTGACTAGTAAGAATCTTAAAACCTCTGTATTGATATGTCTCCGTGAGGGAATCAAGTGTGTCTAGACTGGGATAAATATGGCAGCGAGAATCAGCTCAAACCCACTATAAAAAGGAATTTCAAAAATAAAACAAAAAAACTGGGAAATTCTTTACAATTCCTTCAGGGTCTCTGATGAAACCTGAAATGACCCTATCTACAATGACAGCTGGATGTGGCATAAGGCTGGACACTTGGGACTGAGAGGATTGGTGAGATTGGGTGAGCAAATGCAGACCCTTTAAAGCAATAATGCATGGCACACATTCCATGGGTCCCAACTCTCCAGGTTGAAGGGAATATTACTACAGATATAACATGTACGGGAATCCTAGAGAACGGACACACTGTGAATACGAAAGGTTTCTAAAACTCAATGAATTGTCCCTCTCCTGGTGCTCCGGTTTGACTTTCATCTGCTTTATTATCAACCTCCCAACTTGGAGAGACAGCCCCTTTAACCTCCTGGTTCGCACAGGTTGCCAATTTGGCAGAGGATGAAAGGGAAAAGGGAGAACCAATGAGAGAGTAGCTGTAAGGCATATGGACGGGCACATATCACTGTAATTTCCCGGCAGGAAGAAGAATTAACCAAAGTCTCAGCCACCCACCGGGAATCAGTATAGATCCTGAACCAAAATTTTGGACTTGCGGTCAGCTCACCAAAAACGAGTTGAAAAATGGAGCTCAGGGGCACAGCAATTCACAAACTGGCCGAGTAATAAAGGACAACTATCGTCCAAAAATCTGTTGAGGGAAGGCAACGAGGCGGACTTGAAAGCGAGGCAGAATAGCAGGAAACAGATTTCAAGAGGTACGTTGGAATCGCCTTTAAAGCACAGGAAGAGGGGCACAACTTCGACAATGATGCACTTGGCCAAAAAGGGCGTATGCGTTTTCTCCTGAATATATTCAGGAGAAAACACATACGCCCTTTTTGGCCAAGCAAGCAAGCGGGCAATGCAAATCTGCACTACAAAGAAGTATCACTTCCCACCGGTCAAAAGGGACATCCACAAAATGTGTAAAAACCAGAAAGGCAAGACAGGCCCTGGAGAACAGGGAGCCTTGTTATGCTGATGGGCGGGATGTAAATTGCCAACTGCCTCTCTGGAGGAGTGCATTGTGTTCCCTAAAACAAGTAAACAACAGAGCTACAGAGCCAAGGGCACTTCCAGTCTAGGGAATATACCTTGGGAAAACTGAAAATCAAAAAGACACAACCACCCCAAAATTTAGGGCTGCACTGCTTACAAGGACCTCAACTTGGGTATACCTTAAATATCCCAGGAAACATAAAAATGGTTCAAAAAATTGTGGTACTTACGTACGATGGAATATCCCTCAGCCATGAAATCAATGTCATAAGACCAGTAGCAGCAAAATGGGTGGATTCAGGTACGATGATTCTAAGTGAAATAAGTCACACAGAAAAAGAAACTTATCATAAGATGTCACTTATGAAGATCCTGTAAACATGGCTACACTTGAACTGAGTTAGGAAAGAGAACAGTGTCCCACATTTAGAAAACACTCTTATGCCTGCTTAAGGGGGAAGGAGAGGTGGGGTGATGCATAAAACCAGAGTTTGATATAAGCACAGGTACCGTTCCAAAAACCAACTATGGAATAGACAAGACCTACACCTTCCTCAGTGAAAGGGACTCAAAACCCCATATTTCCCGCAGAGGAATATATCTGACTAGTAAGAATCTTAAAACCTATGTATTGATATGTCTCCGTAAGGGAATCAAGTGTGTCTAGACTGGGATAAATATGGCAGCGAGAATCAGCTCAAACCCACTATAAAAAGGAATTTCAAAAATAAAATAAAAAAAACTGGGAAATTCTTTACAATTCCTTCAGGGTCTCTGATGAAACCTGAAATGACCCTATCTACAATGACAGCTGGATGTGGCATAAGGCTGGACACTTGGGACTGAGAGGATTGGTGAGATTGGGTGAGCAAATGCAGACCCTTTAAAGCAATAATGCATGGCACACATTCCATGGGTCCCAACTCTCCAGGTTGAAGGGAATATTACTACAGATATAACATGTACGGGAATCCTAGAGAACGGACACACTGTGAATACGAAAGGTTTCTAAAACTCAACGAATAGTCCCTCTCCTGGTGCTCCGGTTTGACTTTCCATCTGCTTTATTATCAACCTCCCAACTTGGAGAGACATCCCCTTTAACCTCCTGGTTCGCACAGGTTGCCAATTTGGCAGAGGATGAAAGGGAATAGGGAGAACCAATGAGAGAGTAGCTGTTAGGCATTTGGACAGGCACATATCACTGTAATTTCCCGGCAGGAAGAAGAATTAACCAAAGTCTCAGCCACCCACCGGGAATCAGTATAGATCCTGAACCAAAATTTTGGACTTGCGGTCAGCTCACCAAAAACGAGTTGAAAAATGGAGCTCAGGGGCACAGCAATGCACAAACTGGCCGAGTAATAAAGGACAACTATCGTCCAAATATCTGTTGAGGGTAGGCAACGAGGAGGACTTGAAAGCGAGGCAGAATAGCAGGAAACAGATTTCAAGAGGTACGTTGGAATCGCCTTTAAAGCACAGGAAGAGGGGCACAACTTCGACAATGATGCACTTCGCCAAAAAGGGCGTATGCGTTTTCTCCTGAATATATTCAGGAGAAAACGCATACGCCCTTTTTGGCCAAGCAAGCAAGCGGGCAATGCAAATCTGCACTACAAAGAAGTATCACTTCCCACCGGTCAAAAGGGACATCCACAAAATGTGTAAAAACCAGAAAGGCAAGACAGGCCCTGGAGAACAGGGAGCCTTGTTATGCTGATGGGCGGGATGTAAATTGCCAACTGCCTCTCTGGAGGAGTGCATTGTGTTCCCTAAAACAAGTAAACAACAGAGCTACAGAGCCAAGGGCACTTCCAGTCCAGGGAATATACCTTGGGAAAACTGAAAATCAAAAAGACACAGCCACCCCAAAATTTAGGGCTGCACTGCTTACAAGGACCTCAACTTGGGTACACCTTAAATATCCCAGGAAATATAAAAATGGTTCAAAAAATTGTGGTACTTACGTACGATGGAATATCCCTCAGCCATGAAATCAATGTCATAAGACCAGTAGCAGCAAAATGGGTGGATTCAGGTACGATGATTCTAAGTGAAATAAGTCACACAGAAAAAGAAACTTATCATAAGATGTCACTTATGAAGATCCTGTAAACATGGCTACACTTGAACTGAGTTAGGAAAGAGAACAGTGTCTCACATTTAGAAAACACTCTTATGCCTGCTTAAGGGGGAAGGAGAGGTGGGGTGATGCATAAAACCAGAGTTTGATATAAGCACAGGTACCGTTCCAAAAACCAACTATGGAATAGACAAGACCTACACCTTCCTCAGTGAAAGGGACTCAAAACCCCATATTTCCCGCAGAGGAATATATCTGACTAGTAAGAATCTTAAAACCTCTGTATTGATATGTCTCCGTGAGGGAATCAAGTGTGTCTAGACTGGGATAAATATGGCAGCGAGAATCAGCTCAAACCCACTATAAAAAGGAATTTCAAAAATAAAACAAAAAAACTGGGAAATTCTTTACAATTCCTTCAGGGTCTCTGATGAAACCTGAAATGACCCTATCTACAATGACAGCTGGATGTGGCATAAGGCTGGACACTTGGGACTGAGAGGATTGGTGAGATTGGGTGAGCAAATGCAGACCCTTTAAAGCAATAATGCATGGCACACATTCCATGGGTCCCAACTCTCCAGGTTGAAGGGAATATTACTACAGATATAACATGTACGGGAATCCTAGAGAACGGACACACTGTGAATACGAAAGGTTTCTAAACCTCAATGAATAGTCCCTCTCCTGGTGCTCCGGTTTGACTTTCATCTGCTTTATTATCAACCTTCCAACTTGGAGAGACAGCCCCTTTAACCTCCTGGTTCGCACAGGTTGCCAATTTGGCAGAGGATGAAAGGGAAGAGGGAGAACCAATGAGAGAGTAGCTGTAAGGCATTTGGACGGGCACATATCACTGTAATTTCCCGGCAGGAAGAAGTATTAACCAAAGTCTCAGCCACCCACCGGGAATCAGTATAGATCCTGAACCAAAATTTTGGACTTGCGGTCAGCTCACCAAAAACGAGTTGAAAAATGGAGCTCAGGGGCACAGCAATTCACAAACTGGCCGAGTAATAAAGGACAACTATCGTCCAAAAATCTATTGAGGGAAGGCAACGAGGCGGACTTGAAAGCGAGGCAGAATAGCAGGAAACAGATTTCAAGAGGTACGTTGGAATCGCCTTTAAAGCACAGGAAGAGGGGCACAACTTCGACAATGATGCACTTGGCCAAAAAGGGCGTATGCGTTTTCTCCTGAATATATTCAGGAGAAAACACATACGCCCTTTTTGGCCAAGCAAGCAAGCGGACAATGCAAATCTGCACTACAAAGAAGTATCACTTCCCACCGGTCAAAAGGGACATCCACAAAATGTGTAAAAACCAGAAAGGCAAGTCAGGCCCTGGAGAACAGGGAGCCTTGTTATGCTGATGGGCGGGATGTAAATTGCCAACTGCCTCTCTGGAGGAGTGCATTGTGTTCCCTAAAACAAGTAAAGAACAGAGCTACAGAGCCAAGGGCACTTCCAGTCTAGGGAATATACCTTGGGAAAACTGAATATCAAAAAGACACAGCCACCCCAAAATTTAGGGCTGCACTGCTTACAAGGACCTCAACTTGGGTACACCTTAAATATCCCAGGAAATATAAAAATGGTTCAAAAAATTGTGGTACTTACGTACGATGGAATATCCCTCAGCCATGAAATCAATGTCATAAGACCAGTAGCAGCAAAATGGGTGGATTCAGGTACGATGATTCTAAGTGAAATAAGTCACACAGAAAAAGAAACTTATCATAAGATATCACTTATGAAGATCCTGTAAACATGGCTACACTTGAACTGAGTTAGGAAAGAGAACAGTGTCTCACATTTAGAAAACACTCTTATGTCTGCTTAAGGGGGAAGGAGAGGTGGGGTGATGCATAAAACCAGAGTTTGATATAAGCAGAGGTACCGTTCCAAAAACCAACTATGGAATAGGCAAGACCTACACCTTCCTCAGTGAAAGGGACTCAAAACCCCATATTTCCCGCAGAGGAATATATCTGACTAGTAAGAATCTTAAAACCTATGTATTGATATGTCTCCATAAGGGAACCAAGTGTGTCTAGACTGGCATAAACATGGCAGCGAGAATCAGCTCAAACCCACTATAAAAAGGAATTTCAATAACAAAACAAAAACCTGGGAAATTCTTTACAATTCCTTCAGAGTCTCTGATGAAACCTGGACTGACCCTATCTACAACAACAGCTGGATGTGGAATAAGGCGGGACACTTGGACTGAGAGGATTGGTGAGATTGGGTGAACAAATGCAGAACCTTTAAAGCATTAATGCATGGCACCCATTCCATGGGTCCAAACTCTCCAGGTTGAAGGGAATATTACTACAGTTATAACATGTACGGGAAACCTAGAGAACGGACACACTGTGAATACGAAACGTTTCTAAAACTCAACGAATAGTCCCTCTCCTGGTGCTCCGGTTTGACTTTCCACCTGCTTTACTATCAACCTCCCAACTTGGAGAGACAGCCCCTTTAACCTCCTGGTTCGCACAGGTTGCCAATTTGGCAGAGGATGAAAGGGAAGAGGGAGAACCAATGAGAGAGTAGCTGTTAGGCATTTGGACGGGCACATATCACTGTAATTTCCCGGCAGGAAGAAGAATTAACCAAAGTCTCAGCCCCCCACCGGGAACCAGCATAGATCCTGAACCAAAATTTTGGACCTGCGGTCAGCTCACCAAAAACGAGTTGAAAAATGGAGCTCAGGGGCCCAGCAATTCACAAACTGGCCGAGTAATAAAGGACAACTATCATCCAAAAATCTGTTGAGGGAAGGCAATGAGGCGGACTTGAAAGTGAGGCAGAATAGCAGGAAACAGATTTCAAGAGGTACGTTGGAATCGCCTTTAAAGCACAGGAAGAGGGGCACAACTTCGACAATGATGCACTTGGCCAAAAAGGGCGTATGCGTTTTCTCCTGAATATATTCAGGAGAAAACGCATACGCCCTTTTTGGCCAAGCAAGCAAGCGGGCAATGCAAATCTGCACTACAAAGAAGTATCACTTCCCACCGGTCAAAAGGGACATCCACAAAATGTGTAAAAACCAGAAAGGCAAGACAGGCCCTGGAGAACAGGGAGCCTTGTTATGCTGATGGGCGGGATGTAAATTGCCAACTGCCTCTCTGGAGGAGTGCATTGTGTTCCCTAAAACAAGTAAACAACAGAGCTACAGAGCCAAGGGCACTTCCAGTCTAGGGAATATACCTTGGGAAAACTGAAAATCAAAAAGACACAGCCACCCCAAAATTTAGGGCTGCACTGCTTACAAGGACCTCAACTTGGGTACACCTTAAATATCCCAGGAAATATAAAAATGGTTCAAAAAATTGTGGTACTTACGTACGATGGAATATCCCTCAGCCATGAAATCAATGTCATAAGACCAGTAGCAGCAAAATGGGTGGATTCAGGTACGATGATTCTAAGTGAAATAAGTCACACAGAAAAAGAAACTTATCATAAGATATCACTTATGAAGATCCTGTAAACATGGCTACACTTGAACTGAGTTAGGAAAGAGAACAGTGTCTCACATTTAGAAAACACTCTTATGCCTGCTTAAGGGGGAAGGAGAGGTGGGGTGATGCATAAAACCAGAGTTTGATATAAGCACAGGTACCGTTCCAAAAACCAACTATGGAATAGACAAGACCTACACCTTCCTCAGTGAAAGGGACTCAAAACCCCATATTTCCCGCAGAGGAATATATCTGACTAGTAAGAATCTTAAAAGCTACGTATTGATATGTCTCCGTAAGGGAATCAAATGTGTCTAGACTGGGATAAATATGGCAGCGAGAATCAGCTCAAACCCACTATAAAAAGGAATTTCAAAAATAAAACAAAAAAACTGGGAAATTCTTTACAATTCCTTCAGGGTCTCTGATGAAACCTGAAATGACCCTATCTACACCGACAGCTGGATGTGGCATAAGGCTGGACACTTTGGACTGAGAGGATTGGTGAGATTGGGTGAACAAATGCAGACCCTTTAAAGCAATAATGCATGGCACACATTCCATGGGTCCCAACTCTCCAGGTTGAAGGGAATATTACTACAGTTATAACATGTACGGGAAACCTAGAGAACGGACACACTGTGAATACAAAAGGTTTCTAAAACTCAACGAATAGTCCCTCTCCTGGTGCTCCGGTTTGACTTTCCATCTGCTTTACTATCAAACTCCCAACTTGGAGAGACAGCCCCTTTAACCTCCTGGTTCGCACAGGTTGCCAATTTGGCAGAGGATGAAAGGGAAGAGGGAGAACCAATGAGAGAGTAGCTGTTAGGCATTTGGACGGGCACATATCACTGTAATTTCCTGGCAGGAAGAAGAATTAACCAAAGTCTCAGCCCTCCTCCGGGAACCACTATAGGTCCTGAACCAAAATTTTGGACTTGCGGTCAGCTCACCTAAAACGAGTTGAAAAATGGAGCTCAGGGGCACAGCAATTCACAAACTGGCCGAGTAATAAAGGACAACTATCGTCCAAAAATCTGTTGAGGGAAGGCAATGAGGCGGACTTGAAAGCGAGGCAGAATAGCAGGAAACAGATTTCAAGAGGTACGTTGGAATCGCCTTTAAAGCACAGGAAGAGGGGCACAACTTCGACAATGATGCACTTGGCCAAAAAGGGCGTATGCGTTTTCTCCTGAATATATTCAGGAGAAAACGCATACGCCCTTTTTGGCCAAGCAAGCAAGCGGGCAATGCAAATCTGCACTACAAAGAAGTATCACTTCCCACCGGTCAAAAGGGACATCCACAAAATGTGTAAAAACCAGAAAGGCAAGACAGGCCCTGGAGAACAGGGAGCCTTGTTATGCTGATGGGCGGGATGTAAATTGCCAACTGCCTCTCTGGAGGAGTGCATTGTGTTCCCTAAAACAAGTAAACAACAGAGCTACAGAGCCAAGGGCACTTCCAGTCTAGGGAATATACCTTGGGAAAACTGAAAATCAAAAAGACACAGCCACCCCAAAATTTAGGGCTGCACTGCTTACAAGGACCTCAACTTGGGTACACCTTAAATATCCCAGGAAATATAAAAATGGTTCAAAAAATTGTGGTACTTACGTACGATGGAATATCCCTCAGCCATGAAATCAATGTCATAAGACCAGTAGCAGCAAAATGGGTGGATTCAGGTACGATGATTCTAAGTGAAATAAGTCACACAGAAAAAGAAACTTATCATAAGATATCACTTATGAAGATCCTGTAAACATGGCTACACTTGAACTGAGTTAGGAAAGAGAACAGTGTCTCACATTTAGAAAACACTCTTATGCCTGCTTAAGGGGGAAGGAGAGGTGGGGTGATGCATAAAACCAGAGTTTGATATAAGCACAGGTACCGTTCCAAAAACCAACTATGGAATAGACAAGACCTACACCTTCCTCAGTGAAAGGGACTCAAAACCCCATATTTCCCGCAGAGGAATATATCTGACTAGTAAGAATCTTAAAAGCTACGTATTGATATGTCTCCGTAAGGGAATCAAATGTGTCTAGACTGGGATAAATATGGCAGCGAGAATCAGCTCAAACCCACTATAAAAAGGAATTTCAAAAATAAAACAAAAAAACTGGGAAATTCTTTACAATTCCTTCAGGGTCTCTGATGAAACCTGAAATGACCCTATCTACACCGACAGCTGGATGTGGCATAAGGCTGGACACTTTGGACTGAGAGGATTGGTGAGATTGGGTGAACAAATGCAGACCCTTTAAAGCAATAATGCATGGCACACATTCCATGGGTCCCAACTCTCCAGGTTGAAGGGAATATTACTACAGTTATAACATGTACGGGAAACCTAGAGAACGGACACACTGTGAATACAAAAGGTTTCTAAAACTCAACGAATACTCCCTCTCCTGGTGCTCCGGTTTGAATTTCCATCTGCTTTACTATCAAACTCCCAACTTGGAGAGACAGCCCCTTTAACCTCCTGGTTCGCACAGGTTGCCAATTTGGCAGAGGATGAAAGGGAAGAGGGAGAACCAATGAGAGAGTAGCTGTTAGGCATTTGGACGGGCACATATCACTGTAATTTCCTGGCAGGAAGAAGAATTAACCAAAGTCTCAGCCCTCCTCCGGGAACCACTATAGGTCCTGAACCAAAATTTTGGACTTGCGGTCAGCTCACCTAAAACGAGTTGAAAAATGGAGCTCAGGGGCACAGCAATTCACAAACTGGCCGAGTAATAAAGGACAACTATCGTCCAAAAATCTGTTGAGGGAAGGCAATGAGGCGGACTTGAAAGCGAGGCAGAATAGCAGGAAACAGATTTCAAGAGGTACGTTGGAATCGCCTTTAAAGCACAGGAAGAGGGGCACAACTTCGACAATGATGCACTTGGCCAAAAAGGGCGTATGCGTTTTCTCCTGAATATATTCAGGAGAAAACGCATACGCCCTTTTTGGCCAAGCAAGCAAGCGGGCAATGCAAATCTGCACTACAAAGAAGTATCACTTCCCACCGGTCAAAAGGGACATCCACAAAATGTGTAAAAACCAGAAAGGCAAGACAGGCCCTGGAGAACAGGGAGCCTTGTTATGCTGATGGGCGGGATGTAAATTGCCAACTGCCTCTCTGGAGGAGTGCATTGTGTTCCCTAAAACAAGTAAACAACAGAGCTACAGAGCCAAGGGCACTTCCAGTCTAGGGAATATACCTTGGGAAAACTGAAAATCAAAAAGACACAGCCACCCCAAAATTTAGGGCTGCACTGCTTACAAGGACCTCAACTTGGGTACACCTTAAATATCCCAGGAAATATAAAAATGGTTCAAAAAATTGTGGTACTTACGTACGATGGAATATCCCTCAGCCATGAAATCAATGTCATAAGACCAGTAGCAGCAAAATGGGTGGATTCAGGTACGATGATTCTAAGTGAAATAAGTCACACAGAAAAAGAAACTTATCATAAGATATCACTTATGAAGATCCTGTAAACATGGCTACACTTGAACTGAGTTAGGAAAGAGAACAGTGTCTCACATTTAGAAAACACTCTTATGCCTGCTTAAGGGGGAAGGAGAGGTGGGGTGATGCATAAAACCAGAGTTTGATATAAGCACAGGTACCGTTCCAAAAACCAACTATGGAATAGACAAGACCTACACCTTCCTCAGTGAAAGGGATTCAAAACCCCATATTTCCCGCAGAGGAATATATCTGACTAGAAAGAATCTTAAAAGCTACGTATTGATATGTCTCCGTAAGGGAATCAAGTGTGTCTAGACTGGGATAAATATGGCAGCGAGAATCAGCTCAAACCCACTATAAAAAGGAATTTCAAAAATAAAACAAAAAAACTGGGAAATTCTTTACAATTCCTTCAGGGTCTCTGATGAAACCTGAAATGACCCTATCTACAATGACAGCTGGATGTGGCATAAGGCTGGACACTTGGGACTGAGAGGATTGGTGAGACTGGGTGAACAAATGCAGACCCTTTAAAGCAATAATGCATGGCACACATTCCATGGGTCCCAACTCTCCAGGTTGAAGGGAATATTACTACAGATATAACATGTACGGGAATCCTAGAGAACGGACACACTGTGAATACGAAAGGTTTCTAAAACTCAACGAATAGTCCCTCTCCTGGTGCTCCGGTTTGACTTTCCATCTGCTTTATTATCAACCTCCCAACTTGGAGAGACAGCCCCTTTAACCTCCTGGTTCGCACAGGTTGCCAATTTGGCGGAGGATGAAAGGGAAGAGGGAGAACCAATGAGAGAGTAGATGTTAGGCATTTGGACGGGCACATATCACTGTAATTTCCCGGCAGGAAGAAGAATTAACCAAAGTCTCAGCCACCCACCGGGAATCAGTATAGATCCTGAACCAAAATTTTGGACTTGCGGTCAGCTCACCAAAAACGAGTTGAATAATGGAGCTCAGGGGCACAGCAATTCACAAACTGGCCGAGTAATAAAGGACAACTATCGTCCAAAAATCTGTTGAGGGAAGGCAATGAGGCGGACTTGAAAGCGTGGCAGAATAGCAGGAAACAGATTTCAAGAGGTACGTTGGAATCACCTTTAAAGCACAGGAAGAGGGGCACAACTTCGACAATGATGCACTTGGCCAAAAAGGGCGTATGCGTTTTCTCCTGAATATATTCAGGAGAAAACGCATACGCCCTTTTTGGCCAAGCAAGCAAGCGGGCAATGCAAATCTGCACTACAAAGAAGTATCACTTCCCACCAGTCAAAAGGGACATCCACAAAATGTGTAAAAACCAGAAAGGCAAGACAGGCCCTGGAGAACAGGGTGCCTTGTTATGCTGATGGGCGGGATGTAAATTGCCAACTGCCTCTCTGGAGGAGTGCATTGTGTTCCCTAAAACAAGTAAACAACAGAGCTACAGAGCCAAGGGCACTTCCAGTCTAGGGAATATACCTTGGGAAAACTGAAAATCAAAAAGACACAGCCACCCCAAAATTTAGGGCTGCACTGCTTACAAGGACCTCAACTTGGGTACACCTTAAATATCCCAGGAAATATAAAAATGGTTCAAAAAATTGTGGTACTTACGTACGATGGAATATCCCTCAGCCATGAAATCAATGTCATAAGACCAGTAGCAGCAAAATGGGTGGATCCAGGTACGATGATTCTAAGTGAAATAAGTCACAGAGAAAAAGAAACTTATCATAAGATATCACTTATGAAGATCCTGTAAACATGGCTACACTTGAACTGAGTTAGGAAAGAGAACAGTGTCTCACATTTAGAAAACCCTCTTATGCCTGCTTAAGGGGGAAGGAGAGGTGGGGTGATGCATAAAACCAGAGTTTGATATAAGCACAGGTACCGTTCCAAAAACCAACTATGGAATAGACAAGACCTACACCTTCCTCAGTGAAAGGGACTCAAAACCCCATATTTCCCGCAGAGGAATATATCTGACTAGTAAAGTAAGAATCTTAAAACCTATGTATTGATATGTCTCCGTAAGGGAATCAAGTGTGTCTAGACTGGGATAAATATGGCAGCGAGAATCAGCTCAAACCCAC